>NW_027332228.1:12491666-13736250 GCF_041222505.1 Epargyreus clarus
CTACAACTGATTACTAATAATTAATACCACCTATCTATGTAACTGTATGATTCAGATCTTTAATTAATAACTTACAATTGTTTGCTTCTATTATTTGTGTTATATTAAATTACGAAATAATTAATTTCACTAAAAAACTGTCTTGATCAGTAATACCCGTATCTACTGGATCCATTATTTAATAAAATTTGGATGTCTAAATTAGTTAATTTGATAAACTTGTTCATTCACCTTAAATACTATTTCACTTCCAGTTCTAAATCTATATCCTTACATTCGATCACGTAATATTTTTTCTAATATAACATCGAACTTTCAAACAGTGATACAGAGTTTACGAGCAAAAAAATAATTGTTGTAAACAAAAACCATTAAACGGTAGCTCTAACTTTAATATGGACTAGTGTCAAGTGGCTACTTAAATATAATTCAAACTTTATTTCAAAAATCTTAAAATTGTGTCACTCTTAACAAAAAATGTTTCACGTTTAAAATTTCTTCAACATACCGCTATCACACAGCAGCTGAACTCATCTTAATGTGCACCATATTCAAGTGGTATTAGTACCTACCTACTTGAAACACGCATCACCACACCATGTTTATGATCGCGTTATCGCGTGCCCCTCATTTGTGTTACCGACGTAAACACTACTTAATCAACGCTTAGGAACCAACTCGACCACGGAAATATCTCTAGTGATTTTACCTGTTTCTATACAATTACTATCTTCTTTATTTTCATCATCTTTCGAGTAATTTCTACCTGTTTTCCTGTCTTCTGCATTGTTTTGTTTGAAAAACGTTTTTGTTACTATTATTCTCAGTCTGTAACGGGATTTCGAACCGAAGTAGAGTGCCAATTTTTGGCGGTAAAAAATTGTATTACTTTTTATATTGTTCGTTGGTTCTTTATTAATGTTTTTCTCGTCTTTCGCTCAATACTTTCAAAATAATTGATTGGCAAAGATATTATATAAGTACTGGTAGTATAACAGTTTGATGGAAAGTTTAATATAATTCTTTAACTCTTGCCTTCCATGACATTCGAGTTGACTCCAGTAGGTAGGTAGATTGAACGAGTTGTAATTATAACTAATTGGCGCGATAATTATTATCGAGCGGAGTATAACAACTGTGAATTAAACAAAGATGATCTATATTAACAATTTAAATACGCATTTGACCTCTGAGTGCTGTATATATATTTTATTATCGTGAAATTACGAGTATATACAAATTTTGTAAGTTTTTGTGATATTCGTAGATGTATATTGTAGGTATAAGTATCTAAATAATTGTAATAGTAATTTAATTTTATGTAACATGAAATTCAATACAAAAATAGCAAGTGATTATTTTACTGACAAGTAATGAAGATTTTATAATGTTACGTACGCAGTTATGCATTTTTATGAATTAGTCATGAAATACAGGATGCATTATAGCCTTGTGATCGCGCTTAAGACCTTTGTCACCGATATGTTAGGACGTGTCATCTTGTTTGCTGTACCTACATACCTACCTACATAATAGTTGCAAGGCAAACAGTATAAAGTTCTCATTGCGTTAGGTCACGTTCGTTACAAATATCGCCTAGGATTTGCATTGTGGCACTTATCCATTCGTTATGTTATTAAACATGGGTGCGAACTTGCTAGTTAAGCCTGTTTAATCTTTGTAAGTATAACTTAACTGTTGTAGGTAGGTAGGTGCATACATGATTCAGTAAATTTTTGTAATGCTTTGCGCGAATAGTCACTTAATCAACGTGATATTAGGTCATTGCCGCCTATTAGTACCTGTAACCACTAAATTATGTCGATCACATGTGTTGCTATGCTTGATGACCAGTTGTAATGCCTCATAAGAATATCTACGGTACCAACGATACATTACAACACATCATAACAAAATAAGGAAACTAGTAAAAATAATTGAACAAGTCTGGCGAAGGTGGTGTCACAATCTATCTAATCAGAAAGAGTTTAATCCCGATATGTATTACCGGTTCCTTTTTGTACTCCTAAGTCAGGACTGATTAGGCAGTCTCATACTAAAACAGTGGGTATTTCTACTTATATTACTTCCTGAAATATTGAAGCAACGATTGTAAACTTGTGACTTCATCTTCAAAGAGATTACGACCGACATTAAATATCATTTATATAAACAGCCAGTCGTTTAGGCCAGAAGTGGACAAATGCTAATGCATGTTCTATTTCAGGTAGGGCAATACGGTCAGTTGACATGATAGATTCAAATTATTTCCTAACATTAAACTGTTAATACCGCGGACGGGATATCGCGTATCTGCTTCTATGAAACAAACGGTGTATACGATCTTATATAATGGCCGTGTTGTTGTTTACCACCTACACCAGTGGGATCACACGAGACCAGTTTAAACTGGGAAGGTTATGTAGATTGAAACTAATTTTAAAAATATCAGTTGCATAATCGTGACCAGGTTTCATAGTTTCATAGAAACTGGAATCATTGAAGGTACTTTATATACAACATAAAATAATGTGCGAAAAAATATTTTTTTTATGTTGAGTGAAACTTAATATTTAACTTTTGGTATGTGGCAATTTGATTTTCCTTCTCTATGCATACTTATTACGTATACTAATATTTAAAACATCCACATTCTCCATATGCTGCTTTTGGGACTGCTTTTGATTTATTAATCTTTCTTGGATCTTATTCCTCAATTCCATTTGATCTTTAACCATAATAATTATGTCATTGCTAATGTACATCCAACCATCTAACGCCCAATCAGCTCTTAGTAACAAAAGTGCAACGTTGCAATACGTGATGTCTAAACACAGTTGAACAATCACATCAGGCAGCCAGGTGTTGGTAATCATAACACCATGCCTCGTAGATAACGTGGTCCGTTGCTATGGGATCTGTTATGGCATTATGTTAACGATTGATTTATCGTTGGTAGTAAAGCAGTTGTAAGTAGGACAACGTGGTACAGAGCACAATGCGATCAATATGCGATAGATTTTACAATGAAAGGCAACATGGAAAGAGTCGTGACAACCCTAAGTGCAGATATAGATTAAAGGTAGATATAGTTTTGCTGTTCCTATGAATCAGATCAAATATTATTTCAATTATATTTTAGATCGGTTATAGATATTTATATGTCGCACTGACCATTAACATCAGATTTATTTGATGTAATAGACTCATAAACAAACTGTTGGTAAAGGACCGTTTAGTTCCTTACTACTTTTGCGAATAAGATCAAAGGATAACGTAATTACTACTAAAACTGGTATACGCAATATTACCATGAACAAAACTTTTAAACATTCGAGTCCTATTTGAAGTAAAAATACATTAAAGGCATTCAAGTACATCCTTTGAAATGAATTGAGGTACGAGGTAGGTAAACTCGTAAAATATAAACGTAGTAAACAAAAACCTCGATTATCTCGTGATGCGGCATAAACTCCACGAGCCTAAATTATGTAACGATTCAAATAATCGCTCATTCCAGCAAAACCTCAACATAGTCAGAAACACTGAGCAAAATATTCACGATACCTCGCGACCCCGATTATTCAGTGGCGAAATAACATTTTGTAATATTATGGTTGTTACAATGATTAGTTTCACGTAAGTAGTTATGGTGGTCTAGGAGCATCGGCGGAGAATAAGTACTGACTTCACAAGCGTATATTTTTGGATCAGTGTTTTACGATCATATTTCTCGTTTTTCCAGCAACAATGATAAATTAAAATGAGAGAAAGCGTTGCAACATCCTCAACAATAATATTTTTGTAGCCTTAACCTGAATCCGGTTATTGTCTGGGTGTTCTTGAATTACTTCTCATTGTAATATATAGAATGGGTGTTCATCCAATTCCACAACTTTTCCCAATGCATGTTTATCTTCTAAAGCGCACTCGCTTTGTTCCGCAGTATGGCAGGTTTTCACATTCGTACAAAGTAGTACACAATGATATGGAGCTCTAAAAATAATTCCTGCAACTGATATTGCACATTACAATAGCTCCTATTGCCCCATAACATTGACGATGACATATTTGGTAGCTTATTGGTTACTTTATATAATAAAGCCATATGTGCGCACTTCAGCCATAAAAATTGCCATTTAATATAAAAGCATCGAGTGTTCAGCGTTGATCGAAGTTTGCCGTGACCCAGTATAACGTAACAGCCCACGGCTATACGGGCAGTTTAAGTAAAGCCCCTTATCACATGTGTCGTTCATACCTGCGGTTAACTTATTACCATTTAACGGTACTCGGAGCTATAGACGCCCTATATTTTATTTATTTCACACCCATAGCACGTGATTATTAGGTGCTAAGGATACTATTATTGTATTTTTCATGTGAACTAGGCGATGAATGGGAAGTCACGAATTTTGCTATACACAACCCATATTACAGAAACTTGTACTCTGTTACCATAGCATTAGGACAGTAATATTCGGTAACTTGATGCTGATAGCAGACCCTAATTCAATGATGAATGGTCTAACACTTGTAACTATGCTAATTGGCCGTAGTAGAACAATTAGCAAGCATGTGACTTTTGCTAAATTAACGCCCAACGTCTAAGTAATTATTGTGACAAAGTGCACAATGCAATACGGCTGTTGCTGAGGCATTTGTTTGTCTTTTATTATGTTGTCGAAACCTCCCATTATTCATATAAATATACGTTCATTTGGAATATATGATGATTTAACGTTACAATTTTAGACCTGTAAATAATAACCATCAACGCCATAAATTTCCCTTTAATTACATTACTTAATTCATTTAAAATATTTCCAATCTCTATCTACATTCTACACTATTAAAGTATGCCAATTTGCATAAATAGACAAGTTTACCATTTGTAATAATTTTATATTCGTATATTTATTTACAAAGACAGAAATAGTTCTCTGTGTTTACTGGCGCTTTATCGAGTTTTGCGTCCCCAAAACTTGTAAGTACTATGAAATTTCAATATTTACCGTCGATACGCTTATCTGTCATACAATTCAAGTACCTATAATGAAGACACGTCATGGAAGTCCTGGATGTCATTGGAAACTCAGTTCTTTTTGTGGTGATTGACTATAGATTCCATTTAGATCAATGTCGACCAAGCCCATTTACCTTATGCGTTTATTCCATCGTGTATTTAGGAGCAATCGTGTTACACATATCGTTTTGACATTCATTTGTGAACAAGATCCGCGGTTCAGTTACTCATAAATATTTACACGCGTGGAATACATTAAGGAATATTATATTTTCTTGAAATGCGTGAACAATTGCGCTTTCTAGGAAAATTGACGTGGTTTTAAATATAAAGCCTTCGGGGAATAACTGATCCGCTTTAGATTTATTCTTAAAATAAAGGTATCATTTAATTGCAAGAATTGGTGGATGTTTTGTATTTTGCAATTCTTAGTAAATTGATTTAAAGTTCCTACGTAGTTTATTTTACCACACACTTGAGGAAGCAGAAAGGTCTTTACGAAATTAATTTAGTAGTTTGGCTTGATTAAGTATCCCAGTGGATTGTGCCACTAATATACCAGGTATACACTTGTGAACATTAGCAGTTATACAGGTGAGAACTCCTCTTTAGACAGACTAGTTCATAGCTTCATAACGAGTTGCTAGGGAGCTAATTGGAGCATTCCGTCGTCATCGCCAATCATCTACATAACAGGATCTTACGTAGGTGTGCGATATCACTAGCAATTATTGCCATCTGTACGTATCTAGTTTCATTCATTAAAAAACGTATCCCTCACTGGGGGCAAGGTGATTACAGTCACGGCCGTTACAATTGGCGCAGGTAGGGGCAAATGCAGTACGATTAGTCTCGACAGACTCTACTATCGTCATCCGCTGTGCCCATTGATGCAATGTCGAGGGCACGTGAGAAGAATTACACCAAACGCTCCCTATATTATCACGTAACTATTAACGCAGCCGCCGGAGCTTCCTTCCTTTCCTCGGCAACTAAATAACAAATTATATCACTTTTAATTGTTGCTTGATACAGTTTGGTAATTGTATGACAAGATATGTCCTACACTACTTCAATTTGATTATGAACAATTGTAGACTTTACAACACTTAGTTGTTCTAGACCTATTTTAGTAAAATCATAGCGGACCTACAAAACTTCATAGAGGACTCTTGAATGAACTTCATTACTGTAGATAGAAAAACGTCATCTTGCAATGTAAATTGCCACTTGTGTGGTTAAGATGACGCGAATGCTCTCAAGATTCATTCATTATTGTCGATCAAGTAAGGCAGACATTACGACAAGTAATCTTAGACTTCTACAAAAGCAATTTTTTTGGCACAGGAAACAGGCATAAACTTACGGGATCTTTTTGTTTACAGCAGGTCGAAGATATTTGTAACCAACCATTTCTTCATAAGCTACTTGCAAATTTAATCAAATCCTAATTTCGTCTTCCAGGTGACCCGATTAACTGTATCAACGACGGTGCCGTCCCCGGCCACGTACTGAACACCTATTGCTGGATCACGTACACCTTCACTCTACCCTACTCCGGGGCGAAGGGCATGGTGCACCCCGGGCTGGGCAACGACTATGAAGAGGAAAAGCGTATCCATGCTTACTATCAATGGGTGCCTTTCATGCTGTTCTTCCAGGTAAGATTTACTCATATATTTTATAACTCAATAGAAACATTAAAAGATAAGTAAAATACTAGATTATACACACAAATTTTATCAATGAGGATCTTTTCCCTATAACATTTGCAGTGCATTGGAATCTAAATGAGACAATCTGCAAAACAAGTAATCTAAAATAGTTTTCAACCGAAGATAAGACTGAAATTCAGGGTTAGTTATAGACATTAATAGGCCCATGGATAATAAATGATAATAGTGAATTCGATCTCTGGTATTTATCCGTTGTCTAATGTATAGGTACTACCTTTTTAAAACAAGGACAAACCGAACAAATTAGCCTTTGACAGACTAAGTCCGTCATCGTTTAAACAAACATTTCGCAATGTCATCACAAATGATCCTATCGCCCAATTGAAAAGAGCAATCTATGAATTACCTCAACCTCTAATTACATTTTTGTGTTTGCATCAAATCGAGCAGTTATATGTTCATTACCGCATAAATTCATAGCGGCGTCAATATTTTCGAGCCTACCGTTTTCATTATTAAATTTCACTTAGTCAACATTATTCACTATAAACTGTGCTGAATATGTGGCACAATGAGGTGGCACCAAGTCGTTATGAATAATAAGGCTAAGAATTCAATGCATTAAGCAATGTGAGAGGTCTTTCTTTCAACAAGTCAATGACTCTAGATAGTCACCAGTTATATTTATTTCATAATTCATCCAATTACCACTCGGCTACATATGAGAGGAAATATTTCAAATTTTTGTTCTAAACTTTCAGGGTCTGCTGTTCTACATTCCTCACTGGATCTGGAAGAACTGGGAGGAGGGCAAGGTCCGCATGATCTCGGAGGGTATGCGCGGAACCCTGGCCACCATTGCTGATGATAAGACGAACCGACAGGTAACATAATAACACATCTTCATAAAATCATAAAACTTTTTCTTATTCAACGGCTGGATTCTAAGTCAAAATTTGTGTACTTTCATGAGTCGTCCCAATAGTTCTTATGAGTATCAACGCGTCTTTTACTGTATCGTAAGTAGGTCACAATCTTGAAATTGTTTACAGCCGACAGTGACCACTTAACATCAGGTACAACGTATGCCCGAGTTATTAACAACATATATAAAATAATACGTTCATACACTTCGGCATGTCATATATACTGGCCTCATCAATTGGTACAATTGAGATAAGGCTCCGTGACTAATGAAGCTTGATGTCCCTTATAATTGACCCGAACATCTTTGTTACGTAATGAGATGGTATTGATGCTGTAAAATGTTACAAGTTTCTTTATAAAAGCAGTATTTTTTAAGATATGAAAATTAGTTTATTGTCATTAAGAATCATACCAAGAAAACAAGTGTAAACGAAATTTATATATGATAGGTACATCACACTTCTCCCAATCATTAATGGTCTTAAGAATGATCAATATTAACTATTTTTGGCCTACCGCAAAGCAAAATTTATCAATTTAAGCAGGAAAAATTGACTAGTTTCGACCTTTAATACACAAACATTAGTAAAGACTAATTTGAGTTACTGACGACAGTAGGTGAGTTTTTTATTTCTTCACTCTGTTTAAAGTAGTTTCCCTCGTACTGTACGTTTATCAAACATATTGTTATTACACAACTAATTCCCTAAGCATATATAATTCCGTTTGTTTCCAGAATCGACTCGTCCAATATCTCCTAGACACGCTCCACATGCACAACACATATTCCTTCGGCTACTTCTTCTGCGAGTTCCTAAACTTTGCTAACGTTGTAAGTATGAAACTCATTTTTGTCTCTTGAAATCAGGTGTAGTTATATATTAGTAATATTAAAGTGATAATAGCTATCATTTTATAATGACTTAATGATTCAAAAAATCTAATTCTTATATGGTTTACGGAATTTTTATAACCGGTTCATATATTACAGGTTGGCAACATCTTTTTCCTGGACACATTCTTGGGTGGTGCTTTCTTGACATACGGAACGGATGTCGTGAAATTCTCAAACATGAATCAAGAGCAACGCACGGATCCTATGGTATGCAAAAAGTATACGAAGAAAACAATCTATGAACAACACATTGCCTGCGAACATTCGTAACTTTCCTATTTGAAATTTAATTTAACGCTTTCAATTTTTCTTTCAGATTGAAGTATTCCCAAGGGTAACAAAGTGTACCTTCCACAAATTTGGTGCTTCTGGAACAATCCAGAAACATGATGCCCTCTGCGTTCTCGCGTTGAACATCCTCAACGAGAAGATATTCATCTTCCTTTGGTTCTGGTAAGAATTTACAATCAATTAAGTAGTGCCTTTTAATTACATGAACCCGGATTATACACTTTACAGAGATAAATATTGTAGCACTTAAAATAATCCTTGGCAAGGTAAATGAACTTGACTTCCTTACTGAATCATGATCGTGAATTGCAAAATTAGTGTGCCTATTGTATTTCCTTGTTAGAGTAAATAAACATTTAATTGTGCTAGCTTTAAGACCTTATTACAATGTTTCTTCTTATAACAGGTTTATCATTCTGTCGGTGGTGACTGGTCTCGCTTTGGTGTACTCGGCCGCTGTCATCCTGTTGCCGAGCACTCGCGAGACCATTCTGAAACGTCGGTTCCGCTTTGGTACTCCTAATGGCGTTGAAGCGCTAGTTAGAAAGACTCAGGTATGTTCTTATATTTTAGTTGATTTTTAATTGAAGCATCATAACAAGGTCATTACAGTTTAAATTACCGCAATTAAGAATTATAAAACCATTGTGTGAATCCTGTATTTAATTTGTATCCTTTTTAGGTCGGTGATTTCCTACTTCTGCACCTCCTCGGCCAGAATATGTCCCTGCGAGTGTTTGGCGAGGTACTGGACGAACTGTCACGGCGGCTTCACCTCGGCTCTAATCCTCCTTCCGCACCGTCTACACTAGAAATGGCGCCGATCTATCCTGACATCGACAAGTTCTCCAAGGAGACCGAGACGTAAGCCTACTAGATTTAGTAACGAGCAATACGCCTTCTATATACACGACTTGGTACCAAATGCCTCAACTACATTCTTTGAGAAATCATCGATAGTAATTTTTGATATTATACAATTGGTCTCAGAGTTAAGTATTTTTCTCAAATCATGCAGTCGAGTCATGCATGGCGATTTTTGTTCCTTCTTTTAAGGGCGTATTGTTCCAATTTAAGCGTCGACGGACGCTCATATTGCCAGTTGCTATTTAGTAACATGTTATAAATTTATCGCAAAATATCGAATATTCATGACATTCCTTTATTGTAGGCAGCATGTTAACTATAGATTGTTGAGATGTCAGCCACAGTTTGCCTTTAATAAGCCTGAGCTTTAAATTTAGGTCTCAATGACGTGTTTAGAGTAAATGTTTATAAACGATGTGTATTAGTGGAAGGTTTGTGAACTTTAATTATAATAGTTGAACTTTGAAGAGCATTGTACACTTGAAATTGGCGAATTTATTTCTATTGACAAAATTGTTAGAGAAGACTGTTAATTGTTTTAGAAAAATGCATTTTACTGTTGGCTGTTAACATCCATTTATTCCTAAATCATTAAAGATAAATATTAGGGAATAGGTACATTACATCTACACGATATTCATGTATTATAGTTGTAGATGGTTGTAGAACTATAGCATGTGAGAGGACTAATTTCCTTATAAAGATAATCGTTCTAGACAACAACAGAATAAACGTTCTAGATGCGGTTTAAGTATTATTGGCAAATATAAAGTGCATATCATTCGCTCAAAATATCTGTAGCAAATAAAAAGACATATTTACACTTTACAATATGTAACTAACCTATCGATTTTCCTTTATGAACGAATGAAGACAGTATAAAAATGACAATAAAATTATACAAATTGTTTTATTACTTTTTTAATATTAAGATGTATTTTACGTATTAAGGTTCTATTCTTTGTATCGATAAATGTTTTTTAAAAAGGCGGTCATGTTAGTACAAAGTGTCCATTTGTAGTTTGCAACACTCGACCCGCCTTTTACGTTAATGAAATCATAATAAAAACTATATAATATCAAATAAAACAATTTTAGCGTAAGTAATAAGTGTTAGAATAAAATTGTTGGTGCAAAGACAAGGTGTTTACTGATGATGAATGTTATTATACTCATGTAATTTACGATACGTCGTGCCATTGTAATCGGTAATAACTTTCGGGAGCATGAAATCTTGCGCCAGGCTTGCATTTCCTTAGTATATTACGAGACATTCGCCATTCCATCGGGCCTGTTGTTTTCGCTAAATATTTAGTATTAGTTTAGGACGTTCTCAGTCAATTTAGCCATATGTGGACGGGATGTATTCGGTGGACTTCCATGAATCTCGGGAACAATTCTTCCATATCAGTAATGTTAGCAAAATAAGCCCCAGTATACTGATGTAGAATATGTAAGTGGATTTTTAATGAATTACTATGTATTTACTTTTTAACATTTGATAATATTCTATTTTGCTATACATTGATTTATTCTATTTTCTATGAATTATATTTTATTTTTAAGAACCAGCTTGGTATGATCCATCATTCCTTTGATATTATATTATTTGCATGTGTTAGTTAAGTTAGACTGCTCTTGTGACAAATCGATTGTAATTTTGATTCTATTGACTCTACAGAAATTAAACAAATTTCATAAATAAAAGTTGTTTTATTTAATACCTTCATCCACAATCCAAATTATAGTGAAATTGGAAATAATAATAAAAGTTCAAATTTGATATGATAAGACGCACACAAACACAAAGAATAAATAGAGACACTACTTAACTTTTTATTAAAAATAAGTATTTTAATTTGGATTATTACCTTACTGGTAACAATTTACTAGATTGGTACAATGATATTAGGTTAACTAGATACTAATTAATTTAGTAGAAGCAAATGAAATCTTATTAAATAATTATATTATGTGACGATAACGACTTAGTTTAGTTTCAATTGCAATATTACCTAAATAGTTAAAAGCACCCAATTTTTTCTTATAAATTAATAAATAATGATAATAGGTAATCAATTAGGAAACAAAGTAGTATTGAATATTAATTTATGATCAAGTCTTAGTCGCAGTTTGTAACTTAAAAAGGGACTTAACAAATAATATTGTTTTAATCAATAATAATGAGATACGTAATTAATTCATTATAGCCGTTACAACTCATGTACACAATATACCTACCAAATTTATTTCAATAATTAGGCTTATTAATTATATACCTTTGTATACCCATTAAGTAGGTATATAACGCTATTTGTTAACGCATAAAAATTTATAACCTACCCCATATAAAACACAACATCACGTAAACCCACCGCGGCCCATTGCACAAAATCCTTTTCCTTATTGCCTACACGAGCACAAAACACCGGCCCCCATTGTTAGTGGCCAACCACAAAACAATACACGCCAGGTGCCGAACGTAAAATACAAACCATACATAATACACTTCCAATTTCAACAAAAAATATGTCAGCCCTTAAATTTCATCAACTGTACCAACAATCTGTCAGAACAATTACTTTGGGGCCTCTACATAAAATGTCATGTATTTCAATGGACAAACTTTATGAAGTAAATTTTATTTTAGCTAATATTTGTACAGGGGAAGCCTGTCAATGACAATTGTTCTAATAAAGACATTTAAATTATCTTAAATAGGTATTAAAATCATTTAAATATTAAAATTTACAAAATTCTTCAAATTGTGTAAAAGTGATCGAATTAACTTAGAAATCATTTTAATTAACTTAAAATGTACGCTGAATTACTTATTTTGAAAATAGCGGCAATGCTAAAAACGGCTGTGAATAAAACTTTACTAACGTGAGGTACGTTAAAAACAAGAGAAAGCAAAATTTTGTCAACAGTTCTTCATCTTAAGAGCCTTTTCATATGTACCTATAAAATACTTTCCCAATTCAAGCAAGTAGTTAACTACGAATATTAATCATAATATTATTATGACACATTTTATATACGGAACATGTTTAGAAAACAACCTTTAGCTAGGATGTAATTAGTGTACCTAGGTCAAAAGTGCAATAACTAACATACATTTAATACTACTACGAGTAACGTTATCATTTAATTAATCCTATACGCGTGCAATGGAACATGTGAGTATTGAGAAACCATTTATCTGTAGTAATAAGCCAATAAGACACGATAAGCCTCTCGATATTAAAAACGGGTACTTGCGTACTACCCCGTGTAGAGCGGGGCTTTTGTTGGGAATTGTACTACCTATAATTTGGGTCATTGGGTAATTACAGGATAGCCAGCGCACTCTTTGAAAATAGTTATTACATTAGTGGCCTATTTTTATTATTTTAGTAGATTTTTTTCAGGCACGGGCCCCGTAATACTGGCTGCCTCCTACCACATTGCTGTCCGATTCTGACCGATTGTATAACCCTGCACAACATACCCTATTTTTAAGATAAAATAATCTTATGACGGTTATGACATTGTAAAATCATCTGAATCCTTAGTTTGGAAAATATACAAAATGTACAGACAAGACACTGAAAACCGTCCCAAGACAAAACCAAAAGGCCTTTAGAAAATTAATTCATAAATAATATTGTTTAACAATCCTTCCTTCCACCAATTAAACTGCGGTCTGCGCAATATATTTCCCTAATTGAGCAATAAAATCATTAATGATCTACTCACAACTTCAATTGTTAATTTATAAATAAATGTAGAGCCAATACTGATTTATGCATAAACACATTTTCCTCTGAATAATTACATTCTTCAACATTACCTAGAGGAATTATATTTGTTAAGCTATTTTCTATCTAAGGAGCATTAAATGTACTGCCAATATTTGACCTTAACAAAAAAAAATACATTCTTCTACATTTATGCTAATTTAGCAAGCTTATTGGTTTGTTATTATTGGTCAAGTACGTATATTCCTTATTGGCAATATATCTATTAGATTATTGCGTGAAAATTTCTTGAAAATATGGATTAAATTTATGAATTAAAATAGTTACATAAGTTAAATATTATTTAAGTTTGAACATGTTAGGTACCTAATATAAACCAGTTTACGAAGAAAACTTGTTTTGGTATATTTTTTTTTATTTAAGATGATTACCTTATACCTACTGCCAGATTTTATGATCCATTGTTTCTCAAAAGTTTGTTCAGAACCAAATCAAAAAAAAATCTCAAATTTCCACCATACAACGGATATTCATGCACAGAAACACACATACCGAGCATTATATAAACATTTTCTGCCGACGGGAATCAAACCTATTGCCAACCTAGATTTGATAACTGCGAGGTCAAGTATGTGCGTATTAAAAATTAATTACCATCACGCGGCGAAGGAAAACATCGTGTGGAAATAAACACGCCTGGAAGAAAGAATGTCGAGGGGATGTGAAGCCTTCCAATTCACCCTTAGTGGACTACGGCCTAAATCCCTCTCAGTCGAACAGGGCTCCCATACCCAGTAATGGAACATAACGATAAATATTTAACGGTGGAAATTAAACTCAACATTTATAACAACCCATCAAACTCCCACTGCCGAGCATTGATCTCTTAACATAATGAGAGGGTTAAGACCACATTTTTCGATTTCACCCAAGGAAGAATTCCACGTAGTACGTAACTTAGAGAATTTTAGTAAACACTCTCAATCATTTATGTAGATTTCTTCATGAACCGTTGGCGTTAATATAACACATATTAATTTGAAATATACACACAATGTTCAATAATCAATGGTGTCTACGTGTTTTTTTTGGAACCCGTACCTCTAGTATTAGTCACACTCACACCTCTTAAATGCTTACATATATACATATTAAGAATGTCACATCACTCACCTGTTCCCCCAGTCGAGTTTGGCGACGAGTTTCAGACGAAGCGCTCTAGTCTGGTCTTGGGTCAGCGTACCGGCCAGGAGTGCCCGACGTCCGCTGAGGAGTTCCCGCATCACCTTCGCAACAGCACTGAACCTGTACGTTTCCCGCTCCTGTAAATTAAAGTATTTTAAAATCTTTGCTGGAATTAGGTGCCTAGTATTCCATACCTAAAGCTATGGTAATAAAAGATGTTGGGACAAAATAAGGATACGTATCACGTAAGTATGTGCCCACATACACATTCACGTAATCAGAAACATCAGGCTTATAATATTGCAATAAAGGACGACAGGCACATCGATAGTTGTTTTAGAATAGAATGGCTTTTTAAATGCAGTGGATATATTTTTTATACTATTAAGTAGGTACAGACAAGACAAGGCACACTCATTCCAACTTATTCCTTAACTAACGATGCATCTGTTGCTGACCTTACATAAGTCACAAAACATATCCGAAAATGACAAGAGCTCATATACAATCAGATGGACTGCATGCTTTTTCTATATTACAAAGTTACATCATTACAATCAATAATAGAAAAAACTCAATCCAATTATATAAGGGAGTATCACATTCCAAAGCAAACATCTTAACTATTTACCTCATACATAAAACTATACAGAAATGTCAACTATCCACCATCAGATAAATAACGGCAGTTTATCTACTCGAAATGAGCATATTCATTTAACAATACATTAGTGAGATGACAAAGAATGAATCATTAACATTAGTTGTCAGAACATAAACAAAGAAAACAGTTTATGTACTCATTTGTGATTCTATATCTATTTAAAAAAAAATTACCAGACGATTATTTTATGCGTAATTAGTAAATTCCTTGAACTTGTAACATGTCATTACAGAATCTCTGTTTGTACTTTTTTTTTTCGGACCCGTGTAACATTGATGATATTTTTACTATTGAACCGATATTTTTCTAACAGACGCCAATAATATAATACTAAGGTACAATTGGCGGCTTTATCGCAAGGATAGCGATCTCTTTCAGGCAAACATTTACTTGTTGCATGAAAGTGAAAAATATGAAATAATAGAGATCTAGGGTAGGGGTGTACAAAAGTATAACATAGCGAGAGCCACAATTTAAGTGTATCAGCAGCTAGATATAACTTAGTCATACTATGATTTTAAAGTAAAAATACTATGATTTTTAAGTAAACTTAAGCGGTATTCAGTTTTTGCACGATCAACGAAGAGATACACAATCTAAAAACCAGCTTTTTTTTTGAGTTCACTGGAGATGCGTTGCTACAACTCAAGCTACACCATTTAAGCCATAACATAGCAGCGTTTGACACCGTTATCTTTAGGTAGAAATAAGTGCAGTGTCGGTGTTTCCAATGTCTACTTACGAAGAGTTCCTACCACCCTCCTACGTGTAAGAATCTCTTACGTATACGTGTTATTATTACAAATCTTTCGCGCACACTCACCACATATAGTTTCTTCCAAAGCCGAGCCCATTCCCGCAGCACACACGCGATCTCTCGCACCAGTGGGTCGTCTTTCAGCTCTGCGATGGCCGCAGCGCCAGAACCCTTGACCGTACACGGCCTAATGGAGACCACACAGGCGGGAAATATGCCCCACGCCGATCTGTTTTTTGTACTGAAGCCTCTGTACCAACCTGATTGAGATATAATTCAGTTATCTATTACTACTCCACAGTTTTAATAGGTAAATTTGAATTGAAATTCTAGATTTAGATATTTGCATACTTTTATATGCATTATGTATTCCAATCCGAATCACCACATGCTTAATGATGTACATATAAAATTAAATGATATATCAGCTTAAAATAAATATTACCTCCATTTTCTTCTAGTATTTGAATAGTTTCTCCAATTTCTAATGGTAGACCAGATCGAACATCTCCCTTCCAGTTGTATACAGCTAAAACAAAATGGCATATTAATAACTTAAACATGTTAGTGTTAGGTCCATTCCTGTTTACAGACAAAGAGACCAAAATCATTTCTAATTAGAGAATGATTCAGCTCATTGTAGTTTGAGGGGTGGCACTATTACCACACCTATAACTGTTTCATAGCAAGAATGTGTAGCACAGCTGTGTTTGAGTTTGGTTTGGTGAATGGACTCATATTAGTGCAACTTCAACACCTGTCCTGTTTGATAGTGTAGATTTAGCATATCTATATTTTGAGGGCTCTAGCCAAAAATATTTGTTAAATGTAATTTACAAATAATGATGACCATCAGTCAAAAACCACTGGACATTTTGCAACTTCTTATATGAAATAGATTTTTATGTATGTAATATGTTTTTATGTTGACAATTGACAGTGGGCAGGCTTATCAGTGCCATCCTCTGCTCTACAATGCTACCAATTTGTATACAAATTGTTCTGTAGAAAAAATTTGTGATTATAGTGGTATTTCAGATGTAAAAGGATTGCCTTTTCTTTTCACCATTAGGTCACTGCTATATGTTAGATAGCAAATAGGAAAATAATTTCGTTTCTATTACTTCATTATGGTTATTTTAAGAAAACTGGTGCTATCTACAGCAGCTTGTCCTTTACATGAATACCAAACAAGTTATCCCATAAAGTACACTGAGTCTCATAATAAATTGTTCCATAAAATAAAATCACATCAGTTACAAATTGCTACTGCAAATTATGCTATCATCCTTCATAAATTTATCAGAGGAAGTGTAGTGCCAGCACAGTTATATCCTCTTATGTTATCCAGTTGACACAGAAGTCTTAAAATTGTGTCATATATTAAAACCAGTACATGATCTCATTTAAATATACTTAGTAGAGGCCTAAGTATTATCTACAATTAAATAAAAAGTTGAAACATCTCAAGTATTTGGTACTTGCACTGATGCCATTGCAATTCTAATGGTGCCATTTACTTGAAAAATGATAATCGTTTTTATTTTTCATAGTACAAGAATTTGAAATTTTGCAAAAAAAAATCTCTGTATAAATAAAGTTTCTTCTTATACAAGTGTATTATCAAATGTGCATGGACTGCACAGAGGTTTGGCATCTGATGGCAAGGAAACACTGCCTGCAGACATCTGTTATCAACTCCATGTAAACCATGGGTTCACATGAATAAACATAGTCCAATAGGAGTGGCAACTAAGGACCATGACAGTTGCCTGACACATCAGGCTTATACACAATAAGCCAGCCAGTATTCAGACTATCCATCAAAACATACAAACTCTTTCACGCTAGAAATAAGTATGGCAGTAATACTTCTCAGTCAAACCACATTGTTCCTAGTTTCTACCTCCATTTAAAATTATAGTATTTTTGAAGTACCTAGTATATGAAATTATAGTATGTTTGAAAGAATCGAACTATAGTTCTCAAGAGTAGCAACTTATATGTGGCTAACCTTCCAATATTGCTCAAAATCTATTTGGAGTTTGTTACTTCAGGTATGCTTATTTCATAATACAAAAAATTTGCTACTCTTCGAGAACTATAGTTCGATTCATAATTAGGTGTCCAAAATGTAAACAAAGGTGTTGACCTATCAAGGAAGTATGTTTCAAACTGCAGTTTATTATTTTTTAATACAATAACATGAAAATAATAATCTAAATAAATGAAGATCAATACATGTTTTCTAATATTTATATTACCTCAATTTCGTTCCATAAAGTAATAATAATAAAAAACAAGGTTTATGGTAAAAAATGAAAATGTGATAATGGTAACACAATCAGGATCCAAAACATTTCTTGTACCTTCATTTTTAAGTTTCATAGCTGATATTATTCATTTTTGTGATCAAGATCAAACTCAAATGTTTTCTTGTTTTCATAGCCTTTTTGTTAAATCGTGTGTAGTTGTTAAAGTTTTCGTTTTTTGTTGAGTCTGTTAAAGTGTTTGTTTCTTGTTAATTTGTTAAGGTTTACAAGACCTGTAATTTTATTTTGACAATGCCATTTCTTTGCTTACATTTTGGACACCTAATTATGAATCAGACTATAACATAGTAAATCAAGTGTCTGCATCTCTTACTACATCCTTTAACATGTGAAAACTTAACATTGCTGTTACAAGGCAGAAATAGCTAATTAATTACTTATAAAGAAAGACCAGCTATGTGAAAGAATATATCTATTGTGAGACATTTTTTTTACAGACTTCCAAAAGTTGAAAGTTCTGTATTCAACTGTATTTATTTAACTGTATGTATTTTTTTCAGTTTTATTATTTTCAATGAAATAACTTCCAAGATTTGAATAATTTGAATACAGAATAAGTACGTACTACTTCATAAATGACTACATTTTAGGGGCATTTCACACTTATTAATTTAGTGATACAAAAATTATTTGTAATAAATATTACAGCTAAGCAATATAGTATATTAAAAAATAGTGCCTAGCTGTTTGTGGGAGACTATATGAATAGGTATCTATAAATAAAATTAATATTGATGTTGATTATATTTATGAAAGAAAATTATTATAGGCCATGTTGAAATATCTGCTCCCAAATGTTTTAAAAAATATTGTCTCTATAAAACAATTTAAATTTAAGTAAATCTATGTATAAAATAATGCCTAACCTTACAATGTCTTAATTCCTATGAAGATATTTTATTTTATTACACATTAATTTAATCGCCAGGGTCAATTAACTGAAAGCCGAGTGCCTTGACAAATTAGTACAAAAACAAAACAAGAAAAAATATTACAACACAAGTTTTAAAAAATACATGGATGTAGCGAAAGCGCAGATTAGATAAATGCTTCATAAAAGATAATGTTTCTCTGTTTTATGTTATTTTTATGACCAATTTATCTAAATTAATGCAAAAATGTACTCGCGAAAAGGATAAAAGAACAAAGGCAATAATACGGGTTATTTATTTATTATCCTGACAGGAAGCTTTTAAGAGAACTTGTTTTAGGATATCAATTATTTAAAATTCTCGACATGTATTTACGTTTCCGCTGTAATTGTGTGCAGGATGTAATAAGTATGACTGAACCCAAACGTCAAACTTACCGACAGCTAGTTTTGTAGATTTTGATGGTATCCACATTTTTAGCACTATTATAACACACAAAACGTGCACATAGATATTATAAAATCATTTTTAAAACATACTGTTATTAAAAAATAACAAAAACCCAATGATAGAAAACAAAAACTGCTCCTCTGTTGATGGATTATTTACTACATACAGATAAACGCTAAATTTCATTCATATGAAAACACACCAACAGATAAATAAATTATTTATTAAATTGGAATACAAATAAATAATATTAATACTTATAATCTGCGAAATTTAACCATTACATAAGTTCGACATGATATATCGAACTTACAAATATGTAATAATCATATATAAAAAATGGAAATATAGTGTGACAAACTTTTGTGTGCGTGTTGTGGTTTGCAGAAACAACTGTGTGCTATTGTTTATGGGCATTTAATGTGTTGTCAGCTTCATTTCATCCACTTTATGAATGATTTTTTAAATTGCGTGAAGATTATTTAGTTTTTACGTTCATTTAATAAAATTAAGACCTTAAAAACTAAAACTTAATTTATTTTTGTGGTTTGTTTAGAATAAATATTTTTTTATGTTAAATATTAATAATAAAAGCAGTGAAAGCCTAATGGTTTACAAATTCTGTCTTTTGAACGAGGGGTCCGAGGTTTAAATCCTAGGCACCTCTGATTTTTCAAAGTTATGTGCGAATTAGAAATTAATTATCACTTGGTTAAAACGGTGAAGGAAAACATCGTAATGAAACCTGCATACCTAAGATATTCATATAAAAACAAAACTCAAAGGTATGTGAAGTCTACCAATACGCACTTGGACAGCGCGGTGGACTATGGCCTAATCCTTTTTATTCTGAGAGGAGACCCGTACCCAGTAGTGGGCCAATAATGGGTAGCGAAGACGATTAATAAATACAGTCCGACAAACTTTTTATGCCTTTGATAGGGCAGCCACTGATGATCCAAAACTACTTATAAAGTGGCCAATTTTGAGTAAGTATTATATTTATTTAATGGTTAAATATTTAACATAAGAGTAAACAACACAACGCATCATCTAAAATTATACGTGTACAATACAACATAAGTACATATTTTTATACATGTACAATATAACATACGTATACAATTAGTATCAATTAACTTCTAGTCTTCAAGGTAATTTTATGAAATCATCGTAAAAACGAATAACTCTTTGTCTTGGAATATTGTTGTGTTCATTTAAAACTTTGCAATGAAGCTGACAGCAGTGATAGCAATACCGATCATGGACAATAGAGATACGTTTTGTCAGTGAATGGCTGACATTTGACAATTGACGCAGTCATCACAGTTTTGACACTGACAGCACTCAGTAAGACACGATAGTGACACTGACTGATGTCGAGAAAATTTAAATGTTTAAAGTTTGTTTTTTTCGACCGCGTTTTTAAGACTTTGTTCTCTTGAATACTGATAATTTTGAAGTAAAATGCGTCTTATCAGCATTCAATTTGCATAAGTTAAATTTGATAAGAAATGAATCATTACATCGATATCCTTTAAAGCCAGGAACAAAGTGTTTATATATCCTAAATGAATAATTAGTTATATTGTTGACTGTGAATCGAAAAACCAGATTTACGTGTTTAAAAGACAAATTAATTTTAAGAAGCACTAATCATGTCCGATAATTTTATACCGTTGAATCAGAGCACGCCAAATCAAAATCAGAACCGTTGGCAGGGCCAGGGCTTTCAGCAAAGTGGTCAATTATGGGGACAGAACCAAAGGCGTTATAATCAGAGAGGGAACAACTCACAGCGGAACAGCAGTTATGGGGTTTGTATTTATATTTTACACAAATTTTTAATAAGGATAAAATGTTATCTGATGTTTATAAAATATAGTAATAGTAAACGAGCAAGCATTCCTGACGTTAAATAACTTCTGCTTATACACATCTGAAATCAGCCCAAGATATTAAAGTCTTATAAGTTAGTACCTTGAGGTCTGCGTGTGGTACACTTCTCACAGAGCTGTCTATATTTTGTCATGTTGTCTCCAGGGCACACACAAAGGAATGTACCAAGTTTTCTTAAAGCCTTTATGGAGTGTTGTATTGTAAAGCTTTTGGATTTTTAAATTACTACTATTTTTTACACTTATACTACAATATACCACTTTGACATCTGTTAAAAGTTGATCTATTTCTCATTGTCTAATATAGTATGTAATTTTTAATTTCAGAGTGACAACAACAGTAGCCAAGGCAAAGACAAGAGTATTGATGCCTACTTACACCCATCAATGCTTCAAGATCCATGGGCGTATCTCCGTAGACGAAATGCAGAAAATCAGTCAATTTAGATCTACCTTCAATGAATTACTCTAAGTAGTTGTGTGTTTGTATGCATTGTATGTAGTTGTATGCTATAATGTAAAATGATGTAGGTTGGAATACTTACTCATTTTTTGTTACTAACACTAACACAGTACTTAGTATAATTCTATAATGAATTAGTATTTTGGAACTGTACTTGATTTTGCAAGTGTAGACCCGACAAAAGTAAGTGGTGAGAATGATGGGTTAATGCTGGCAACTCATAAAGGATGTCAATGACTGATTCCTTTTGTCATGATAGATTGTATAGCTTAGAAATATAGTAGATGTTTCTTGATTTGCTGACGTAAGAAACATTTAAGCCTACAGTGACAAGTCCATACCAATTATATGTTGATGATGGTAAATGACTCAAACTTGTATCATATAATTCTAAAGTTATATTGGAAAATATAAGGCACAAGCTTGTGTATGACATCTTGACAATAATTGGTTAAAATCAATGCTAATTAAGGATTTGTAACAACAAGCATTGTTATTAATTTATGGTGCCTTTTAAAGAATACAAATTTTGTGAAGCACTAGTGAGTACCTCTGAGTACAGGGATCATCTCTACCTGTGAAGGAGACCATCTTTTCTCTACTTAACGCTACTCTCATACGGATTGAAGCACTGAGTGTAATCTATTAAGTTGGTGAGTTTCTAGTGTTTGTTTCACAGGGGCATGATGACAGTATTAAAAAATCGAAAAAAAAATGGTTTACTTAAAAACAATATGTCGAAGCATTCTCAAAAATAGCCCAGTTTTAATAAAAACTAGGATTCATTATATTTTCAATAAAATAAAAGTATAAATTAATGCAGTCGCTAATCGGGGCGAAATGACGTCATTTTTTTGGGGTGTCACTGCTAATATTTCCCTTAATACTGAATTTATTGCCGAAATAATACGATTTTTAGAAGCAGATTTTTACATGTACCTACATTATAGAAGGGGACTTCAAAATTTGTCATCATGCCCATTATTGTTTTGTAATTCTGCATTACAATTTTTATCTATGTAACTTATTATAGTTAAGAATAGTTGTTAAGTAATTTATATAGGACTAAAATTATAAAATGCCATTATTTATTGACATAAGTATGACTTACAGATAATCAAGTAATCTTTTTTACATTTTTTTTAAGTTTGTATTTTTTTATTTTACATGAATAAAAGAATATTAAAAAAATTAAATAAAGGTCACAGATTTAGTCTTGACTGTCTTACAAGAACTGTATTTGATTTTTACTTGAAATATTTTAATTTACCATCTAACATGAATCTGTTGGTGTAATTTTAAATATTGTATGTCCTATTTGGACATTGTAACATTTTTTGTCACAATATACACTGAAATCTTTAAACATTGTTTTTCTTACAAATATTCTTGTCTCTGTTATTAAAATAGATCTTAGAAAAGAAGAACGAAACTAGAAAATACTAAATTAAAAAAATAACTTAAGAAAAATACTTAAAAACATTTAATATCATTCCATATTTGGTTTCATATCAGTATGTTTAACTGATATTTTACAAAGTTTTTATTTTATATACATAGAGGTATCTATTTAACTAGCTCTATGTAGAATAGACCAATCATAGATAGATTGTCATTATTACCTTATGAAAGTTTGGAACAGCTCACCATAGCATATTGGCTTTACTTAGTGTAAAGGAAAATGTAGTTCTGCAGCTTAAGTATACCCCTTTGCTTATTTACTTTATCCATTTTACATTAAACTTATTAGATAGGACCGAGATAAATAAGCGAGGGAATATTGCCGCCTAGTTGGAATTACATTTTACCACTTCTAAAATTAACTGGAAACTCATTACATAGATACCATGAAATCTATGGGTACCAACATTGTTTAGAGAAATTTGTTAGTATTAGACCAGGGTCGATAATTTTTGGAACCAAAAAAAATTACAATAGAATGAAACCCATTGGAAAAGGAGGGAAATATGATCAAAATGAAAGGAAAAATAAATTACGGTCGATCCGAGTTCGGGAAGTGGGAGGGGGTGAGTTTTTAAGGGTAAAAAATGGTTTATCTTGATTTCCGGCTAAACTACACGTCCTATGCGAAAAAGTTTAATGGCAAAGTTGTAGGTAATAAAAAGATCTACAACTTTTGTATTTGCAATTTTTTCACATAACCTCAAAATTTGGGTGAAAAATTCAAAAAACCAAGTTTTTGGTTTTTTATTTATATCTTTTTCAAAAAAAATTTTTTTATACGAAATTTGGTGAAAACTTACCTTATTATGTCCCAAATACACTGTAATTTATTTGATTAAAAATATTTATTTTTTCGCCTTATTTTCACTTAATATCAAAAAAGCACCCTAATTTTCAATCGAAAATTCTGACGTCAAAATATCAGCTTTTTTCAAAAAGTTTGGGGGCTTTTTGTTCGTTGAAATATCTAATTTCTGATGGTGTAAAAAAAATATACATTACTATAGGAAATGTTCTCAGAAAATGCAAAAAATTGATAAAAACCCAATTGTATTTATTGTCGATTCTCTTCTTGCTAGACTCCACTATAACGATTCAAAGCTGATTTTTTTATTTCATACACTTGCTTGTCATCTGACTTATTGCAGATTATACAAACATACTGATAATCTGAAAAGACAAAATTAAATTAATAATGCCTTCAAAGTTTTATCATGAGTATAACTAAATTTGTTTGTATAAAATAAATGAAATTACTATTTTTTATTCTTGTACTAAAATATCATTCAATTTTATTTTTTTAGGTTATGTTATGTTAAACATACTATTTATGAAAGAAAATATTACTATTTTTATTTTAAAGTTGATTAATATAGATTAAAATACAGATTGTATTTACCTTGCTATGTAGATTTCAAACGATTTTTTGAATAAAGTAAATTTCTCACAATTCACTTAGAGTAACTGAGCCTGCACGTGTATTTTTAAAAACGATGTTGTACACTGCTCTGTATCTCGAATACTGGCTAACGGTTTTTACAGCTGCTACGAAATAGCAGGTATGTAGTAAGGCCCAGACCCTCCTAGGTCCGTCCCCACTTCTCTATGAAATAACTTACAATGGGCTAAAATTTACCGAAGGTCACTCAGGTATATAAATTATCTTAAAACAGCAGTAAATAGACATCTACAAATATTATTTAAATAAGATTCTACAACTTTTTCAAAATATTGTAGATGTCTTATTAAATATTAACTTTATCAACTTAATTGTTTGTTAATTATTGAAGTATATTTTAATTTGCAACTTTTTCATTTATCAATAAAACATGAAATCTTACGTTTTTTGAGTAATTAAAGTGTAAATTTTAATAAATACCTCAAAATTGTACATAATGATATAAAATTTTTTTTCGAATTTGGGTTTTTTTTCAATTTTTTGCATTTTCTGAGAACATTTCCTATAGTAATGTATATTTTTTTACACCATCAGAAAGTAGATATTTCAACGAACAAAAAGCCCCCAAACTTTTTGAAAAAAGCTGATATTTTGACGTCAGAATTTTCGATTGAAAATTAGGATGCTTTTTTGATATTAAGTGAAAATAAGGCGAAAAAATAAATATTTTTAATCAAATAAATTACAGTGTATTTGGGACATAATAAGGTAAGTTTTCACCAAATTTCGTATAAAAAAAATTTTTTTTGAAAAAGATATAAATAAAAAACCAAAAACTTGGTTTTTTGAATTTTTCACCCAAATTTTGAGGTTATGTGAAAAAATTGCAAATACAAAAGTTGTAGATCTTTTCATTACCTACAACTTTGCCATTTAACTTTTTCGCATAGGACGTGTAGATTAGCCGGAAATCAAGATAAACCATTTTTTACCCTTAAAAGCTCACCCCCTCCCACTTCCCGAACTCGGATCGACCGTAATTTATTTTTCCTTTCATTTTGATCATATTCCCCTCCTTTTCCAATGGGTTTCATTCTATTGTAATTTTTTTTCATTTTTTACCATTTTTAAAGGCTTCGGCACTGGTCTATATGTGTTGAGAGTTTTTTTATTATAATATAGGAGTAGCAGACGAGCATGCAGTCCACCTGATGGTAAGTGGCTAATGTCGCCCATGGACATCTGTAATCAACCTCAGATAGGATTAGATATTACTACCTGAGGTCGGACACGGATGGGCCGCTTCCCCTGAGGACTAAGCTGGAACGCCTCGGAAACGTATGTCTCCCTTACCACACCCTTCAAAACGGAACACCGCCGCGCCTAACATTGCTGTTATTAGGCAGAAATAGGTGTGGCGGTGGTACCGCCGGCGTCGAACCACAAGGGTTCTACCACCTTCAATTTGTAACGAAAGTAATATAACCTTTACGAAGTAAGTTTAAGGAGGTGAAGTAACTAAGGCAGTGATTTCATGTTATTGGTATCTTTCCCCGGTTAAACTATAAATTTACTTTGGTCCCTTGTCAATATGTAATCGAGACCTGCTAATAAATCTGGCGGAAAATGTCTATGCCAAACGACGGTGATTTTGATTTTTCTTCTAATCGTGAAGATTCGATAGGGATTAGGCAATAATATTACTCCTATATTGTTTTTATTAATCTACGGTGCGCAGGACACCAACGTGGGTGTTTCGATTTTATGTAGGAATTTTAAGAATAATTTAGGTAAAATAAAACTTACGTCATTCCCTATAACCTTCTACAGCCATCCATCTGCCTTTAAAATTCCTCACTTATTAAGTGGCTACCGTAATTACCACGCAGGGCTACGCCTATTGGGTTCCGCAATAACTTACTGGAAGATACTGCTACCCATTTCCTGTATTGGAATCCCTCAGTGTTCTAAGAGACCCAAGGGAAAGGCCTACGGGACCGTTTGAGGAAAAATGTTTTCTTATCTCTCCATGTCTATTAAAACTTCTATCTAAACGGATGAAATTCGATCATTGGCGCCTAATCATCTTGAGTTTTTATACTGATTAATATTAATACTCGTCAACAGTTATAAAATAAAAAAAATGTCTGCTTGATTTTAGAATGCGAATTATGCTTGGAGGCAAAAACAAAACCGACTCAAAAATTTTAATTTCTTTTTATTGATCACTAATGTTTAGGCAAAACCTAAAATCGCTCCAAATTCGATTTATTTCGCTAATATAATTGGGAGAGCTTTACTTGAGCGTCACCTGCTGTGAATTTGCAACTAAAGCTATTGGCTTCGTTCATTGAGAATAGTATTGACGATAATAAATAATTTGGAGCAATTTATACCTACCTATGTTATGTACTAAATGACATTGAAACGTAGCCTCGTAGCAGCGCTACGTAACTAGCGTGATTCATTCAGAATTAGTTAATATAAATTAACAATGGAAAATTTAAAGCGTAGGTACCTACTATTAAGAAATAAATCATCAATGAAACGGTTTTGTTCATGAAGTTCATAGTCGCTTATTAGCGTTTGGTCTGAGTCGAAGATTTCAGCACTTCCTATATTAAAATTAATATAACTAAATTGTTTCGTATTCTAGGCTGCAGATTGGTATTGGTAAGTATTTAAATAAAACGTCAGAGCGAGGTTTCGAATAATAAATATATTTCTTTTTAACTTTACATTGGGAGAGATATGTCTGTTACCAGCCACTATAAAAGAACACAACAAACTAAAATAGGTTGTATACGTATTGATTAATTTTTGCAAATACAAATGGAGCAAACCAACACGCCCCCTCAAAAATTAATCCTCCAATTATAACAACATTTATACAATAACAAAAATACCTAAACAGATCATATACTCTTTCCCAATGTTTACTGGGGAATACAAAATCATGGTCCAACATTTGTTGCAAGGATTAGGAAAAACCCAGTAAAACCTAACCAGACCATTTCACTTATTTATATTAATTAATAAGTGTTAAAGAAATTAAAATTATAAAATAAAATAAATTAAATCAATTATTCTAAGCCCATTCCTTCTCTAAATTTACAAAAAGTGACGACGGGCAACGGCTTCGTCAGAACATCTGCCAGTTGTTTACCTGTCGGAATATAATTTAATTTTATTATATTTTTCTCAACTTGTTCTCTGGAGAAATGATATTTAATATCTATATGTTTAGATCGTTTATGGCAAGTTGGATTATTAGCAATACTTATACAGCCGTTATTATCTTCATAAATAATTATAGGCAAAGTAATATTAATTTTTAAGCTGAGAGCCAATGACTTAAGCCACAAGGTTTCCCTAACAGCCTCAAACAAAGCCATATATTCAGCCTCAGTGGAAGAAGCTGCGACAGACAACTGTTTCTTTGTACACCAGGTAATTGAACACTTATCAAACAATTTAAATAAATATCCAGTTGTACTTTTTCTGTCCATTGTATCATTTCCACCCCAATCAGAATCAACAAAACCACATAAAATATTTTTATAGTTACATCTCGTGTAAACTAATTTTAAATCAATAGTACCTTTCAAGTATCTTAGAACCCTTTTAAGACACTGCCAAAGTTCTTTATTATTTTTATTTGAATACCGGCTTAATAAGTTTACACTCAAACTCAAATCTGGACGAGTGCATAACATAATGTACATTAAACAACCTATAACATTCTGACATGGTGCATCATATTTCTCCACAGAATTTAATGCTTCATAATTTAATTTACTTTCGAGAGGAGTACTCACAGGATTGCAGTTTGACATTTTAAATTTATTTAAAACTGTTTTACTATATGCACTTTGATCTAAAGATATTTTATCATCGCATCTAGTTATTTTTATCCCTAGAAATAATTTAATATCTTTTAAATCTGTCATTTTAAATGTACTCATTAGATAGCTTTTAAAATTAGTAAGTGTTTCCACTTCACCACATGCTATTACCAGATCATCAACATATAGTACAAGATAAATATTTTTATAGACATTTCCGTTATCTAACATATAAATGCATCGGTCAGCCGATGAATTCTGAAACCCCCTTGATTTTAGTTTTTGCTCAAATAGTTCAAACCAACATCTAGCAGCTTGTTTTAAGCCATACAATGCTTTATTCAGTTTACAAACATAACCATCTTTATATTTTATACCTTCCGGAATTTTCATAAATATTTCCTCCTTTAGATTACCATTTAAGAATGCGGTTTTAACATCCATATGATGAATTAATAAATTAAACTGATGAGCGAAACAAATAATAAATCTAAAACTAGCTATTCTTGCAACTGGTGCAAATGTTTCATTGTAATCTGAAAGGTATTCTTGACTAAAGCCTCTGGCAACTAAACGAGCTTTATACCTCAAGGGTTTTCCAAATTCATCGTTCTTAATTGTAAAAATCCATTTACTGTCTACAATATTCCTATTCTCTGGCTTTGGTACAAAGGTCCAAGTTTTATTAACTTCAAGAGAATTTAATTCATCTTTAATTGCACTTTCCCAATGACATTTATCTTCTCTAGTTTGAATTTCAGCAAAAGAACTAGGTAATTTACATAGAATAGATTGAGCACACAATAAATAATTATTCACCATTTGTTTATAAGAAATAGGGGGACGACTTTTAATCCTATCACTCCTTCTAAGATTTAAGTTCTCATCTGTGTTTTGTATATCATGTGAATCTTCATCTACCGAATTATTCCGTTCAAGTACGTCATGGTTAATTTTGCGAATTTTATTCGAGCACACATGCTCATCAGATTTCAGTACATCTGATTTACAACCATCAGAGATTCGAGACTCTATCGACACTGATTTTGACCCGTGGTCTGTACCAGTTTCGTCACGAGAATTTTGAACATTCTCTTCAAGTCCTAATTCAGGCCTGGATTGCAAGAAATTAGTCTCATCTACGATAACATCTCTGACTGTACAAAATTTTTCGCAATTAGGATTCCAAACTTTATAACCATTTGGTTCATATCCGACAAGGATACCCTTCCACGACTTGTCATCAAACTTATTTTTACAAAGTTTGTCATGAACATAAATAGTTGAACCAAAAACCTTTAAATATTTTAATTGAGGTTTTTTATCATGCCACATCTCAAATGGTGTCTTTAATATTTTTAAAGCTTTAGTTGGTGATATATTAATTAAATAAACAGCTGTTAACACAGCTTGACCCCAAAAACTTTTTCTAATTTAGCACCGTTTAACATAGCACGAGCTTTTTCTGTAATTGTTCTAACCATTCGTTCAGAAACACCATTTAATTGTGGAGTCCTAGGAACTGTAAGATGATAACTGATTCCCTTTTCAACACAGTATTTTTTCATTTCGGTAGATAAATACTCTCTACCATTATCGCAATAAAGGTAAACTAGCTTTAAGTTAAACTTAGCTTCACTCTTTGCAACAAAATCTTTAAAACAAGAAAATACGTCAGATTTATATGTTATTAAATAAACAACACAGTAATGAGTGAATTGATCAACAAAAAAAACAAAATAATTCTTGTTATCAACAGTTGAAGGAGTAATAGGACCACATACATCTGAATGTACTACATATAATGGTCGTTTAATAAAACTTTTATCCTTTACGTTGTTAAACGGCAGCCGGCTCTGCTTTCCATTTATACATGCCCCACACAGATTATCATCTGGTACCACTGTACGTATTATATTTATGTCGTCAAACATTTCATGAATTCTCATTTGTAAAAAATTATTTTTACCTATATGACCCAAACGCTGATGCCATAATCCGTAACTATTTTTGTCATTGTTATGAACTTGAGAAGCAGGACAACTGACGTTCAAGCACAGTTCAAAATCTACAGTTATTAAATTATTTGAAAACATACCTCTCATTATAATTTTACCATCCTTGCAAATTCGTGCTCCTTGTTCGTCGAAAATTATTTCATATCCAGCTCGTTGCATTCTCGAAACAGATAATAAATTGTATGGGACCTCACGGCAGAATAAAACATTGTCCAAAGCTCCTTGTACGCCCATATTACTAGTAAGCTGCAAGGTTCCACGTTTGGTAGCTGTAATAAATTCACCTGATTTAGCAACTGAAATTTTAAGAGGAACATTTAAAACAGTATAATTTATGAAAATATCATCTCTATTAATTATGTGATCTGATGCGCCCGAGTCCAGTATAAATGTTATTTTATATTCAGTTTCATTTTTAAGTAAATAATCTCCAGTCATGAAAGCAAAACTTGAAGAAGTAGATGGTTGGTTAGTCTCAATAACTTGAACAGTTCTCGTGCGATCAATAGATTTCTGCTGCCTCGATCGCTTAAAATAATAACAATCGTTCTTCACATGACCCTTCCTTCCACAATAAAAACATTTCATAAAATTTTGTTTCTTTCCTGTGTGCGACCGTGAATAATTGTCAATTTTTCTTTTCCGCCATATTTTTTCAGCTTTTCTTTCCGTATGCAAAATTTTTAAACTTGTGTCACCGGAATCACTTTTTAATTTTACTTCATGGTCTAAAAGTCTTGTTTTTACAAAAGCTAATGTTAAATTATCATCCGACAAGGTTTCTATTGCAGTAACGACTCCATTGTATGTTGAGGGTAATGTCAGAAATAAATGAGCAATTTTATCTGATTCCTCTAATTTTGCACCACAAGCCAATAATTCGGCAATCAAATCATCAAAAACGGAAAAATGCTTAATGAGGGTAGTGTCGCCTTGTAATTTTAAAGATAACAATTTTTTTCGTAAAGCCAACTGAGTCGCGATACTTTTCCGTTCGTACAGAGAATCTAAACTTCTCAAAATATCCTTTGCAGAACTCTCTTCTTTCGCAAAACCGAGATATGAATCACTTAAATATTCAACGATAACGCTCTTTGCGACCCGGTTATTCTTCTGCCACTCACTGCAATCTATATTCGGTTCGTCGTCGATAACTTTTATAACGTCAAGTTCACTAAGTAATGCCCGTATTCTAAATTTCCACACACTGTATTTCTCGCCGGTAAAAGGTTTTACATTTCTTTTCATTTTAGAACTTTCCATAATGCAGAATCTGTACTATAATTTTAAATATTCAATTTTATATATAAAAAATTTCTGGGCCCATAACCTATTTAAATAAAACGTCAGAGCGAGGTTTCGAATAATAAATATATTTCTTTTTAACTTTACATTGGGAGAGATATGTCTGTTACCAGCCACTATAAAAGAACACAACAAACTAAAATAGGTTGTATACGTATTGATTAATTTTTGCAAATACAAATGGAGCAAACCAACAGTAAGTGAATCGCCTTTAGTTCGTGCACTGACCTTACTCAATGGTATTTTGGTTTCAAATCCCAGGCTAGATATGTTTTTTTCAGCACCTGCCGTATTTCGTAGTACGGGCAAATTCGTTCAAGCCCTTTCTGGCTAAACAAACGCATTTGACATGTATCTGTAATGTTTGTTAAGAATATAATTGTGATATAAATAAATAACAATTAATACCGTAGATGAGAGGTAACAAGGAAAAAGTCATCTTATTTTTGAATAATGTTGTGTATTCTATATACATATAATTCTATTGCAGAAGTATTATAGCTTAGTATACGTATATGATAGTATTCTCCCGTATTTCGAAGATGCTAGAATTAGACTTGACTTCAGTCGGTGCTTCAGACATGACTTTGGTTTTTATAGCACTCACTACGTAGCTTGAAACGAACTTAATGTTCGTTTGCTAATACTATTATATAAAAAACTGAAGCTTATTTTATATCCAGACAGGCAAAGGCTACTAAAATAATCTTCTGAAGTTGCAAAGCGTACATTTGAGACCAATCTTGACGTAGCGACTATTTTCAGAAATAGTGACGTAATCGACCTGAGATAGGGTTTCAGAGTTTATAAATAACATGTCTATAGGTTAAGGCACCACTTAAAATGTATTCCTGTTTAGAACTTTTTTTTTTATGGTAAGTGGCTACTGCCGCCCATGGACATCTGTAATCAACCCCAGATAGGATTAGATATTCCTACCTGAGGTCGGCCACAGATGCGCCGCTACCCCTGAGGACTAAGCTGGAACGCCTCGGAAAAGTCTGTCTCCCTTACCACACCCTTCAAACCGGAACACAGCAGCGCCTAACACTGCTGTTATTAGGCAGAAATAGGTGTGGCGGTGGTGCCGTCGGAGTTGAACCACAAAGGGTTCTACCACCTTCTAAAACTGTTCAAAATACAAGCGTTCGATTCCTATATCTGTCTTACCTAAGTAGCAATGTCTTCCTAGATAGCTTATATACCTGTATAAGAGCACCTACCCTAAAATAGGAAGTCATAACGTATATCTACGTTAACAATAAATAATTTGCAAGAACTGTTTAACTTTCAGGTTTTGTATGAAAATTTAAAATCATAAGATTTTTCAAATTTGTATCTTGTATCCCCTAATGCCAGCCAAAGTCATTAAATTTCATGAGTTTTGCATTAGCTTGTTGTATGCATTTGTACTCTAAAGACAAGTAAGTGTATAATATTCTAGAGTTTATTGCGAGATTGTGCAAAATCAAATCACACGAAAGCTCGCTTATACAGTACATAAGCTCAATCAGTTGAGTCCCAAATTCTCTTGCCTGTAACAAATGTTCCACAATACAATTTCACAAGCTCATTGAGTTACATATGCGGTATTAAGTTCGTAAGGCACCGTGAAAAGCTTTCGTCGCGTCTCAGCGGAGGAACGAAAATAAAAATAATTTACCAAATTGCCCTAATCAATTCTGGTGAGGGACACCACGCTATTTCGAAATTAAGAACTCACAACTCCGTCTTACGGATTTGGGCATTTTTCATGTAAATGTCTGTATTATAAGGCCTAGTAGTTCCAAGTCGGCGAAGGACTACATTGTGTTTATAAATGATACTTTCGTAGCTATAATTGATACCTATTTCTTTTACTCTTATTTCTATAGTCGATTGTTTCTTGCTTTATTAATATGCTACATAATAATATGTCTTTTAAGTAGTAATTATTGAATTCGCTGTGTTTCTGTTTGTGAAGATGTGTTGAAGCAAATAAAATACGATAAACACGGTGTAAGAACTTACTCGTATATAAGCATATATGTAATTTAGCGTTGTATAAATGTAAATAAATATATTAAAATAACCATGCACCAAACCAAGGGCATGAGAGTGAAGTTTATATTTGGTTGTTTCAAAAACTAGGACTTTGATCGTTAGTATAATTATCAATGATCAATCATATAATTAAAGATAGGTAGGTAGTAGGTACTACAGACGTAGCCTATTGTTAATAGCTAGCTAATTTAAGAGGAGTTCTGAGTTCGGAGTCAGTTGTTTTCAGAATTTAAATAAGTAATAACCCCACCGTTGCTGGAGATCTAAATAGAAAGAGCTAGAACAATATCGTGATCGTCTATTGATAACCCTTTGTAGCGACAAAGTTTGAAATAGCGTGAACGGTAATCGCTGTCGCTAACTTTTAAAATATGGCGTTCGTAGCAGGCTGTATGGACTTTTGTGTCATAAATATAAGGTTTCTTGTAGCTCAGTCAGTTCCGATGTATTACATCCTTTAGTTTATGGAATATTCGAGGCAAAAGGGTCGTTGAAATTCCATTAATTTACACGTAAACGGGAAAGTGGCTGGGCGGTCACAAAGTGCATGTCGAGAGAACTTCGCGACCCTCCTGTGGTTTTACCGGGCTTTTGTACGGAAACCAAAACCCACAGCCTGTTCTAAACATTCAGTTATATAATTCTAACAATGTATCACATCTTGACTGTTTAATGTGGAATATTTAATGACTTGTGAAGTCCTATGAATATTGTTTAAATAGTTAATGTAGCTTAGGCCTACTACAGCTATGAGATACATGTAAGATCAAATGGCCATAAATAGAGAAAAGCCCTTAAATTTTTAAGCAGCTAATTGAACGACAAGCGTTTATTACATTAGTAAACTCAGTAAAAAATCATTATTCAGTATTAACTTAACATATCCCGTTAAGAAAATACGTCAAATGCTCATTTTTATAAAATAAAAAACCTACTCCATGCCGCGTACAGTTGTACGTTGCTATATTACGTTTGTAGTAGCGCTATTCAGCTGTATTCTCGAGCGAGGTCAAAAGCCTCCCGGATGCTGTTTTACAAGGCGCTTACGCCCACGGTGGTTGACATCTACGTTGAAGGGCGATTAATGGATCGTCTGCTATCGGTGCACCGTGGTCTAGCGGAAGCGGCTCGCACCAAATAATCGCATCGATCGCCAAAAAACTAACCCACATACGCACTGGCAGCGTAGCCGGAATTATTAATCGCGAGGAGTAAGTGTGGGGGGTGTCGTGAGGGCGCAGGCGCGAGCGTGCGGCGGGCACTCCGCGAGAAAGGCTCGCGCGCTCCGGCCGCGTCCGACGCGCGACCGCGATGCGCGAGCTACCGGCACCGCGGCCGCTCCCGCAAGCGCCGCGCTAACTTGCACCGATGCAGTGGCGAAAATTAACCAGGTTGAAATCTTCGCCGGGCGGACAGTCGCGCGCTCGGAGGATGCTCTGCTGCGGCCGCAGGAAGGTATGCGATCCGATCGATAGCGCGCGCCGAAACCGTCGCCCCTCCCGGCCCGGACGCCGACGCCGTTCGACGACCCCGCTCGCTAAGACCTCACTCCTAGGCTTTGTAGCTTTTTTGGGCGAGTTCCCTGTGGATTCGTTATGTCCTAATCAAAATTAACGCTTTGGGAGGGTAGTGAAGCGCTACGAGCCCCTTTGCCGGCAAATCCTCGTACCCGCCGCTTGAAATGTCGATATAACCTATAGTGATATAAATGTATAGGTTATGGTTGGGTCAAGTATGTGCCTAGTAACTGTCACTTATATATTAACTACCATTTACCAGAATAAGTAGAACAGTTTATTATATTCTGTGATATTCATGTAGAGGCGTTACGGTGTCGTTTTTTACGATTCTTCACCGAAGCTTGCTAGTGAAACTATGCGAATTAAAATATTTCTAGTTACTTTTGTACTTGCTTATCAATTGATTTAGCGTACATAAATAATACTTTTTGTTACATTGTACGCATTATATCTAATTGAAGTGAATTGCTGTAGCATTATCTACATTTTTAGTGGTACTATGTATAAAACTATCCATCTTCATTTTTCATATTTCTTACTTAATTAATATTTTCATATAACGTATTTGGAAAGGATATAAATAGCAGTACCCCATTAACAGTATATTCTCTTTGTTGCTACGGAAAGCTACGAGCGTATCTCGCCATCTTGTGGAGTCTTAACGTGCGCTGATGCTGACAATCTTATAAAACGAAAATAGTAATTATATAATAATTGCAGACTTATTTTAAAATACACTAATATAATACATGATATTGATGAATATGAATATTAACGAGTGTAATAAAAATATATCTAATTGATTAATTGTGTCAATAAATTTTTCACTGACAATATGTATAATTTTGATTATAACTTTTTTATTTGCCCTCTATATCGAGAGAATATTTACAAATTAAAAGATTTCATAACCATACATATTCCATGTCCGTATATGAAATTAATTGGCGCGAAATTTCACTATATAAGAGTGACGTCACTTATAGATGTAATTCTGTAGAAAAGGCTTATAGCTAATCCGTTTACAAATAAGCTTATAAGTATACTAACCGCGGATCGCGTACAGAACAAAATAAAGGATGAAGGCATAAAAATAAAAGTAAATCCACGAAACGATGTTAGGGATCATTAAATTTTATGGAAGAATATTTCGCATGGTACAACATTCGTTTACTCCTCTCATTTATCTTGTCTGACGTGTAGTTATATTATAAGGTTTAGATTCATTCTTGGCACGTTTCCATACTTAAATATTTTTTTTGGAGATTTTTATCATAACTTATGTTATAGTTCAATTATGTACGTTTGATTTGGTATGATACCCTTTCATATAAGGTAATCGTTGATTATTATATCCTGCATCCTACTTACAGTATTGACTGAAGATAGTAAAAAGCTAGTAATAACTCTACTCTGGTCGCGGTTTTGTTTATATTGGGACTGGAATTAGTAGAGTACGCTACTCTACTATTTTTAACTCTACTATTTCTAGTAGCTTAAGCATCTGACTATAAGGTTAAAATTTACGCTAGATTTTCTCTGCTCATTGATTTTTCTTACTCTACTACTACTACGTTGCTGATGTAACTTACACACTCGTGAATTTAACTAATAAGCCATAACAGTTTTGATATGGTTTATGTTCACACTATTTTAAAGGAATTTGAATAGTATACAAATATCCCTTCCTAATGAATTAGAAAATGAATAAAAATCAATAAGGCTGTTAATCATTTAGTCATTATAATTTACATGAAATAAGGATGTAGGTACGAAAGAAATTATTGGAATCTATTTTTAAATTAATATAGTTAAATTATTTTTTTAGATACATTCATAATTATGAAATAAGGATTATTGGTACTTATTAGTTAAAAGAGGATGAGTTTTTTTATAATATAGGACTAGTAGACTAGGATGCAGTGCATCTGATTGTATGTGGCTACTGTCTCCCATGACATCCGTAAACAACCCCAGGTAAGATTATATTCCTACCTCAAGTGGGTTATTGATGAGTCATCATGATCACTCCTAAGGACTAAGAAGGAACGCATCGAAAAAGTATGTCTCCCCTACCACACGTTAATCATTTATTGATTAATAGAATCAAAAATACGTAATTACACGTGTAAAGAGGTAATGTAGGTCAATCGTGATGTATTGTGGGGACGATAGGATCCAATCGAAAGCCAGTCACCTATTTATAAACAAACTAGTGACCCTCTTACCTACTTTCTAACCCCTAGCATTTCAATACTGAATACTATTATTATTTCCATGGCAGTGGGGTTTATAAAACTGATTTATTTACCACTCGTTGTATATGAAAGGAAAATACATTAGATACATGAGTGTAAAAGTGATTTATACGTAAGGGTTTTAAAGCATAATACATTTTTTAAATATTACAATTTATAAATTTGGTATTTTGTACATTAGAAATGTAGTGGATCGGAATAACATAATGGAATGAAGGGTAACTTTGGTAGCTAGTTTAATCATCTACCTGTTTCGTTTAGAATATGTAAGTATTAAAGTAACAAAGTTCTTAAATGGCAGGTTTTGCAACTTGACTGTATCTTTAAATAATACCACCTTTTACGTATAAATGTGCAGTTTTCTGCGTGTTTTGTTGGTAACATTATAATATATTATACGTTAGAATATGCTTCTTACTTTACGTTCGATTAAACTTAGTTAACATAGATCAACCTTCATAAATTTTTTAGTCATTATTATATAATAAATGTAATGTATCCTACACAAACGAGACCGGAAAAAAGGAAAAACATGTACGGCATACGTCAGAGCAAATACGGTGACCCCGTAATTACCGTTCATTGAAGCTTGTTACCCGTATTTACGGTCGAAGGGCGTGGCTGGGCCTGAATCACGATAATCACTGTACTGAGCATTGTATAGCAGTGATAGCCTAGTGGTTAAGGAACTCGGCCTCTCGATCGAGGGGTCCAAGGTTTAAATCCCAGACACACCTCTGATTTTCAAAGTTATGTTCGTAATAGAAATTAATTATCACTTGCCCAAACGGTGAAGGAAAACATCGTGAGGAAACCCGCATACCTGAGAGATTTATAAAAAAAAAATGTCAAAGGTATGTGAAGTCTACCAATACGCACTTAGCCTGCGCGGTGGACTATGGCCTTTAATCCTTCGCATTATGAGAGGAGACCCGTGCTCGTGGTACAGTAATGGGTTGTTGATGTGATGTGATGTGCATTGAATTAGTAAAGCCGTGGATATGACATCTACTTGAGACTGCTTGTTAACACGTGAGTGAACATTGAACGAGCCTCGAGAGCTGTATGAATTATTTATCGAACCTACGCCCACTGACAATAGACTACACAGACATATTTAAGAATTCGAATTCGCTTGATCTAAGTGGGGATTCCTTCGGGTGTAGGGTAAAAAGAAACCTAACCATGGGGTTAGGCTATAGCTTTGCTGAGGAGGGGAAAGGGGCGAAAGCAGTGGCGGAGTAAAGGTGGGCACACTCTCGTACAATATTTAAAAAAAAATCTCACTCTAAGTTAAGGGACATGGGGGAAGGCGTCCTGATAAATAGTGTCTGAAATTTCATGGCGATAAACAAAATAAGATTCCTGTTTACAGATTTTTTTTTCTCTTATGTATAGCTACGAGTACCTTTTAGGCGTAAGTCAGAACGTTTATGCGTTATCACACTTCTAACTAGAACGCAGCAATAGGTGAGATTGTGGTACTACTGTAGTCATATCGCGATGGGTTCTTCTACCATATTTGATAGTAATAATAAAGTATATATTTTTATGAAGTTTTACATACTATTATGAATAAAATAAACGATTGTAAATTTACGTTTGACTCAATTCATTCAAACAACATTCAATAAAGAGTTCAATTCAGTTTTTAGTATTTATGTTTATGTCTATTACATTAAGCTTTTAGGGCTTAAAGATTTTATCGCGTTACACGTAAATGTATAGAGCTTGAATGAAAAGTTCCGATTTTAATTCTTTATTGTACAGTTTACTCCTTGTAAAAGTAATCTATGACGCATTTTATGAGTAAACCTTGACCCAAAAAAATATTTGAATATGAATACGACAGTATCGACTAGTACGAGTATATTCATTTCTGTGTTATGTTTTACAATAAAAAATAACAGAAAATAGTTAACTAATGTGATTTTACAATTACCGTAGTCATTACTTAAAAAAATTGATAAATTCACTTGTTTCGTAGCAGCGTAGAACATCGTAGCACTTGCGTAGCAACTTCTAACATAATTAAACGCTATTTCATCCTCCTTTGCCAGACGTAGACCGTGTCTAATTGGCGCTACTCCAACTACCATATGGTCATCTTCGGGGCATTAATCCGTCGGGTGACCTTTGATCTTTTTGACTAGACGTAGTCGCCATACGTTTGCTGATTGGACTACATCACAATAATTGTTAATTATTTAAACTCTTCAAAATTTGATATAATTTTCTCAATACTAAATACTTAGAAATTCTACTAACATTCATTTGGTTACAATTGACGGTTACTTTAATTCAAATTCATTAGTTTAATAAAGCAATAATGATGATGAACCTAATGAAAATGCGTAGGACTCGTACGACAAAATAGTTTGAGTTTCCTTTTAAGATAGTCCCTGAGCGGCTTGACATGGCTTTAAAAAAGACTCAAAAAGCTCGTGAAGCGTTTGACGGAGACATTTGTAACCGAATAGTTCAGTAGCTGAATTTTAAAATAAAACGAAAACGATTCCCTTACAAAACGATCTCACAATAAAACTCATGAAAGTGTATGTTTCCATCAGCGGCACCAATTTCTAGAAACAAACGAATGGAGACTAAATATAAATAACACTATTTAATTACAGATATTTTTCATTGTTTTTCGAGCGTATGTATTTATGGCCCAAACGGCTAACAGATTTTATTATATGAATATCGTTGGAGTCGTTTAAATTGTTTAACGACTTCTTTTTCAGTTTTTATTTTTAAGTGGACGAATTTTAGTTTTTTATAATAATTACTAATAAATATTGATGTTTACATATTACGTAACATTGCACCTATATATTTATGATCATATTTCATAATTTTTGTTAATTTGTTCCAAATGTTACTACGCTTTTTTTCGAATATAGCTTATGAAGGTGGTAGAACCCTTTGTGGTTCAACTCCGGCGGCACCACCGCCACACTTATTTCTGCCTTATAACAGCAGCGTTAGGCGCTGCTGTGTTCCGGTTTGAAGGGTGTGGTAAGGGAGACAGACTTTTCCGAGGCATTCCAGCTTAGTCCTCACGGGTAGCGGCGCATCTGTGGCCGACCTCCGGTACGAATATCTAATCCTGTCTGGAATCGATTACAGATGTCAATGGGCGGCATAGCCACTTACCATCAGGTGGACTGCATGCTCGTCTGCTACTCCTATATTATAAAAAAATGACGTCTATATAGAAATGACGTATTTATGACGTATCAATTCTTACTAAAACGTGTACGATTACGTACCTACAACCATGCGTAAAACATGTGCATGTAAGTACAAATTGATATGAAATCCAATTACACATAAGCCGCTAGTGGATAGTAGTAGGAGCCACTTAATAGCGAACTACACGTTTATTTGAAGTTACAGTTAAATAAAACTTGTAAATAGTTGAAACATTATGTTTGCCCGCTCATTGAGTTCGTGTGACTCACACCTCGACACGTGTATGGTATGTATGTCTGTAGCCCTCAGTGGTTGTTCACACGTACCATAACTATACAACGCAACGTGGACAGGTAAATGTTCAAATGAAAATGCGTAGTTTTCTTCACACTGACATTTTGCGATCTAACACCCGTTGTTAATAATCGATTTATCAATTCTTAGTTTACCCAAGATCGAATTTTGTCATTTTTTTGTAAGCAGACATGGTCAAATTTTGATCTTTGGTAGTCAAAATATTGGACAGATTGAGTATTGATTGTGTGTACTACAACAGTGTGTACTATACTGACCACATCGCAATCATAATTTACCTACATTTCTAGCAAAAACATTTTTGTAGTTACCACATCGTAACCAGCGCTTGCTGACATTTCGCTCCCGTGTGACGTAGTTGTGGTTACATATGAATAGGCACTTGCTGTCAAATATACGCTTATGTTAAATATTATAAATCACATATCACGCTTACGCCATGCACTAAAAGGTTTCAAGCTGCGCCGCCCGCTGACGTCATTCAATATGATACCATCCACCATAGAATGTTTATTGCATAGAAATATTACGCCATTTTATTAGTTAGTGGCATTCGATTTGGTCTGCCTTTGAACCAAAAGTATTTTTACAATTATTCGCCAAATGTCTTCGTTGGGATTTAAAAGGTATAATTTAGTTACCAAACTATATAATCTTAAGACGTAAATTAAAAAAAAAAAACATCAGCTATAAAATAAGTTTTCAAAAGTGTGTGAAGTCTATCAATACGTACTTAGCTAGCGCGGTGGGCTATAGCCTAATCCTTTTCATTCTGAGAGGAAACCCGTGTCCAGTAGTAGGTTGATGACTATCTAACAAAAAGTTTACTATGTAAACTATTGTATAGTTTATTTATACGTAACTTGCAGCCAAGTCGAACAGGAACAAGACATAAACCACGATATTTCTATTGCCATTTCTATGCGATACTACATAACCATCGGGTGACTTTCATGTGATAAAGTGCAGAGGTCGTGGTCGTGCGTTTAATGTTGTCCTAGCTTTATTGTCGAGAGGAAATAATATTGGAGCGAAGTGCGATGTGCTCTTCACTTATATGGCCACTAACGCTCACCTATCTTTATATGAGAGTTTTGTTGTGGACTTTCCGCATTTTTATTTCGAAAGTTAAAAACGAAAGTTAAAAACGTCAAATAAATGTTTCAGAGTTTTTAGAGTTTTTTTGCAAAATTATATGAAGTGCTAACACAATCCTTGCAGTTTATTATCAACGTAAAAAGCTAAGCAATGGTCAGAATGACTGCCATAAAGTAGCAAAGAATAAGCCGTTAAGGCTGACTATTATCACTTAGTCTTAGATATTTCGTATATAAGACTGACTATATAGAACATATACAAGTATAAACATATATAAGACTGATAACTTACGTATACAGTGATAACAATTAGGCAATTGTTATAATTGCATAACAATTGAAAAATAAAATTCTGACTTATGAGTGAGCTTAAAACATTTGATATAGTTTGGCCACTAATTCGTAACTTCCTCGCTTATGTGAAAAAAACTTTGTTTAGTATGTTTAAGCTATTCTCAAATTTAGCGAAACACGTGTGCATCACTTCTCGTTGACAATATTGCTATGATATACATACCTAAAATCCTTTAAAAATAGAAATGTAATTATAGCCACAAAGCTTTAAAAATTTGCCATTAAAGTTTTTGATGGAAGGTCTAGTCTACTTAAATTTATTATGGCCTAAGTGTCAATTTTCCTGTTAGAAACGAGCCTCGGTTACCGCGAAGTGGCAACGTTTCGTTGGGCTTAAACATAAGTATGAACGTAGTGCCTTACACTATTTTAGAAATCTTTTATTTTTTCTCCTTAGAGTTTATTTCATTAAGTTCAAACTACTTTAGGTTATTTATAGTACCTTTTGAGTCTGTTTTGAAAGAGTAGAATGCGATTTAAGTAGGCTTTATGAAAAGTAAGATAATGGTAATAAAATGAAGTATTTATCCCACTAGTTCTTGTAGGTTCCAATTAAACATAATTGTAAGACAGTTGTGTTTAATTGGACATAGGTCCTTGCCTACAAGGACTATATATATTAAAGGAATATATTAGTAGTTACAAGAAACCTTAAGATCAATTCATAATATCTGTTAATATTTTTACGATCGCTTCCAATTACCGACATCGTCAACATTACAAGATGAAATTTTGTACACAAATGAAATAATTTTCAAATTTATTTATTAGTTAAGAATCAGTAAACAAACAGGTTAAATAAAGCTCGAGGCGATGAAAGGTAAAACATTAGAATGGTCGAAAATTCTATGGAATACCCTCAAAGAAGTAAAAGTTGTTTGTTTTATACAAAAGATAAAAGGGAGACTTATAACAAAGCATTATAATAGAGGGGTTTGTTTTGTAAAAATGTGAACGCTTTTCGGGGACCCTGTTGTTTACATGACAATAAAATGGTGTACTTCAATCGTAATATTCGGAGTAATAGTGAAATAGACAATTACAAATACAATACTTACTATACTCCTTAAGTATATAGGTACATGCTTTATAAAGAGGGAATAAGTATCTGTAGTATGTTATTTTTCTACCATAGTTCTTAAATAGAATAGTTCCTCGACAATATATATATTCCGTTTAATTATCGAACAATCGATAGTTCCATTAAATATTGAATATAGGTTTTAATAATTACAATAATCATATAATGCCAGCGCTTAACAATAAAAAAACATACCGTGTATATGTTACGGCAAAAGTGATAAATTCAGATATTATACATAATATCTTGCCATTATGTATAATGTCTACTCAATTTGGTTAAAGTGATAAATAACACGGAATTAATCACATTAACCAGCCATTATATGTAATATCTTCATAGACTTGGATAAAGTAATAAAACAAGGATAGGTAAAGATTAGAAGCTTCTATTTCAACTTTCCTTAAGCAAAATTATATTTTTTGTAATTTTATGATGATCCAAATTTCGAATAATAGACATGTTGAGATGTTTTATGCCCAGTCTTTGTACACGATGTGCTTAAATCAGCTATGGGGTGGAGTAATAAAATACATGCCTTACTATTATTATTACGCTTATAAATATTTTAACTACATTATTGACTTTACATGATTTGGACCCACCCGCTCGCAAGGCGCTGCTGCGCCCTGCTCGCTTAATTTTATATTTTCTTTTATGTTCCAACCTAACCTAACAAATCCTAAAGAATTTCATACAGGCTTGGTATTGGTTAGGTTAGGTTGGAACATAAAAGAAAATAGAAAACTAAGCGCGACAGTGCCCTGCGAGGGTTTAAGTCCAATTCACGATAATTCAGACCTAAACTGTATGATTCATATTTACTGTAATACAAACAATCAAGATGACGATGGTACAAGTTAATTCATCATTAATAACTTCGGTTAATCTTAAGATTTACCGTACTTCGGGCTTTTACGATAACATATTTATTACTTTGACTAACTTTAACATGCTATTATATATAGCAGCCGGATAAAGTGATCAATTTATCACATTGTCTGGACAAATTAGTTATTATACGTAATAACCAGTCATTATGTATAATAGCTCTTTGATCACTTTGACTGTAACATATATATTATGTTGATCGTATACGCATAAGTTTCATATATTGCTACGGCTGATTCGTAGACGTCTTCGTAGCCATTGTAGCACGTAGTAAGACGTAGACTCTCTACGAAACGACTTAAACTTAGGTCACAAAGATATACTACAGACTCTACTGCAGAGTTATAAGTGATATTTTAATACGAAACTGGGGTATTTCAATGGTTTTTAAGAGATTATTCACAGCTTGATTTAAATCAATTTCAAATAGACTGAAGTCACAATGCGCATCTTTATTTATTGTCCCGGCTCGAACGCAGAACCCTCAATTCAGACTTGTAACCACGCTAATCTTGCTCTAAAAGATATAGAAGTAACAACATAAAAATATGAGTTGTTATAAACCTTCTTTTAAAGTCAAAGTTGAGCGAAGCAACATCGATCGTCACTACACACACATAAACATAACACACACTAAGTCTACCATCTAATGGATTAATAATTGCACAGAATTTCCATGGATACTTACGTTCCGAAAGGCACCTGATTTCGTACGAAGATAAGGCTGAAATGGATTTCCATTGTAATAGTCTGGCCGTGGTGATTATTATAGTTCATTAACACCTATAGACATAGTGACAGACGTATACTGTAGCAGACAAAAAGTATTGTATATAATGTGTACTAACTTAGTTATATCTCGTCGTTTACGTTACTGTCCCACTGCTGGGTCCACCGCGCTGGCCAAGTGCGTATTGGTAAACTTCACATACCTTTGAAAACTTGTTTAAGATCTCCGAGGTATGCAGGTATCCTCACGACATTTTTAGGGTTCCGTACCTAAAGGGTACAAAAGGGAACCCTATTACTAAGACTTCGCTGTCTGTCCGTCTGTCACAGAGTAATAGATAGACACATGATTTTTTGCAGAGGATGCATAACGGTGGCCGCTATAACAACAAATACCAAAAATAAAATGAAGTTGAATATTAATTGGGATCTCCATACAAAATCCGGTATTTTCGGCATTTTTCGATCTAACTGTTAAAACGTACTACGAAGACGGTTGAAATTTTTACAATTCGTTTACAACAGGTATTATAATAAATACTTACCTATTACCTAGTACTTGGCGAATTATTCTTCAGCGTTAAGTAAGTGATAATTTCTAATACACTCTTAAATTTGAAAAATCAGACGTCAATACCTGGCACATGATTCTCAGACACTCGGTAAAGATGTAAATATATTCTGTAAATGGAAACTAAACATTGCCTTAGTCAAAGATTATCATGGAAAAATATCGTGAAAAAAGTAGGAATAACGCCAAAATAATTCAACAGAAATACTCGCATAATTAAAATGAAAAGTGTGATGTGTTATGGCGTACAGCACTTAAACCTCATAAGGCAATTAGTATTAAAATATCACTTAACAGCTGACCACCATTTAATTTTATACTCAGCCTGACATGTTTCGAATGCCTTTTATACATTTTAGGGGAAAATAAATTTGTAGCATCAGCGTGTTTCTATATTAATATTTGTAATAGGATGAGCATATATTGTTAAGAGGATATGCATATACTGGTATTTAGATGTATGTGGTTTGAAATGTAACAAAATTTGACTTGGTAGGTAAATATAGGCAAAACCGCCTTTACCAAAGAAGGCTTGTGTTGGATGTCCATAGGCCTGTGATCTTAGGTATACGAGTATAACTCAGATCCAATAAATATTCATGCATCATTTTTTAAGGTCTACTGTATAATATCAGGTAAGTATTCAACTTTTTTCGAGAAGTATGTCACTTCTTGGCGTAAGTAATGCGAATTAATTACTGTAATACGAATGTTAAATTTAACTGGTTCCATTATAAATTATTCCAAATTTATAAAATATCATCTAGAACGTGAAATTTACGAAGTATGTATGTTCTTTGTATAATGCATATGTAGGCGGGTTATTAGATAAACATCGTCCCACGCACTTAATTTAACATGAGTAGGTATGATACATTTATCTCTATGTATACGTATGTGTGAGCATTCGCTTAATTTTATTATCTTGGGAAATTATTTTTAAATTTGATTATGATAACTTATAAAATCATACGTAAGGTTGAATATTTTAAATCAAACTGAAAAGGCAGAGTCAAATTTTAGTCACTATTTAGGAATTCAAATTGAGATGACAACCTCATAAAATTATATGACTAGATTAGCATAAAAAAATTGCTGGATATAATAAAAAATAAACTTTACCAAAATAAATAAAAAATCCTTTTTACACATACCTTTCTTTTTTTTTTTTTTACGAGGGGGAAACCTTCAAAAGGTACCCGATGTTATGGGAGTGACGCCGGATTATGTGGGACTTTTACCGCACTAAAACCCCCCCCCGGTGGCCGTCCTCGGCGCTGCGTAGAGGACTCCGGGATCTCCAAAGGAACGCAACCGGAGTCCTCTTAGCGTATAGCCCCGTTGGGCTCCGCCCAGGTGAGCTTGTCGCTCGCCATACCGTCTGATGTGTACAACGGTATGCGACCACACATACAGTCGTACTTCCCGGGGTCGCTGACGGGCGGTTCGATCTCCCACTCTTGCCACCCGCAACCCCGGAAGCCCCCTTTTAGTCGCCTCTTACGACAGGCAGGAGATACCGTAGTCCTATTCTACTCCCGGAACTACAGTTATACACATACCTACATCCATTTTAGTCACTTCAAATTCAATTTTATTATTACTGCACTATTTAAATTTAAATTGTACTGTCTGTTTTTCACTTCAACCAATTAAGAGAATTTCTCAACGATTCAGTCTTTAAATTTTACTCGTAATTGCTTCGAGCTTGAACAAGCTCTAAAAGACGGACGGTATTTTTAACGAAATGGGACTAGCACCTTGAAACGTCGCTGAAAAAATCTTATTTTCGTAGTTATCTCGGATTCCCAACTGTAAAATCAATTGTAAAATCCGGTTACGGCAGACATCAAAAGCTTTTAGAATCGAATCGTAAAAATTCTATCAATGCCTCCATTTGGCTGTGGCTGGGCGTCGGCGGTGTTTACGCATCCCGTGATCCTTATTCAGTGGTGGTAGGGTCGCAAATCTTTGCTTTTGAAGGCTTGGCGTCACTGCTCTAGTTTGGGTCCCATCGTTTCTGCACTCGACCGTCGAGTGCTCTTCAGAGTTCGAGTTGGCACCAAATTTTAGGTCTCAACGTTTCTCATTAGGCACTGCTCACCGACTGAGACAGTCAAGGAAGGGTGGGAGGAGGTAAAGTGTTGGAGCGTGAGGCAAACCATTGTGCTAAGACGAAGCGTTTTGTTTCAAGTCGTATGTGCGCGCGTACATACTCATCTGATTTTATAGGGTGACGTATGGCCCGCGTCACTTACTGATATTAGCATTTTACGCAAATTGCTAATTTATTCAAATTGAATCGATGCAGCTGACGCAGTTTTTTTAGAATACGTAATATTCTACGTCCTACGCATACTGGTATTATGCCATTAAACGTTACTTTAACGAATTGAATATTTTTACTTTAAATTTTCCCATTTTGCTAAAATGACTTGCTTTTATTTAAAAATGCTGAAGGGGCAATTGCAATAAATATATGTATATTTTTCAACGAATAAGCTGCCTATTTTTACTTAATAAATATGATCAATATTTTATCAATTAACGTTTTTTTTAAATCATGTAAAACAGCACGTTATGAAGTTTTCAAAATCTGACGTGTAAATAAATTATCTTAGGAATATTAAATATTAAAACACTAGTCATAAAAATATTATACTTGTTATATTAATAAAGGATTATATTGTAAGGATTTTTTTCAAGAATGTTGTAATTACATAATCCAGTAGCTATTCTTTTCAACAATTCTTCACATTTGTTCATCAAATATACCTTAATTGATGACAAATGTAATATTCATACTCATTTTAATTTCTTTTTTAATTAACACCCAGCGATAAAACAAGTAGGAAGATGTAATCGTGTTTTAAAAATCTCTCAGCAAATGTAAATAATGTAGTGGATTTTTACAGAAGACTTCATATTAATTTTAGCGAGATTTTCTGTTACATTTGTGTTGGAAAATACGTTAATATTTTATGAAATAAGGTTACACTAAGTGTTATGAAAACGTCGTGTTACACTGTTATTAAAACAATGTGTTTACCTACACTTACTTTTGAAGGTGGTAGAAACTTTTGTGGTTCCACTCCGGCGGCACCACCACCACACCTATTTCTACCTAATAACAGCAGTGTTAGGCGCTGCTGTGTTCCGGTTTGAAGGCTGTGGTAAGGGAGACAGACTTTTCCGAGGCATTCCAGCTTAGTCCTCTGGGGTAGCTGCGCATCTGTGGCCGATCTCAGGTAGGAATGTCTAATCCTATCTGGGGTTGATTACAGATGTCCATGGGCGGCAGTAGCCACTCACCATCAGGTGGACTGCATGCTCGTTTGCTACTCCTATATTATAAAATAAAATACATACATACCTACATACATTACCTACTGTTACATTATGTACCGTTTTTGTTATAATAAAGAAGTAGCAAACGAGCATTCAGTCCACCTAATGCTAAGTATTGGTGCCTGAGTTGGCTATAGATGCGTTGCTACCCTGAGGACTATGTGGGAACGTCTGGGATATATTTGTTTGCCTTACCCTTTTAACGGAACACAGTAGCGCGTTACATTGCTGTTATTAAGCAGAAATTGGTGTGGCGGTTGTGTGTCCAAAGTCACAGTGTCTTAAATACCGCTAAATATCAGACGCCATGTTAATTATTATGAACATATTTTCAAATACACGTATGACCTTTAATATCACTTGGTATGCACATGGACTGATTATACTTTATCTTGCACAAGATAATAAGTAAATGATTTATTGGCAAATGCAAGATAAGTAAACACATGTATAACGTTGCAGTTGCTATAAGTATGTATATATATAAAACTTGCGTAGCACGATGTTGGCTATTTTACCTTGATGTACCATTGAGTTTAAAATCGTTGCGTATTTACTTATATTTTCGATTCACTTCAAATATTCGATTTCCATTTTATTTATCTGACGACCCGCATGACGCATTATCTGTATATTCAACAAAGGCTTTTGAATTCGATCCTCCATCCCTCAGAAAATGTACTTGGAATTTAATTTTTGGTTTGGTTGCATTTAATTTGTGTTTGAACCGAAAACCCACAACGCAAAGAATAATAAGATTATGGCTGGGAAACTGAATATCAAAAAATACTGTTGGTTAATTTGATACACAAGAGACAGCTTCTTGCAATTTGGTGGAAAAGCACTGAGACAAGCAAAAACATTTTTTTCCTTAAGTCAAACCAACTGAATAGATGAAAATTATAATACTGACACTACAAAGCTAATTATTTTGACAAAAGGATTATTTCTACCTTGATCGATTTTGTACATTAAAGGTTTCTGAACCAAAGGCCTCATGATTACAGAATAGATAGCATTCCTTAAAAGCTCGTACGTATCGCTTAACTTGCAATTACGACATAATTCAATATCGGCCCATACTTCGCACCTCGCGTCACTTATTAAAGCAATTTCAATATATTATAGATACCTTTTCGTAAATTAGCCTATCTTATAATATAATGTTTATATTACATGTTTCTAGTAATTAGCACAAGACATAATTTATAAGCTCATGAAATTGATGAATAATTATTTGTAAATTCATATTATGGTCTTCATATGGATTCATTTAAAAAATGTAGGAAGTATTAAAGTAAGCGTAATTTTTCATAAAGTTTTCAAATTTTTAATCTATGTCCTTTTGGTAGTACGATCCCCACGAGAGTTTTGAAATATCATTTTACAGTTTCAGCTGCCCCCTATAAATTATAACCAAACCACAGTTACATATCGATACCTTGATTTGCAAATCAGCCAACTCCATTTATGTCATGTTTTTTTTTTATTTATTTTTATTACATTCAATGCCATTTATTATCAAAATAAATTAAAAAAAAAACATTTTGAGAAAAAGTGGAGTTAACTGATTTGCGAATTAAGGTATCGATATGCCGTTCACTATGCCCTTGGTTTACGCTATAAAAATTTACTACATATCATCATTTCCTATCATACGTCATCATTTTCATTAATGTGGTAGAACCCTTTGTGGTTCGACTCCGGCGGCACCACCGCCACACCTATTTCTAGCTAAGAACAGCAGTGTTAGGCGCTGCTGTGTTCCGGTTTGAAGGGTGTGGTAAGGGAGACGGACTTTTCCGAGACGTTCCAGCTTAGTCCTCAGGGGTAGCGGCGCATCTGTGGCCGACCTCAGGTAGGAATATCTAATCCTATCTGGGGTTGATTACAGATGTCCATGGGCGGCAGTAGCCACTTACCATCAGGTGGACTGCATGCTCGTCTGCTACTCCTATATTATAAAAAAAAACAGAACCACATAACCACAAGATTCCTAATTTTTCGATTAAGAAACTTGAAACATTTAAAGTAAGCCTGTAAGAAGACCATAAAATAGCATATTTTGTGACACAACGGCTTTTATATTTGTGCAGCGTATGACTAATGCCGTGTAACACAGGTCTGACACGAACCTTCGTGATCGTATCGAATGAACGAATCGCTATCTGCGATCTTACAAGGCCTCCCGTTCTAATACAACTGTCTTGTGGTATTAGTAGTAGTCTACATGTCAAACTATGAAGTTACTGAGGATAAAAGTGGAGTAAAAAGTGGAGTCTCATTCGCCGCTTTTTCTCTATGGAGGGAACGAATTGTGAAGGTGGAGTTGCCATTATCGTCAACCCATTATTGTCACATAGGCACGGGTCTCCTCTCAGAGTTTCTCTCCGAGGTCTGATCCTATCTGGGGTTGACTACAGATTTCCATGGGCGGCAGTAGCCACTTACCATCAGGTCGACTGCATGTTCGTCTGCTACTCCATTTTTATAAAAAAAATACGGGTAGAAACTATTAGGTACTCTTTCTCTTTGACAAATAGATTCTTTGAGCTCTGATTGGGCGCGATAATCATCAACAGTGACCTATAGCCACAGAAGCCGAGTAACTATAAGCCATGCAACTTATAACACGATTGCTTATAAAACCGATACAGACTGTTGCTTACTTTTTAACACATATCTAGCGGTTACTCTTTGATTGATAGATTCGTCTTAAACCCTGTGATAATCATCAACAGTGACCTATAGCCACAGTAGCTGACTATAAGCCGTGCATTATAACACGTTGACTTATAGAGAGAGCTAGCACTAGAGCGTACAAACTCAAGCCCCGGCCTCGTTAGCAGGATGTGCGGATGAACGGTAGAGTCACTGATTTCCACTACCGACTCTATGAACGCATTGTTCCGTGTTATTGCTTCTTACATCTTTGTTACACTTAGAAATTCATTCGAGATTTCATTGAGAATTCTCTAACAGAATATTAACTTTATTAATGTACTTTATGGTGTAAACAAGTAATATGTATATTGGAGAATGGGAGGACCTTATTTCCACTGCTATAAGTTCTGGTAAAATCATGGGTTTCTGAAAACTCTCTCTCTCTACTATCTCTTAACTAATTTCATAGTATTATTTAAAATAACTAGTCTTGTTTGTATCTATATAAATGAAACCTTTCAGTATATTAAGTTTCATCATCGCAAATTGTATGTAATCGAGGAAACAATTAAATAGGATATCGTAATTAAAAAGGATATCGGAATTGATAATATTCTCTATACCTTACACGCTTGAATCATACTTCAGTGAGCCTGTAAGCTCTATAGTACTTGAAACTCTGAAGTGACGATGTAATATAAAACGGAACATATTTCTGGGGTATCAACTCTGCCATGTTTCAGTCATAGTTTAAAAGTATTGGAAAATAGTTGAATGTGAGAAGTCAGTTCTAAGCTTTTCAAATAGGAAAAGAATTGCGAAATATTCAAACCAGTTGCAAATGTTTTACAACTTTCACGTATTTCGAATATTCTTAATAAATTAAGGGGAATTTAAGGCACGTTAAAGAAGAAGGATGTAACATATCCTTAGCTGTTTACTAAATACTTTTTTGTATTTAAGCAGTGTAGCGTTGCTATCTTCTGGGTTGGTCACTAACTTGTATTTCCTTCTATGAATTCGCATTGGATCAAGTTAGTGTAGTACCCTCCAGACGTTTTACATGCGGACCTCTGTTTTAACGCACCACTGGAATAAAACAGGCTTGTGGACATTCAACTTATAAATATTGTTAGTTTCGAATGCTCTAAATTGTATTTAAGTGAAATTTGCAAAAGTTCTTCAATAACGCTACACTCAAGGGTCTATTAAAGCCAAGTTTTCTTGCGTCATGTCTACGGACAATTGAAGACAAACACACACGTCCAGGCCCAGAGCTAATGTCTCAATTCATCATTTAGATGTCTGCTTGCCAGAAAAGAAATTCGGAAATCTTTGCGTGATAGTAAACTACACTATTAACGCCACATACAATATTAACGCCGTAAACATAAAGAAATGGTCCAAAACATTTCTTCTAATAACCATCATTTTAAACACAAACGATTGACGAATAAAAACATAGACCGTGACTCATCCTTTTCGTTAAATCTATTCAGCATCCGAAGGGAGACTAGGGCGTGGCGTCTGGAGCCGACGTTGTAGGCGGCCCTAATGAGCTATGACCTAACGATGTGACTGGAGCCCTATTCACGAGCCGTAAGGTTCAGTTAAGCCTGTAATCTGTAGAAAACGAGGCACAGAGGACGCCAGAGATTGACAGGAAGCTATTAGAGGTCGTGTAGGATTAGAAAATTTTCATTTCGCTCACATTATTCGGTCAATTTTCGTGTAAATTTGAAATTGAAGTGCTGTTTTGTTACGTTTGTCTTTTTGAGTATTTTATTTTTATTAGGGGATTTTTACAGAATAGCTTCAGATATTGTATGAAATAAAAAGGAATAGAATGAACGCTGTTTTATCATAACATAATGCAGTCTTCAGAAAATGTAAGATCTGGGATTTTATAGCATTAAGTGGTCATTTATTTTCATTATATATCACTGCTTATAATGATGAAAATGTGAGTATTGGGCAGTATGTATTCTTTACAGTACACACATCACAGTTTTAAAACTATTTGTAAAGTAATTCTTTACTTTAATTAAATATTTCTCGTTTTGATTTTTTTAATATTGTGTCCATTGGATCTTCATATAATCTAAGGAAACGTGGAACATACACTATCAGGCTGGGCCAGTTCAATCCTCTGTCAATATTGAAGAGTCTGTGTCTTACTTCAGACACAGTACGCACCGCGCTAAACTCCGTGCGTATAAGAGTTCAAACGCGCGTAGCAACTTCAAACGTCATAAGCACTTAAGGGGATGTAGACAAAAGGCAGATTTTTCATTGAAAGCTTAAGGGTCTATTCTCTGTGTCATTTAGCTGTAAAACGTCATATTACATACGTGTAGTACGAGCCCTCTTAAGTGTAGGTATATTGCGTTACTTCTTGGTAAAATTGCCTAAATTATTGTTATGTTCATGCGCTGTATGGACTTAATTTCATTTATTTTTATTCGTACCCTTAAAAATAAAAAGACAGGGAATTTAATAAGGAATATATATTCGGTGATGTAAACATCTCTAATATCATGATAAATCTCTGTCTAACTACGGTACAGGAGCCTGGGTGGCAGTGGTTATATGACTAATTTGTAGGTTTCAATATGAAGAAGATTGTAGTGGATTTGTATAGTTTGATTGTACACAGGCGCTAACAAATGCCAGAGGCCATTTAACAACAAAGTAGTACTTACTAACAACTATGATGTTGTGCTTATTTTGTCTATACATACGACACTCAAAATAAAAAGTCAATCTCGACCCACAATAGTGTAGGCCTTTAAGTGTAGAAAACCCTTTATTTATTTATTTTTGCATGTCTATGAAAAGCTTTATTCAAGGAGGCAGGGCGTAGATATTTCAAACTTTACTTTCAGAGCCCTTCATAAAAATATCGTACCCAAGTACCCTACTGTTGTAGGCAAACCGTTCTAAATTTCCGAAAGCTGTCAGCGAAGTTTGAACCCTTTAAGGGAAGCAGTTGGGAGTTTTAAGAACTTAAGTCTTATGTTAATGTATAAACTTCGTAATAGCAGTGACGTGACACGTAACCTAAAAGGCACTTGGCCGGTAGGAAGCGCGATACATTATTTGAACACATTAATAAAATCGACACTTGTTCCTGTTAGGGTATGGTGAAGTTTGAAGTTAAATGGATAATTTGACCGCACTTTTATAATAGAAGACGGGATATTAAAACCATAGATGAATTGATGATGAAACATTTATCGAGCGAATACTAAATATGTAAACTGTCAAGTTACAAGTTTTTATTTAACTTACTTTATTAATTCGTATTAATGGGAGGGCTAAATCTTGCAGCAGATGCAATTTGCAAATTTTTGAATCAGATAACCCCAACAGATTGAGCAGAAATTTTGCATTTACGTTTGGGTTGGATAATAAATAATGCATGGTTGGTTCTAAACCACTAATGACGTTATTTTAAGTATCACTAAATAACGTTACTAATGACATTATTTTCATGACATTAAGTTCAATACGACCGACGCCCAAAAACGACGAATTTTTTGATTGAGAAATCCGAAAATAAAAATGACATTTCTAAGAAATTTGTTGCTAATTTTTTATACTATTTTCCTTATGTAGGCATTAATATTACAAGTAACTATATTAAATTTTCCAACTGAGCTGTATGTTACCATAGATTCCCCTAAATTTTAATGTACGCTTCCATTACTCGCGGACAAAGGCTTGAATCATCCATTAAGCATAAAACAAAGCAATGTATTCCATTCGCTGACTCACAAAGGTTGGGTGCAAATCTGGTTTTCCCAGAATTTGAAACATGTTTCACCAACATGTGTTGAAATATAATTAAGTTTGGGGAAACAAATGTAAGGGTATTCATTTGAAAATATAATAAGCAGTAATAGTTACATATCATTTAATTTGGTGGTATATTTTTTTAAAGTAGACTTATCAATAAGGCTGATGGACTATCTAATGGAAAGTAGTCACCATCACCTATGAACATTTGTAACATGAAAGAGTCGCCAATGCCTCTGTTTAGGTCAAAGAGCTATTTTGAACCGTTTTAGAAGAGTCACATTACATAAAAATTGGCGATCCGATTTTAATTCCATTACACACGTGATTGCTTTAAGTCATATGTTTATCCAGGGCCGGATTTAAGGGAGGGCAACCGGGGCGGCAGCCCCGGGGTCTCCAAAGAGGTCACAAAAGAGGGGCCCCCACAATAGAGACGTCGGATTTTTTTTTAAATCCGACTAGTAAACACTAGTAAAAAAAAAATATTTTCCTTTGATATTTTTTTTCGCTGTTTTACCTTTATCTACAGTACTTTGTACAAACATGAATACGAGAAGAATCTACCTGCGTTCCACAATAAAATATTTATTGAAAAACTCAACTGAAAAAATTGTTCATTTTATTCGGAAACTAATTTGGGGCCTGGGGGCCTCCACTCCTTTGTTGCCCCAAGGCCTCTAGACCTCTAAATCCGGCCCTGTGTTTATCACTCCATTTACTGAAAAGTGCATAGGAGAAATTGTTATTAGAGTATATGACCTTTGTAAAGTATGTAATGACGTGTATGTAAAGTAAATACAATTCGCGTTGGTGGACTAAGATGCTCATAAGTATCTTGGATTATAACTCTAAGCTCATGTGTTACCTTTCTAACTTTTTCATTCTTAGACTAGTGCTTTGGGATAATAACAGGTTAATGGAAAAACTAATTTAAAACGGGCTAACACTGCTTTGTGTGGAATTTTTCATAATGTTGTGAATTTTCATCAAAACTTAATCTCCTTTTTCAATATAATGAAATTTTCTCCGAAAATACTGACTACACAATTTCTGTACCTATTTTATTTCATAGAACAATTTATATTATGCTGACACTTTATATTGGTTTTACGATATTTTCATGATTGGCGTGGTAATTTGTCTTATATTCAAAATATTTTAAAAGAAGCCCTCACATATCAAGTTTAATTTATGCAAATAGCCATATCGCATGAAAACATACAAAAATTTTGTGCAAAATGTTGCAGTAAAGAAAATTGTATAGAAATACCAGACGGACTTATTTCAGCTATGTATGTATCAACCTTGAAGCGTAGAATATTGCTTACATATATGTGTATTGACGTAAAACTTTGTACTTTTACGTCTAGAGAATGGATTATAGGGCGTTCACCGGTAAGTGAGACTAGTACGAAGTACAATAAAAAAACCTTTATTAGGAGGGACTTTTGTTTACATAGCATTTTACTGATTATATTGAAGTGATAATTCGTTTGGGAATCAGATCAGTAGGTAGTATTTTCTTTCCGTTCCCTGGACATCCCGGAGTCTCCAACGCAGCGCCGAGGATGGCCACCGGGGGGGTTTTAGTGCGGTAAGAATCCCACATAACTCCGTGTCGTTCCCACGGCATAGGGTACCTTTTGAAGGTTTCCCCCTCGTAAACAAAAAAATATGGGGAGGTTTTTGTTAACGTGGAATAAAGTTGGCTACGTATACATAACAAATATTTTTTAGCGTAGGACGCAGTTGCGCGCTCGGATGTAACACATAACTTATTTATTTACTTAGTTTCGCCCATTTTCGTTTATTTAGTTAACATTTCTTGCCTTAATGTAAGTCTTGATATATTTTTGTTGTGTTTTTTTATGATTTCAAAAACATATTTCTATTGATTCGATGTAATGGTTTCAGAAATAACTAGATGAGATAATTAGTACCTTTAAGAAAGTAATAAAATTGTTTGCGATTCTTTGAGCCCGCTCTCTCGTTAATTAAGAGAATAAATAGTTTCATTTACATTCTGTTAAATTCTAGAGACACTCAAAATTGTCTTCAATTTATTAAGCCTATGTTATGTTTATATTCATTTGAATTGTATGTAGTTTTTAAAATTATTGAAGTATATAATTTTCCATTTAATGAGTGTAAGAAAACAAAGACAAATAAACGTAGGCAGGCAGTCGAAACACAGAGACTTGTACTAGCTTTGACTAATGAGCATAATTTATGGCCTGAGGAACTTATGGATTTATGTAAACGGACGGTTAACGGATGCATGGTTGTGGTATACTAAAAATGTATTTCTTTTTTATTTCATAGATTTAAATGAAACGTAATGGTTTTATAAACCGTCATTTGAATCGTATTAAACATAAAGGTGATGTAATTCCTGGTGGTTGGTTCCGAAGGCACTACCACCACATCGAATTCAGCATAATGACAACAACGCTAGGTTGGTATTTTTATCTTTTGGAAGAACAAACGCTGTTATAAGGTTTCAACTAAGTATTTATCGGCAGCAACGCACATTTCGCTCAACCCTTTACACACCTCAGGTCAGACTCTAATACTATATGGGGTTGATTACAGATGTCCATAGGAAACAGTGGCTATATTTACCATCAGGTGGGCTACATGTTCATTAACCTTTTATAAAGCGTATTAAAATATTAAAAGCTTGTGTGTAAAATAATAAAAAAATATAAACTCGATATAACTCGTAAATTTAATGCAGTATGAAAATTGTTTGCAATATAGCTGTTAAAGATGAGCCCCGTATTGTCTTGTTCTCGCTAATTAAACGATAAATAGTTTCGTTTACGTTCTGTTAAATTTTGAAGACGCTCAAGATTGTCTACAGTTTGCAGCATCTGTTACAGATAATAATTTGGACGTTTTCTTGAGTCTGCGTTGTTTTTGTCTGAGAATAATGAGCCATTATTTTCTGGAAGACCATGTTTTAGAGAAATCTAGATTAAATTAAAATGACATTACGTGTTGAATTTTAATGAAAACCCACATACGGGGTAAATAGAACAATTTACGTGATCATCATCATCAACTATGCAGCAGGTCTTTTTTTCAATGAAAACGGTTAAGTTTACTATCAATTTGCGATTTAGTACTTTTCACATGAATTTGAGAATCTTATTGAAAACTTTCCTATGTAGGTATCTATGGTGATCATGGGGTACATTCATCGCTAGACACCTGACGAAGTACTTGTTTCTTTGCTGATTCCAATATATGAAAATATCAACTGGCTTTGTAACGGACCTTAGTTATTTGCTTTTATCTTTTTGCGTATTAAATAAATTTGGATATGAAAGAAAATTCCACTTAATTTATTCCAGAAACTCTTCTTCAAAATCAGTGATTCGTTGGCGATTCTTTTCATATTATAAGTATCCATATTTAACAGTAATTTCCATCAGATAATCCGTCTAACTTTTTGCTAGGTTTCATAATAAAAAATAAGAAATACTAAGTATAAGGATAAAAGTATGTAGAACATGTTGTGAAGTTCACACTTAACTAACCAAATCATGTACACACGTGTACAAGTAAGCTTTGTAAATCATGTTTGTTTGCGTGAAAACCTAATACTTATTTAACACTATTTGGGCTATGCTAATTGCTTTCCTGCCATTAGGGATTTGTGTAAGCACGCATGGCTTCGCGAGCATAGATGTTTAAGCTCGGGGTATAATCTAGACATTAATACAACCATATTTTCATAACTACCTATAATAAGTATACAGGGTGAATTTTTAAAACGGGCCTTCAGGGCCAAATCAGAAACTATAAGGATTAGCGAAAAATTCTGAAAGGAGTTACGAGGCCGATTTTGATAAAAACTAAAACTGCATCATTAGTTTTTTTAAATATTTTTTTCCTTAGCCGGGAATCTAACGAGTTCATTTTGAAAAAAATGACACCTCTATATTATTCCACTATCTGAGAGTGTCGCTTATAAGGATCAAATTCTGGGAAGTAATGTTATGTGACAAATTAAAGGAAAAGGAAAATTTTGAAGAAAATACGTATTTTTCCATACATTGGCATACTAATCCTTAAGGATTATACATAACAAATGATTTATGTATAATTCTTTAGAAACAGACGTAAGTCATACCATTGAAGAATTTGTTGGTTAATCAACTAATTATTCGATGTTATGACTATGACATACGGTTTAGTATGAGAAAGTAATAGTTTGGCAAATAAGTTACCGCCGTTTTTAGGATTTATTTTTTAATGAAAATAGATAACTGATTAAATAGTAAATTCTTATTGTTTGTTGTTTACAACTTCGTTTCAACGTTAAATATGATTTTCTATATTTCTTTTTTTAGTAATCACTCGGATTTGACTCTAAAAAGTAATTCTCGCAAATTGTCAACTTTACTGTATTAAACGAAACTCCGCCCATAGCAAGTAAATCTATTTTATTGGTCCTAAAAATAACGTTAGCTAAGTCGGACATAAAAATATAAATCATTGGGAAACAAAACGTCCATTTCGAATGATTGGAAACATTGAGCCAAAAAAAATGTTAATCCACGAAATGTTTAAATTAATGAATGGCGGGAACTTAACTGCCAAATGAATATGAAAAAATATGTATTTTCTTAAAATTGAGGCTTTTCCTTTAGTTTGTCATTTATCATTACTTTCCAGATTTTTATCCTTATAAGCAACACTATCAGATAGTGGAATAATAAAGAGGGTGTCATTTTTTTTCAAAATGAACTCGTTCGATTCCCGGTTAGGGAAAAAGTTATTTTAAAAAAGTAATGATGCAGTTTTAATTTTTATCAAAATCGGCCTCGTAACTCCTTTCAGCATTTTTCGCTAATCCCTATAGTTTCCGATTTGGCCCTGAAGGCCCGTTTTAAAAATTCACCCTGTATAATAATATGTATGTACCTATATGGTACACCATATGCGTTATTTAATTTCTTAATTGTCGATCTTTCGATACAATTGCATAGATCATGATGAAACTAAAGGATATATAGAGAATTAAATAATACCATAATATTTAATGCGTACAGTATCCTAAGGATTAATATTGACAGAAGGCTGTCTGCATATTTTTCATTAAAACATGTATTTTGGCGGTAGATCACTTAATGTTGTTATAATGACAAACAAATACCTTTGCTACGCCTGGGTGTTTATCCAGACCCAGAATAGGTAATTTAATGCATCTATATATAAATGCTTTATCGAGAATCGAACCCAGGATTTATTGCGGTCAAGAGTAGAATAACTATTTCTACGTGGGCTATATTTTTGTTAAGTATAATTAGTAAAATATTTAAAAAAATCACAAAGTCAACATTACATGCGGTAAAATATATTCCATTAAGAATATTTCAAGCCTCATTCCAAGTCTTCTCTCAGATCATTATGAGGTCCGAAGTAGGGCAAGTAGACAGTACTGGTTTAAATTATCATGAGAATTTTTACTTACTCCTTAGATACGCTAATGATGTTAATATTTCTTAGATATTACAATTTTATTCGTAATATTTAATGCGTACAGTAATGCGTACAGCATGTTTTTAATAATTGGTTACTAAAACTTGAACGCTGATGGAGAACGTAAGATTTTTGGAATAAAACGTTCTTAAAGTAATGTGAAATCTATCAACTTAATCAGCATGATGAGTTAATTTTGAGAAAGTGATTTTTAATTTTGATCCCCTGTAAAGAGACCATGGATTAATGATGACTTCGTATACAAATTACCAAAAAAAGTATGATTCGATAGCGACGATCGTTACTGATGGTCGTCGAATTATGCTACGAGTAGCAATAGTTCACTACAGTCGACAGCGATCCGTCGCCAACGACATCTTGCAACAATCTATCTATGTAATCCTACTAATCGACCGTCATCGACTGTTGTTGACTGTCGTCGTCTGTCGTTAGTAACCAACGACAGTAGGCGACTGTCGTCGACGCGGACTGTCACTAATATATTAGACCCCTAAAACGAAATGGCCAAAGTGCCTTTACACTTTATAAAAAGAAAAAAAAAATAAGAAGTAAGTTATTCATTGTTTTACATAAAAATAACTTAACAATATTAGCGCATGTAATGAATTTATGGTATTGCATGTAATGAATTTATGGTAGGTCAGCGAAGTAGATCGTGGGCGTGTATCTTAAGACATTGAAGGGCCGCTTACGTCATGCTCAGATGACATCGATGTAATGGGGTTAACATCGCCGTCTAGACGCTGTGCCGAGGAACGATTATTTTATACCTTTTGTTTTACTGGTGACTAATAATGTTTGTGGAGAATCTAAAGGAACTTAGATCAGTATATGGTATCCTATATGTGAATTTGTAGGCGTCTTTAGTTAAATATCAACGTTGATTTAGAGCCAGTTTAGTACCTATTTCGAGCATGAAGCAGTTCTTGAGTTCCGGTGGAAGGGTATGAATGCCGGCAGACATATGAGCTGACTATATTAATCCTCAGGAATGGTAACTTCATGCAAAACCAGTTCTACCTATATCGAGTTGTTCACAGACCAACATAACTTAAAGATGTTCAGATGGACTGCAACCTCTTTTGAAACTCCAATGATTGAAATTGAGTTTCAAAAGAGAATTTACATTGAAATATATTGGTAAGTACATTACACACTCTAACTAATGTTCTGTTCCCAGTATCCGATCACAGGTCTGCTAGAAGAAATTACTGAGGAAAAAAATAAGCAACGTGTTTGTACGATTACGTTTCCACATGTTCTTTTGTTTTGTGTTTATTGAGCTTACATAAATATTTAAATAAATAAATTATTGTTTAAAAACTAAAAACCACGCTAAAATCGCACAAGAAAAAACGTTAATCCTGATTCCTGACGATCCTGATGAGGAGAATGGGATAAAATTATTAAAATCGTGTATTGTCATCGGTTCTCGATAATTGTTTAAAATTTTAAATTAATCGGATCGTTCAAAATGGGTAAAAATCGAGTTCAAAGATTCCGTTACATACATACATACAACTCAAGCTAATAAAAGCGTGGTAATAAAACAGGAGCAGTGTTATCTAGAATTTCATTCTGTCTAAAATTGAAACGTTGCCACGGAGATAACATTGGCATAAAAAATCTAAGAAGTAGTAACCTTATTTTGTTACATCAATTTTTCCATGCTTTTAGTTCAGAAATTAATCGTGACACCGTCTAGACGACGAGGCTAGCCGTATGGGAATGGTACTTTATCTACACCATGTTATTTATAGCGTACTTTATAAAGAAATACTTGATAATGTACGATACATACATACTGTAAATTATTTTTGAAGGTGGTAGAAACCTCTGTGGTTCGTCTCGGCATGACCGCCAGACCTATTTTTGCCTAATATTAGTAGTGTAAAGCACTGTTGTGTTCTGATTTGAAGGGTGTGGTAAGGGAAACATACTTTTCTAAGGTATTTTAGATTAGTCTTTAGCGGCGCATCTGTGGCCGACCTCAGGTAGGAATCTAGTCCTATCTGGGATTGATTACAGACGTCTATTGACGGCCACTAACTCGTCTTCTACTTTTTTTTACAACCAACCCAATACATCATACGTGCGTGATCTTAAAACATGAAATCATAAAGCCATATGTTTTTGAATAAATGATTAACAAAATTTCTCAAGCATTTTCTGTTCTCAGACCCGAAACCATCGTAGCTTCTAATCAATGACTGGATATTGTTAAACTAGGCTATATTCCACTGTCCTACAAGTTTTGTAAGGCAGAATTAAACGCGCCCCAGTTACTTTGCATAAGCGACCTCATTCTGCATTTAATCTGCAGACAAACCAAGGACTGCATATCTGGAGCTTTAGACGAAAGCTATAATCTAGCTTTCCCAGCTCAGACGCCATTCGTCTAGACGTTGTAGCCTTGACGTGGCTTCGCTCCCCTCTTAATTCTGCAATTGAATACCATAGATTATTTCGTGACTAGAGATTAGTAATAGCTTTTCTTTTCTTTTTTATGTCCCGTGTGAGTAATGTTTGTGTCTAGGATTCTAGGTATAGTTTTTATTCTATTGAATATTATTGTTTTCCCAGGGCTAGATATTAGGTAGATAGTAAATTTTCGATTTTATATTAGATTACATTTTTATTCCTATAAAAAAAACTTAAGGACAATATTAACGGCAATTATTTATTATTACAGTAACATTTTGAAATGTATGAATCAAAATCAATCGTCGATTATGTAGTGTTATGTAGTACTAAAAAGCAAACCAATTCTTAATTATATTATATAATCAAGGATTGCTTCGCTTATTTGGTTGATTTTAACGTAAAAAGGGTATTTTAAGATTTAAAATTTGTCATGTATATTTTCAATCACCATTTAAAAACAGATATCATTCTACGATACTAAAAGTGAATTGGAAATGATTAAAATCTATTTTCAGACATCCGCGCTTGCGCTGTGTCGTGGACCAAAAAAACGGTTATGACGATTGCATATGTTACGGAAATAAGGAGAAAAGGGTAACACTAGGTTTAAAACCTAATTGCAAAATGTCATAGCATATTCGTCTTAATACTTCCATTGCGGAGGGTAATGTCTTTCGATGTATTTTACCTATGTCACATTATTTAGCACGTTCTGAAGCTGAAACTAAACTTGAATATGTCAAATTGTGGGAGTGATATAGTGCATGTATAAGTAGTCGGCATCATTTTTGAAGGTGGTTGAACTCCTTTTGGTTCGACTCCGGCGGCACCACCGCCACACCTATTTCTATCTAATAACAGTAGTTTTAGGCGCTGCTGTGTTCCGTTTTGAAGGGTGTGGTAAGGGAGACAGACTTTTCCAAGGCGTTCCAGCTTAGTCCTCATGGGTAGCGGCGCATCTGTGGCCGACCTCAGGTAGGTATATCTAATCCTATCTGGGGTTGATTACAGATGTCCATGGGCGGCTGTAGCCACTTACCATCAGCATGCACTGCATGCACTGCAAGACTGCATGCTCGTCTGCTACTACTATATTATAAAAAAATATATATATTAAACCTCGAGTTTGACCGATTTGACGCGCAAAGGGTCCCGGGTTCGATCCCCGGCCAGACATCCTGAATGATGAATTTTGATATTTGTTCTGGGTCTGGGTGTGTATTCGTCTTTCTGTGTGTCTATGGTACCCATGACATAAAGAATCCTAGTGTGTGGATGTTTGTGTAGAAAGCGTTTTTAAAAAATATATATCTCAAAACTTTTAGCGAGTTTATTCTAGAAAGTGGATCGGAAATTTGCTTTGTGTGTGCATTCCCGAATACCAAGAGCGCTATCCTCCTTCTTATAATCTGTGGTACGAATATCCGAGTCTTTGATACATTAGGTTTTACAATTCTGGCCGATTTACCGCTTGAAAATTTGTTTGATATTCAGAATCCACATCGCTTTTAGTACTTCTCACATCTCCTCCTTCTCACATTTAAATTGTCTGACTGTTACGTAGATTTATTTAAAAGGATAAAATGAATGTTACTCTATTAACGATTATTTTTTTAAAATAATTCATTATTTATTTATCAATTTAACACTAAATTTTGACACTTACACTTACTGAAACGTTTCCAAATCTTCAACAGGATATAATCTGGATCCTTTAAACGTCGAAAAACACCTATATAAACAATTTAAATGTCTAGCCCTATGATACACGGACAATGGACAAACAAACAGCGGAGGTTTAGTAATAGGATCATATTTTACCTTTGAGTTACGGAATCCTAAAATAAACCAACTGCCTTAGACGAGTACTTGAACTATAAATGTGTTACCTTCAAATACTTAATGAGAACATGTGCCTTCCCTCAACCGGAATCAGAACAGACATCGCCTCAGCGCTTCTCCAAAGAAAATAGGTTTGCCGCTTTCCACCCATGTAGACTTCTTTATAAAATATTGGATTTGAATTGATTGAATAAGGGAGTTTCCTTTCGCCATCCCTCACAAGTTTAGGAACCGTTCGTAAAAGCCCACCCCGATTTTTTCCCCATAAGTAACTTTTATTAAACATTTCAACTTTCAAGGATTTTCACGCCGAAAGCACAATTTGATCTTTTGCCTCGCACTTGTTCGCCTTGTTCAAAAGAAATGATATGTAAGGTACTTGTTCGATTGTACGCGATTAACGAGATGCGTATTTCAAGAGATATGTCTTTCGTAACTAGAGAGATAACTTTCGTAAAGTATAGTCCGCGCCAAACTGCTAGTCCGCTCTGGAGTTGTTGCGAGCAAATGTATAATATGCAATTTACTATGGCGACGCGATTCATTTCTATATTCAGAGCGGACTAGGAGTTTTACGCGGATTATACCTACATAATGAATAAAAAATATACTAAATTTTGAAATTGCTTACTTAACAAATTATCTGAAACAAATATCGAATTAAAACCAGATCTGCCAATACTGCAAATAAGTTAATCTGCAGTACAAATACTTTTGGAAATATTTATCTTAAAAGTCGAATAATCAATATAAAATTACTGCGTTCTGATTTGTGAGGTGATATCTATAATATATATTATTAATGTTAGTGATACCAGAAGTTTATATTTATTACTTTCATTTTTATCTTTGGCCATATATTCCAAGTTTATTGTGATTGTTTAATATCTCTGATTCTGCTAATAAAATAGCTAAAGAACGTAGAACTTAATGAAGCGTACTTTTATTATATGGGTTAACATTAATGTTTATTTCTTTATTTATTTTAACCGAAAAAGCTATGACCTTTAGAAACATTTTTCATAACTAGATAAAGGTCATTTATTTTGTCATCGCCCACCGCTTAACCTTTCGACATAGGACAAGTGAGTATGATAAAAGCTCTTTTATCTTCCAATTGAGACTAATGTAAATGTCAATTACAAAATCAAAAACCTTCTTATTTCCTCAGTACACCGTTGATTAAAATGTCAAGCGTAAGACAGGTCGTTGAGGTTGTAACAGGATTTATTTTTATTATACTTAAATTATTTTTAAAAATATTTTTGAATTTTATTTTAGGTAACTAATAGTGAGTAAATCTTTGGAAATTGACAACGGCATTTATGTAATGCTTATTTCATCTTATACAAATTAATTGTGTTGTGAGATAAAGCTTACTTAGTCATTTCAACTTGGTAATTAGAAATAGGAACATATCTATTAATTTCACATTAAAATGCTGTACTATTGGGAATAGATGTCTTACTTTAACGACACTAAAAATATGCTTCTTTGCTCAATTTTGTAATGAATTAGGAGTGTTAAAAAAGTACGAAGACAGATATTTGATAGGATTAGAGTCCTCTTTAAGACAAATGCTTCACTACTCCAAAAAATATTTCATGTGCCAGATTTCCCCATGTAATGGAAAAAACCGTACTAAGTAAGTACTAAGTAACTAAGTATTTTTTTAGGATACTAGCCAATAAATTTCTACATTGTAACATTCATAAAAGATTGAAGTATGGAAAGAACTTCGTAAGTTCAAAGTCGAAGTTGGTCCAAAACAAAACTTTAACAATTTGTCCGAGCATTCGTGACATGGTGGCGTAATGTGTGTTATGCACGTTACACGACCACAATGAGTCCTCATTGCACAACCTTCCAATAACGAAGATCATTATCAGCTAGCTAGCCGGTACTATGCACTTGAGTGCGAAGGTTGCTTTAGTGCATTGACACGGGTAAGCCGCCCAAATGTGGAATGGTTCGTACGCCGTAGAGTAGTAGGGTGGGCGCGGTTTCTCAGCCGAGTTGGTTTATATCTGGGTTGTTAGCAACAGGTGGTTATGCTCGTTACGTAAGGCGGCGCGCGCACTCCATTCAACAGTAGTACGGAGTATCGATCCGGCGTACGGCGCCCATCGATCCGCCCGCCCCGCGCCGCCCGCCTTTTGAGCGTCTTTTCAACCATTCCGTCTTAAACTGTCTCCAGATTTTTAATCTGTTCAGCTTCTTAACTATATCGGTTACTTATTTAATGATAGTATTATAAATTTTATGACCTATATTTAAATTTTCTTTCGTATACATATTTACGTAGTATTTAACACATTGATACATTTCTAAATAAATATAACTTATAATGTAATAATCATTAAGTAACTTTACATTAAGATATGTAATAGAAAATATCAATTTGTGTGACAATAATATACATAAGACAAAATCAAATTGAAAACACATAACATACAGCTATCAATATAACTCATTATTTAGTGCATAAAGTAAAGTAAATCTTAATTAAAAATATAAAACGAATGTAATATATTCCTAATTTTTGTAAAAAGGTGTTGCCTACAAAAAGCAACTAATAAAACGGGGCGTAGCGTAAAGGCGGTAGAGTTTTTATTAAAAATCGAAGTTTTAATTGCTTGTCGTATTCCTTGAAGACTCGCTTTGCGAAACGCCAATATCCGCAAATAGACCCGCTGTTTATGTTCCTTGCAATAAATAATTAAAAAATGTAATATCTTTGACAATTCACAAATCGAGCAGTTTGTAACAAGTATTAATATGGCGTTTTGAAGTTTTATTGTGAAATTAAAAGAAAATTATGTAATGTTCAAATGGTTCAATTAAATTAATCAACGAAAAAAATGAGATCAACGAAAAAAAAAACGAAATTAATCAACGAAAAGAAAATAAATTGTCTGTTACAATGTTTTTTTTTTTAGATTTTTTTAAAGTAATGTCATTTTTACTCTTTGTGAAAACTAATAAGGCACAAAATATTTTTCAAGTCATACTGCATAATGTAAGTCCTGGAATGTGATGGTTAATCAAAATCTTATAAAACTTAAAATTAATTGAAAAATAAAACTTTATTATAAAAGAAAAAGTAGTGAATAATTGCATGTATGTAAATCTTAGAGTTTTCAAAGGCATGTGATGTTTATGAAATTGCAATTAGCCAGCGCGGTTAACTATGTCTCAAACAATTTCCATTTTGAGAAAATATTTCAAGATTTATGTTGTTGATGATGATGATAATTAGTTAATTAGTCTTAATTACGAGTACAATATTTTTTTACAATATTAAATATGACTCTATAAAAAATATTATTTAAAAAATGTAACTAAGTAATATTAAATATTACCTATGTCGATTAAATATTCAATGTTGAAGGTGACAATTCTTAAGATATTTTCGCCGGTGTTTTAAGACCCGTCTCAATTTATTATCCAAAGTAATTTCGTACATTTCTAAAGAGTTCCATTATAACGTCTCTGAATAAATTATTTTGATGTGCCACCGAAGCAACAGTCTCAGACAGAGTATTATATTGTATTATATTATGAGATTATGACTATTGAAATAATTCTAGAGGTACTGAGAAACTGCAATCTTAATTTGTGAAGTTAAGTCTTACGGGGCATTTGGATTTTTTTACTCAAACGACACATTTAAAATAATCAACGTGTGGTGTCGTATCATTTTTAACATTACTTATTTGGTTTCACTTCTTGCGAGTTTATTTCATAAAATATAGCAGACTATAGAAATCCGTATAAAAGTTTATAACAGAAAGATTGTACAATATACTACAAAATCTTGACCAAACTGATTCAAAAATAACAGTACGAGTATTTAAACAAAATAAAAGCTTTAAAATAGCTTGTATTTTTTAGAATTATTACTTACAATATAAAATTATACGAAATTAAACATTCTACAATAGTATTTGTAATCAACTATCTACGATACTCATAAACACAAAACCTTTTAACTCTGTTTCCGAATGAAAATATTATGACGTCATGAGATTGCGTGTTAACGAACGGGAAGTCTATTATCTCCGTTCCGTAACTATTGCATTGTGACGTCGGTGCACCGCTGGATATTAATTTCCCCAACACAAACACACACACAAACAATATAACAGTAGCAAATAAGTATCTCACTTGAATAGATTAGTAAAGATTACTCACTCCTAATAAGATAATGTAACCAGTTTTGGCAATTGAGATTGTCACTGTCATATATTTTCGTGTTAGAAAAATATTAAAAACATGTAGTTTTTAGATCATTTATGAATGAAACGATATTCCTCCGCACTTTTTCTTCGATTTCGTGTCTTAACTGCGCATGTCGGCATTGTTCCGCGTAAATTACACTATGACAGCCATTAAAAGGCTGACAGAATTGTCAGCTGTTTAAGCAATTAAATGGCTTCCTTCAATTACAAGGCCGTGAGATATCTTACTTAACTATGCTCACTTGATGGTAAGTAGCCGTCCATAGAAATATCCACATAGAGTTGGAATGCTATTAGAGGTATTGGATTCGCTTGAGCTTTATGAGATCTATGTTGGAAAGCGTTTCTATTACCACACCCTTTAAACTATATCACTAAAAACTGCTCTTATATGGCAGAAACTTTGTGATTAAGTTGGTATAGTAGGAGTGCATATCCTCCTATAAGCATCTTATTCTATCTTTCAAACCAGAACAGCAGCGGAATACTACTGTTTTAAGACAGAAATAGATGTGGTAGCAGTAGTTGAAGCTGGAGTCTAACCTCGAAGGGCTGTAATAAACAAGTGTTACTGGTGGTCCTCTGAAATCAAACTACAAAGAATCTTACCTCGAACCCGTCTCACGCCTCGAGGAATCCAGTGAAGAGATGTGCATGGCCATTAGACATGCACGCTTGCCAAAGTTGCCAAGAATCTCGCTAGTCATGTACGTAATTGCTTGAAACAGAAATGGCAGAAGTCACGTCCGGCTACCTACCACATACGTAGGATTTAATCAAAGCTGTTTTTTCACTCGTTAGTCCCTTTTTTGTTTCGCAAAATAGGGCAGTTGTGGGTTACACTGATGAGGAGAATAGGGTCACGCTGTATATACATTTTTATTCTGTTTGTTTTATTTTGTTCTTGTTTTTTTCCTGAATTAATCAGGATTGTTTGATTGTTTCTCCTTTGGGATGCTCACGCCGATTATTTTGCAATCTCGTCAATTTTCATGATTGGCTTTGTTTGTGACTTAGGGTGTGAAGTAGATTTTTTCAATTACATACTTATGTAACAATGTACTTACATTGTTTAATATTTTTTTATTCGTTTAAAAGTAACATTTTGCATCGAATATAAATTTGTTTCATTACTTTATATTTTTAATCATAAAATATTAAGAATCAGTTTAAACTATAGTTATATCAGTTTATATTTTTGAAAATATAGTAAATAACCCTAAGGCTTTTTGAGTATAGAAAGCGACAACTCTTTTATTTACGTTTAAAAATGAAACGTGTATATTGTAATTCGGACCCAAATTTATATAAAAGGTTAACTTTTTATAATTTTCAGAAAATAACGGATAGTAGTAACGAAACGATGAATAGAATTAAAAAGTAAATTAACTGATCCGAATAGTTCAGGACCCGTATACAAAGATCTGTGCAAAATAATGAGACAATAACCTAAAAGCTTTTCTGAAATCTTATCTTTTTTATTAGCCTAATTACCCATTGTTCTGCAATAGCTCTAAACGCAAATAAAAGACCTTATTGTAATCGTAATAATTGTACAGGCCATTATAAAGGAACTATTAAGAGAACCCTTTATTCTGAAGTGGGTCAGTTTCAGCCAATATCCGGATGAAACTTTATTAAATTGTGGTCTTTTCTTCCCGCTATGGCGAGCTAATCTTATTCTTTCGTCGCAAGATGAAACGATCAAAAAGGTTATAAGAATATGTCCGGACAACGTAGGTTCGCTGTATGAGAACAGATGTCGCTTGTTATGTATACCTTCTATTAATTTAATCTGTAAATAATATGTAAATTACGTTTGTTATACACTGAGTCGCCAGTTCTTTTACTTTAAACTTAGCTGTTACTCTACCGTGTGTCTAGATCTATTGTGCAAAGATTTGAACGATTACTTTTGTAATTGTTTATTCATTAAAAATGATCAAAATTTAGACTAGGTAAGAATAATGTAAACAATACGAGGACATAAGTAAGTTAAATACCTTTTTTTTGTTATCGAAGGGGAAACCTTCAAAAGGTACCCGACAACGTGGGAGCGACGCCGGGTTATGTGGGATTTTTACCGCACTAAAACCCCTCCGGTGTCCGTCCTCTGCGCTGCGTAGAGGGCTCCGGGATCTCCAAAGGAACGCAACCGGAGCCCTCTTAGCACGTTGCCCCGTCGGGCTCCGCCCAGGTGAGCTGGACGCTCGCCACACCATCTGGTGCGTACAACGGTATGCGATCACACATAACGCCGCCCTTCCCGGGGTCGCTAGCCAGGCGGTTCGAGCTCCCAATCTTGCCGCTCGCAACCCCGGAAGTCCCCTTTTAGTCGCCTTTTACGACAGGCAGGGGATACCGTAGCCTTATTCTGGTCCCGGAACTACAGGGACAAACTACCACTACTTGTTTATTTTTTTTCCAGATTCCTGTTAATACCACACTATTCACTATACAGTCCTTCTTACTTCATATCTTTCTTTGTTGCTTTTATTATGTATATTTTCTCTTTTCTAATATAACATATGTTTAAGTAAGCGAAATACATTATTGCCCCATTAACCATAAAACATTAAACCATAATTTAAAATCACTAATACGTCCTAAGGCCTGTGCGTATAATTTTACGACAGACAAGGCTGTAGTGTCAATGGCCGTTGAACCTATTGTCCATTCTTGGCCGGCATCCCACTATAACTCCGTCCAATTGTCTTAACTCAATTAAGGCTGCCTCTGCCCTACATAATCCGCCATTTGCAACTCTTCCTTACACTTCAAAGTTGGCGCGCTCGCAACCTCTCAGATTTATATTAACGGACATAGTGGATTGTTTAAGCGTTGTATAATAATGTGTGGATTAAATATGAAGTAATAATAGGATTTAATGGGTTTATAGCACTTTATACTAAGTCGGTGAACGTAAAACGGGATTACAGGTCTCGTCTCTACAATTGCAAGGTGATTTGCTTGGAAACTATTGTAAGAAACCTTTTTTTATATTTTTTAATGTATAGTACTGACCATTTAGTGTTTAACTATCTTACAGAAAGTGTACGTTGTCTGTTGGTCATATGTATAAAGGTACACGATGAACCCTTTTAGGAAATGTTAGGAAGCCTTCCATCAGAGTTGAGCGATATTCATTCAATAAGAATTAGGCAATCTGATTTGTGTATTTGTCGCATAACTTTTTATTAAATGTATGTATCTTTTCACGTTGTAATTACTTATACATTATTACGTAGGCAGATGTGTTGTGTGCTACAAAGATTCGTGGGAAGATCTCTAGAGGTTCCTTTAAATAAACTGTCAAAGCTTTTGTAAAATTTCCAAGACATACGTGGGTTGCTGGTTATACACCTACTCATATAAATTTTGAAACCCACATAAAGTATATTAAATTATTCTCAATCATCTGTGTGGGAAGAAATGTTAATGTTATTGTTAGAGTATTTATTTTACGGTTAATAAAATAACCTTTTTGAATATTAATAGAATTACACTGACCTTTTCTTCAAATGCTTTGCTAAAAAAGTGGGTGTAAACCTTACCTTCGTTGGTTAAAAATGTAAGAGAATATTGCGGAAAATTCATGAAAGTTTATATATTTCGACGGGGACCCGGTAAATTTACGCCCGTTAGTAATAAAAATCTATCTGATGTTTTGCCAAAAAATATAGGCGTTTGACCATTAAAGTCTAACAGAAATTGACAAATTAAAATTTCCATTAAACTCGGATAGATTGATTAATAACAACGGGCGTTAATATCTAATGACATTCTCAACAAGGGTTGATTGACAACCCTTTAATTACTTCGTTTACGACAAACAATACGAGTAAGTATAATTTTAATGTTTGAGGTTTTTATGCTTATGTAGATTTAAAATAACTAGGTTGAAAACTTAACTACTTTTATTGCCAAGTTAATTTACTATCACCTCGCGAAAACTTATTTTGGCTCCACGTATACTACGTCGGAAATGTTACCAAAGTCTGGCTGCTGCAATTGCCAATTCTATATCCAAGAGAATATCTTCCGATCACTCCCAGTAGTATGTACTACAACTTGCTCTCTATGCGAAGTAACAATTTTTTGTTCGATCAAGTATATTCCGCGTAAAACTGCTAGTCCGCCCTGAATATATAAAATAATAGCGTTTCCATAGTAAATTGTATGACTACACCTGCTCGGAACAACTTCCGAGCGGACTAGCAGTTTGGTGCGGACTATAACACGCATCGTGACCAACCCATTACTGTCCCACTACTGGGCACAGGTCTCTTCTCAGAGTAGGTGCTAATTGGTAGATTTAAAACACCTTTGATCACTTTTTAAAAGAATTCTCTAGTGTGAGGGTTTTCTCACGATGATTTAATTCACTGGTTTAATAAATGAGTTCTAATATGGATATACCTTTAGAGATGCATGTCTGAGATTTGAACCTCGGATTCCTCGATTAAAAGACAAAGTTTCAACCATTAGGCATTTTTTGGTAACATTTATATGATACAAAAAATCAACCCATGTCCTGTAGCACCATTCGAATAATTTAGAATTGATATTATGTGTATTATTTTTCGCGGAAAAGTGTTTCTATAACTAACATGATTCTCACCACATTTTACAGCAATGTTTCAATATTATCAGCCAATTTTAAAGAAGCTATAACATGCAAAAATGCTTTTCATTGACGTAATCGATCGCCGCTTGGGAAACATAACGAACGTTTAGGTTAAAGCGGAGACCCATAAAATATGCAAACTGTGTCAATGTTTCACTGTCATGGGGTGAGAAATGAGAAGACTCGAACCGCCCTATTATCTTGCTTTTTTTCAAAGCGTCTGCAATCGACAGCGAAAACTTAAACAAAAATCACGGCATAATTCTTAGGTTTTGTTAAAAGATTAGCTGTGATAGGTTAAGAAACTCGGCTATGATCGAAGGGTCCGAGGTTCAAATCCCAGAAACGCACTTCAGATTTTTCAAAGTTATGTGCGTATTAGAAATTAATTATCGCTTATCCAAAAATGGCGTTTTCGCCAATGTTCGTTATGATATTCGTGATCAGGAGGTCAAAATACGTTAGTCTACCAAATTTTAGGTCGATCGGCGGTATGCACTTTTCGGAAGTACACCCAAAAAATATACAAGTTGCGCGTAAAAAAAAGGTAAAAAAGGTCCATTATCATATGTATTCAACCTATAAATTAAACAATACAAATGCTTATTATGATTAAAAATATAAATAATTTTACATAAACATATTTATATGTATATGTAGGTCGAATTATCAAGACGTTCACGTCTGGTATCTATATTCGTTCTTATGCAAATACTTGTGTACTTTTACATTTTTATTAAAGCGCTAAGAGACATAGGAGAGGCATTCCGTATATCCCATACAAAGTCAATTCTCGTATTGCTTGTTGAGAACAAGCAGTTCAATATTGGTTTTCAGAACTCAATATTCCGATGCTTCTTGCTTTAAGGATGTTTTGTACAAGCCTTATCGCTTACGAGTGTTTTTGTAATACGATGATGAGATTTTGAAGATAAAAATTGGCTTACGGTGTTTTCTACCTGCAATAAAAAATGTGTAAATTTTCGCGCTTTTACCAGTTTTAATTATTATTATTTTTTTTATAATATAAGAGTAGCAGACGAGCATGCAGTCCACCTGATGGTAAGTAGCTACTGTCGCCCATGGACATTTGTAATCAAACCCAGATAGGATTAGATATTCCTACCTGAGGTCGGCCACAGATGCGCCGCTACCCCTGAGGACTAAGCTGGAACGCCTCGGAAAAGTCTGTCTCCCTTACCACACCCTTCAAACCGGAACACAGCAGCGTTTAACACTGCTGTTATTAGGTAGAAATAGGTGTGGCGGTGGTGCCGCCGGAGTCGAACCACAAAGGGTTCTACCACCTTTAATTTTTTTATTTGGAAACTCCTATACATCGGTTTTAAATTATACTTTAAGGTATAACTTACAGGTGGGGTTTGAACCACCTTATAGTAGATCATCGTCTTATTCGAAAATTTATTACAACAGATTCGTCTGGCGTAGAGACGCCGTATTGTTTTGACACGCAAAGGGTTTAAGGTTGTAATCTCCCGCTTGTCCTATATATGAATTATGAGTTTACATTTTTATTTTGTCTTTGTGTGTATGTAAGATTCCCTAATTGTCCATGAAGATATGAGTGTAGAAATGTTACTACCGATCAAGTCTCTCAACGGAGGTTACTAACGTTGCTGTCATCTTTAGGTATAAGCCTGTTTCATAGGGCTGAGCCCGACCGGGGCACTGTGCTCGTATGACTCCGGTTGTGTACCGTCGGAGACCCAGAGTCCCCCGCGTAGTGGGCTACCGGGCGGGTTTTAGTAGGTAAAAAACGCATATAACTGGGTGTCGCTCCCGCGGCACTAGGTACCTTTTAAATTTTTCCCCCTCGTCAACAAAAAGGTATAGACCTATTTTAACGCTTCGATCCACTTCAAGTACAATTTTGCAAAATCGTACAACAAAGTTCAATAGCTCATTAAACCGCCAAAACAATGGAAATTAAAGTACGAAACAAAGAAGCGTAAAAGGATCGGGGGGAAATCGGGAAGTACGGGAAGCATTGTACGATAGGTCCAGTCACCTCTGCGGTATTCGGGAGGTTGCAACTGCAGTACAGTGACCTCGTGCGTACAGGGTGGGGCGGAACTAGGTCAGACCCTCCCCAGACGGCACCGCACTCGATCGACCGCCAAATTCTAACGCATTCGCACAGAAACAACGCTCATCTTATCGGAAGGGTTCGCAAGGTTGCTCCAAGGATTTGGGCGACGGGAATTAGGTCGTATGTAAATTACGGTGCGTTTGAAGACATGTTTCAAATGGAAAAAGTAAATCACATGTATTCATTATCAAATGTAATTTAAATAAAAAGCTACCTGATAATTTGAGGCCTAATGTACCTCTAAGAACTAATATGTTACGTCTTCTGTAAAATGATAGAATCAGTCTAGTTCGACTGGAAAATTTCGACCGCTAGACCTATCTTTAGCTTGAACCATCCTAGCCCTCAGGAACCGCAACAATCTATGATTGGATTTAAGTATCCCTATATTAGATATATAGTTATAAATTTATATGGACGGCATTGATCATTTACCATCAGACGAACGACGCTACTTTAATCTTATAAAAAATTGATTCTTACACACCCTTACAACTAAGATAAATCAGATCTTACCACTGCTGTTATATAAACTAACACTAAATATCTAATAAAAGAGTAACAACTAGCCTTACATTAAAATATAGTATCATTTCTGCACATTTATAGAGTAATATTTAACTGCTCCAGTTCCACTATGATAGTGTGTTACTTACTACAAAGCTCGCTAACTGTGCTTGTAGTTAATTAAAATAGTACTTACGTAATAACTTTAGTTTACAAACTAAAAGCAGTTGGTAGCGTTACGAGAAAAATATTTTCGTCTAAATTTCCACTAGCGGCTAGCTATTCTCTCGCATAAAAAAGCTTTTTATAAAGAATCTTATTAGATTTTCAGCAGTAATGAAAAGATCTTAGGTTTTTGCTTAATTAATTCCTAAAACGTGTATTTGTAAGGTTTAAGGAGGATTTTATGTAATGCGTGATTATTTTATGTGAAGAGTTCTATTAATTCATGTTTAAGAATTTTACAGGACTTTATACTTTTAATGTCACCTATTTGTGTAATAAAAGTATATTTATATTGACGGTTACAGTAGGAATATGTTGTACGTATATATAGGAATATGTATATGTACAAATACTATGTACATTATAATTATATTCCACAAACAGGCACGAAAAAATAAACAAATGCACTGTATACATACTCGTAATACCTAAATATATTAAAAATATATAGATCTCGGCACAACAACAAACACTATAGATATCTATATGTTACATTTTGTGATAATGCCGATTTTATAGAGATACATTTACAGTATTTCAGTTGTAGAATACAAATAAGGCGTATCGCTTGCCAAGTTTTACAAACACTGGTTCGGTAAGGCTGAAATGTGCTGAACGTATAAGTGAAAAAGTGATTTTATTTTACACGCCTTTGCTGTTCCAGCGTCGACGAGTTAGCGATAACTGATAAAAAGGTTTTTTTTGTTGTTCAGCTTTTTATCATGTGTTGTTATGATGCTGGTAAAATATAATTTGAGAAAATTGTAATAAAATCTGACACATTGTGAAAAGTCACATGCCAATGACCGGAAAAAAATGCTCGCAGACTCTATTAACTCTGTCATTTTATTCCTAGTTTTTTGAAACTTTATTTATTTTCGTTTCATTTCATTCTAAAATATCTTCATCATTTCTTGCATTTACGATAAACTCTCTACGACTTACTTACAATCACTATTACGACTACGACTACACTTACAATCACTATAGGAGTATAATTAGGGATATACCTCACATTTTTTTCTCTTTTAAGTAGTTCCTCGCTACTTGCTGGCAATGTAACAGGTCACTTAACCCACTTGCAGTTACAGTTGAAACAATACCATCTGATCAATGTACTCGATCCTGGCCGTATTGGAAACTGAAGGGATGCGTGAAGTCACGTGCCAACGACCGGAAAAATAAGTTCGCAACTCGGTGAATATAAGACTTACTCGTACATTCACCGAGTTGTTTTATTCTTCACAATGAATGAGTTATGAAACGATATTTTATTTTTCGTTTTAATTCATTCACGGTGCAAGCTTCGAAGTTTAAATTAATCGTTTCAAGAATTTAAATTTATTATTTAATATTTATTGGGATGTGTGAAGTCACGTGCCAACGACCGGAAAAATAAGTTCGCAATTTCGATGAACGTAAGACTTATATTCAGCGAGTCTTAAATTCACCGAGTTGTTTTATTCTTCATTTCTTCACAATGAATGAGTTATGAAACGATTTTTGGAGTTTACTCCTTAAGAAACGATATGAGTTATAAGGCCCGGTACGGAAATTTTATAAGGAGTAAAATCAAGTGTAACACGAAAAGTTGAGGCGTTACGTAGAAAGAGACAAACATATATATCCACACTTTACGCGCAACACCAGTGAAGTCACTGAATAGAAATGTCATAATTTTATTTTTTTGTACTAGTGACGTGAAGGAATGCGTTGTATCGGTAAAATAGGTTCACAGACTACATATTAAAAGTATTTTTAGCCATAAATAAAACATAGATAATTTAAAATAAGCCAAATACGAAGGTGCTAAACTCGGACATGTATACATGTCCGTGGACGGTTACGGTACATTTCGTTTCGGACATGTATACATGTCGCTGGGCGGCAACGTATCATTTTTATGACAATCATCATATCCTCTCAAAAAGGAAGTAGCGTTTTTAACCAAAATATGAATCAAGAGTGCTTTTATTAATTTAAAATACAGTAAGTTCAAATCCCATATGAAAGTAATTATTACAATAAAAATAATTAGCAATATATAAAACATTAAAACGTCATTAACTATTTTCTATTCGATATATATCATAATTATCGTTCGTTAGGAGTAAACTCCAATCGTGCGTCGTAGCTGACACACACACACACTTTTTTTATTTTTCGTTTCTATTCATTCACAGTGCAAGCTTCGAAGTTTTAATTAATCGTTTCAATAATTTAAATTCATTATTTAATATTTATTGAGGTTGAATGAAATTCAGTATTTTAAGTTAATGCTACTAGTTTTTAAAAGTCAATATCTCTTAATTTTATTATTGACTAAATATTGGTAGGTACACCTAATTACATGTTTATAGCGCATAGTGCGTTTGTTTTTGAAAGTGGTAGAATTAACGTATTTACTTACAGATTTGGTCCACATACATAGGTATGATAATCGCGACGTATTATACATTATGCGTTAGTAGTAATAATTTTAACTTTAACGTAATTTTAACATAAAAGTTTATTTAAACGTAAATTCATACAAGAAACTTGTAACGTGAATCAAATACTCCTAAGAAGAAAACCCTCTATTAAAACATAAATTTTGCACGTTACATACCATATCGTCTCTTAAAATTTCTATTGAAAATAAAAATAAAAATTTCTATTTGTTTCGTGCAGGAGAATGGGCGCGCGGCGCCGGACCTGACGGCATCGCCGGGCCGCGCACCGCCGCCCGGCCCGCCGCAGCCGCCGCGCGCCAACCACGCGCCGCCCTGCGTGCTGCAGCCAGACTTCCGCAAGGTATACCCGGTATAACGCTGAGGATTTGTTACACGTTTTACTAGTTATAGTCTCATCTACCGACCAATCACATCAATAACTCTGTGAGTTGACATAACCGAAGCAACTTGCTCCCGTGACGCCCTGCGTGCTGCAGCCAGACTTCCGCAAGGTATACCCGGTATAATGCTAAGGATTTGTTACATGTTTTACTGGTATAATTCAACATGCTTCATATAGTTTGAAAATCTTACCCACGCACCGCCCTGCGTGCTACAGCCAAAGTTTCCAAGGTTTATCCAGATACAGTATATCGCACAATTGCAAGGAGGTAGGTCCAGTAACTTAAAAAGGTCTTTTTTATACAGTTTACTAGTTCAAAGTAAAATCTTACATTTATCTCTGCAAAGAAGAGTACACATATTATGGGTATGTCCGTACAAGGTATAATTAAGGAAGTAGCAAGTCTCACTGCCATTTTTCGCCCTGCAACGGTAAAGAGAATAGATAAAGGTATGTTAAACTTTATTATTTATCTTATGTAATATTAGAAAAGAAAAAATAAAGTATTGAGTTCTCTTAACCCTATCTTTTTGATCTGTTAGTGTAATTACAAATAAACTTTAAAAGGTCTGTATTGAGTCCAGTGAAATTGTTGCAATTAAATTAACTATTTAAGTTGATAATTAAGTAATTAGATATCTTTTTTATTATTGCTACAAATATTTTAGTTTTGAAAAAATAGATGAATATGTATTTATTAAATTATTTTAAAAACATTATTTTTATACAGGTATCGGGTGTGAGCAATGAAATATTCAGGCAGATTGAGATGGTCGAAAATGATCACGACGCCACTACAGCCGCGGCGCTCGAGGTTAGTTTTTTTTATATAAATAAAATACGTCGGTATAAAAATAATTTAGTGTGGTAAGTGAGATATACTTAATTACTTATGCAGGCGTTCTTATATATCCTTTAGAGTTTAGAGGTAGCAACGTATCTGTGGCTGTATGACTTAAAACTTATCTTAGAGTTATAGATGTCCATAGGCGGCAGTGGCCGCTCATCATAAGCTGTATATACTCAATTGCCACTTATATTAACAATAGCCTTAGTACATACCAGTAAATAGTCTTATCAGTTAATTGTCTTACCCCACATAAATAGCTCACAGGCAAAATATAATCCATTTATTATACGAGTAACATACGATTTTTTAAATTATGAAAGGGATAAACGGAGATAGTGATTCGATCATATTTTCATTCAAAATCTACAATTTTATTTTTCTTGTTAGAAATAATAATAATTTACAAGTAAAAAAATATTATTGAAAATTATATTATTGGAAAATTATACTATTCCACTATTTAAGAAAAGTAATCACCATATACTTCTAATAATCACCCACGAAAGAAACCTAAATCCGAAATTGTTTAATATCTAACTAATCGAAATAACATATATGTACCTGTACTTAATTCCTAAAATACAATACATTTCGTTTGTTGCTCGCTGATCCTTAATCATCTTACATCCAGATTCCATCCACATCCATTCCACATAAAGGCTACATAATCCCCTTTCAATAGGATACGAGTGGTACCTATTACTTCTATTAATTGTAGCCGCCTACTGATTGTTTGGGCACAATAAGCTCTTTGATAGCGAGGACAATAGGCATTCACTATCTCCGTATGTCCCGTTCATCATCGTAGTCGTATGTTATTATAAGTGGATTGAATTTAGCCTGTGAGCTATTTCTGTGGGCATAGGCAATTAGCTATTGATTATATACTGTTTATGTACTAAGGCTTTCATATAAGATGTTAAAGGTGGTAGAACCCTTTGTGGTTCGACTCCGGCGGTACCACCGCCACACCTGTTTCTACCTAATAACAGCAGTGTTAGGTGCTGCTGTGTTCCGGTTTGAAGGGTGTGGTAAGGGACACAGACTTTTCCGAGTCGTTCCAGTTTAGTCCTCAGGGGTAGCGGCGCATCTGTGGCCGACCTCAGGTAGGAATATCTGATCCTATCTGGGGTTGATTACAGCTGTCCATGGGCGGCAGTAGCCACTTACCATCAGGTGGACTGTATGCTCGTCTGCCACTCTTATATTGTTAAAAAAAAAGTTGATAATCGAGTATGTAATCCACTTGATCGTAAGCGAACACTGCCGTCTATGATATTTGTGGCAAACTCAATATAAAATAGGTACCTGAAACCGGTAACAGATACGTAGCCACTTCTGACGACTAAGATGGTCATATGTTAGTGTACGATCCACAACTGATTATACCATCTTACGAGGGATGGTGACGTTAATCTAAATGCAATTTAGCGGATACCCCAAGATTGCTAATCAATAAATTATATGCACCTCTATGGTTAGTTAGAGGTTAGTTATTATAAAACGAAAAAAGTTGTTTTTTTTTCATTTGAATTTATTTATTCAAAAGATGTTTTCTATTTTTCCAGGCGGTGGAGCGACGCGGCGAGATGATAGTACGGATCCTTGAATTGAGACAAGTGGGCCGCAACAATATTGAAGCCGCCAAGAAGTTCTTTTCGTTACAGGTTTGTACTATTTTAATTATCTTATATCTTTTATCTTACTCAATAAGGCAGGTATTTAAGTAAATAATTCATGCTGATTCGTCGTCTGGATTTGAGTGTTTGTCTACTCGTCTTTTGAGGGTATGGCATCCATAATACAAAAAATATAAATTTGGGGCTATGACAATAGAAATAATCATTTACTAATTTACATGAGGCCTTCCAACTTAGTAAAGGGTAGCAACGAGGTTCGGTATAACCTTAATCCCATTTGTAACTAATTTGGGAGACTTTATTATTATAGGAAGTGTAGTAGTCTCCTTTATAATAAACATATACCTATACTTAATTTTATTTTAACATTAATACAACATTAATTAAATTTCTTCGTATTTCATACAAAACAATTACGTAAACTAATTACTGGAATTACTTTCCTATTTCGTATCCAGCGATTAATTAACTGCAGATTAATTCTCAGAAATATTTTCCCCTCCAGAATTTCACATAGGCCAGATTATGGCAGCGTTTTATTCCCTATCTTATACAATACCCAATTTGCTCTAAAAACAGGTAAATTTATTCGCTCTATTGACCTGGATGCTTAACTCTGTGCCCAGTACAAACCGAGAGGTATACTCCTCCAACTCATTGTTCGGTTGCCCCAGATCGTGGAATGCGAACGCAATTTAGACTGGCATTGTTGAGATGTACGCTGCCAGTTATAGCCACAACTATTTGATACAAAGAACGTAAATACCCTTTCTGTCATTCTAATTCTCCACTTTGTTTGAATAGTATTTTTTGTAAGTAATATTAGTGTAATTCAGCTTAAAGAGATAAAATACTATTACAGTTATTATTCTGTTGCCTCAAATAGTGAAATGCGAACGCAATTTAGACTGGCATTGTTGAGATGTGCGCTGCCAGTTATAACCACAATTATTTGATACAAAGGATGTAAATACCCTTTCGTCATTGTAATTCTCCACGTTGTTTGAATAGTATTTTTATGAGTAATATATTAAATTATTAACGCTATTCCAGCATAAAGAGATAAAATACTACTACAACTATTATTATGTTGCCCCAAATAGTGAAATTCGAACGCAATTTAGACTGGTATTGTTAAAATGTACGCTGCCAGTTTTAGCCACAACAATTTTATACAAAGGACTTAAATACCCTTTATGTTATTCTACTCGTAGTTCTAAGCTTTATTTTAATAGTATATTTTAACTTATATATTATTTTAGTGACTAGAATTCTCGGCTGTAATAAAATATATAGGGAGAGAGAGAGAGTACACCTACGACTATTATTCAATTATCTCAAATAGCGGAATGCTAAAGCTTTACACTGCCTTTATTGAAACGTATGCTGATACTATCACATTTGTATGAGCGTAAGAATGCGTACGCTTTCTGTAATCTTATACTGCGCAGTACTCATTAAAATTATGATAATTCAAATATATAATATCCAAAACGACTCGACAATAATCTCGGGCAAACGTTTATTATATTTCTCATTATCTAATTGTGTAGTGAAATTCCTAAAGAAATGCATAAATGAATTGGTATTTGATATTCAATACAAAATGAGAGAGGTATGTTCCTACAATTCATTGTTCATCTGGCCCAGATTGTGGAATGCGAACGCAATTTGGACTGGCATTCTTGAGATGTACCCTGCCAGTTATAGCCACAACTATTTGATATAAAGGACGCATAACCTTCCTGTCATTTGAATATAGTGCAATGTTTGCATAGCCGCAGAAGCTAAGTATTGGAAGCGAGGAATGTCAAATATTTAGAACTGATGAGAGTCTGGTATTATTATTGTAGTGGGCGAACCTATGAGTATTTCAATTTACCACTGTCTAGACAATATATCAAACTAATGTAGACTGCTACGTTTTTTGATAATTGCCAGACAATTAAAAGGACATTATTGTTAGACATGAAACTTTTTTCTAACATTGTGGACATTTCGATATTAACATTACCTAGTAACTACCACCAATATCATGAAATATTACCATAAAGTAATATCATAAAATGGATTCCGATCGTTAAACGGTTTTTCCTAATTCATTATATGGGTACTATTAAGTAATTTGATGACATTTTGACCAGGACTCACGCCACATAGTTCAGCTTGTGGAAATCGTAAAGCGTCCAGGGCAAACCCTGGGTTTGTACATCCGGGAAGGAGACGGTGGAGCCAGAACGGACGGGGTGTTCATATCGCGGATAGCCCTGGAATCAGCCGTGTACAACAGCGGTTGTCTGAAGGTCGGAGACGAGATCCTGGCAGTCAACTTGGTGGACGTGAGGCGCATGTCGCTCGATGACGTCGTGATTATCATGTCGATTCCGCGACGACTGCTGCTTTGTACAAGACAGAGGAAAGGTAAGGAATTTGGAGATAACCTCTCAAAAATTTATTTTATTTTAGATTTGTAAAAAAAATATTTAGATTTGTATCACAAAAAATATTTTAGATTTGTATCAAATTCTGAATCTTTCAACTTTTCTTACTTACATTGGATTTACTTTTAAATATGGGAAAGTTTGAAAATCTTTACCAAAATCGTAATTATTTACTGAAATGAGGCTATTTTTAATGTCTTTTTTGTCTAGCAGCAACTAGCAGACTAGTAGCAACTGCTGAAAAAATTAAAAAAGAACAAGATTTACAAAGTTTGCGAAGAATATTTTATTACTCTATCTCGTCACATGCTTCAATATTGCATGACAGTTTGTGATGTAATACGAGTATGTTACTTATTTGTTTAGGAAAATCCGGGCCAGGCTCGCCATCTTTGCCGCGAGCAGAGCACAAACCACCGCCGGTCGTTGTGTTAAAAAGAGACTGCCGCGATGATGAAGACAGAGAACGCGATAGAGTTGATGGATTATATTCACAGTAAGTCATTAAATTTGTGTAGACCATTGTACAAGTATATTTAATTACATTTATCGATTGTCCTTTCATTCTATGTATTATATTTTTTCAGCTATTCGGATCATAACTTGATAGGGACAAACTCTAGACATGGTACGCTTCGATCGACTGGAGCTCCAAGCAATGTGGTTCGCCCTGTGGGCGATGGACGGGAAGAACGGAGTCGCATGCAACTTGGACCACTCTCCCCGGATTCAACTGGACTTGATCTATACTATAACTCACGTCCGCCTTCTGATCATTCGACTTGGAGGTAATGTATATGACTAGATACATAAAACCTTTTACATTCCATTAAATAATTTAATTCCGATACGGATACCATTTATTTGTAAAAAAATGTGTTTGAAGAGTATAAATTATTTGTAAGTAGAACACAAGTTGAATTATAATTGCAATCCTTGAATGTCATTTGTTTACTACTATTTTGTTTTTAGCTATCGACCACCACCTCCAGTGATAACTGAACAGCCAAAATCATCGGCTACACATTTTGTTCCATATGAGAGGTCATACCCGAACACACTTGAGAGTTTAGCAGAAAAAGTGCATTCTTTCTATCCATCGGAAAGTGGAAGGTGAGGGTAGATAAAATTGGAGTGTAATTCATGATATATGAATTTAATTACACTTAAATATACTTTTATTTGTAGCACACGTTTTGGAGGAAGAGTACCTCGATCGGGATCAGAACAGCAGTTACCAAGAGCGGAAACCCATTCAGATTTTGGAAGACATTCATTGCTCAGGTCTAGTTTGAAAGCTTCGGCGGCTACTGGCGGTGGTTAGTAAAGATTCAATAATGTATGTATTAAATAACATTCTTTTAATTCATGGCAACTACATAATCCCTTCTTTCAGCTTCAAGTCTATCAAGATATAACCAACGTTATGGTGGTGTAGGTATGACAGGTTCTGGTCTAACAAGCAGTGGTCTTGCTGGAACAGGTCTTACTGGTACCGGTCTTGGTGGTCCGGGACTTCCTTCTGGTCTTTCCAGTACCGGATTAAGCGGATTGACAGGCTCAAGCTTAGTAGGCTCAGGATTGGCGAGCTCAGGTCTCGGCGCCAGTTTGACTGGCACGGGACTTGGGTCAACTCTTGGCGGAGGTTATGGAACCACTGGATTGGGATTACCTTCATACAGCAGCAAATTTGGAACTACAAGGAGGAATCGGAGCTTAGACTACTCATCAGATACTGAAGCCACAGCTCCGACAAGGACGCCATACTACTCAGGATTAAGTGGCTACAGGAGTAGCACATTGGGAAGAGACATCGGATCGAAGTTCAATTCATTACCGAGGGACGTTAGAGGAACTGGTCAAAGGTACATTCTGACTTTATTGCACTTAATTATAAGTATTTATCTATAGATATTATCATCGAAAGTTTATTATTTCCTAAAAGGCTGGGTCTATCGCGACGTGCTGGAAGTGTTCTCCAGGACGAGCCAGAGCCTTTATCATCGCGACTGGATCTTCGTTCTTCTAGAGGCAAGTATACAGAGTTCTAGTATATTTTCGTTGCTTATTATTCTATCTTAGAGATTCTGAATCTGTGACTTTTTCAGGTCGCTTACCCTCCTCACCTTCAGTATTTACGTCAGACGAATATAGGGCGTGGTTATCACGCGCACCATCTACTAGCGCTCTATATGAAACACTACGTCCAAGACTGCCCACGCACTATTCTGCTGAAAATATACATGATGCTTTAAAGAACGTAAGTTGTGCTTATTTACAGCTACACATACATAAGTATCGCTGTGCTGAGCCAGCTGCTACATAAAATTCCACACACACACATTTTTCACACACTTTATGCACATTTTCAAAATTACGCTTCCCAAATATAATATCTTATGGACAAAATATTTACGTATAAAAAATGCTTTTATGTCTGCAAATTTTGTAGTCATTCATCCACAGATGTTTATTCTTCTTAAGCAATATTACGTTCCTTCTGCACTGTACCATGATCATGTCATCTGTCATCGCCGAACATCTTCCAGATGGAAAGTGGTAGTCGCTTCGGCTCATCGCTTGGCTTGTCAGCTGGTCGGCGGATCGAGCGTCCTCGTCATTTACCAGCCCGCTCGCTCTCGTCACAGCAGTTGGGACCAACCGCTGGAGGGTCGCCGTCGACTCGTCGAGTGCGACAGCTCTTAGAATTGGGTTCAAGATTCACTTGCCCTAACCCGAGTCCAGTGCCAACGCCAAGCTCCCGTCATCAGCGACAGCTTGATATAAACCCTAATGGTAAGTTTTGAAGACCCTTAAACTTCAGATAAGTTCTTATAAAAAAATAACTATTATTTCTGAACAAGGTGACAACATTTACGTATTCTTCGCAATCTCTCAAAGTTTTCTCAATTATATTTTAATTTTGCAGAGTTCCTAAAATACAAAGTGGAGAAACCTGGTGCTGGTGGACTATCAGCATCGATGACTGGCCTATCTCGTCTCTCTGGAGGAGTATCGGGAATGTTATGGGTACATCTGCTAGCCGGAAGGGGTCTACGACCTGTACCGTCCGGGTCTTCGCCAGGGTCGCCCCCATCAGGACCACTAGCACCGCCGCCACAACCGGTAGCGCCGAGAGATCTGTACTGCGTGTTGGAATGCGATCGAGTGCATAAAGCTCGGACTGTGGTACGTTTTTGGTTCTTGTCATTAGTTGGATTTAATCTTTCTCATTTAGGAGAGGATGATGATGACCTTATTGATAAATTGGATTATTCATATGATAACATATGATAACTTTTGCATTTAGGTCCGCAACGGCGAACTGCAGTTCGACTGGGACGAGTCGTTTGAGTTGGAGCTGGTGGATAACAGGCAGCTGGATGTATTGGTGTACTCCTGGGATCCGCAGCACCGACACAAACTCTGTTACCGTGGCGCTGTCACTCTGCCCGACCTGCTTGCTCGTTCTCCGTCTCACCAACTTGCTATTAGGGTATGGTCATCTGTAAAATGATTAAATATATGGTAGCCTATAATTTCTTATACGATTTATAAAAAATCTTCATAAGTATTAACGTAAGTTAAAGTAAGTTAACTTTATTAATAATTTCATATGCGATTAGATTAAAGTGCAATTTGGATTTTGGTTTTGGATTATCGTTTTTAAGTATATGGTAATTAATCTATGTCTTACCCGTTAAGTTTGATCAAATTAACTACATAAGATCGTGATGAATTTTGAAATCGCCTAAGTCTTAATAGTAACTATTGCCATTATCTTTAATTTTAACAAATTAATGCATCCTTATTCGCTTTAAAGCATCATACATATTTGTAGCGGATTCTTGCGAAGTAGTTTTAATCTTAACTTAATAGCATGGATTTCCGCAAAGTGACGCCAGATACAATTAACTCTTTAAAGTATATGTTAAGGAAAATAATGATGTAAATATTAGATCGAAATATGAACAAGTGGCCTTTAAAGATCACTAAAAACATAACTTACATTTAAACTTACTACAGATGGATCCACGTGGCACCCTCTACGTGCGTCTCCGGCACACGGAACCCCACGACTTATTCCGTCGGCGACCAGCTCCACCGCGCATCTCACCACCGCCGCTATTCGGCACAGAGCTGGACACGGTGGTGGCTCGGGAGGTACGACCACCGCACGCGCCGCCCGTACCACTGGTCGTCCGCCGCTGCGTGGAGGAGATCGAGAGACGTGGACTGGATATTATTGGTACGATATTTTTTGCCAAAGGTTTAAATAAATTTAGATATTCGGTCACTTTGTCATCAGATAGAACTACCCCTGATCGTGTCTTCTTTTTTGTTTGTAACAGACTAGTCAGTTTTTACTTATGACAAAAAAATTAATAAATTTTTCGAGAAAATTTTGAAGAAAACTTAAAAATATTTTAGAGAAAACGTAGGCATTTAGGATTCCCCAAAAGGTTTTATTTAAAAAAAGTACCTAATAATAAAGTTACAACGCAAACGCGATTGCCTTTTGTAAACACGTTTGCCATGATTCATCTAAATGTGGGACTGCAACACCGCAAATCATTGCATTAATCATTGTGTTTATGTACCACTTTTACTTATTTATTTTAATCCTTGTCGTAGGTCTATACCGTCTCTGCGGCTCGGCGACTAAGAAACGGGTTCTGCGAGAAGCGTTCGAGCGCAACCCTCGCGGTGTAGAGCTGACCCCAGACGCAGTTCCAGACATAAATGTTATTACTGGCCTACTGAAGGACTTCTTGCGAGAACTCCCACAACCCCTATTTAGTCGATGCTTGTATCAAATGACTCTTGATGCTCTTGGTAAGTATATTTTAAAATATCATAACTGTTTACTATATACCTACAATTAAATGTAGGAAAATAATTTAAATATTGAAGGAAGGCATTTTGTCTTCTTCCCAATCCAATAATGTGTCTTTTTTAGGTTGTATATGAATTCTATCAGTTGATTGAGTTTTCTCGTCAAAGTTAATGTAACACAATATTTAATTATAGTTATACTTTTTAATATTTTCCTGCACATTTATGAGAAATTCCTTTTCCAGGAGTATGTCTGCCCGACGACAGAGAAGGCAACGCTCGTTTAATGGCCTCTATAGTGGAATGCTTGCCTCGCGCCGCACGGGCCACTCTGGTCTTCTTGCTCGACCACTTAGCACTCGTGGTCGCAGCCCAAGACCGAAACAAAATGTCTCCATTCCACCTCGCCGTGGCACTCGCCCCACCACTCATGCTTCACTCCACGCCACCCTCAGACCTGGATTACCAGAGGCCTATCCACGTACTGCAGTGTCTTCTGCAAATCTGGCCAGCTCCTAAACGTTCAGGTAATGTTATTGACGAAATTATTTGTAGATACTTTTTCCAAATTTATAACGAAATTGATGATGACACACGATTGGTTACACTTGACAAATGCACACATTCTGTTTATACGAAAATGATTTATTAAAGCCTAAAGCAAAATTAAAACGATAATTTTGGTGTAATTTATACACAAAACCTCGCTCTAGAAGGATATTTGGATTTTGGTTAAAAAGATCCTGACTAAATGAATAAATTTATATGTAAAGACAATTATCAAGAAGTGATAAATAAACTTAATTCGAAAGTTAATTTTCGATTGGCTGCCGGCCTTAGAGGCCACAAATCTAATAATAACGACCTAAATGAGCTTAGTAGCTCAACATTCGATGATTAGACATTACATTTGAGTAGAACCGTAGAGTAGACCGGTAGCAGAACACTTACAGAAACAAGGGCTAAGCAGCACCTTAACGCATGTATATTTGTAGACAGTTCGGCGCGGCGAGCCAGCAACCGGACCGCGTGGAAGCAGAGTCAGTGCGTCGCCAGCGGCCTCAGCCACGCTCCCCCCAGGTTCTCTTACATTATCCTTCTTTATAATAGTCCCAATTATGGATCAAAGTTTAATAGGGTAAATCTTCTCAAAATGTATCTGGATTTCTGATTTTCTGACTTCCTTTGCTCTTAAATTAGTTTCTTCTTCATGATGTTTCAAAAATTTGATTAAAGATTATAACGAAAAGATTAACTATGTAAACATTATTAAATGAACTTTAACATTCGTAATTGCACAAAATGTTGTCCTCGCTAGAATTTGTATATTTTGTTACTGACCATATATTATTTTATAATGACAGTATATTTTATAAGGTACATAATTTCACTCTAACTAGGTATATTTCTCGTAATTTTTTTCGTATCTTTGATTATATTCTTATAAGATAACATATTCTAAATATTTGCACTGTCTAAAATAATACCGTCTTATATTACTTATTGTTCTAATTGTAACACGTTTCTACCAGGCCGAGTTCCGCCCTCAGTCAGTCCATATCGGCCTCAAGCGGGAGCATCAGCAGCATCTCCGCCGCCAGCTCTCTTGGCTCGGCCCGCGCCAGACCGATCGCCGCCCGCACATGTATGTATTTTAATTCATTTGAATGATTACGTTTTATTTTTTTTCGGCTTCTATGTTTTTATTTTATCAAAACATTTTTAATTATTTATGTGTGTTCTTCACTTTTTCTAGGTTCTCTCATCAGTCAGGGCCGGCCAATATCGTCCGCAGTCGCCTCTTCGAGGCCCTCTGCCCGCTCCACCTCGCTCCCGACAGGTGACAGTATCCTCTCCCGGTTCACCCAGTAGCAGCTCCGGAAGCCACAGTCCGGCGGATACAATTAAACATGGTGGTTCGGTATCGTCCATCCTGCGACAGCCGGAACGGTCGAGCTCGCCGCGGTCGTCGCCGAGGAACTCCCCGCGTGCGTCGCCTCGTGACTCACCGCGCAGCACACCCCGAGACACCACGCCTCGGGAACTGACGCCACGGGACTTGACCCCACGAGATTTGACACCGCGCGACTTGACGCCGCGTGACCTGACCCCGAGGGAAATGAACGCGAAAGACGCGATGTCTCGAGAGTCGACGCCGCGCGAGAACGGTTCCCGCGAGTCCCCTCGGTCGGCGATCCCCGGTACGTCAGCGGGGCTGGCCGTGACGCTCAACTCGAGCAGCAACGGCGCCCTTAGCCCGCGCTACAGCTCCACCAACCCGTTCCTGCAGCAGTACGACGCCGAGGAGGAGGCGGAGGCGTGGCGCGCCGCCGACATCTTCTCCACATCCACGCACACATAGTGCTCATAGCGAATTGAGATTTTCTAGTCAATTTTTTTATTGAATCGAAAGAGTGCTACGATTCTGCTGTATATTATGTTGTTTAACGAGCGTGGTGCGCGTTCGGAAATGTTTGTTATATATAGAGCGAGTTACATTGTATATTATTGTGAGAATGTTTACCTACTGACGCGCGAGGTTCGCCTCGCCGACCGCCGCCGCCCCGCCCCGTAGCCACTATAGCGTTTATCATATTGTATTGTACATTGTATATAATATACGTATATGTAGGTACGCTCCAATTTTGTACCAGTAGGGCGGGGCCCCGGCGGACGGCCCGAAGCGCTACACACATCATCCCACATATCAGAGGCTTGCGTACACATTCGACACATTTCTGGTGACAATCGTTATAATCCAGATCTTTTAGACTCAACAGTAAATCACCTATACAGGTAAAGTTATGTCATAATGGCACTATTATCAAAATTATTTAATCGAGTGTCGATAGTGGACACAAGTCAGTAGCTCGAGTAGGGAGAGTGTATTATAGATCAGACGTGCGGACTGTCTTGAGACTGAGACCATATCAGAGTAGCTCGTGCATAGAAACCCTCGATGGAGATCCGTCGTAGAACGAGCGATTACGTGACATCGTTGGAAACGTCTAGAGGAAGCAAGCTGGTAAAATTTAACTTAATCCAAATAATCCTTGTTCATTATTAACTTAATAACTATATTGTATAACGGTATATTAAACTAAAATAGATTTAGTAAAGCATTTTTACGAGTCGCTAATTCTATGAAGGACTGGATTCTTATCCGTTGAGATCGGTCGCAATCTCAAGATCGGAGATGCTATTTGCGAATTTCGGGTATTAATTCAACAACGATAATCACATTATAACAACGACAACAACAATAACAATCACAATCATACGGTTAAATCAGGCACGCCCTGAGCTAATCTCCACTTTTGTGAGCTCACTTCATTCAAACTATAAATGATAGGTTATATAAAATGAAAATGTTATTATTTTTATTGTTTACAGTTTTTTTTTTAACATAAACAAATTATAATTATTAGTGTATTGGAAATAAAGCCACACGTTGTACCATATTTCTTTCATCCATTATTAATTATTGTAGTAATATGGGGAATGCATAAAAGAGTAAGTAAGTTAAATGATAAAACATATAAGGGCTAAATGAAAGTACAATCTTCAGTGTGAATGAGGTAATATTAGTTGAGTTGTAGTTCTTGATATTTTATCATTACTGCTTATGTTTATGCCTACCACATGCTATCGCCATCACCCAGGGTCGACTGGCAGAGAATGCCATTGGGCATTAACTTTACCCTTTGTAACCCTTAGTTTAAGGTGTACAAAAATAAATAAATAAATAATATTTAAAGTCATGTGTAAACTTCGTTTATCGACACTTAAAAAGAGTTGAAATTCAGCTCAGAGCTTTCGGCTCAGATTTGTGATTTTTAGCTCAAGGGCGTATCTGTGATATAAATCTATAAGTGTACCTAGTAAGATAATGTCTGTCCGATATCGAGATTCGCAAATTGGGTTTCAGTTCTTATTACTAGCGTCTGCTAGACATATAAGAGTGGTAGAAATTGACCAATGACAGCACTGATCCAATTTTCACTGCCATGATTGGTCCATTTTATATAGAATGCATATTATTATAATTACACTTATTTATATGTCTGTCGGAGGCTGTTTGGTTACATATTGCTTTTGAGCAACACTTCAAGACGAAGTTTTGTTACTGTTTGTTATAAAAATAGTACTGCACAAATAACACGACTGATATGGGACACAATGTTTTTGATACTTTACTATTTTACCTGTTTCTCGTTTGTGATATCTTAATAGAAATTTTGTTAAAACCTCGTCTGTAATTCGTTCACGAATTCCAATATTCACTGTTGAAATATTAAACTACTCACACGACTGAATAGACGATTTACATTTCTTTGACTTTGATGTTGTTTTTCGAAGCTTGCAAACTGGAACAATACATTTTGTAATACAGAATTTTACGATAATATTACAAGTTTTCAGATTCAGTAGACTAATTATGTAATACTCTATAACTTTTATAGTTATATTCATAAACTTGACTTGAGTTGCTTGTGCTAAACGGTAATACTAACTATCTACTCTACGATACTCTTAAATAATATAATCTTTATAATAACGTTTTACTAATAGAATGTTGTAAACTATAGCTTGTCCATTGTTAGCGAATTTACTCCATTTTGATATGAAAAGGAATTCATGCGCGGATGTTTTCTTAAAAATAAGGGTAGAGCTGCACTACATAGACGATATTATTTATACCAATTTAAAAGTGATTGAAATAAGGGTAAATTATACACTTCGCTAAGAAAAAAGCGATTAAAACTCATATGTTATAAAGTAAACGACACTCAATAGGTATAATTCAGTCAAAATTTCACGCATAAAATTCTTCAGTGAAATGTCTACATTCTACCTACCTTAATCTAGACGCACCGCAGTGCATTGGACTTTGAGCTGTCGCTGAATGCACTGATCTGCTATACAACACGAAACGTTCCAGCGTGTTTTTATCCCTACTATATGTTACTGACGCCATAATGTCCGTTTGCGTAATGTAGTTCTATCCTTATTATCTTTTCTCAAGGTTGAATCGATGACAATATGATTTTTGATGTAAATTTAAAGATCTGATAAACTTTGAAGATGAACAACTTCGCTTTTGAATTTTATAATAATATTTCATTGATTCTTACTGTCGGACTTGACTTTGTCTTTTATATTTATCTATTTCATAAACCTGGTTTAAAATCCATAGAATATATATTTTTCTTTTTATTAATTTCTGGAATTTTAGCACAGGACTATTAAATAAATGAAACAATATCTTCGCCATGCCATCTTTCTATTCTGTTGACAACTGAAATTATCTCCTATTGCACTTTCTTGGATTCTTCTTTATTCGCCATAGAGTTCTTGGTCTAACCATGAAAGTTCTGTTATAATTATTTTCATTATTTCTTTCGAAACTTCAATTTCTTTCCAAGATTATTTATAACCAAAAACAAACACAGTTTTCTACACTATTGCAGCATTATTCTCATACACTTATAAACGAGTTTACAATATAGAAATTATTTTCAAATTCCCAAACGGAAGCTTAAATTTATTTATTTAGATATAGATAGAGAAAAGATGAAGACATTCCGACGTTAAGATCAATATAGTATACAAGTGTACGATAGGAAGACTTGAAGTGTCGCTCGACAGTGCGTAGCCGGTCGCGCTCGCGGCGGTAGTGTGTAGTACTACGGCGCACGGCTTGAGTTGGCTTCGCGGTGGCAACCCTATGATCCGCTCCCAGCCCTATTTATGTAGATAATATGTTGTGAGATTAAAGTTAACGATTTAGTCGTCCGTAACGTTAATAGTTCAATTCTGTACGGTTCAGAGATCAGTGTAAAAGTTTTTGTAGTTTTATGATGTTTACGTTTATTGTATTGTATTTGTCTTTAAAAACCCTATAAATTAAAATAAGGGCAATGCCCAATACTATTGTGGTGGTAGAATTGATTCTTCCACTTGAAGAGATGACGACACAAATCACAGTAATCTATTATTTCCTAAGTAAGTATTCAAAAGTCAGACAAGTACATATATTACAGTTCTCACAGTAGGTACTTTAGATCTAATATTTTATACACACATAATATGGCAACATTACGTACATATTTTTAAACTGATCTCTCAACTAAGTCTTTGTAGCTAGTTCTGTTTTCAACTGCGTGTTCATTGTTTATATTTAAAGATAAACTTTATAATTCTTCTATAGATAATATATGAGTTAAATGTCTCCTTTAAATAAGTGTGAAAATTAATCCAGGGTTACTTTTCACTTATGTACGGTAAAACCGTAAAAAGGTCAGACATCTTATTAGACAGGCATGAAAGATGTTATAGGAATCTTTCACAATTATTTAGGTGCTCATTATTTGATATTTGGAAATATAATGTGGGGAATATAGTTATCCCCACTACTCGTTAAATTACTTGAACATTAAAAGTTTAGTATCAGAAATACTAATGTATTGTTTACTTAAATGTAATTGATTAACTATTTATATAATTGGAAATATATAAATGTTAGATGTGCAATATGTACGAGTAGATACTGTAAATTACGTAAATATTTCTAATTATTTACAATATTTTTATCTTTTACACCAGATATTCTTATGAAGGTAATTAATTTTACTGAAAATTTTGCGACCATAGTATTGATAGGTGCCAAAGATAATATGTAGCGCCATTTTGAATACGTGTTCCAAAAATGAATATTTGGATATAAGGGGGCTTGTGCAACAGGCGAATAGTAACTAGCAATCGGCATTTATTATGTTAAATATATTTAAAATTTTAGTCTTTAGTTAGTTTATTATTGAATCATATATCAGTCCTAAGATCAATTTCTGGAAGTAAAGATGTGATTTTAGTAGTGCAGTAGTTTCCTACCTTGATCTTAGTGTCGACAATCACACGATTTCCCCTTTTCTACCCTACAACTTAAACTAACTATTGTGTTATGAAAATTGTTATTTTAATCATTATTTACACCATATTAAAAATATATTATGTTAGACAGAGGTATATTGTGCCTAGTACTGTAAAAATAACCGATGATATATTTACAATATATTCTTACTTGTTAGTTATTGCTATTCGCCGTGTACAAGTCACTTAACGCGAATTGTTTCAATTTTCATTTTTCACGTGACGTCACCGTCGTCTATTCCACAAAACCACCTATCGTATAAGTGAATCTTTTTCCTAAAATAAATTAGTTTTACAAATTGTGTGCGCCTACATATATTTATATCGAATTTAATAGCGGCACGAGGTTCTTATAGTACAATACCTCGTATACTGTATTATAATAATTATTAATATACACATAGAGTTAACTGTTCTGTTGCTGCTGCGAATAGTGTAGACCCGGGTTCATTACCAGAGCAATAAATCATAATGTACATGTAAATATGCTTACTTTATGTTGTGTTTGATGTGTCATTGTATGTTATCATGTAATTAATAGATGTTCATTATAGAGTAATGTAGGCGGGAGTGCCTGCAGGGTTGCCACCGCCGTTTGTTTGCATGCGGGGCTGTTGGTCCCACAGATATCAGTATTTCGACATTTGGTAAAGTAGCGTTACTGCGTGTACTTAAGGTAACGATTAAGCCGCTCGTATCTGTACCGGGCGGCTGAACACAGACAAAAATAAATAATACGACGTTATAACTGACTTTTATTTTTTTACCTCTTTTTTTAATGTAAGAGTTTTAAATAGAGAGGCTTATTAGATATAACTTATGAACAGTCCAGCAGTGGCCCGTAAAAAAACTTAAGTACATTAAATTAGTACTGAATTTTAACCTCCAAAATTACCTATATTGTATAAGGAAGTCGATTGTTATTACGAGCTTAACGCTCGGGCGTTACGTTAAAATACACGACTTACACATTCTTCAATATCTTAAAACAGATACACTAGATGTTGTTGCTGGGTGAAAAATATATTATGACCATTGCTGCGGGCAGTAGTACGCAGTAACCATACAGAGATACATATAGAGTAATGTATGCGGGAGTGCTTGCAGGGTTGCCACCGCCGTTTGTTTGCATGCGGGGCTGTTGGTCCCACAGATATCAGTATTTCGACATTTGGTAAAGTAGCGCTACTGCGTGTACTTAAGGTAACGATTAAGCCGCTCGTATCTGTACCGGGCGGCTGAACACAGACAAAAATAAATAATACGACGTTATAACTGACTTTTATTTTTTTACCTCTTTTTTAATGTAAGAGTTTTTTATAAGAGCTCGTTAGATCATGGAAACTAGTGGCCAGCAATGGATGGAGAACAGCTTACAGACAATAATTATCGCATTTTTTTTATTTTTAAGGCTGGCATTTTAGTTGGAATCCAAGAGCAATACCTATTATGTCTTACGAAGCGTTTTTTTATCGTTAAAGTTAATATTTAAAAGTTGTCTTAAAACTTTTAAAATACATTGATTAAATATTATACATGGGAAAAGAAAAACACTGTAACATTGACGTTTACTGCTTTAGGCACGCCACGATAGGAGAAAAGGGGGTGGTGTTACGGTTTTTGCGTCAGAAACGTTACGTTTTGATAAAGTTACACGTAGGTCAGGGCGGACAGACACATTCTTCAATACTTTAAAACGTGTACACTAGATGGCGTTGTCATGTCAAAAGTATGTGACAATTGGAAAGAATCGTTGTCTATCTATTTGATGCTGAGAAGGCTAGTGCCCAATAAAGAGAAAGTTATAGAAATAGTAGAATGCTCAGGGCGCCATCTACCGATTGAATATGAACATAATTCACTATCAGTGTTTTTAGTCTTGGGTATATGGCAGATGGTTTTTCAAATTTTCGGTAGATGGCTGCCACAGGCAAGAATATACTCATTGAAAAGTAACTTGAAGGCTTTTAACGATAACATATTAGTCTTGGGTATATGGCAGATGGTTTTTCAAATTTTCGGTAGATGGCTGCCACAGGCAAGAATATACTCATTGAAAAGTAACTTGAAGGCTTTTAACGATAACATAAAAACATTTAGAAATATTAATACATTTAGAAGTAGTGTCTACTAGGCTTTTTGTATAAAATTGAGATAGTAAACAGTCCACCTGATGGCATGCAGTCACTGCCGGAACATGGATTCTACCTGAAGCCGAGAACAGATGGATTGTCATTCAGATGACTAAGAGGGACCAAATAATATGCAAGTCAGCAGGCACTCACAATCTTCTGCCAAAACATAACAACTGCTTGACGCTATGATTGTGGCTAGGGACATCTGAACGAGATAGTGACCACAATAGACAGATAACAGGAAGACTCGGTATGAATATATGCGTTTATGTAAACTTAGATCTCATAAAGTCATTGCATATTGCGATTTTAATCAAAGAAATCGATGAACAGAAAAACGTTGAAAACGACTTTTCGGAAGTACGAGTAGTTACTGTGTAAATAAAAAGCAGTCCTTAAAATATATATTCTCAATTCATACACAGATATCAACAATATCAACATATCAAAGACATTTCAAATACACCGACACATACAATTACATATAACCACACAAATGCACACACATAAAAACCAACATTAAAGGAGTAACGAAAATATTAAGTATGAGTCTTGTAGGCTCGGGGGTGGAAACGTAATATTTATAAAAGGGGTCTTGCCCCTTTAGATCCGGTTCACTGACTCGGCGGTAGAGCCTTACAGGAAATCAAAATGTGCCATCGATTTATTACGTCATCTTACCCAAGACTGATGGGGTTTGACCTTCCATTATAATTAATGAAGAGATGAGTGATTGAAAACGTTTCTTAGTTTATTCTTAAAGATGTTTTAAAAATAATTATACCTATTTTAAGCACTTGAATGCTCTAAGATATTGTTTAATCCTTCTGCTATTAGATACCTAAAAAACTGTTTTTAACCTCCTGGGATCTTTCGTCATATATATATTACATAGAAAAGAAAAAAATGTAACAGCACCATCTGTCGATATTTGCGAGATCTTTTACGTTTATTCAATAGATAAAATGTTGGACCGCCATATTAAACTGTGATTGGCTGACAGGATGATATTATTTTATTGTATTGTGTATTTTAAGCGAATGATGACGTCACGGTCGGAAACACGTAGTAAGTAATTTTGAGATTTTTGTTCAAATATCGGTGTTTTTATAAAAAATATGTATTTTTATTGTTTATAAGAAATCATTTTTACTAAATATTATTCTACAATGCTTGTAGTTAACATTAAAAATTATGAAATATCGGGTGAAAGTTTTATGTCATACTGGTACCACATGAGTTCCCAATTACTACTGTGAATGGAAGAGTCCCGGTGTAATACTTATATGACATAAACAGTTTTTCTATCTCGGACTTCATATTTTAATGTTATTCTTGTTTGTTATTACGAGTTTACGCAATAACGAAATATCCGGTATGCTACACAACTCGAAGCTAGACCTAACTGATGAATATGACGTAGAAAACATACCATTACAATGTCATGACGGTAACGATCACTCGTATTTTGGTCCTTCGAATTTTTCGGATATTGAAGTAGAAAGTTGTCCAGGTTTTGATATTTTTATCGGGTCTTCAATTATAATTACTGAAAGGGGCCATCCTAGAGCCTTAAGGATTTACTTTGGGTGAATCAGCAGTCCGCAAAATTTGCTAAATACTTACATCAGATCAACATTTTTATTGTGTTTATTATTTCTTTAATACAAAATTGGAAGACTTTTTTGAAAGGAGGTTTTCATATAACGATAACTACTCAACTAAAGCAGAATTGCTAAGACCTGCGAATTTTGTAATGAAAAAAGCGTCTGAATCATTAGCTAGGAAAAATAGTTCTCACATGGTAGTTGGACAACAAACACACTGGACTCTGCCGTTACACTGAATCTGGCAGTAATTCGAGTTCAATTGGCAGTTCCAAGACCAAGACATTTTAATAGAAGGCTAAAATAAAACCCATGTCAACCGAAAGTTTCCGTTATCATAAAGAACATAATTTAGTCCATTACTCCAACGTTCCAAATAAATGCAGAAAACCAAAATACACAGCAACTACAGCAGCATATTGTATTCAATGCAATATATATTTCAAGGAAACATGTGTTTCTCATAATTCAACAAACAATATTTTTCTTTAATCACCTATTTATACTTTTTGTAACCATATTTTGTGTTCAGTTATCATTTGTGTCATAACAAGAAAGTACATAAAATTTATTAAATAGTATTATTTGTACTTTAAAAAATATGTATAATCTCTGTACTCTGACTATATAACAGAACATATTTTAATTGTATTTGATGCCTGTGATATATGTTAGAAAAAATATATAAGACAACAGACAGTTAAGTTTACTGCCGAATGTGATTGTAAAAATCAATGTTTTTAAATTGAGTGTGACTGTTTAAAATTATAGATTAAGATATCATTGTACACAACATATTCGGTATTTTTTTACAATATATGTCTTATATTACCGATTATTCGCATAAAAATATAAGATTAATGGTCTATGTCATATATATATGACACAAATAGCAGTTGGAATTGGGAACTCACGTGTTATATATATGACATTGAGAAAAACTATATTTTCCGACTTACATTTTTTATTATATTTTTTTCTGTAATTCTATTACCTATTGTATTGGTCAGGATAAATTTAATTTAAATTCCTTACAACTTTTTTTCCTGGGTCCCAGGAGGTTAAAGGACTTTGTTTTTGAAGGTGGTAGAACCCTTGGTGGTTCGACTCCGGCGGCACCACCGCCACACCTATTTCTACCTAATAACAGCAGTGTTAGGCGCTGCTGTGTTCCGGTTTGAAGGGTGTGGTAAGGGAGACAGACTTTTCCGAGGCGTTCCAGCTTAGTCCTCAGGGGTAGCGGCGCATCTGTGGCCGACCTCAGGTAGGAATATCTAATCCGATATTTCGAAAAAACCTTCGAGAAAACCTTGTTCCGTGAGGAAACAAATGTTTATTTACGATATTTCTCTTTACAGTTAACGCAACGTCTATACCGTTACCAAAATTATATTTTAATCTACAAGGGTAGCAAAAATGTACATGTATCATAATAGTATTTTTGACCGAAATATCTGGTTTTTACGAGGGGGAAACCTTCAAAAAGGACTCCATGCCGTGGGAGCGACACGAGGTTATGTGGGATTCTTACCGCACTAAAACCCCCCCGGTGGCCATCCTCGGCGTTGCGTAGAGGACTCCGGGATCTCCAAAGGAACGCAACCGGAGTTCTCTTAGTGCATTGCCCCGTCGCGCTCCGCCCAGGTGAGCTTGTCGCTCGCCACACCGTCTGGTGTGTACAACGGTATGCGACCACACATGCAGCCGTCCTTCCCGGGGTCGCTGACGGGCGGTTCGAGCTCCCACTCTGCCACCCGCAACCCCGGAAGCCCCCTTTTAGTCGCCTCTTACGACAGGCAGGAGATACCGTAGTCCTATTCTACTCACGGAGCTACAGGGACGTTGACCGAAATACCTAGCCTCTAATCCTATTTGGTGTTTAATTACAAATGGGTGGTAGTGTTCACTTATCATCAGATGGATGTAATTATGTTTGGATCTCTGCTGCTTACTTACATAAGGAGGTTACCATGATAGTCTTCAGGGGTAGCAACTCATGGGCTTCAGGTAAGTATAGTCCTTTAGATGAACTGCACGTAATATTCGTATAAATATAACAAATGATTAATCAGTTTTATATAATTTCGACGAGGGAAAGTTTGTGTGAATATCATAATAACGATTAATATCTATTATTTAGCACAAATTTCGATCTACTCAGAAATTCTTTACACTACCACGCAAATACGCCCATTAAAATTTTCAAGATACCTACTTCGTTAAGTCCATAGGATGAATAAGATTTAGAAATGTAATGAACATTTCACATGAACGATACTCTAGTATCGCGACACCGAACAAACAGCACAATCTATATTTCTTTATATAATAAAGATTTAAAATTGTACTTTTAAAATATTAAAGAAATATATACCTTTTGTACGTCGAAATTGTTATGGCATTTCTTAACTGACTGCAGAGGGTAATGTTTTTGAGCGTATGTATGTCACATTCTATGACACGCCTTGCAGCCAAAACGGCTTGACAGATTTTAACATAGTAGGTATCGGTAGATTCTTCTCAATTGTGGAAGTAATCATCATCAACAAATTACTGTCCCACTGCTGGGTACGGGTCTCCTCTCATAATGAGAAGGATTAGGCCATAGTCCACCGCACTGGCCAAGTGGTAGGCCAATTGGTAGACTTCACATACCTATGAGAATTTCTTTTTGTATATAAATCTCTCAGGTATGCAGGTTTCCTCACGATGTTTTCCTTCACCGTTTAAGCAAGTGATAATTAATTTCTAATACGCACATAATTTTTGTAAATTCAGAGGTGCGTGCCTGGGATTTGAACCTCGGACCCCTCGATCGAGAGGTCGAGTTTCTTACCCACTAGGCCAAATTAAATCTCAATTGTGGAAGTGATAGCGGTAAATTTTTTAAAAAGGCAGTTTGTCATTTTTATAATAATTCTCTCTAGTATAGAAGCTTCGTTATGACTTCAACAGGTCACGCTGCGATCGAACTAGGCAATCTCAATACCACTTCTATTCAATAATAGATTCTATGTAAATAATGTACTTTATCATTTCTATTTGATATAACGGTCTATGTATTAATGTACTTTATTTGAAATTTCAATGTAAAGAATTCGCGACGCTAATTGGGCACGTCTTGAGAAGTTTCGAATGTCTGGAATACTTTTTGAGAGATCCCCAATTCATTTCTCGGATTTCAATACCAACTTTGTCTGAATTAAGACGGTATTATTGTGGCTAAATTGATTTTTAAATAATTTATACGTTGTGGCTCATTAAAACGTTAAATTATTTATATGTTGTGGCTCTTGTTGGAATTTTCATGTCTGTGTGGGTCAAATGTTGCTATTAAATTGCAAAATTGAATTTTAAAGCAGTTAGCCCCAAGCAATTCAGCTTAAATTTTGCATTCACCTTTATATGAGATATCAATACATGAAAAGCTTTAAAAGTTTTAAAAGGTGTGTGAAGTTTACCAATTCACACTAGGCCAGCGTGGCCTAAGACCTAAGCCTCTTTTACTCTGAAAATAAACTGTGCCCAGCCGTGGGACAGTAATGGGTTCAAAGAATACGAAAGAATACTGTCTCCAAAGAATACAAAAATTCTAGATACCTTATTTTAATTATTTGGTTTTTATATGGATTTTTTAATGATGTAAATTCTTATCCTTACTTCCTTACTAATATTATAAATCCGAAAGTAACTCTGTCTGTCTGGTTGTCTCTTTTTCACGCCCAAACCACTAAACTGATTTTAATGAAATTTTGTACAAAGGTAGTCTGAGACCCGAGAAAGGACATAGGATAGTTTTTATCCCGGAAATCCCACGGGAACTAGGAATGGCTATCTAAGATCGATTAATCGGAAAATCGATCTTTTGAACCTAAAACATCGATTATTTTAATCGATATTAGTAAGGATTGAATCGTAAACTATGCATTTGATCAAGTGATAATCTTTAGCAAAGTTGAAGGTACGAATTTTCAGTTTTATGTATGTTAGTATGTTATATTATTTCCTTTTAAACGCGGGCGAAGCCGCGGGTAAAAACTGGTTTCAAATAAATTTCTAATCCAAAGCGTAAGTATATCCTGTCTATACTAAAACAATAACAGTAATAATGTAAGGCTATTCTCGGTAGAGACATTCTCGACATTTTTATTTTTTGTACGAGATTTTCCACTAGCGCGTTGGAATGGAATCACTCATGTCGGAAAAAGAAATCACAAAAAGTTTTCCTATTCCGAGATCGCGTCCGTTCCGAATCCGAGCCACTAATGGATTCCGCAAAACGACCTATTGGTTTCCAGCGAGTGTATACGGACATATAGAATGGGGACGTATCGGAAACATATCAATTGCGAAAATTAATATACTCGTACTTACTTTACTCCATCCGTTGAATTTTATTACTTTTGAAGGTTTTGACGGATGCTAACGGCCGTTATCAATAATCAATCTATCGAATGTTTTACAAACCAAAGATCTAAATTTGTTAAGGTCTGCTTACGCTTGTTATTATCCAGTTCTTGCTTACAATAAATTGTCAATTTTCGACCTTGAGTGCGCATAACTTTGTACAGATTGATTACCAATAACGAGCGATACGATGAATACTCGTAGTTAAATGTCAATCTATGATAGGGTATATTTGGATAGATTGATTTTATTAATAGACACAATACTACAACATTATTACAAAATACGTCAGTATAATTTTATTCCAGTGCAATGTACTTATATTTGTTCTTATAGAATATTTTTTTAATATTTCAAAATGAAATTGATGTAATAATATTAATACATTATCTCCCAGAATTTCATTTACAACATTCCATTTTAATAACTGTAATGCATTATTTGTGTAATTTTATTTGTATATGAGTTTATCAAGTATTTTTACAATTCGTTTTCTTATAAATTATGTTTTATCTACGTTGTTTTAATAGTAATGTTTAATAACAATTCGAATATGTTTTAGGGCTAATTTAATTAACAAATTAATTTATTCTAAATAACTAGTAATTTGACGCATCGCATAGCAGAGCGCTCACCATAAACATCTGACATGTACCTAGTGGGATCCGGGTTCATTCCCGCCAGACAGATATCTAAATGAGGAATTTATATTTCTGTTTTGTGTCTAGATGTGTGTGTATTTGTCTTCGTGTAAGTTCTTTGTTTTTCAACCAACTATCTTTTGTTATTGGTACTTGTTCAATTTTTGTTAACTTGAGGGTAGATTTAGAAACCGCAGTTGTTTTTTTATCGCTTCTTGCGATCAGTTGTCATCTTGCACCATACATGATACACTGTTTTGCACTCGGCGAGTTTATCCAGACGTTCTGTATGTGCCCAATCATTTTTGTTTTGTACATGGGCTAGCCGTTGTACCGCGTGTGCTTTGTGAAGTGCATAGTGATTACTACTCAAGAAGACCAGGCCATACCTATTTCTTCGAGCAACCTGACAACGTCATGCGCGTCACCCCTGACATGCTTCTACTCTGGAGATCGACTTGGATGACAAGGTAGTTTGTTTTATCTACTCAATCTGGTAGTAAATATCCACGTTTACGCAATTTTAAATAACTTGATATAATATTTCGTTCAATAAACTGGTATATTTGAAATTTTGCCTTTTGTCTATTCTTGTCATAAAAATAAATTAAAAGGTCGACATTGCTAGGGTCACTCGACACCGTACTCGACGGCTCAGTAAAGATGAATGTGCGTAGTCCAATTTGGTTAACGCGGTGTACGGAAACCGAATTGATATTGGAATCGAAATAATTTATTTTTGAACATACATATAATCTACTACCACTTCTAACTCCTTTAGAAGTGGTAGTAGATTATATGTTTCGTTATGGAGAAGCGGCAAAAGAAACTCCATAAGACACATTTTAAAAAATACAAAAAAATGTGATAGAAAGCATATCAGTAGACAAAACATCTCAGTCGTGTAATTTGTAAAAATCTACACCAGAGAAGGGCCTCTGTTTAATAAATGCACATGTTATAAGATTTCGCTTACCCAATATCCGATATGTCTTACGCTACAAACGCCTAATCAATAACGCCCCAGAGCCATCTGAAATAAAATTAATTGAAGAGGGTTCAGTAGTTAAAAGTATAAAAGAGATAAGAAAAACATCGACAGGATGAAACAAAGGGACTGGAAGAAAATAAAATTGGTCGAGACCACACGACCCTAGATAGAGGTAGCGGTGGGGAAAATGATTCTATTCTAATAATATTCAAAGGTATAATATTTGTGGGAAGAGGGTTGTGACCGTTTTAACCCTTCGTAAAAGATTTGACTACTGATACACTATCATGTATTTTATTTTATAGCCACGTCTTTAAAGGTGGTCGAACCCTTTGTGGGTCGGGCACGGTGCTACCGCCGTCTTATTTTTGCCGTTTAGTACAATTGTTAAGGATTTTAGGCTTTCGAAGTAGCAGTGCAAATTCTGTTAGTGGTTGATTGCAATTATTACTAAACAGCAGTGATTACTTTTATCACATGAACGGCATATTTATTTGGTCTCGATAAATTATAATTTATATGCATATTGATTTGTATTTTCTAATATTTTATTTTAGCTTCAACCCCGACTTTGTTCCCATGAACTTCGAGTTAAGTTGCCGCGATAATAATATGTTAAAATGAAAGTAACATTCATTGCATAAAATCCTCCATGAATAAAACTGCGATAAGCAACTTTGGAGATGATGTTGTTTCCCAATCAACGTCTATTTCTAAGCATTTAAACATATTTTAGTATACAGGTCACTACTAAACAATTAGTATAAATCGAAGGTTAATCTTACATAGTAATCTATGCTCTCACAGACAATCGAACTTGCATATTGAACCATTCCGCGAAATCCCCAGCGGGTCTCGAGACTGCCCGTCATAACACAAATTTGAGCGGCACTCCACCGAATGGATTGCTCATGCAAAATTCAGACAATCTCTGAAACAATGGAGGTAATATTCCGTTTATGTGAGAGGAATAAGATTTTAATACAAAGATTGCGTTTTAAGTGCCTATATGCTAGTAGTGTCTTGACAAGATACTTTTCGTGTTATGTAGAGAACACAGTAACGGTCTGGTCAATAAGGGGGTTAATAGTGGACTTTCAGAAGCTGATAGATGTTTTCATTTATAGTTATAACGATTCGGGGGCCGCGTTTTCTTCATGTTTAGTTACAAAATAAGACATCCTTAAATATCGTGCAAACTTGCTTGTCAGTGTCACATCTTAAGTAGGTAAATGTGGCAAATAGTTAGTTAAATATACGATCTATAAACATACTGTAATCAGATTCAATAATCTGATATGTGTAGTAAATCCATTGCTCTCACAGACAATCGAAGTTTCATATTGAACCATTCCGCGCAATCCCCAGCGGGTCTCGAGACTGCCCGTCATAACACAAATTTGAGCGGCACTCCACCGAATGGATTGCTAATGCAAAATTCAGACAATCTCTGAAACAATGGAGGTAATATTCCGTTTATGTGAGAGGAATAAGATTTTAATACAAAGATTGCGTTGTAAGTGCCTATATGCTAGTAGTGTCTTGACAAGATACTTTTCGTGTTATGTAGAGAACACAGTAACGGTCTGATCAATAAGGGGGTTAATAGTGGACTTTCAGAAGCTGATAGATGTTTTTATTTATAATTATAACGATTCAGGGGCCGCGTTTTCTTCATGTTTAGTTACAAAATAAGTCATCATTAATTATCGTGCGAACTTACTTGTCACATCTTAAGTAGGTAAATGTGGTAATTAGTTAATTAAATGTACGTTCTATAAACAGACAGTAATCAGGTTCGATAATCTAATATAGTAAATCCACTGCTCTTACAGACAATCGAAGTTTCATATTGAACCATTCCGCGCAATCCCCAGCGGGTCTCGAGACTGCCCGTCATAACACAAATTTGAGCGGCACTCCACCGAATGGATTGCTCATGCAAAATTCAGACAATCTCTGTAACAGTGGAGGTAATATTTCGTTTATGTGAGAGGAATAAGATTTTAATACAAAGATTGCGTTGTAAGATCCTATAGTATTGACAAGATACTTTCAGTTTTATGTTTAGGGCACAGTACTGGTCTGAGGCATGAGGGATTTAATGGTTGACTTTGAAAAGCTCATAGATGCTTTCATTTATAATTTCAACGATTCAGGGGCCGCGTTTCCTTCATATTTCGTTATCACACCAATTATCACGCGAAATTGCCTTTCAGATCTTAAGTAAATAGTGAATTAAATATACTTAATATTACCATACAATAATCTGTTTTTGTCTTGTATATTTAGTATTATATAACGTTCATTAACATAATATGTGGGAGAATGCTTCATTTCATATATATAAATATTCCGTTTTTAAAATCACATGATATTAATTTCGAACTACCGCTCCGTATTAACAATTGGCTACCCGTATCATGGTATAAAAAAGGGGCGCGCAACTGTCAACAGATCAGAAGTTGTCCAATAGTGGGCACGGCACGGTGGTGCTCTGAACTGTTTGGTATTTTGCTTGGGTGTTATTGTTACTGTGGTGGCATTAACGCTTATTCGTTTAATTATTTTAACTATAATTTTTATAAATATTGGTTAAATTAGTTGAATCGAAATACCATTGTAGATCTACCTACCGGCGCGCCCACATCAGAATCGGGATAGGATACGCCCTTTTATTACGTAATAGTTTTAAAGTAACGGTAACAGAAGATAAATCAACCGCGTGTATAGGAAGTGTTCTACTGAAGAATTTATCGTGGCTGTACTCCTGACGACAGTTTGGGACGCGCAATGGAGGCGATATGGACAAGGCTTTCGACATTGGAGGAGCTGTGTGTGAAACACATGATGAAACCGGTTGCGTGAGTAACGTGTACGGTTTGTCTAAATATTGTAATAATTTTATGTGCATTATTTTAGCAAGCGTGTGAAAGCAACCGCAAGCTTGGGTATGAAAATTGAGGAGGTGGAAGGTGGTTAGCATCATCCATGTTAACTGTCTACGTAATTAAGACTCATTTGCGCCGAGATTCATTGGCGAACGATTGGCGCTCCGGTATGATCAAACCAATGGTTTTTATATTTTCGATTGTTAAACTTGCTATTTTTTGCTTTTTGAAAGTTGTTAAAGATTATAAGAATCACTAATATGAAAATGTTTGGTTATGCGCGAAGAAATTAACAATCATACGTGTAGGTACCGACATTTTTTTAGAAATGTTTTGGCTTTTTAAAATATTCGAGTAATTTCAACTATGCTTTTCACAGTTTCGTTACTTATAGCAACGCTTTAATAGGCGATGCTCAATAAGTAGATGAACAATGATAATATTGTTTTAAATTATTGCGCTGCAAAAAAATATTTTACGATTGTGAATACAAGTTCTGATATCTACCCTTTTGTATGTACCTATTCGTTGTAATGCATTTAACATTCTTAAATAAACTCCGTCTTAAAATAAAACTAGTCACAATGAAGATTATTATTGAAGTAAAAGGTTTGATAAATCAGGTAGCATACTTTTTGCCATCGCAATTCCATGGCCGTAAATTTCGTAAGTTTTATTTCTAGTTTCACCTGGAACACCGTGATAGTGAGATATGTATTGTGCTCATTGAAAGGTGTACTCTCAACCAGCGCTTGTCATTTTTAGTAGGATGCTATCTAATAATATTTACCTAGCGCTTGTTCCCAGAATCTGTAACTAAAATGAAAGCTGCTTATTGGGGGTTTTGTAACAACACTTGACTTGTGATGGCCGTAGACGTGGACCAAAATTGAATGAAAATGTAACATTTAGATTCTGGTGGTGAGTCAGTAAGTTGTTTATCGGTAAGCGACTTTGTGCTCTTACAAATTTGTGTATTTAAAGTTATTGGTTATTGGTTTATAAAGGTTACAAGTTGCGAAGGATACATTAAGGTAAAGCTGAAGAAAAGGAGTTTGGTAACGTTCGCATCACCCCAAATGGTGTATTGGACTAGGCAAAAAAAAAACGGTGAATTAAGTTATAACTTATTAATAAACATTTAGTCTTCTGTGTTTTTAACATTGTTTTGTGACATAATGTGTAACTATTACTTGCTATTCGCTTTAAAAATTGCAGAAGTAAAGAGAATCGAAGCTTAGCTGACTGTAGAAAAAAAAAAACAGTTACTATAATGGTGCAAAGCTGTAAGCATTTTGATCGGTTAAATGTGTTTAAAGGTTTAATTTAATAAAGACAATTCATTAGCCTCGCTCGGAGTCGATCAAGTATTTTTAATAATAACTTAAAGTTTGAACTTGTTTTACAGTAGTTTAAATTGTTATTGGATCTTATTTCTTATTTTGTGTCATAGTAAATAATACCTTTCGAGATGACGTACATCACGATCCTAGACTTTACGTGTGAAATTATATTATGTTGGTACCTTTAGTGAATACTTTAACAGTGGTAAGTCAACTATACCATCATGTAATCTAGCTAACAATCTAAATGTTTTAATTATTCATTGACATAAGGAGTTTATTGTTATTTTATTTAGTTTTGTAACTGTGTAGATGACGACATTACGTCTAGATATACGGCTGTGGATATAACAAATTCAGAATATTCACGCACGCTATGTTTATATTATACGAAACAATTCGGCGTGTTTTTCTCCTATTCATAATTTTGTCGTCGTTACACTCAAGCAGATAAAGGTTATAAAGGTGGTAGAAACTTTTAGGGTCCGGCAATACCAATACCATACAGCAGTGTTAGGCTCTGCTGTGTTGAAGATATTGATGGGCCTCAGTAGCCACTTACCATCAGGTGGACTGCATGCTTGTCTGCTACTTCTAAAATTTGGTTTAAAGTTTTTGTGTGTGAGCGAGTATTATGTATAAATCAATCCGGGACGAAATAACGGTATTTGTAGGTATACTTATTATTCTTGCAAATGGTTAATTACAAAAACTTTTGGAAGTTATTCACAATTTCTGGTGATAACAGATACTGTAACATATGTGTTATATTAAATTGAAATAGGTAATTCTATTATTATCAGATATTGTATCTATTGGAACTCGCGGTTCATACCAAAAAATATTCGTTATTGTTTTGTGTTCATACTGTTTCGACCGCTGTTTGTTATTCTACGAATTAAAATGTATATCTTTGCAGATTTATAAGTCAAAGTCAGGTTCGGACGAGCAATTATATACCTACTGCAAATTCTGATAAAATTCGAAAAATCGAATACTGCAAAAAGAAAAAAAGACAAGAGAGTACATATACTACTGTCAAATTGGACTCTGCAATGTGTGATCATTATTGTGTGGTAAAGACTTTGTTTGCAGCAATGCCTATCGCACAAACGAAGGTAATTGTAATAATCAAGGTAAAAGTAAAATGATATAAGGTAAATAATATAATGAAGGTAGGATGACTCCAATAACTTTTTACGTTTAATGACCTGGTTTTCGTTGTAATGTAACTGTGGACTTCAGAGTGTTATTTCGTTGGCATTTGACGTCATCACATGAACGGTACGAACTATAGCTCATGTTATGGTAAGGCAATAGTATTTTAATTATTTTATTAAGAATAACGACCACGGAGTACTTGCTGCTCTGATATTTTCTTTACTGTATGTAAAGTTGACATTAAAACTGTTTTGAACGTGACAATTCACTTTATTATTATTTTCACACATTTGTGTTGTAGACATCAGGTTTTTCGGTTTGAAATTAACTTTTACTTTTTTATTTTTATGCTTGTTACAGCTTATTTGTTTACAGTTCTAAATAGGAAAAGCACTCGTGCATGGTTTTGAGCAGGTCTCGAATAGTTTCTTATAAAATTCTGTCATAGTCAAATGAGCTGACTTAAAAGGCATTAATGATTTTCAAGAAATCCTGTCTGAGATAGTCAGACACATTATAACAAATTCGGTAAAGGAAGACATCGTGAAGAACTACACATCGGGAAATATATTCTCAAGGGTATCTGGAGTCTCTACCCAGTGTACGTTTGGCGATGCAGAAGACTATGCCATAGATTTAAGCGAGCCAAACGAAAAGATCTGTAGATTTTACTCTCAAACCATGAACGAAACGCGGAGCTCTCTCGTTATATCGTATATAATTATTGACTATACATATAATGTAATGTGTTTTCAGACTACGAGAACATGTGCTATGGAAAGTAAACTATTTGAACATGTCAGATGACTGTGAACCCTGTGAAGCAATGACAGTATCGACAGTCAAAAATCTGGTAAAAACTTTGTGTTTCTCTTGAGTACCTGCGAACTTTGGAACGGTATGTGGATTGTAAGTTCAGTGTTATCGGGATTGTCTTGCATATCGATGATTGTCTGGCCAACAGTCATGTTTATGTTTGATAATAACCCGAGTGCCATGTGACTTGACATCAGCCATGTGATTTGGCAATTCTTTTCAGATAATAATCAATTACGTACGTACGCTATGTGACTTAGCGAATTTATGATGTCATGTGACTTGACATCAGCCATGTGATTTGGCAATTCTTTTCAGATAATAATCAATTACGTACGTACGCTATGTGACTTAGCGAATTTATGATGTCATGTGACTTGACATCAGCCATGTGATTTGGCAATTCTTTTCAGATAATAATCAATTACGTACGTACGCTATGTGACTTAGCGAATTTATGATGTCATGTGACTTGACATCAGCCATGTGATTTGGCAATTCTTTTCAGATAATAATCAATTACGTACGTACGCTATGTGACTTAGCGAATTTATGATGTCATGAGACTTGACATCAGCCATGTGATTTGGCAATTCTTTTCAGATAATAATCAATTACGTACGTACGCTATGTGACTTAGCGAATTTATGATGTCATGAGACTTGACATCAGCCATGTGATTTGGCAATTCTTTTCAGATAATAATCAATTACGTACGTACGCTATGTGACTTAGCGAATTTATGATGTCATGAGACTTGACATCAGCCATGTGATTTGGCAATTTTTTTCAGATAATAATCAATTACGTACGTACGCTATGTGACTTAGCGAATTTATGATGTCATGAGACTTGACATCAGCCATGTGATTTGGCAATTCTTTTCAGATAATAATCAATTACGTACGTACGCTATGTGACTTAGCGAATTTATGATGTCATGTGACTTGACATCAGCCATGTGATTTGGCAATTCTTTTCAGATAATAATCAATTATGTACGTAAGCTATGTGACTTAGCGAATTTATGATGTCATGTGACTTGACATCAGCCATGTGATTTGGAAATTCTTTTCAGATAATAATCAATTATGTACGTAAGCTATGTGACTTAGCGAATTTATGATGTCATGTGACTTGACATCAGCCATGTGATTTGGCAGTTCTTTTCATGTGACACGACCATTTATTTACACTATTAGACACCGGTTATGGGGTTAACCAATTAAAGTTACGTGTTTTGTGTACCATGAGATTTGGCTTCTGTGGTTAAAATTGAGACTATATTATCCGCGAATCTAAAGTAGTTTATCCACTTCTTTAATATTATTGAATTTGATTTTTTTAAACTTTTGTTCGCGAGCCGTAACGGCTGCTCGTCAGAATGGCCGTGTGGGAGAATGCTTCATTTCATATATATAAATATTCCGTTTTTAAAATCACATGATATTAATTTCGAACTACCGCTCCGTATTAACAATTGGCTACCCGTATCATGGTATAAAAAAGGGGCGCGCAACTGTCAACAGATCAGAAGTTGTCCAATAGTGGGCACGGCACGGTGGTGCTCTGAACTGTTTGGTATTTTGCTTGGGTGTTATTGTTACTGTGGTGGCATTAACGCTTATTCGTTTAATTATTTTAACTATAATTTTTATAAATATTGGTTAAATTAGTTGAATCGAAATACCATTGTAGATCTACCTACCGGCGCGCCCACAAATAATACAAAAAAAGATTTTGGGGTTCTTGTGCGGCAGAGACTACATTAGATTTGAAGGTGGTAGAACGCTTTTTGTTTCTACTACGGCGGCACTCCTGCCACAACTATTTGTGTGGTAAAGAAGGCATACTTATCCAAGACGTTTCAACTTAGTGCTCATGAGAAACAATGCGATTTGTGGCCATCCTCATTTGGGAATCTAATCTTATTTTGGTTGGATTACAGATATCCATGAACGGCACTAGCCATTTTCCATCAGTGGGACCGTATACTCATTTGCTACTTCTAAATTAATAAAAAAAAGTTTTTAAGCTATCTTGGTATTTCAATTTCTTAAAAAAAACATAGTAGGCACGTGAGTACATTTTCATAAGCGATCAAATATTTTCTGTTTTCGCGCATATACTCTTATACCTTCATAACGCTCATAATAAGGCCTTGTCATGCCAGGCCAACCGGAGACGAATCGTCGTAAAAAGTGGGATCCATTAATTCTATATATTTGCAGCCCACTTTTGTCATGAAATATACCCAGGACGAAAAAGCGGGTAGATTAGCATAAGTAAATTAACGCAATTCGTTTAAGAGCCACCCGTGTCTGACATTCCATTTGTTCTCAAAGATCCAATTTGAAATCCTAACGAATGAATGCGATGGGTGTTTTAAATTTTATTAGCTGACCCGCGCCGTCATCATACCGATGGGACTAGGAGGGTTCCATGTTCGATTCCCGGCGAAGTATGAAACCGACATGTTTAACGTAGAGTTTAATTCAGCATCTTGGTTTTCATAATACTCAATTGAAATAACATAATTATAATATTATTCTATTTAAATACGGAAGTAGCAAAGGAGATGCCGTCCTGTATGGGTAATTTTCTACTGTTGTCCGTGGGTAGTTAACTACACATAGGATTGGATTCTCCCGTGAGGTTGACCACTGATACCCTTGAGGATTAAGTAGGAACGCCTCGAATAAGTACATTTCCCTTACAGATCAAATATGACAGTGTTTAATACTGCTAACTAGAGAAATATTATGAAAATAAAAATCGGTTTGTTTAAAATATAGTCTCCCACTCACAATTTAGACGAATAAAAAACCTCATAATATGTTAAAATCCGTCACACCGTTTGGGCGTACCAAAAACTATATACATAAATACACTCAAAAACATTACTCTCCCAGTGGGATAACAATATCAGTATGAACGAAAGCTTCAAGTAAATAATGATCTGTATTGTATCCCTCACCATTGTTACTTGAACTGCAATATCGCACAATAGTATTTTCAAGAAAGACCGAGCGCTGTTTTCCTTCAGAATCTTCGCAAAGGGAAGTTCAGGCGTGAATACTGTGACTTCATCGTTTGTGCGAGTAGTTATTTGATTTTTTTCCAGCTTTAAAATATGTTATTGTGATTCAGACATTTATTTTGAGATTTCTGGTTAGTTTACTAAGTTTTATACTCCTTTATACTTTCGGAGCTTATGCAAAAAGACTATATTGTTTTGTAATAGCTTGTCCTGGTGGTGAGCGGGGCACCCAGTAATACGGGCTAGCAACCCAGTACAGGGGCCCTTTCGCCTTGCTTTTATAATTGTAATTTAATCAATAAAACATTTTTTATATGAAATAATTACTATGGTGACTTATAAGTTCCTCACTATTTTTTTTCTAAGTTGCGTGTAATTAGAAATCACATATTAGATACCGGATAAAATGTGTTGATGTGATGAATGGGTCATGCGATTGAAAGCTCAACTTAATAAAAGAATCCTTGGGGAGCTAGGGCAATCTAAATCGGACGAAAGAAAAAGCTAAATTAATGATTTCAGCACGTTTCTGTAAATTTGCAAAATTTCATTGTTTGTCCATACAGACGTCATAGTAACTCGGAAACGTAAATTTCACGCACACCACAACTGCTATAACGACATAAAGAATAAGACGCCAATATTAATTTCACAAAAGTAATTTGTAATTACCTACTGATGTAAGAAAAAAAATGACACTGTAGCACTTGTTTCGCTTTACACCATTGTAGGGCTTGTTCCGTATTGTTACTCTTATAATTAGGACATATTTAAGTCCACACTCGTCCATTTGGTAAGATTGACTTACCAGATGGACCAGAGTTTGTGACGAGTTTACGGCCATAGTTTGTGATTTGGCGGTTGTGTTTTTGGTAACGTTCTAGAGCCTCAATGGCCGATAATGGATCGACGTGCAGCGTGTAGGAAATTGAAATATATACCACTCGATTCCGGGCAGATACCACGTCCGTTGAGAATTTTATCTCCGGCGAATTTCACAATATTTGGATATCTACTGGGCGGTATTGAACGGTTTCACTAATATTATTTTGTAACATTTTAAAACGAAAAATTTGTTGCAAACGAGCATACAACCCACCTGATGGTATGTGCAATCTGCTACCCTTTACATACAATCCACTTTAAGGTAAGGGACAACAGTTGCAATACTCCAGTACCCATAGTTGGAACGCCTCGTATAATGTTATGTATCTTCTTTACCCTAAGCGCTTGATACTATGGTTATTACGTAGAAATAAACTTAACAATGGTGCTTTCGAAAAATAAAATATTATTTAATTTTTTTACGACTTTGATGACTAATCGAACTGAAAGTAGTTTCAGCACTGTAAAGATATTTAACAGCGGATATTATAATACTGCTAAGTTTTGCTTGTGGTTTTGGTTGTGCCTGAATAGCGATTATGCCGGCGCTAGGCGTAGGAAATTGAAATAGATAGTCGGTTGCAGCAGACGCTCCGTCGGTAACGCCTTCATCTCCGGTCGCCGGGGATTCACAATTGGATATTGATCGGAATCGAACTGTTTTGCAAATATTCCGTGATGATACGATTTTAAGGCACTTAAAAGTTATGCTATTTAAGTATATAAGTAAGAATTTAATACATTTCTAGATGATTCTAGAATCGGTACATTTCAGAAAAACTTACTATTAATTGGTAATAAGGTCATGTTGTGGATGACAGTGTCTGATCTATTACTACTATATAGTTGAATGTTATAAATAAGGTTACAATTAATATTTTTCTCTTCGAGATGAGACCTTACCCAACAGTGGAAAGTGACAAGTTGATGACGACGACTTAAACTTACTTAGACTTAAACTGTAGGTAATATGAAAATGAAAAAAATCAAAGACGGTTGATAATTTAATAAAACGAACTAATCGTGAAATTCAAAGCCTATCCTGTCCTTGCTAATACAAAAACAAATCCAAATCCAGATTGAAAAATACCTAATGTTATGTGACTTCACGTAAAGTAACAAAATATGTTCGAACGACGCTATTCACGTCTACTCGATTCGTATTGCAAAAGATGAATACTGTTTGGTGATCGGGTTTTCCTTGACGTTCGTTGAATTGAAAAGATTTCGTTTGTCTATTTCTGTGCATTCATGTGGTTCATGTGAATATTTTCTCTGAAATAGTGCAATATTTCTGCGTGTTTGATAATTTATGTTACTTTTGCTTAGGTATTGAACTTTTTTGAAAGCGACAACGATTCTGACATTCACTCTAATGCTGCAACCACACTTGGCACTTGCCGCAAACTCCAAACTCGCTCAAAATATAATTTCATATTCTAGCCTTATGCCAGATTAGATACTTGCAGATAGTCTGCAAGTAACTCGTTGAACAATGACGAGTATGTAAACGCCGCGCACAAAGACTGACGCGTAATCCTTTGATGCGCTATGAAATAACGACCCCACGGAAGTCGAACACGCGTCGTAGCGAGTACTGAATCCAGCCGAATAGGTTATTTATATATTTGTGGTGTATTCGACTGTGCTCGGCGTGTATCTAAACATGACATTGAATTGATTTATATTTCTATTTGCTGCTATTTTCTGGTCTGTCAAGAAGGTACACCTACAAAGCAGTACAAAATCCACGTAATATTTTTCGTTTTAAATTTTTTTTAATTCTTAGTTTGGAGTCTTATTTAATCACTCGAGTGCCTACATTAGAAACATTAAGGAATTCTTACAATTCAGCCCGCATACTTATAATTCTCTAGAATAATAAAAATACTTACAGAGAGGAAAAGGTTATTCGTGCTGAAACATTCAAATACGCTTTGGAATCTGAAACAAATTAGTTTCTTTAACTTTTTATTATCTCACTAAATAACCGCTTCCATTACAAGGAATAAACTTGTGTTGCAGTAAGAAGGAAAATAGTATGTTTGATACTATTTTATTATAAAAATAATAGTACAGATAACATTACCATGACCTTGAACAATTATAACGGAACAATATAGTTTTACAATAAGAACATTTCCCAGATGTTTTGTATAAACAATAGCATGAATCCACAGAAGCAAGTCAAAACACCACCGTCATAGCTCTTACCGAAGTCCTTCCCGGCGCCGTTGGCCGGGCGGTTCGAGCTCCCACTCTTGCTACCCGCGACCCCAGAAGCCACCTCTTACGACAGGCAGGGGATACTGTAGCCCTATTTTTGTCCCGGAACTGCAAGGACAACTACGTTTACCCCTATCTTTCTGTCATCTCTGTGATCATCATCAAGATTTGTCAACCATTGCCTCTTTCTTATCTGCCAGCTTAATATGGTATAAAGTTTCTGGACAATATAAGGACATTTGAATAATTTTCTATTCAAAACAATATAACATCTGAAACAATATCTATCAGCAATTTTTATGTGTCATTCAAATATTTTATAAACCGAGGTTCCGTTTTGAAGAATACAAATGGTCACGTTAATCATTACGTGTTTCATATCAGCTATTACTATTTAATACTTTAAGTTAGCATAAATAAAATCTTATATCCTTACTTCAGCAACTGGCATGTAATCTCGTTTATCCCAAGCCCCAGCTCGCTCGCTTTATTAATTTTTCTCACATTTTTCATTCGTAGAATGGCTCTTCTAATGGTGTTTAAAGATTATTATAAATGAAAGATAGAACCAGTAGTTCGACCGGACGGATACCAACGCTACACCCATTTTGGAGGGAAGCAATTCTTTCATTTTAATGGATAGGTGTGAATACACATGACGCAATCTTTGTCCACAGGAGTAGTAACTAGCAACGTATTTGTGATCGGCAGATAGAACCTCCGTTCTGTATGAAGATGGTTACAGATGTCCATGGGAAGAAGGGACAACTCACTACTAGAAAAACTACATGCTTGTTTGAAATTTATAAAAATACTTTTCACTTTTTTCGTCAAAATAGTGCACTAACTTCTTAAAAAAGGCCACTGAAATTTTCACAACGCATGACGACTATCTGTATGAAGAAGTATCTAAACGTCTAGAATATATAACAAATGTGCAATATTTCCCGATTCCCTTTTCTCGCAAAGGATGGAATATCCGCTGTTTGTTCGGTAAATATGGGAGATATAAAAATCATACGGCCTCTGAGTCACTGCTTATGTTGAGTTCTGTTATTTGTCGAATATTTTTTGGGTAGAAAATACAACGGAATAGGCTGTTCCTATTTTATTTATGGTGTTCAGAACACGAATTCAGAGGACGAATTGATCCTTATTCTTGAGATGGTATAAAAGGAACTAATGTAGTAGTGTTTCAATATAGAAGGAACAACGAGTATGCAAACCACCTGATAAGTGGCTACTGCTGTCTTACCTCAGGTTGATCGCAGATGCGTGGCTACTCCTGAGGCTGAGGGCACTGCGACTATTGGCTAGAAAAAGATGTAGCGGTAGTCTCACCGGAGTCAAACCACAAAGGGTTTCGTTTGTCATTACGCTTAAAAAATAATGCTAAGATTCCAAAACACTTATAATAATTTTCTGTTTTCGATACATAATAACTTTATATCTATTATTTGCTTGTATGTTACTTTTATGAGTATCCGAAGTACTTACTTCAATGGATGTCACGAATAACGGACATCTCATTCCTAATGGCTTTGGGTTCGGAATGTGACCAGCCATTCAACCTTCGCATACCAGCTGATATGATAGTCCCAATATCAATATCATGTAATATTCAACTGAGCACTTGGCTCTTCAGAATACCATGTTGAAAGTAATTTCGCCCTTCGGTCAGTAATATCATATTCTTAGTATGCGATACGCGGTATAGTGATATGATGGAAGATTCAAGAGACTGTGTAGGTGTGTGCGGATATCTGTAAATATATCATTTGTATTTTCCTTACCCCCACGTAACGATTGCTATATTATAATGTATTTAATGAAAAATAAATGAAAATCAAAGTTAGAAAAAATAATTAAGTTGATACCAATTAATCGATATTGTTATAAGTAGGTATATATTTTATTAATAGTTCAATCTATACCCAGTTTCTTACACAGCTGCAGAGGTTGATGTTTTTCGAGCGAATGTATGCACAATTGTACATAATATGTCTCATTGCATGGAACGCTCTGCAGCCCAAAAAGCTTAATGGCTTTAAACATATAAAGTTTCTTTAGACTCGTCTAAATTGTGGGAGTAACAGACTTTATTTTTAAACTGTCGGGTGTTTTTTTATCGTCTCTTTTTTGTTATGAATTTTATAACATGACTTATATTTTCTTGATTTACTCGTTTCTATTTCCACTTATCTTGGATATTATTTTTATATATTCCGTAGATACTCCATCCATTCCTATTATATCTCGATATTCATATTGGAATACGATTAGCCTGAAGCACTCAGAATCCCCTGTTACCGTCGTTTAATACTCATAGCACGTGAATCGACTACAAACAGACATTAAAGAATATTTAAATAGTATCATTTTTCACGAACCAATGACACTTTATTTTTATTAATACTATTAGTCCTCTTTCTACCAATTGGTAGTAACAGAGGTTACTGTTTTGCAAACGTATGTGTGTATTTATGTATGTAAGTTTAATTACTTGGCCCGCCCTATTTAACACATGAGGTGTCATACGATCTAATTGTGGGGGTTACTTAGGCTATATATCTTATCTTAAGCAGTTGGTTGTAAATCGTGTCAAATTCACTTTACTTTTGAGTCTACTTTTCATATACCTAAATATGGTTATACTACGCCGAATACCTTTATTCAGTACCCTTACCATGAGTTTTTACGTTTTGACAAATATGACTGTTTTGGTATTTGTTTACGTATTTGCCCATACAAACTCCAATCAGCGCCCCTAGCGGATTGTATCAGAACTATAGTGTCAGTAACGTAACATTAAATGTCTAAATTGACAAAATGGCGCTTTATGTTTTGTTTCTCTTTTTTGCAAACATGTGAGGCAGACAAAAAGGCTTGAGCACTTACTTATTGTTACGTTTACTCAGTTTACTGAAGCAAACGGAACAGAATAATGGATTGAGTAAACGTAACGTAAAATTGTGGGATGTTTTGAAAACTCCTGGTAAGGGCACAGATATAGTCATGACAAGTGTGCTTGCACATACTACAATTTTTAAATCATAATCAAATGTCAAGTAATAAAATCATGCCCGTTTATAAGGAACGAGTTATGCCCATATCGCCTTATATAATCTATATAGATCCAATCTATATATATCCCATTCTATGGAATCTATACAGATTACAGTTATATTACGTGGGCATAAACGTTTTACTTTACGTCAGAAACTCTTGAATTCTCATTTTGTATCGTTAACTCTCTCCCTAGCGTTCCCGATGTGAAGTGAAATGCGAATAGCTCGCCACACTAACACGTATTCTCAATTTAAAGTGTCCAATACCAAGTTTCGTAGGTATATTAAGGATTCCTACTGACGGAACGTTTTTTCGGCGCGTTCATTTTGTGCACAATTTCAATTTACCGTTCGCTCTAGGAGCATTTTCCAAATAAGCACGATTGAAATATAAATAATTTGTTACGATAAATGTAAGAAATATAAAACAAAAAATGTTTTGTAATATTAGATATTCGTATATTCATGAAAGTTACTTTTGTTACAATTGTCATTTCACGTTCTCATACTACAAAGGGCAATAGCGACTAAAAAAATATATTAATAAATAAAACAAAAACGTTGGGTTCTAAAGAAAATTACATAAAAAATTGCAAAAAATACGAACTAAGATGAATCGTGGTTGGTTAAAAATATATCTCTTTTTTAAACGGGCCGTAAATACGCTTACTTAGCAAGTAGCCTAACGCTACTAGCACTGACAGAGTAGCTAAGTTTGCGCCAATGTCTACCACCAACTATAAATCACGCAGTTCGCTTCCTCAAGTTGGTACTTTATGGTACAGATTGCGATCTCTACGTGACGCTCCAATGCAGCTCCAAATGTTCTTTGTTCCGTACACAATATAAGAAAGACGTGACAATATAAAACTTGAATAACTTATTCCAGATAATGGTGCTCACAATATTATGTATGGTTGATTATTTTTCTCAAGGTGTTCCGTTTCGATCGTAGTATTAAGAACATTATTCATCACCATATTCATATTTTGAAGGTGGTAGAACCCTTTGAAGGTTACCACCTTCCGAACTACCTTCGGTTCTACCGAACACCTCCGACGAAACCACCGCCACACCTATTTCAGCCTAAGTTTATAGCAGTGTTGAGCGCTGCTGTGTTCTGGTTTGAAAGGTGTGGTAAGGGAGACATAGTTTTCCGAGGTGATCCAGCTTAGTTCTCAGGGGTGACCGGCCTCAGGTAGGAAACTTAACTATCTTATCTGGGGTTGGTTACAGATGTCCATGGGCTGCAATAGCCACTTACCATCAAGTGAACTAAATGCTCTGCTACTCCTACATTAATATTAAAAAAGTATAACTCATTATTATAACTACGACACAATTCGGCAGTCGCCATAAATGTATACGAGTATTTGACAGTTAATACAAGTTGTTTTAATAACTAATCGTAGCAGAAATAGCAAACAGTTTATGGGCAATATGGAACTCGCATTTAACGATATTGAAACAATAAAAGATATAGAGACGGTAATACTATATTGATGTAGGACAAATAATGTTTGACAGTAAATTCGAACGATATGCAATTGTATGGGGAATTAATAATATTATATAACAATTTCTAAGTATATATCTAAAGATTAAGAAACTTTTATATAAAGGTCTGTAAAGTCTATCAATTCGTAAGTGTCCAGCGTGGTGGATCATGGTATAAACCCTTTTTATTCAGAGAGCAGGGTGCACGAATTCTAATCTAACATTTATGCCCCAATCTATGATAGGGAACTAAACCAAAAAATATAACTATAACATATAACATTCTACGTACTCGTATGTGCATAGATGCGCACAGTATTCGCTTACGACGTCGTTATGTTACTATTTTCAGGGAAACATGTTTTCAGTTGACCGACTTTCGTATCGTCGGGGATGCTGCAAAAATGTAGCAGGAAAATCAAAATTCTTTACAAAGGGTTCCGTGCTGATGAGATTGGAAATCTTGTAGGTTACACCTTTCATAACTCACTGCTGTATCAATAATGAAAATGTATTGAGGATATAGGATTTGAGTATTGCATGTTTTTTTTTAATATAGAACCAACCATTTCATGGCAATTTTTGCGTCTGGATTGAGCTCCTAATTGTCCTAAATTAGTACCAAGGGAAGGAAATCGACTTTAGGTTTCCATTCCATTTTTGACTATATATCAATTAATATTAATTGTTATGTGTGCTCTATTTATTAAATTAATATATCTACTATGTATAAGACAAAGCATATCGACGCCATAGATGGATTCTTCTAAAAGTTACGAAGTTAGTATGTATTTTGGTCCTTTGAGCCTGATAAACAGTGACCTACGGACATACAATACAATCCAAAGCTAAAACTATGAACCAAACTCTACCCCTATAAAATAATACATTTTGGTTAATACGTAAATATTCTCTAAAAATCATACCTACCAACAAAGCCCAACAAAGATTGATTCGCATAATTGGCAACATTGACATATTTCGCTGCGATACAGACCCTCTTCAAATATATGTCACGAAGCCCATTGAATATGTGCACAGTAATATAGCATACGCATGATAAAAGGGTTTTATATTTATGGACCTCTTTACAAGGTACAAACTGCGCCTTTGTGAACGATTCCACTAGAACTGAGTGACAAAGGTCAAACTCCATTTGAAAGCTGAGAAAATTCTTCCGAGAAAAAAGTTAAATATAATGAAGAAAGTATTCATAAGACGAAATTAAATTTCGTTTCTAGTTGTGACACTAATAACAATAAAATATGAAATATGTTCGATATGATAGCTTATAAGTAAACATAAATTATGCAATATTTAGTTTAATTTTTAATACATTCGAAGTATTTTAATTTCTAAAAAAAATTAGATTTTTTATCTGTGGATTGCAAATTCCAAGACGGCGACGGTCCTGCTTGAACGGTGAGTGTAGTACCTGCTAACGTTTTGAAACATTACCCTCCGCACCCTTGGCTGAAATATAATTTAGCCTGACACGATACGATCAATGTCTCTAGGTATAATAGAGCCTTACGTGATATCGGTATCTACGATATTTTCAGCACAGATTTCAGAATTGCATGCGGAAAGCTTGGAGAGCGGAAATTGTTGATAAGAAAAATAAAATTCAACCCTACTTATAAGTTTTGATGGAAGTAGGAACCGTATTTGCAGTCTGGTCACGGCACTTTATAAAAATAATATCATGTAATGTAAGTAACCTTAAGACGGAAATCGCTTGAAGAAAGATTTAGTAGGTAAAGTGATTAAGATTGATATAGTAAATAGGATGTGTCTTCGGGCAAGTTATAAGGGCTGCATTAAGCATTCTTAACCTTTGAACGGATTGCAAACTCCTGTGTTAGTTTTTTAAGGCACCGTACCTAAAGGGTAATCCGTAACCCTATTACTAAGTCCCCGCTGTCTGTATGTCCTTCTGGCTCATCCTCCTGAACCGTAATAGATAGACAGTTGACATTTTTACAGAGTATGTATAATAGTGGTCGTTATAACAATAAATATTTAAGTAAAACAAAGTTAAAAATAATAATGTGGTCGTCATACAGGAAACCGCTATCTTTCAACGTTTTTCGCTTTATCTATTGAACCGTAATACCCGGAACCTCCGTGTGCGAGTTCGATTTCATCATCATCAATCCAATACTGTCCCACTGCTGGGCACGGGTCTTCTCTCATAGTAAGAAGGATAAGGCCATAGTCCACCGCGCTGGCCAAGTGCGTATTGGTATACTTCACATACCTTTAAGATTTTTTTATATAAGTCTCTCAGGTTGCAGGTTTCCTCACGATGTTTTCCTTCACCGTTTAGCAAGTGATAATTAATTTCTAACGCGCATATTTCGTCGTTGAGTTCGATTTGCACTAGGCCAATTATTCTAGGTACTTTACCCGTTTACACGACTAGGCTAGGCTAGGCTAAGTTGACATTGGTTATATATTTCTGTTGGGTTTTGTTTTAATATGAATCATCTAGTTATCTTTCGACGTCTACATCTGCGCTCAGTATTTTAATATTAATGTAATAAAACCCAAAAAAATACGAAATAAATTCTATGCCTATGATTAAAACGTAACAAAAAACTTGAAACTTCACTGCCAATTATCGAAACGCCTACAAATAGTATTTACCAATTTATAGAACCATCCTTAAAGTATACGATATTTCAGGTTAATACGATAATATTTACGACTGCGGGGCATTCCATCATCGTTCGCTCTCTGTTTGCCGATCCATCGTTTATAAACGTCAGAAGTTGGGCGCGGCTGCCCAGCCCTATTCGTTCGTTGTTTTTGGTTAACACATTTATGAATCGATGTACTTATATTTATATCAAAAACGATAAGACTATAATAGGCAGTAGAATAATATTCGTCTTTTCATGCCTTTACGTAAACTAAACTTCTATGCTTTCATTTGGTTATACTTAATGTTAATAGCAAACGAGCATGCAGTCCACCTGATTAGTTATGGCTGATGCCGTTGGATATCAGCTATCAAAATTAGTATCCTACCTCAGGTCGACTATAGATGTTTGCTGCCCGAGAAAACTACTGTTATATACGCACATCATTTTTTGTTTTGTGATTGTTAAAAGTAATGACCCGCGTGGCAGAGCGGTCACCATACCGGTCTGACGCGCAAAGGGTCCCGTGTTCGATCCCCGGCCAGACAGATATCTAAATGATGAATTTAGATTTCCGTTTCTGGGTTTGGGTGTTTGTGTATTTGTCTATGTGTGTGTTCATGGCACCCACGACACTGGGAATCCTAGTGTGGTGCTGTGAGTGTAGAAAGCGTTTAATATACGTATTAGAAACTAAACATTACTTAATTTAAAAAAACATCGCAATGAAACCATCTAGAGTTTCCTAGTATGGGGCTTCCGGTTTAGAGACCGTAATATAAATTATCTATAGTTACCCTTAGATAGTTCCAATATAAACGTGAGTGACAACACCCTTCTTAATTACTCAACCTTCGTAGCCGCTACATAATTATAAGCCATTGTTAGGCTGTTATGTCCGTCGGTTAGGGGTATTTCATTTTAGTAATCATTAGTAAATAGATTAACAAAATGGTCATGTGGTTGAAAAATATTTTATAATATAAAACGATAACTGTACCTTATAGGTTCCTGTGCCCTTACCTTTACCTTACTTGCTTGTGAGTATTTACGTTTTGACAAATATGACTGTTTTGGTATTTGTTTACGTATTTGCCCATACAATTTCGAATCAGCGCCCCTAGCGGATTGTATCAGAACTATAGTGTCAGTAACGTAACATTCAATGTATAAATGGACAAAATGGCGCTTTATGTTTTGTCTCTCTTTTTGGCGAACATTTGAGACAAAAAGACTTGATCACTTACTTACTTATTGTTACGTTTACTTCAGTCTACTAAGCAAACGGAACAGAATAACGGATTGAATAAACGTAACGTAAAATTGTAGGATGTTTTGAAAACTCATGGTAAGGATACTGATTCATCCATCATAATGGTAAGTTGTATATTCCCGATTCGTATTTATGTCGATGAGGAAATTCCTTTGAAAATATTTATTGTGTGCTTTGATGAACTTTGAAGAAAGTTATAAAACTTTGTAGTTACACAACATTATAACTGAGGTCAGAAAACATTTTGTTTATTATAAAAAGTCAGGTTTACGGAGGCTTTTATACTATATACATCAAAATCAATCGTTCAAAATACATATAATAAATACAATATATGCTATTGATATCATTGCTTATTTGGTCACAACACAAAGAACTGTCATCGAGAAAATGAAAAAATGGAAATAGTATAGTAGGGCGTAGTCAAAATTAAATACGTTGTAGATATAAAATAGGTATTGATTGAAAGAACAAAAGTTGTTAGGATCAAGACAAATAGTCAAGTACAAATGTTTCTTTAAGATTTGTTTTACATGTAATATTAATAGATATTTTTTTAAATTCCATCTTTAATCTAAAGATGGACCTTACTGGTTCTACTTTTAAAATTTCTGAGACATGAGACGAAATCAATTTCTATAATTTTGTGTCAAAAAATTATTTCATTGAAGTATGAATACGTATTGAAGGGACTTCAAAAAGCAAAAAAATACCGATTTAAAAGACAATAATGTATATCACTTGCTTAAATGACAAGAAAAATGATCGTGAGGAAACATACAGGCCTGAAAGATCTTTTAAAAAAAGCTCTCAAGGGTGTGTGAAGTCTGCCAATGCGCACTTAACCAGCGCGGTCGACTATGGTCCACACCCATGCATAGAAGTGGAATAATGATACGTCGACGAAGATAAGAAATCTCCATAAAAAATACGTCAGCACTAAAGAAGCAATACCACCGCTCTAGATAGCGAGGGGTGAGAATAGATGTTGTTTTTTCTCAGCGAGATCATTATTCCTGATTGCAACGTTCCGGCTTCACAGCCAATGTACCCGATTCCGGTAACCTTTTCTTCAGGATAGAAACTTGAAAAGAGTTTTGTGTATGAAAAAAGTCTACATTTTTGTCTTCTTAAACTTTACATTTTTAACAAGGAGTGCCACATAGTGCGGGTTATGTTTCACACTTTATAGTTTAAAAAGCAAAAAAAGTACTAGTAGCTATGTACATATTTTTGTATAATATAGGAGTAGAAAATGAGCATGAACTTCATCAGCCTGATGGTAAGTGGCTAGAACCGCCCATGGACATCTTTAACCAACCCCAGATAGGATTAAGATTCCTACCTGAGGTCGGCCACAGAACTGAGCTATAACGCCTCGTAAATGTATGTCTCCCTTACCACACCCATCAAACCAGAACACAGCAGCGCTTTATCCTGGCGTTATGGGGCAGAAATAGGTGTGGCGGTGGTGCCGCCGGAGTCGAACCACAAAGGGACCTACCTATTCTTCTATCTACCTTCGATAATAGGTCTCTTTCTTTGGCTCACTCTACAGCACAAATGTCTTGTTGAATTTTAACGAATTATTTAATATTGTCCTTGCATTCCTCTAAACCGTGGGAGTGACATTAGCTTTATGTTTTAGGACTTTTGTTTTTATAACAATTTTCTATTAATTTACTATACCAACTCTTGAAATTACTAAGTCCAAAAACTATTACGACGGAGATTAAACATCGACTTAGCAAGAGCGAACTCGAGTACGTCGTTCCGAATACATTATTCATCACATTTACAATTCATATAAGCTTATATTATGACACCTTGCGTATAGGAAAGTGCGCATACATCTAAACAAAACGCACTTAATTAAGTTTTCGAAATAAATGGTAAAACTTGTGAAAATGGTGATGAAACCAATAGTCTTGAGAGTTCTCAAAAATAAGTTCTCAATGGTTTGTGAAATCTACTAATCTGCATTGGCCAGCGTGATGGACCGCAGACTATTAGCCTTAACTCTTCTAACCTTGCCCAACTGTGCTCAACATTGCCAAGACCCATGGCCAACAGTGGTAATGGGTTGTTGACGGTACTAGTCAAAACCGTAAAATCAATTTTTACCTTATTATAGTTATCTGTGTTTTGATTTGAACGATTCAGGTTAATTGGAGAGATTCAAATATAAAACATTCTAAATTAGTCTCAAGAGTAGCACCGCATTTGTGACAAACTTTAGTCTACATTAGTATGTAGTAGTATGAAAAGGTTACATAGTACATACCTTTACATACATACACAGTTGTCTACAATCTACATACCTTTTCATAAGTTTCGACATTTTAGCATGCAGTTGAAAAACTGCACCCATACGTCTATTTCCTATAAAAAATGTAACACATACGTATGATATTTGCCAGGAAAACATGTTTTTAATTAAGCAAATAATAAATTAAATGAAGAATATTACATAACATGTATAAGCATAACGTAAAATTCCATTCATATTTAACCTAAAGCATAATACACGCGACAAATTGAACAAGAGCACGTAAATTTGGCAAAATGAGGTCTGGGATAATTTCGAATTATTTATGTGCAATATTGTACCGCTGTGGTGTTTTAATAATCATTTATATTAATTTATGTAACAATGTATGCACGACTATTACATAGACTAGTATATTAAGCTTCCTGTGTATGGAGTTTTATTATAGAAGTTGATCTGCTTGTTAGAAATGAAGGTGAAGAAACCCTTTATGGTTCGACTCCGGCGGCACCACCGCCACACCTATTTCTACCTAATAACAGCAATGATAGGCGCTGCTGTGTTCCGTTTTGAAGGGTGTGGTAAGGGAGACTTTTCCGAGGCGTTCCAGCTTAGTCCTCAGGGGTAGCGGCGCATCTGTGGCGGACCTCAGGTAGGAATATCTAATCATATCTGGGGTTGATTACAGATGTCCATGGGCGGCAGTAGCCACTTACCATCAGGTGGACTGCATGCTCGTCTGCTACTCCTATATTATAAAAAAAAAAAATAGAAATAAGTACACGTTGAAGTTAGGTCTAAAATCTTTGGTGATTCTACTGTGAAGGAAAGAACGCTACATGTGAGGTAAAAGAGAACGTATTTATTCCGTGGTGTTCCAAAGTAGTCCTCAGAGGTAGCAAGAGGGACTTATAAGTCCCTCTTGCTACCTCTGAGGACTGTAGTTAACTCTATATATAGAGTTGACTACAAATGTTCATGAGTAACAGTAGCCTTATCATCAGATGGACTGCATGATCGTTTTCTGCTTCGAATATATAATTTATAATAAGTATATAAAATATATAATTTATACTAAGTTTATAAAAACGTATATGCATGCATATTTTATTATATGTAAAAATATACCTATATCATCGGTCTTGGAATACAGACTCCCACTCAAATCTATAATGAGTTTTAAGTTTCTCCGAAGAAACTCAAGAATTTATTGTATAGAAAGCGGAGCTGTCAGGCTTCCTACACTTAATTGCATTGCACTGTTAAAAGGTTAAAACTATAAAAAATAGTTTTTATAAATTCTGAAAACTTATAACTGAAAATGAAAGAGGGAAAATTAAACTGCAATTTCTCTGCAGAGATTTATTTGTAAAGCTTCTTTCATAAGGCTATCGTTTAAAGAATACTATGAATATCAGGTAATTACTTTTTGATACAAAACTTATACTCGTAAAAGGACTTGTCCTGACTGACAGACCGATTCATCATCGCAAAGTACTAAACATAGTAGCATGAAATTTGGACAATATTGGTTACATTTAAAACGTAGGTACCATAGAAGGATGTTTTGATATTTCTCGGAGGTTATTAGTGGATTAATTTTTAAGCAGCTCTATGAAGTTGTTTGTTAATTTGGTTTCCGGCTCGGAAATGATGTAACATCTCATAATTTTCGCAAAATCAATAGGGGCTAAAATGTGGATTGAAATTTTCTATTATACTAGCAGCGAAACCCGGCGTGGTTCGGGTTAAAATACATCGTATGTTTGGTATATGGTATAAAATAAATGTTATAACAAACGCAAAAAATATCACAAAAAAAAGTTCAAGAAGTTTAATAATAAAATGTATTATTGGGGTAAATTTTCATAAAAAATCGCGAATACAGCTTGAAAAATTTTCAGAACTTACTAAAACATTCAAAATTGACTTTAACAGTTGCAGACACTTTGTAAGTTTTACAGATCTAGACAGTTCTAGAAGATTTCGGATCGATTCCAACAGTTGTAGGCACTTAGGAAATTTCTAGATCATTCCAGAAATTCTAGACCATTCCGGATTTTTTTAAACGTTCTAGAACATTTTGGATCGGTTTCAATAGTTGTAGACATTTTGAAAGTTTCTAAACTTCGGAAATTTTGTAAACTTCTAGAGTTCTAGACCATTCATGAAGCCTTTACGATATTCGAGATCAATTGTAACAAACGCATATATTTTGGAACTTCCTAGACCATAATGGATCGATTTTCTCAATTGCACACATTCTAGAATTTTTTAGTAGATACTTTCTCGATCATTTGGATTAATTTTGCATTTGCACTCATTTTAAAACATTCTAAATCATTCTAGAAATTTTTAGAAGTTTCTAGATCAGTACAAAAATTTTCAGAACTTTCTAGATTATTCTAGAAGTTCTCTAAAACATTCTAGAACGATTACAACCATCGCACACATTTTGGAACAGTTTAGGTCATTCCAGAATTTTTACGAACTTTTTTGATATTCCTGAAATTTTCATAACTTGGAAAGCTCACATGAGTTAGAGAAAGATATTTATATACACATTTACATTAGTTAGAGAAGAACAGATATTATTTCACATTTTCGCCACCCTCAGCCACCCATTTCCACGCACCCCGACCAAACTCCCTCACGCACAACAGGAGACAAAGGGCTATCTGCCATCGCAATAGGAAGTTGATCAGAGTTGCGGATGATAGAGAAAATTGAGAATTTACGTACTAACATTACCATTTTATATAATATATTTAGATATTTAGATTTAGATTTAGATTTTGATTGGCACGTGCGAAGTAAACAGCTAAGTAAGTAGACAAAGCTAGTATAAAATAATTGGGCAACATGTACATAAGCAATGTGCAATAGTATTTTTTTTTTAATATAATTATACCTAAACGATGAGGCAGGCGGGCTACCTGATGGAAAGTAGTCACCGTCGCCTATGGACATTTGCAACACCAGAGGAGTCGCCAATGCATCGCCGGCTTAGGAGGAGAGCTCTTTTTACACCTTTTTTGAAGAACCCCATGTCATAGCGCTCCGGGAATACCTCAGAAGGAAGTTCATTCCACATCTTGCACGTCCGTGGCAAGAACGTCCGTGCAATAGTATACAAACATGCAGTCCATAGGTCCGGCTCCTACCTAAGTCTGGTCACAGAATAACACTTCTCTCCCTCTCTCTCTCTCTCTCTCGTCTCTTGCTTAACAGAACCATCACAACAAAAAATTGAACAGTTTAACACTGACGTTATAATATAGAAATGTATTTGGTGGTGGCCCGACAATCGATACACAAAGGTTTCTACTATTTTTATTTTGCTAAACCCCATTACCGGTTTTTCCCAAATCGTCATTCCAAAACAGTTTAAAAGTACTCAAAACTCATTGCCGACCGAAGCGGACTTGTTTGTTCAACCATCAATCAAAATCCGTGTTTTGTTTTGGATTCGATTATTTTCTACACTTTTTCCATATTTTTTTATATTTTGTGTGTCGTGGAAATGTTGTCCGTACAGATAAGCACTAATTTTGCTATTGCAAGGCAGAAATGGGAGTATCCTTTCAGAGAGAGCTACTGTAGTCCATCGCGAAAGCGATGTGGGGATTAAAAGACTTCACACACCTGTAAGAACTTTTTTTGAACTCTCAGATGAGTAGGATTCCTTACGATTACGTTTTTCTTCTAATGTTTATTAAGTGATAACAATTTCTAATATCTTTAAAAATCAGAGGTAACTCTGATTCGAACCAATAACCCCAGATTAAGAGGCTAAATTTCACTTGGGTTTCAAAAAGTATGTCAAGGACTAGGTATATTTCGTTTTTGCCTTTTGGTTCATATAAAAAGCATCACATCTACCGTCATACGGAGGTCAAAACGAAATGCCCCATCGGGTATTCACCCCATTACTGCGTACTCGTACACGTTTCCCCAATTTTTTTATAACAACGGTGTTGCCATTTCGAGTAACGGTCGCACCGTAATATTGTAAATTAGGGTTGCCACGCCAGCCCGACTGGGAAGTTTTATGTTTGAAATAGGTCATGACTACTTTTATCAGCGGCCTGCCCCATTCCTAGGTTAAGGTATAAAAAGGCGGTGTGTTATATTTAAGAATGGAAGTTTTGTCTTTAAAAATTTACATGAATTGGTCAAGCATGTTTTATTTGTTTTAAAAATTAAGTTCAAAAAGAAACGACTCATCCAAAATTCTGCTATTTTCATAATGTTCATGTGTAGGTACTAAAAGCAAGCATCATTTGCATGTCTATGTACGCGTAATTCGATTTCGGGAATGATCGTACGCTTTTAAAATTCATTAAGATATACTGTGTACAATCAAAACCAAAAATGGTAGGCTGAATTTTCATAAAACCGAAAAATACAGATCTGTATTGTACCTCCGAAAACTAAAATCGACACCATAGATTAAGTAGATGGCTAATAAATGTTACGGACATGATACGAAACATTAGGTACACATTAATATTTTTTTAATTACTTATAATCCTACTTTATACGCATATACCTATACAATACACACACTCTTATTAAATAAATATACCAGAGAAGCATAACTTCTTACATGCTGTCAAAACATCCATATTGTGAAATCTATTTTTAATCCACGAATCTTTCTACTGAGACAACATACATTACAATTGTAAAAACGAACGACCTAAAACAATACAAACATTGTTTTAGTAAAGAAAATTTTACGTAGTGTCTCTACTTTATTTTGGTAGATTTTTTAGCTGAAAAGCTTATGTTAAAAAGGTTTTTCTGCTTTGCGATGTAGATTCAACGTTCAAAATCGCTGTAGCTTCGTATTTCTGCCTAACAACGGTATTATTGTGTTCTTTTTAAAGGACTATAGAAAGATGGAAATACACAATACAATGCCATTTTAAATAAAATAGTCAATCAGCCCGTCAGGAATAGTAACAATGGTATAATAGTCATATGTCTTTATTTAATAAATTATTTATAAAAACATAATAAAACATACTGGTATTTCCACAAACCTAGCTGATTTATTTGATAAAGAATTATATAACTAATTTCTATCCATTTATTTACTATAATTATATAATTAATTTATTTACCTTATGTATCAGTACAAAATTTCAAGTTTATTCGTCTAGTCATAGATTAGTAAAGATTACTCACTCCTAACAAGAAAATGTACCCAGTTTTGAGAATTGAAATAGTTGCGTAAAAATGTTTTGCCACGTCTCCGTGCTAAAATGTCCCTAAAATATTTGAAATAATTATTTATTTATTATGTAGGTAAATTACGCAGTATTCGTTATTTATTCGTAAATGTTCTCTAAAAATTTTTTATTTGTCAAGAATTAAAAAAAGAACTTACTAATAAGCCGTTTGTGGCTTCATTAAATTTCAAGGCGGCGAAGTATCTTTACGTCTATGCGTCTAGTACGTATAAAATAGGTTGACATTTCACTACAATCATGTACCCTACACTTTTATACATACTACCAAAACTACTATTATATATGATTGTATCACCCATTATGTTAACTTTAGTTCTTTTAAAAGGAATAAAGAAGATAACGTAAATATTTAACACATTAATTATACTCCCGAGGGTACATAATCTCATGGAATATTCTATGAACGATCGGTCAGAATGTTAAGAGCACAACATGTCCTTTACAGAGAACTATTTTCTCTTCTATATGTAAAGTAGGAAATTAAATATTTAACTCGCTGCTACCATTTCCCATCGCTGGGCACCGGTTCTTCTCTAAAACTGATTTTGGAGATACGACGCTGTTCCAATGGGGATTGGTAGAGGAAAGGGGTTGGTGGTTTCTTCCTTTTAGTACTTACGAGTACGTAGCCGCGGATTAGATATTCCTTACTGACGTCGTCCACAGATGCGCCGCTACCCCTGAGGACTAGGAAAAGTATGTCTCCCTTACCACGCCCTTCAAACCAGAACACAACAGCGTTTAACGCTACTAACTAACTAACTAACTACTGTTATGAGGCAGAAGTAGTGCCACCAGATTCGAACCACAAAGGATTCTACCAACTTTATGCTGCAACATATGGGCACTGTTAGATTTACTAATATGATTATTGAAAAAATTCTACTGATAAAATGAGCACTAAGACTTAACTACGGAAACCCAGAAAAGCCAACCCACATTATCATAACTATTTACCAACGTGTCTGATATCTTTATAAGACCAATAACCAACTATACTAAGCCAAAAGCAATATACAGTAAATAAATATTTATCGCATTGCATCGCCGAAGTTCTGTGAAATATCTTCTAGACGCAATATCTCAAGATGTTTTGCTGATATGATCCCTTTGTTCCGGACGGCGGTACAAAGCGGTATAAATTCTAATATACCTACGTTGTCAAGGATATAAATCAAGTGCGATATTATTCCAAGTGCTTTGCTTTTATATGTCACGACACGACACACGACGCAGACTTATTTATAAGTATAACGCATTTTATAATTGTGGAATGGATGGACTGAATTCTATATTCCACGGTACTGCTTACCTACTGTCTTATATGTGCTTTTATTGAGTGACATTGAGTGACATTTTTCAAATGTTTCTATGCTATGCTAATTGGTATATGGTGCTGTATATGTGTATAATTATTTATAAAGCATACCATTATAACCTAGATCCACTAACATTAATGTTACGTATAGTTTATCATTTAGCATAAATATACTTGTAATCGTAATTATCACGACATAATTTGAGTGCAATGGTTTCTATCAAATTTGTTACAAAAACGTAAGGTTTATAAATGACTAGCTGTACCTCGCGGATTCATTCGAGTATTAAAACAGCATATGAACGGCTCATAGCATAGATATATTACATAGTCTAACATATTGTCAAATAAATTACCTATCAAATTTATAAATATTTTTTGAAATGTAACTTTGACGTATTACAACCAGAGTTTAGAGAGAGAGAGGGTATGAATAACCAAACAATATTTTTAACATTTTATTAAAAGTAAACATTAGGTACTCTACTAATAGATAATTTACAAAAAAATATTATAATAACATGAGTAAGCTAAGTAACTGAACATAAAAATATCTTACATTGGCAAAAATATATTACCTGACTGACATTGGTCGTAAAACGTAAATGTCCATTTTATGCCTCACATCAAACCACATGGATGATCGATGTTGTAAAATAAATTTAGATATTCAATTTTGTAAAATGGTTTTCTTCTACGAAATTGAGTCAGCGAAATACGATGCAATTTTGTAGTTTTATTTTTATTACAAACATTTTATAAATTTGAAAATGCATATGTGAGGTTACATGTAGAGGTCAGAGGTACTCGTACATAGGTAGGTTTTTCTATAAGTTTATATTTATAGCCCACCTGATGGTTAGTGGCTACTGCCGTCTATGAACATCTGTAATCAAACCCAGATAAGATTAGATTTCAACCTAAGGTTGGGCACAGATGCGCCGCTACCCCTGAGGACTAAGTTTGAACGCCTCGGACAAGTATGTCCTAACAGCATCGCTCAAAGCAGAATATCGCAGCACATAAATATTGTTACTAGGACGCAATAGGTGTGGCAGTAGTCCCGCCGGAATCGAACTTCAAAGATTTCTACCACCTACACATTTTTACTAATAAACTCAGCCATCTTATAGTACGATCTTTATTAAAATAAATTATACCTTGACCCTTACTAAATATCCTATCACTATGACTCGGCAAATAATAGAGAGCCCATTAAAGGTTATAACGGAGCCACAAGATGTCGTTCAAAGGGAGTGTCAAGGGACTCAAGGGAAATTAAGGTCGGAAAGTTCAATTTAGAAATGTTCAGGTTCATGTAAAAATATGTCTACAATCACTGAACGCAGTTACTTGTAATAAAATATAAAATTCATTAAAATTACGTACGATGTAATCTTATATATAAAATTCTCGTGTAACAATGTTAGTTATCGTATTCCTCCGAAACGGCTTTACCGATTTTCACCAAATTTTATATGCATATTCAGTAAGTCTGAGAATCGGCTACTATCTATTTTTCGTACCCCTAAGTGATAAGGGTTGTCCACCCTTAACATTTTTTTATTTATATGGCAACACAACATTTGCCGGGTCAGCTAATATTAGATAAAATTTATCTTACAATTTGTCCTCATGAGCAATACCCTCATATGTGTGGCTGACCTAAGGTAGGTTTTTAGTTCTGTCTGGAGTTGTTCACGTGTCGATACCTAGGCAGTTGCACTGCACGGTCTTTTTCTCGTCGACTGTCCCACTGCTGGGTGCGACTCCTCTCACAATGAGAGGGGTTAGGCCATAGTCCACGGCGATGGACAATTGTAAATTGATGACCTCACGCACCTTTAGGACTTTTCTTTTTTAAAAAAACTCTTAGACTTGTAAGTTTCCTCACAATATTTTCCTTCGCCATTATAGCAAGTCATAATTAATTTCTAAGACAGGTTTTTACCAAATCATAGGTTTGAGATTTGAACAAGGATGAACCTGAGACTCCCCTGATGATTGAGAGGCCACCGCTAGTTTATCACTTGAAATGCTTGTTTATTCCAATTATCATAAAGAAAATGTAGTAACGTGAATACTAATATAAATGAGGTATAGAAGAGGGAACGGGAGGGGAGACTAAAAGCTCGTTAGAAATAAAATTTTAATGTTAACTGACTTCACCATGCTGTTTAATAATTCAAATAATAATTAGGCTAGTTTTATCGATTGCGTGTGAAGACTCGTTACCTTTGTTGGCTTTTTTTTGACAAATGACATGAAAGAGCCTTTATAATTTGGTCCAGTACCGTTACCAGGAGTTTTTACGTTTCGACAAATATGACTGTTTTGGTATTTGTTTACGTTTTGGCCCATACGATTTCCTAGTTCTGACACAATCCGCTAGGGACGCCGATTGGAATTTGTATGGGCAAAAACGTACAAAAATACCAAAACAGTCATATTTGTCGAAACGTAGAATCTCCTGGTAAGGGGTTAGTCTCTCTATCCGTATGTCATATTATATTCCGGAAGTATGGGAAATATTTTAATTGGAAATTAGAACCTAGTCGTATTTTACAAATTGTAGTCTAGTATAGTGAAGAAATAAAATCTAGCTTAGAGAGCTAATATACGACGTATATTAGAGCACTTAGATAGGTCACTCTTTAAACCCTTTGACCATCTTGAATAAGTATCCAAAAATTATATGTAGACGTTGATGACGTCATGCATTATTTTGTCATTCTATAGCTCTTTGAACTTATTTCATCGTAAAACTTGCAAATAAGCATATAGTTTTACACATAAATCCGGCTCGAAGGACCAGAAACCGTACAAACGTCATAAGTTTCGCTACATCTTCGTATTAATGTTCAGGATTTCATCTTGTCACTCGCACACGCTTCAGAACTATCTAATTAAGTTAATCTATCACTTGAGACGTCTCGCATCCGGCCGTTGCTATCACCTAACTTGGGTTCCAACTTGTGCAATATCTCGGGGCTCTTATTAAACTTTCATATATTAAAAGCCTGTTTGAAATATTATAGGCACTTCTGTTTATATGTTTAGAGGTAAAGTTTCGATTTATGAATTGTCTTGGTTTTATGATAAGATATTATGGTAAAGGATGGATATATATGGTAAAGGATCCATTAATTATATCAACGTGGTAATTCGTCTTAAAAAAATGTGATGTCTCATACGCATGAGACTTGAAAGTTGGGGTTAGAGACTTCAGTCCGGCAGTTCTGGACTTCTGGAGAAGGGAGTAGAATGTACATGCCGATACTTATGCGGCAACTACCTGAGTCCTCAGGAGTCTCAACGCACCTGCAACCTGCTTTAAATAGAGCGCCGGTTCTATATGGACGTGTTCAGAAATTTCTATGGGCGGCAGTGACCACTTATCATCAGATACATTTTTTTGCCTTCCGAGCGGTTCGAGCTCCCACTCTTACCACCCGCAATCCCGAAAGCCCCCTTTTAGGACTCTTACGACAGGTAGACGATACCGTAGCCCTATTCTTGTCCCAGAACTACAGGGACACCATCTGAACTGCAAGGTCATTGGCTACTTCAACATTTAAAAAATAATAATAAAAAGTACTTGTTACTTAAAAATATTTGATATCGTTTATTGTGTAAATTTATCATGTTTAATGCGGGACAAATTTCGACCAGTACTCAATGATGTATTGACTAATTTGTCAATACGACAACGCGCCCAATTTGTGAATTCAATATTAATTAAGGTGTTCGTGCCCTACAGTAAACAATAGCAAAGAGTTCATCCGATATTAAATATTAAAAGCAATATATTTCGGAGGGCGGGCAGGCAGTCGCCGTAAATTATTAAAAAACTAGCCAAGTGCGAGTTTAACTAACAAACAGAGGGTTCTGTACTTTGAAAAATGATTCAGTATATATGTATAGTTTATGTTAGGTATTTTAATAAATTGAAGTGGCAGACGAGCACGACAGATCGACAGCATCTGTGTTATATAGATACAACCCAAATAGGATTTAAATCTTATATGAAAGTAACTTACATGTATGCACCCTTAAGGACTAACTATGACTTACTCAGCAGACCAGATTGCAAGCAGTGTTTAATTAAATACTTGTGTTATAAAACAGAAATAAGTATGATGGTGGTGACGCCAATTTCGAACCATGAAGGGTTCTACCACTTTTAAAGTAGGAACACAATTTATCTTTATGTTTCGTCAAGATAAATTATGATGCTAGTTAATCTATTATCAGAATATTCGATTTCCAATTAGCATGATTTCTGAGAAAACTATTACATGAATCCCAGAGTATTAGGTTTCCACGTAGCATGATTTCCTAGAACACTATTATATTATATTCAGCTGCAATACAGACGTTTATGGGTTAACTAGGGTTTCCGATTCCATTCCAGATACTGAACCCTAAAGCTGCTTTATTTGTACCTAATGTTGGTTGTAGCGTGCTTTATTAAATTTTCATAAATGTCGACGCTTATCTAAAGACGTCATAAAGTGTAATTACAAGCCCCCTTATGAAAGTCCCTCTGACCTTGTTGGCTTACGCTGTGCAAAGACAATTTTGGAGTCTTTACAAAAGAGCCGACGAAAAATCTTTAAGGGATTCGTTTCTAATAAGTGTTGGATATGAGAATCGTATATACCGTACATAACGATACGATTGATGTCTGTAGAAGGATCTGGATTCGATTTCAGTTCAGGCAAATATACGTATTAATCTAATCTTACATTTTTTAGGCTTTTGTTTACTCGTGGTACTAACATACAAAATTCAATATTGATGTGAATCCTTCCCTAAATACTTCGTTTGAGTACCTATCAGTTAACGGGTGGGATTCTCACGAAACTAAAACTACCTCTGTCACTGTCTCCAGTGCTTTTTGGAGAATTCAGTTCCCACTTTTGTACCCGCAATCTTAAATAAAGCAGATATGCCCGTAGGAGCCAGTGCTTCAGGGACAATATGAACAGCTTTCTGAAAATTAATCTAATTTATAATTGATTAGGAGTTTTCTTAATTTCTTCATAACCTCAGGGAATAAGATAAATAAAATTTCAATGCTGTCACTTACATTTTAGAACTCGGTAACTTAGAAAAGAAAATACCTTGCCTAACTTATGCCATTTTTAGTACGAAAATTCTAAATCAGCAATTTCTTCCTATTCCCCGACGAAACAATCCTAACAAACGCGGAATTGAGATTGTTTGTTTGTTTCTTTGCTTTACTTTCACGCCTCAACTACCGATCCGATTGAGATGAAATTTTGTATACACGTTGTCAGGGATCCAGAAAAGGACACAAAGTATTGTTCCTGAGGGATAGATAAAAACGACTATTTTCATCAACATCCAAGTACAAGCGAATCCACGGGTAAAAGCTAGTTTCATATAAAAGCCATGAATTAAATCGCTTATCAAGTGTCCTTCTAATTATTTCCTTAATTCTGTACGGTATTTAAAATGTAAATTAAAAAAAAACATGATAATTTCTAGCGAAACTTTAGAATTTAATTACGTTACAAGAATTATCTATCGCCACCCTTTGTGTGCCCAGGGACTTCAAGGGTCCTTAATTAGATAAATTTAAATCTAAAACTCTTGTAAATGTTCACCTCATCCTTGAAAATACTGTTTAAAGAGCTATTTATTTAAGCGGTGATGGCGTAGTGGTATGTATTTCAGCTAAGGGTGTGGAGTTCGAATTCTGCAAGCCTGACTTCTTATGTCATGAAATATGTAGCTGAAATCCATTCATAAGTATCTGTAATTATATAACTGATGCTTGTAGCTGCGCTTTTTCAAAAAATGACGTGAGTTAACTTTAAGAGTGAAGTGAGATTATTTCATAGTGGATTTGAAATTAATAATTACTGGCTTTTGGAGGTAAAGAAAATAGTATAAAATAGTAAGAAAAAAATAGCAATGGAGGTTGATAATGAAAGGTTTCAAATTCAAATCTCATTTATTCAGAACTATATAATTCATATAGAACACTTTTGAAACTCTTTATTTTAATGTTATCTGTATAATCAAAAGATGTTGTTTTCCACAAGTCATTATCCATTAATGACGTAATAAAAGTCATCTCGTAATAAAACTCGAGTTTACCTGAGTCTCGAAGTGACGTTAAAAGCTTTTCAGTGTTACTGAACTAGCCATAAAATATGCAAGCTCCAGCTTATTCATATGCATAAGATAGTGATTGTATTCTAATGACGTCTAGCGCTATTTAACGTAAATTTGTATCGTATAGCGCTATTTAACGTGAGTTTATATTGAGGTAGAGTAATTGTATCTCTATGTTTTAGACGAAATATACGGTTTGTTTAAGTTATGAGAATCAGTTTGTCTACCTTATATATAATTCAAAAGAGATTCTTTGCAGGATTATGTGAAACTTTGACTTGAATGAATTTAGGTCATTATTATAACTTTTTTTTAATCGATATAATAATATCGTCACTGGAAAGTCTAAAAGTCTAACACACAAACCGGACCGCTTGCGCGTTCGCCTGTAAAATATAAAAAAAAGCAGAAAAACATTTTTTATTAAAAAATAAGGCTTGATATATACTAACCAAATATATAAATATTTCATTAGGTCTTGCATATGTAGAGAGATAAAAAAGTATATTTTTATATATATTTAAAAATTGCAAACAGCCACTCCAACTTTATTCATATTTTATGTGTGGGAAAAATTACAGTCAAGCTTTTCAAAACAGCATATGTTTTAGATGTCAAAGAAAATGTAATAACAGGGAAGTTGTATTACTCCCGACAAAAGGATTTATTATAACAGATGCAGTTGCGTTAAACCTAAAGCCAGGGCGGAATTTTGAGCTCAGAAAAATAAGTATTTATTTACAAAATAAATGCAACAATATTTTCCTTCAATTATAAATAATATATAGTCAGCTAATAATTATTTCGACAACGACTGCAGTAATTCGTGACGTGCAAGTATTTTCGGTAAAAATGTGAAAAAATATTGTTTGGAGAAAATCTTTAAAGTTACTAATTATTAACTTAATAAGTTAGTAATTAGGATGTTTTTCTGCCGTGGGGGCCCCTCTCTTGTGGAGTCGCTGGGGCAGTGGACTACTCCGCTCCAAATCCGGCCCTGCGTTGAGCACGAAACTTGCACAGAGATTCGTATTCGTAGCGTGTTGGAAATATTTCTCTCACTGTTACAGCAACAAGTACTCATTGCATTCTGAACACTAGATTTAGAAAATGCTTATCATATAAAGAGGTGAGCGTAATCTTAGGTTTTATAAAATAAATTTATATGGACAAATAAGACGGATGTGTTGTTTATAACACTTCAATAACTTAAATAACAGCACGTAATGAACCTCATATTATATGGTCACTGGCGCCTTTGGATATAATATGTAGTCAACTCCATATAGACACTTTTTACACTTTCTACACTTAAACTGTTACACTAGAATTCCGTGTATCGTAGTTACCATATAACACATAGATACATATACAAATACAAACACACTCAGAACAGAAATCTAAATTAATTTAGATCTGTCTGACCGGGAATCGAACCCAGAACCCTCTGCTTGTGTGACCGATAAGGTGACCCCTTCGTCACGTGCGGAAAAGCTAATGTAATAAAGCCCCTAAGATACAGACCAGTGTTCGACCTTAAGTTAATTATTATTATTATTTGTAAGATTTAAGTAAACCTCTCCCTATAAATTTAACGTTAGCCGTGTGACGTTACAATTGATTAGTGCAGTAACAAGTAGGAGCAGAATGCGATTAATCAAAGTACTTCAGCATAATGGATTTAGTTTCCACGCTCCCAAAACTACTTGGAGAAACTGCTCTGCTAGGATATTTAAATAAGTTTTGTAATAGGTGAAGTTGGTGAAGTTTGAAGTATTCATGTTGTAGACATAAAACTTATTATGGTGCAATGTGTTAGTTATATGGAAGTGACATTTCTTCCTGTGTGAACTAATTTCGAACTACTCGTGTACGCGTTTTGAAGGTGGTAGAAACCTTTGTGGTTCGATTCCAGCGGCACTACCGCCACATTTATTTCTATTTGATAATAGCAATTTTAAACGTAGCTGCTTTTATGTTAATGGCGTGGGAGGCCTAGTCCCAGATAAGATTATATTTCTACCTGACGTTGGCACGCACTGTTGCCTTGAAGACTAAGTTGGAACACCTCGTTTAACTCTCCCTTGGCACACATAATCAGAACACTGCAGCACTGATAAATGTTATTGTAAGGAAGAGACAGGACCCACTTCCCTTAAAATAAATGTAGGTAATTCTACTTGTTTAAAATGTAGGTAGGTAAGTCTTCTTCTTTAAAATATAGGTTGGTAATTTTCTTGTTATTGTTCTTGTTGTTTAGTATCTTCACGGCTTTATAAACTTTTCTAGCGTCAAATAAATTAGCCTCATAAAATGTCTTGCACATGTAAATGTGATTTTCCCTCCTTTTTGCGCTGAAAATAAGGGAAATGAGATTATTAACTGCACGTGAAGCACTTTAGATGCTAAAGTACATAGACTAAAAAATATAGATGAGGCCTCGGAGAACAATAAAAAAAAAACAATTTAAACTTGCGAGTAGTAACTGTAAACGTTGTGTAAAATTTTGTGAAAGTGTCGAACGTGTTTTTCAATTGAATTCCATTTAAGTACTTTTGTATTTAATTATACACTGTGATATTTTTGGAGCGTTTAACGTCAATATAAATATAACGACTCTTCAGAGATGCTGCTTGGAACTGAATGAAAGTGGATTGATTTCATTGTATGATTCATACATGTATTTCATACAATGAAATCAATCCACTTGCCTTTGCGTATTTAACTCGAGTATGCTACACAAACAGGTAGCATAGGTATTTCTATGCTTTATTTTGGTTCAAAAGCTAAGTCTATCATGTTTTAGTCTAAGCTAATGTAATAAAGCCCCTAATGTAGGCATGGTAGGGGATTTAAGACTGTTATCGACTATTTCGCCCACATTTTAGAAATTTACATATTTTTAGAACAGGGAAGAAATTCCCCATGTTTGATCGCATTTTTTTATCAAAGTTGAAGTTTAATTTTGAAAATACATTTAGATTAAATGATCTTTTTTTTTAACTTTCTACACATCTTACCATTAAACAATATTTTAATTTTTAAATTGTAAAACGGTACCTCTTTTATTTTTATTACATGGGCAGCATTCATTTAGCTCTTACAGATACATCTGTAATGTTAGTATTATTATTTAATTACTAGCGGACCCGGCAAACATTGTGTTGCCATATAAATAAAAAATGTTAAGGGTAAACAACCCTTATCACTTAGCGGTATAAAAAATAGATAGTAGCCGATTCTCAGACCTACTAAATATACATATAAAATTTGGTGAAAATCGGTAAAGCCGTTTCGGAGGAGTACGGTAACTAAAATTGTGACACGAGAATTTTATATATAAGATAATCAATTTGCACGGAGTAAAAATATACCCACTTTTTTGTAAGAGTCATCTAACAAACGAACTTGTAGTTGACCTGATGGCATGTGGTCACTTTCGCCTATGGACAATAGAAACCAATTCTACGTTGAACAAGGTGGTCTATCGGCGATCACGGAACATTAGCACTCTTGAGGACTAAGAGCCTTAGATTCAGATACCCTGGAATTTACATAAAGCTTCAAACTTACTTCAATTGAGGCAAGACCTGTGCACAGCAATAGTATATCTATATCCATACTTCTATACCAATATTATAAAGAGGAAAGATTTGAGTGTTTGTTTGTTTGTATTAAATAAGAAACTACTGGATCGATTTGAAAAATTATTTTACCTGAGAATCCTTGACTATCCGTGATGAACATAAGCTATAGAATATTTCTTGTAAAAGAATATAAAAAGTCTGATTAACAAGCTTGATGTTCAAAGTACAGGTCGGAATACAAAACGATTATAATAATTCTCTGATAACAGTATACGAATTTCTTAGTCATCCTGTTTACGTTCATTACGTATGCGAAATGCACGCGAAGATAATTTAAATAAGATGTTTATCTCTTATCCGGTCTCAAAATATTGCTTAGGTCCGTACTAACTTGTAATAAAAGTCACCGTTCATTCATATTCTTGACACTCTTAGGTTTATTTTATAAGCAAAAGTGATATAGCGTTGTTAAGGTACGGTAGAAGTTGTTGCTACAAAATCTTAATTCTTAAACAAGTCTTTTGCAATTTTATTTAATCGCGCTAAAATTAAAATAATAGGTAATTATTTCAAATAATTTTCAGAAATGCAGATAAATTTCATAGTTACTTAAAGCTTTTCTAATTTACAATTATCGTTTACAAACTAAAATCATTATATTTTTATTTTATAGTACATGTTTTATATCTGTGATATACCTACGTACTTATATATTCAGTACATATGTATAATTGTCACTTCATTATTGACTGCTGCGTGTGTACTTACCGACACGTTCTTTATATGTTTTAAGATTTATTTTTTACTTTTTACCTTTATGTCCTATGTAACATCATATTTTCTGTAATTATGACAGCTGTAACAGGAAACATTTCTGTCATGTTATTAACACATTTATATTTATGAACACTCAAGTTCCAACACATACGTGAACCGCGCGGTCACCGTCGGAAAGATTCTTATACGCTTTTATACGAAATTGCACTATAAAAAGTACGTAAACTAACCTTCCTAAGTAAAGAAATATTTCTACCATGACACTGACAAATTTATATTAATGAATGGTCGAGCTTCGCCACGCAAGTAACCCGCGCGGTCACGGTCGGGAAGATTCTTACACGCTTCAATATTGCCTTAAGTGGTTCTCATCATAATGTTTACCTGAAAATGTGCTGTAAAAATAACGTAAAGTTGCAAAAAGGAATATTTCTACCGTGACACTGACAAATTTATATTTATGAATGCTCGAGCTCCGCTACGCAAGTTACCCACGCGGTCACGGTCGGGAACATTCTTATTCGCTCCAATATTGCCTTAAGTGGTTCGCATCATAATGTTTACCTAAAAATGCGCTATAAAAAGTACGTAAAATTACAAAAAGGAACATTCCTGCTCTGAAACAGACCAAATAGTAATATTTCTACCATGACACCGACAAATTTATATTTACGAATGCTCGGGTTACATCAAACACGTAACAGTTGTGGCCACGAACTCCAATGTTGCGCTAAGTACTTTATTTACATTGTAATTTTTACTCGAATTTACACTGTAAAAAATTGCCCATAAATTGTTTTAGTTCTACCACGTACAGTCATTTTAGAAAATAAATGTTCTTTCCACATACAAATAAGTTTATATTTATGAACGCTCGATCTTTGACACGCACATAATCCACACGACATGTAGAAATCATTGGTGTACTAAGTATGTACTTTTATTTAAACGCAACATGTACAAAAAATATGCTGCAAAGTTGCGAATAATTTATTTTAATCCTACGACACGCTCAGATTTTCTATTATAATTTTTCCATATGAAGTATTTCTTCATGACATATACATTTATGAATGCTCGAACGTCACGCACGAAACCGGTCACAGACGGAAAGCTTCATATTGTTGCCCTGAGTGCTTCGACGTAATATTTACGCAAATTTATGCTTTACTATAAATAAAATTACTTTTTTAGGTTGAGATATTGGGAATGTAAATTGTGTTATTATAAGTCGAGAAGTAAGTTATTTATCAATTCAAGATTTATAATTGGCTCCCTAGAGCAGGTATATATTTAAAAGAAAAATAGTAACAGTATTAAATTTATAAATGATTGTTCGAGCTTGATCGCTTCTCTACAGAGATGAAGGTGGTAGAACCCTTTGTGGTTCGACTCCGGCGGCACCACCACCACAACTATTTCTACCTAATAACTGCAGTGTTAGGTGCTGCTGTGTTCCGGTTTGAAGGGTGTGGTAAGGGAGAAAGACGTTTCCGAGGCATTCCAGCTTAGTCCTCAGGGGTAGCGGCGCATCTGTGGCCGACCTCAGGTAGGAATATCTAATCCTTTCTGGGGTTTATTACAGATGTCCATGGGCGGCAGTAGCCACTTACCATCAAGTGGACTGCATGCTCGTCTGCTACTCTTATATTATAAAAAAAAAAAACATAAATTATGTTTTTCAGATGAAAAGTCTATTGTTCGCTCTTTTATTTACGGTTCTCAATAGACATTCGGTCTTACTTAAGTATTGGGTTGCAACATTTTTCTAATATGCGAATACCGCCCAGTAATGCAATCGATCTAAAGTTATGTCACTTCGTAGTAGTCACTACTATGGTAATGATAACCAATATCAAATAAAACTGTGAATAATTAATAAGCCATGGCTCAGATTTTGTAAGCTGATAATTACAAGTATGTTTGTCTCAGCATTGATGATACAATTAACCTATTTTGTGATATTTATCGCAATTGCATACTATTCGGTAAAGCTTCAAAATCCCTTCAAACCTGATGAGTGCCGATGAATTATTCAGTTCAAACTTCAGTCCGCTGAATGAACGAATTGATCAGGTCGATATTCAAAGTAAAGAGGTTCCCGCGTACTCTTTGTAAGCAATTCCTTTGTTATTCAAAAGCGGAAGCGGAGTAAACATTTTAATGGTCTGTCCACAGTTTAATATAACAATATTTTGCAAAGCTACAACAATGAACATAATTAATGCGAGTATAATTGAAACAAAGACTGAATGCGCTCGCCTGAGATTATGATAGCCTTCCATGACAAACGATACAAGAAGTTCCACCGAAAATCCACCACAATTTAGTGCTTCTAGTGAAATGCCTTCATTTTATGTGGGTTAAGTTGGAATATCTCACATTGTAATCATTGCCTTACTACACCCTTCAAAAGAAAGCACATGGGTATTTAGACGTGCATGTGAACCTTGAGTGAGTTAGTACGAATGGGTTCTTACTGAACTGTATTTCTGGTGCATTTTCTGATACATTTCGTCACATATTTATTTCCTACAAGTACTTATAAAAGGTACAAAGAACATTTAGAGAAAAATTGGTAGTACAAGATGAGACAGTACTGACGTATATCACTTTGAAGTCACAGGGCGTTTAGAACCACCTCCGCGAGCAGGTGCGGAACCGCATCACTTACAAACTGGAGAATTATGATAAAAGCGAAAATACTACTTAAAAATATAGAATATACAATACACATACACATAAATACGCTATAAAACGCTATAAAAAATCCCCGTTGCAGTCGGTAGGGATAAAAATGTAGGTAATAGTTATGAAACAAAACAAATAATCAGCGTTCGTGTATGTAGGCGGCTTAAAATCGCTTAATCAGATCTCACTCTTAGTAAAGACGGACTTAATCGACGACTTTTTGAAGGTAGTCATGTATAAATATAGTCACATACGGTACGAAGTAACGTATTACAATTACACGTAAGTAAGTACACACTAGTAATTAGAGGTATTATAACTATATTCAAGTTATAAAACTGTGCTTGCTGAAGTCTCCGACCAGAATGCCGCTCTCTGTTAACTCGAGCGCCGCCATGATATCATCCCCACTTGACATCCCCACTGCATCCGTGTTTGAACTATAGTAATTAAATGAGTGACTTATTATTTTAAATTACTATTATAAAAATGCGATAACGTTAATATCCAAGCTTCGTATTAACAACGATAACACTTATTACCACGAAACGTTAGAAACTTGTCCTCAAGAATAACAACAAGGCCAGTAAACATCAACTTCGATAGGTTATTAAATGATCGATCATAGCCACAATACAATCTCCCCCACACAAGTGGTAGGAAGGGAAATATAAAAGATGTTCACGGAAGGGTTTTAATTCCGATCGATATTCAATTCGTTCATGGCGCAGGGAAGCTACAAAAGCAACGTCGTAAACTACGAATAGATGTATTTCGAACATATAGCAGGCTACACAGCTTTATGTTCCCTCCTTTATAGTATTCATAATTAAAAAATATGTTTTATCCATGGAGACTCGTACTAGAATTCTTTGTTTTGTAGCTGCAATAAATACACCCCGAAATGAGTATATAAATACCCAAACATGAAACAAATAATACAAAATAAAATTATTGTTTTTATGTGCCTAGCCAGGTGTCGAACCCAGTATCTTAAACATGTCTACAATTAAGTATTGGTCATTTTCTTTATCTAAAATAGAAGTAACAAACAAACTTGCAAAATGACACTTTTTTATATTGTCATCTCTATAGAAAATTGCTCATGATCTTAGACACAATAGGATTCCTACCTAAAGTTGGAAGTCAGCTGCTGAAGAAAATCAAACGCCTTGTGATAAGACAGTATTTTAACACACGATTATAATCAATACGGCAGCTTTAGATCGGAAATAAGTATACTAGTGATACTATTTCAGTCGAAGGGTTCTATATAATCATTGTTGTATAAAGTAGGTTAATATACACATTACACGATTGAATGAAACAATCTTAGAGCACACACCCAAGGGACCGGCTGCGGCCATAACACAACTTTGAGTGCCACTGGAGCAGATCGCTCATGCAAAATTCAGACAATCAGAAACAAAGCGAAGGTCATACTCATCTGAGTGATAGACATGGAACAAGATTTTAAGTACGACTCGGAAACGTCTCAGCGCCTTATGAATAATGCATGCGGCATGCCTAGTTTGGGGTCTTGAGTCCCTGCTTGAGACGTTTTTAGGGTTCCTTACCGTAAAGGAAAAACGGGACCAACTTACGAACTACTTAATTCTCTGCTGTCTGTCCTTTTGTTTGTCTATCCATCTGTCCATCTGTCAGAGGGGTCTTATCTTTTGAACCGTTATAGTTGAAACTTCAACGTCTTACAGAGTGTCTATTTCTATGACCGCCATAAAAACCTACGATAACAACAAATATTAAAATCTATATATATAAAAGAAAGTCGTGTTAGTTACTCCACTTATAACTCAAGAACGGCTGAACCGATTTGGCTGAAAATTGGTGGAGAGGTAGCTTAGAACCAGGAGACGGACATAGGATACTTTTTATCCCGTTCGACCGCGTTTCCTTGAAGTCATTTTATAACTCAAGAACGGTTGAACCGATTTAGCTGAAAATTGGTAAAGAGGTAGATTAGAACCAGGAAACGGACATAGGATACTTTTTATCCCGTTCGACCGCGTTTCCGTGAAGTCATTTTATAACTCAAGAACGGCTGAACCAATTTGACTGAAAATTAATCGCGAGGTAGCTTAGAAGCAGGAAAAGGACATAGGATACTTTTTATCCCGTTCGACCGCGTTTCCTTGAAGTCATTTTATAACTCAAGAACGGTTGAACCGATTTAGCTGAAAATTGGTAAAGAGGTAGATTAGAATCAGGAAACGGACATAGGATACTTTTTATCCCGTTCGACCGCGTTTCCGTGAAGTCATTTTATAACTCAACAACGGCTGAACCAATTTGACTGAAAATTAATCGCGAGGTAGCTTAGAAGCAGGAAAAGGACATAGGATACTTTTTATCCCGTTCGACCGCGTTTTCGTGAAGCATTTTATAACTCAACAACGGCTGAACCAATTTGACTGAAAATTGGTGGAGAGGTAGCTTAGAACCAGGAGACGGACATAGGATACTTTTTATCCTGTTCGACCGCGTTTCCGTGAATAAATAAGAGTTGAAAGTTTGTATTTTGGAAGCAAAAACTGTAAAAATTTGCATTTGGCTTTAGAAGACACTTCGTTTAGAAATCGGCAGATTTTGAAGCAAAGTCTATGAAAATTGGAATTTAGCTTTTTGATTCAAAATAATAGAACACATTTTTCACCGTTTTTGGAAAATCAACCTTTAGGGTCGTTTAATCGGGTATGGAACTTTAATTTAATATCCGTTAATTTGGAGCACTAAGAAAATTATCATAAGACATAATGAAGCATCTGAGTCACTGTTTGTTTTCTTAGATCAACCCTTAAGACTGTTATAAATCGCCTTTCTATTTACACACCTGTTTCAGCATTTTTAGCTATTCAACAACCCGATTAGAGTACTATAAGTAAATAAACTTTCTTTAAAAAAAACCGTTATTGAAGTTATAGGTACTTCTTTTCGCGTGTTTGTAAAAAAAATAACAAAAAATACAACCGACTTCTATGTCACTACAAAGTAAAAAATAATTCGAACGAAATATATTGAGCGCCGACTTCAGAAATATGTACTAAACCAACATTTATTTGAATTATTTTTTACTATGTAGTGACATAGAAGTCGGTTGTATTTTTTGTTAAAATTTTTTTTACCCTTTTTAGTGATGACATAATAACATTTATATGAATACAATATAAAATTGTATAAACGTGATCATGAATTAAGGTACGGTCTGAATTTACATTGATTGGAACCGCCCGCTCGCAGGGCGCTGCCGCGCCCTGCCCGCTTAGTTTTATATTGTCTTATGTGTTCCAACCTAACCTAGCTAAATAGTCAATGATTTGCAATTTCATTAGAACCTCCTACACCAAATATCTTCAAACACGACTCAATTATTCCCATCGGTTGAGGAGTTACATATTTTGTCTCCGAGCCACATTATCAGACCCTTAAATAGTCAATGATGAACTGACTTTGCAATTTCGTTAGAACTTACACCAAATATCTTCAAACACAACTCAAATATCCCCATCGGTTGAGGAGTTACATATTTTGTCTCCGAGACACATTATCAGACCCTTAAATAGTCAATGATGAACTGACTTTGTAATTTCATTAGAACCTACAATAAAAAATAACACAATAAAAAAATAATTATTAAAATCGGTTCACTAACGGCGGAGTAATTCGTGTACATACATAAAAAAAAGATACCGGCCGAATTGATAACCACCTCCTTTTTGAAGTCGGTAAAAAAATAACAGAGTGCAGAGAGGTAGAGTGAATTTTATTTAATTGTATTTTTTATTTTCCTGTGGTCATTCTCCTGTGGCCATTTCCTAATATTTACCAGTAGTTTATGGACATAATACATAAATTACACGAGTGAAACCACGAGGTACAGATAGTCACTCATAATTAGGTGGTACGAAGTTCACCGGGTCATCTAGTAAAAAATAAAGAGGGGTCCGTATACAAAACAGAGTCATCAAAGTTTTTGAGTTTATCAATTGAACCAGTATAAGCCACTTTAAATTGACATGATGCTTTCTTTCATAGTTGCTGTTATAATTAAAATAAAAAATATATAATTAAACATAATTGATGGTACAGAACCCTCCGTGTGTGATTTCGAGTAGCACTTGAGCAATTTTGTGCCAACGCCGTGAGATTTAGGAATTGTGATGTTCATGTTTGAGTGTTGTACTAAAAATACTTTTTCTGTTTTTTGTAATTTGTATTGTTATTACTTTAGTAGCCTATCTAGCTTAGTCCGGTAGTAATGCATCTTTTGCCGACCAGGTAGGACTCTGCTTTTATTCAGAGTTGATTACAGATTGATGGCAATGGCCACTTGCCACTAAGTATTCCGTTTTCGAATTCAACTATAGGATTTATAAGTTTTATATTAAATACAATAAATATTATAATTACCAAACATACCAAAATAGGATCTAGGATCGAGTCTATTGCGATCCTAGATCATTTTATTAAGCATAGCGACTTTTAGGTCACCTACCTATTGTGCTTAGATTTAATTCTAAGGCTTTATTCTCAAGCTATTGTGGAGTTTATTGGGGACAAGATAAAAAAGCTTTATTAAATACCAGGAATTCTTATCATAATATAACTAGGTTAACTGTTATGACTATAATACTTATTAGTGCAATTCTGTGACTTTTACTAATTAATAACAATTGATTGCTTCTCCAGCCTATCGTAATATCTCCTGTTTTCGTTATTTTAGTGAAAGCAAATATATATAAAAAAGGTTTAATCTAAATATAACTATTGTTTTGTACCGTGACTTATAAACACATTACAATTATATAACAGAACGAACTTTTGCCCGCGGCTCGCGTTACGAAGTAATATTTTCATCCCCTATTTATCCCCTTGGGGGTAGAATTGATCAAAATCGTTTTTTAGCGGATGACTACGTCATAACATCTACCTGCATGCCAAATTTCAGTCCGATCCGTGCAGTGGTTTGGGCTGTGCGTTGATAGATCACTATGTCAGTCAGTCACCTTTGAGTTATATATATTTAGATATAATCCTTTACATCTACAAAGATTATAACTATAATTTATTATTTACTAGATGACCCGGTGAACTTCGTACCACCTAATTATGAGTGACTATCTGTACCTCGTGGTTTCACTCGTGTAATTTATGTATTATGTCCATAAACTACTGGTAAATATTAGGAAATGGCCACAGGAGAATGACCACAGGAAAATAAAAAATACAATTAAATAAAATTCACTCTACCTCTCTGCACTCTGTTATTTTTTTACCGACTTCAAAAAGGAGGTGGTTATCAATTCGGCCGGTATCTTTTTTTTATGTATGTACACGAATTACTCCGCCGTTAGTGAACCGATTTTAATAATTATTTTTTTATTGTGTTATTTTTTATTGTAGGTTCTAATGAAATTACAAAGTCAGTTCATCATTGACTATTTAAGGGTCTGATAATGTGTCTCGGAGACAAAATATGTAACTCCTCAACCGATGGGGATATTTGAGTTGTGTTTGAAGATATTTGGTGTAAGTTCTAACGAAATTGCAAAGTCAGTTCATCATTGACTATTTAAGGGTCTGATAATGTGGCTCGGAGACAAAATATGTAACTCCTCAACCGATGGGAATAATTGAGTCGTGTTTGAAGATATTTGGTGTAGGAGGTTCTAATGAAATTGCAAATCATTGACTATTTAGCTAGGTTAGGTTGGAACACATAAGACAATATAAAACTAAGCGGGCAGGGCGCGGCAGCGCCCTGCGAGCGGGCGGTTCCAATCAATGTAAATTCAGACCGTACCTTAATTCATGATCACGTTTATACAATTTTATATTGTATTCATATAAATGTTATTATGTCATCACTAAAAAGGGTAAAAAAAAATTTAACAAAAAATACAACCGACTTCTATGTCACTACATAGTAAAAAATAATTCAAATAAATGTTGGTTTAGTACATATTTCTGAAGTCGGCGCTCAATATATTTCGTTCGAATTATTTTTTACTTTGTAGTGACATAGAAGTCGGTTGTATTTTTTGTTATTTTTTTTACAAACACGCGAAAAGAAGTACCTATAACTTCAATAACGGTTTTTTTTAAAGAAAGTTTATTTACTTATAGTACTCTAATCGGGTTGTTGAATAGCTAAAAATGCTGAAACAGGTGTGTAAATAGAAAGGCGATTTATAACAGTCTTAAGGGTTGATCTAAGAAAACAAACAGTGACTCAGATGCTTCATTATGTCTTATGATAATTTTCTTAGTGCTCCAAATTAACGGATATTAAATTAAAGTTCCATACCCGATTAAACGACCCTAAAGGTTGATTTTCCAAAAACGGTGAAAAATGTGTTCTATTATTTTGAATCAAAAAGCTAAATTCCAATTTTCATAGACTTTGCTTCAAAATCTGCCGATTTCTAAACGAAGTGTCTTCTAAAGCCAAATGCAAATTTTTACAGTTTTTGCTTCCAAAATACAAACTTTCAACTCTTATTTATTCACGGAAACGCGGTCGAACAGGATAAAAAGTATCCTATGTCCGTCTCCTGGTTCTAAGCTACCTCTCCACCAATTTTCAGTCAAATTGGTTCAGCCGTTGTTGAGTTATAAAATGCTTCACGAAAACGCGGTCGAACGGGATAAAAAGTATCCTATGTCCTTTTCCTGCTTCTAAGCTACCTCGCGATTAATTTTCAGTCAAATTGGTTCAGCCGTTCTTGAGTTATAAAATGACTTCACGGAAACGCGGTCGAACGGGATAAAAAGTATCCTATGTCCGTTTCCTGGTTCTAATCTACCTCTTTACCAATTTTCAGCTAAATCGGTTCAACCGTTCTTGAGTTATAAAATGACTTCAAGGAAACGCGGTCGAACGGGATAAAAAGTATCCTATGTCCTTTTCCTGCTTCTAAGCTACCTCGCGATTAATTTTCAGTCAAATTGGTTCAGCCGTTCTTGAGTTATAAAATGACTTCACGGAAACGCGGTCGAACGGGATAAAAAGTATCCTATGTCCGTTTCCTGGTTCTAATCTACCTCTTTACCAATTTTCAGCTAAATCGGTTCAACCGTTCTTGAGTTATAAAATGACTTCAAGGAAACGCGGTCGAACGGGATAAAAAGTATCCTATGTCCGTCTCCTGGTTCTAAGCTACCTCTCCACCAATTTTCAGCCAAATCGGTTCAGCCGTTCTTGAGTTATAAGTGGAGTAACTAACACGACTTTCTTTTATATATATAGATTCAGTCGAAATAACCCCCCGCAGTAATTAGGATGACTGGCTAGCTTCATTGTTTTGCTTCAGTCAGCATTTTTTGAAGTCAAACACCCATTGTTCGATCCTCGCTAATTGGAGGCTGTATTTATCGGATTCGTATTGTTCCCGCGAAGCACCAACCTTTGCTTCGGTTACAAGGCAGTAATTAAAAATGTTTAATTAGATTTTTTTGTTCGTTACTCGATATATTTGCATTTATAATGGAACAATGGACAGAGGTTTTAAGGAATGCGAAATACATTTACAGAACAAATATCTGTAAATTTTACATTACAGAATGTAAAAGTAATATCACATTATGGTTACATTATAAGTACATATGTGGCTGTCTGTAATCTAATTTATTTATTAGTGGCTAATAGTAGAAAACAAAAAGCTGCCTTCGTGTATTTTTATTCATTCATTTATATAATAATACTAGCTGTCCCGGCAAACGTTATGTTGCCATATAAATAAAAAAATGTTAAGGGTGAACAACCCTTATCACTTAGGGGTATGAAAAATAGATAGTAGCCGATTTTCAGGCCTACTGAATATGCATATAAAATTTGGTGTAAATCAGTTAACCCGTTTCGGAGGAGTACGGTAACTAACATTGTGACACGAGAAATTTATATATAAAATTATTGTACCATTTGCAACATCCATGACATTTAAGTCACATGATATCCTAAGACGTGAAGAAATAAAATCCTCATTGCTTCATCTGCCGTCTATTGAAACGCGAACGATATTTTCCTCCGACAATGCCGTATAAAGATCCGTTGAAATTTTACTTCAGCAAATTACACAGGCGTCCCGGTTTTACGTCATACGGAAATTAAATTGGCTACCGTAAAAGAGAGATAACATTTTGATGCGACAGTGATACGACCGTGCCAGTGATATACTAGCAAGAACCGTGATGAGTATGGATTTTAGGGTCAAAATGACCCAATGTTTCTTTTTATTTTTGCGCCAAGTCGACTTATAATGTAAGTTAAATTATTTTTTTCTTTTAAAATTACTCCGCCGTCCCAGTTTTATACATACAAAAAATTAAATTGGCTACCGTAAAAGAGAGATAACATTTTGATGCGACAGTGATACGACCGTGCCAGTAATATACTAGCAAGAATCGTAATGAGTATGGATTTTAGGGTTAAAGTGACCAAAGTTTTCTTTTTATTTTTGCGCCAAGTCGACTTATAATGTAAGTTATTTTTTTTCTTTTAAAATTACTCCGCCGTCCCAGTTTTATACATAAGAAAATTAAATTGGCTACCGTAAGAGAGAATCCTTTACATCCACATCTCTCTCTCTCTCTCTACCGTGCCAGAAATATGCTAGCAAGAACCGTGATGAGTATGGATTTTAGGGTCAGAGAATGACCTTGTGTTTTTTTAAATCTTACACCTGGACTCTTAGTAATAATCAGTTGTAAAGTTTCCCATAGACATTTCGTAGCCGTTGCAGTTATTGTCAAAGAGATGAGACAGTAATAGGCCCGTGCCAGATACTACAACTATGCTTATAAGGATGATGGCGTGATGTGTATAGAGTCTTTCGAGTGTCGACTTTGTGTTTTTTTTACGTTGAGTTCCTTCATGATGTCAGTTAACTTGATAAAACTGATACCTATAACTTGTTAAGTTATAACAGTTTTACGTCATACGGAAAAAAAATTACCTTAAAAGAGAGAACATTTTAATACAATAGTGCCAGTCATTTGCTTGGAAGAAATGTGATGAGTATGGAGTTTTACGAGTTTTCTGTGAGTGACCCCACGTTTTTTTTTTAATTTTATGCCAGGACCCTTATTAATCTTGATGAAAGTCCGTGTCATCCCTTACAAAATGTCAGTATAAACTTTAGGGAGGAAACTCCTCGGCAATATTTCAAAAAGTACCTATACAATGTATTTTATTCACAAGAATTTTTATCACCAGTTAATTTTAAATGCGTATTTTTTACAGATATTTCCATCCCATAGTTTAAGAGATAGTGCTGGGAATTTACTTTATGAAAAAGGTGTTTTTAAAATCATCATATTTTATGTACATTTTTTGTTTCAAAATTTTCGATCCGGCACCCTAAGCAAAGTGAGCAATATTACCACTGTGTTATCATTACTTTACTACTTCATCCATCTAAGTCTCCGTACACATGTCTCGCACACAAACATAACTTAATACGTGAGGACACGGTAATGTTTCTGACACACGTGTGCAAAGCTCGTTATTAACACTCCAATACGGTTACACAATTGCTCGAAGCAGCTTATACTAATGTTAATTTAATAGTAACCAGAATCAAATATACATATTTGGACGCTTGTGTTGGTATTAACACAACATGTCGTTGTTACGTACACATGTACTAAGATATCATTGATTTAACCTAGTTTTGGTACAATTTGATATATAAGTGAGATAGATAATTTTGTTGTACGTTATATTTTATTACGGTAGTTGTTATAAATTGTCTATGTTTTTGTAACATTACAGTTGCAACCGAGTATGCAGTACATCTAATGGTAAATGACTACTGTCAGATAATATAGATTCTTATCTGAGGTCAGACACGCGTTGCTAATCCTGTGGATTCCTAAATTGGTAATTGGTACGCCTCTAAAACGTATGTCTCCCGTACCACACCCTCCAGACCACAACACAGCAGCGCTTAACATAGCTGGTATTGGGCAGGAATGGAGAGGCTGTGGTTAAAAGCATTATAAAGCGTTTGTTTAAAAGATTGTACCAATTTAATTGATTAATATACAATATCGATATAAACACATTTCCGGAGTAGAGCTTAGCGAGCTTCTTGCTAAAGCTCCCTAAAAGCCTGTTAATCTGCGTAAGCGAGGGGCGTACCTCACTTCCTTGAAGTAGTCTTATATAGGTATATATTTTATAAGCTTGTGTTCAATTGATGTTAAGTCCACAGCAGCTGTTCATACTGAGGACTAATATAGAACTCCTTGTGTACAAGATACTCCCTTACGATGCCCTCTAAAGAAAAACGCTTTAGCGCTAAGCAGTTGATATAAGTGAGAAATACTCGAAGATGTGTAGTATTAGTAAACTTCCATATAATAACTACGGTTGAACTATTGAGCAAATTTGCCCTTGGATAAGAACAACTATGATATTTACAAAACGATCTTTATAAGGCAGCGTTGTCATATACATATTTATAGTACACTAGCTGATCCAGCAAATGTTGTGTTGCCGTATAAATAAAAAATGTTAAGGGTGGACAACCCTTACTTAGGAGTATGAAAAATAGATATTAGCCGATTCTCAGACCTACTGAATATGAATATAAAATTTAGTGAAAATTGGTAAAGCCGTTTCGGAGGAGTACGGTAACTAACATTGTGACTCGAGAATTTCATATATAAGAAGATTTATAGTAGCCTTAAACATAAATGTGTAAATGAAACAATAACCAAATCTTTGATTGTCACAATCTATATACCTCAAAACAATACATAAATATATGTTAAACACAGTTGTGTGCGGTTTCGTGGTGTGCCACCCTAATTCATTTCGTCTTAACGTCTTGAACCAAAATACTTAACGAAATAATAATGAACGGTTGAGCAAATCTCTTTATAACACGTTAGAAAATTAAATAATTAACAACCTTCTGATTTCTTAATAAAATTACCCTAAGGTACAAAGTTAAAGCAATTACTCGTGAAAAGTACGAAACAATTTAGCCTTTGAGTAAAGCTTAAAAGCGCAGAGTTATAGCGCCTCGGGGAAATTTACTGGCCGCGATAAAGGAAAATACGTATAACGTTTTTAAAACACTCGGTTTAATATCAATGAGTTTGCAGCAAACGGAGATGCAGCTAAATTGGTAGAACCCTTAGTGGTTCGATTCTGAAGTCTTCACTCATATCTCTGCCTAATAACAGCAGTGTTACGAGTAGGCGTCGCTATGTTCAGGTTTGAAGGATGTGGTAAAGGAAACATACTTATGCCCAAAGTATTTCTAGCCAACCTCAATTAAAACTCCGATTTTATCTGTTGACTATATAAAATATTACACTTTTACTTATAATCTTATAATTTCATTAAATACAATTTAATAAGCCAATCCCACTGTCTACCATTACAGAAGACCGAATACATCGAGCGCCTAGACTTTGAGAAACAATTTCTAAGTACCAAACGAATTGTCTCCAATAGAATAAGCCTGTCTTATCACGTCTAGTAACAATTCTATTGTATGTCCGTGTTCTGAATTCGAGAGCAAATATTTATTTTGTGCGATGAACGAAATACTTGTTTCTTCTCCGAATGCAACCCGCTTGGAATAAGTATGTTTGCGACTGTTTGATTTTAAAGTGGCTGCAAAACTGTCAGAGTATTTGTGAAATATTTTATATTGTGCACTATTACAAAATGCTACTATTATTCTGTGAAAGGTAATACAGAGAGTATGGTAGTAGGAAGAGATACCGTTGTTACACCCTTATCTAGCGTGAACCAGCATTGTCTTTCGGTGGAACGGTGTTGATACCGGCTTGCTTATATATAAGGCGACCACTTAAATCTGTAAGCAATGAATCTGTGATCGACTTTAGATAGAGCTTGTGTTATAAGTTGATCATGAACGATAATGATCACTTAACATAAACAAATGCAATTTCCTTTGCGCTCCTTTCCTATTGTAATCTTAAATATATATATAACTGGCTTATCTTGACCATTATTATCCTGTCACGAACAGTTCCCATTATAACAATAACATAGCATGAGTAACAATTCTCATTATTTGTTTTATTAAAGTTATTCTTACTGTTTTCAATATCACTTGTATCGCGGAACACTGGATAAAATTACATCATGAATAAATTACGCTTCGAAATTCTATTTCAATTACTGTGAACTGTAGCACTACCATGAGTTTACAAAAGTATTACTCGCTAGCGACTGCGTAAAATAAATGTATGAAAAATTGTACAGCGCCTCTGGTGGTTACTCGTAGAACTAAATTCCGTAGTGTGAGCCACTCGTAACGTAAAAAACCTATCGAAATCAAATCGCTAGCGAATGTCATTATGATCTATTGCCATACAAATTCGGTCCCATGAGTCATTAATTTGACAGACGTTGTCAAGAAATACCGTAACGATAGTAGCTATGTTATTCACTAGCAAAATGACAATAGTTTTCTATTTACCATTTCTATAGTGGCGTTTCTATGCCAACTCATGGTAGTGCTACTGACATGAACAATTACTTCCGTGATCATGACTATCTTTTAAAAATATCTAACATTTCACATACTTGCATGTTTTTGAAAATCTGTATTTCCTATCACGTAGTAATGCTTTTCGTTAGCTGTTTTTCTCGTAAAATTAGAAAGTTATATAGTTGAGTAGTATGATGGGGTAAGTTATGATAGGTAACTATTTCCTCAAAAGATTGGATACTTTGAGAAGTTTTCCCTCTTGAACCTTGGTTCAAGGTAAGGAAATATGTACTGTATTATCCATACTTGTTATCTTTAAGAACCGTATCAAATAAAGCTTTGGAAACTGTAGACCTGTATTGTGGGCAAATCAGTTTGATTTTAAACAGTTAATATTTATCGTCCTAATTTTAAAATTACTGTTTGCCTATTATCCTCTTTAAAATTGTAGGTTTCAATTTGTCAATATCTTTACAAACCTGTTTATATAATATAGCTATCTATTTATTCAGATGACTCATTTTTATGTTAAAATATTCATCCAAAATAGCTAAAAAAGTTACCAGTTTCCTCTGAAGTTTGTTCACGGGGAGTTGAATGAAAAAGTGTGGGCAAATTACTGCAAAATTGTTCAGTACATAAAAAGCTTGTTACGACGCCTCCAAGTTTTCTGGTAATCTTTAGGGGAATTTTAATTTTTATTGAAATAACTTTATGTTGCAAGGTGGTGCGTTTGTACTGAAAGTTTTGGGTCTTTGGAGTCGCCAGGTGATGGTAAGTTATACGGAATGTATGATTAATTACCCGATTGTTATAAATGGTTTGAAAGTTGTTTGTCGTAATTGTAGGGGTGTCAGTGTCATACCTATTTCTGCATTTTGATTGTAATGACACGCGCTGCTATTATTATTATTAGTATTCTGTTTTGAAGAGTGTGGAAAAGAAGAAACACTTATATGAGGCGTTGCAACTTAGTCCTCAGAATATCATTTTAACGGAAGCCTTAAATTCTCCTTAAGGTCGATTCCACTATGAGCGATAGTATCCACTTTCTACTATAATAGAATGCGTTTAAATTATAACAAAGGTAAAATCGAAGATCAAATTATAAAGGAATTGGAAAAATAAAAAAATATTACGTACCTGATTCCAAAATAATTTCCTTTTTTAAGTTCAAACGTTTAATTTCATGACAATTTATATTTATTGACTCTTTCTGATTGTCCTTATCTATAGGTTGAGGTCTAAATTTTAAGTTGCTAAAACATACGACAAGCCGATGGACAGGACGGGAAATTTATGACAAACGGAAATTGCAAGGCTTCCGAATTTTCCTATCAGCCAGAGAACCCTAAAATGCAATCTATGTTGACTATAACACACCCGTGCGTAGTCATGCGTACAAATTTGCTTGGCAACGCAAGTTGACAGTAAACAGTCATTTTCCAGTAGATAAGACGCGTATCTTATCAAACTTTGTTCAGAATAAATAAAAAGCTTGCAAAACTTTTCGTTGACATAATAATATGACAAACAAATGCCTATGGCTTCTTTGGGAATGAAAATATTTTTATTCAATGTTCAAAGTTCGTTTCGTTTCAAGAGTTGCTACCATGGGTACGGCTAAAGAAAACATCACATTTTATATATAAAATTCTCGTGTCACAACGTTAGTTACCATACTCCTCAAAAATGGCTTTACCGATTTTCACCAAATTTTATATCCATATTCAGTAGGTCTGAGAATCGGCTACTATCTATTTTTCATACCAGAAAATAAGACGTTACTCACTCATATTTTCTTACGTACTCGTGCTTAAAGTTTCTATATTTAAATTAGAACAGTATTATAAAGAAGTAGAATTGGTGTAAATTCCTCTAGGTAGATATTTTACTTTATCCCTGTAGTTCCGGGACAAGAATAGGGCTACGGTATCCCCTGCTTGTCGTAAGAGGTGACTAAAAGGGGGCTTCTAGGGTCGTGGGTGGCAAAAGTGTGCGTTCCTTTGGAGATCCCGGAGCCCTCTACGCAGCGCCGAGGACGGCCACCGGGGGGGTTTTAGTGCGGTAAGAATCCCACATAACCTCGTGTCACTCCCACGGCATGGAGTACCTTTTGAAGGTTGTTGTATTCTATTTTTTCTAACCTTATACTAAAATATTATTGGATACATTTCTTGTTATCATAAAAAGATTTCTATAACAAAACAGATGTACAAATGGTGCGGTAGGCGTAAAATAACTTTTTGAAGGCAAAGAAAACGTAGGATATTGTATCCTATCCACGAAAGACCAGAATGGCCGCATTTATTAAAAGTAGATTTCAGTTCTACAAGTTTGTGGCAGTGTCTAAATATCGTTAGAATTACATGATACGTATTACATTTCTGAAATGGTTATGGAACTTATCATAGAATCTTTATTTATGGAAATAACTTCTTTGCTACTGGTACATGACTTAAAATTACCTTAAAATACCAAAATTATCGCGGAATTGAGACATTTTATTATGTAACGGGTACTCACGATATACCGTGATCAGTTTTACCGTGACCACGATCCATGCAACTGGGTCGAAATATCGGCAAGAAAAAACGCATATCGTGAGTACCCATTACATAATAAAATGTTAAAATAACCTTTTGGAAATATAGTAATTATGCCTTTTTATTATAGGCTCCTGAGGTTACCCCTGAGGTTGGGAACGTTTATTACTGTTGTAAGATTAATAATACTGAAGTAGCAAACGTGCGTGCCGTCCACCAGATGGTAAGTGGCCACTGCCGCCCATGGACATCTGTTATAAGCTCCAGATAAGTTGAAAAATCGGATAAGTATGTCTCCCACGTCTACCTTACTAGACACTTCAAAGTGTCATTGCTGTCATTAGGTAGAAATAAGTGTGGCGGTAGTGCCTCTGAAGTGCAAAAGGTTCTACCACCTTCGGAATTTAAAAACTTAAGCAAAATATCCTTTACAGTGCAATTTGAAATTTTTTCTTTCCCATGACAATGAAATATAATTTTTGAAGAACTTTTTCTTCCACGAATAAAAGCGAATATTCTGAGAATACATTAATCAAAGATTTTGTCATCAATCTTCATTAGATATGGAGGTGATTTTATTAAATTGTAGTCAGCTTAGACCACTTCATTATTTTCTTGAGAAAAGCAATTTCATTTTTGAAGAAACTTATTCCATAATTAGTTGTTTGCGGCGACTTTATTCACGTCTTTTGGAGATTAGAAGGATAACAACGTATAATATATATTTTCGTAACTTATGAAGGTAGTGGAATCTTTATGGGTCTATTCCAGAGAGACCACCGCAAAACCTATTTCTGCCTTATAACAGCAGTGTTAATCGTTGCTGTGTTCCGAATTGAAGGGTGTCATTCACAATTTATCATTTTCTAAAATTCATCACTATGGCTTCCAGCACTCGGAAAAAGTGTAACTTCTATAAATTTTCAGCTCCAATTTAGCCCTTTTAGTGGACAAATTTTCAAAACCCATTTCTTAGTACATCGGCATTCGGCATTACATTAAAAAAAATAAGAGTAATATCTTCTCTTTTTTACACTTGAATTAGGAATAATTTGTATATATTTTTAGCTATAATACTTTTCTTGTTATTTAGTTAGAAAGTTATTATCCTTGTTTTAACATAATAGAAATTCTGTCTAAAATTATAAGCTTCTTATTCAATAATTTTAAATTGCACGTCAATTAATCAGCGTTAGAGTTTTATTAAGTACCTAGATGTCATTTACTGTATTCTGTCTTATTATTATTAAATTCCTCTAAGTATGTTCCCAGAAGTTGTCAAAGAGTGCGAGCAAGTATTCGCAAATTGCGTAAAGTACTAAGTTTTTGACAAGCCCGAAAATTAATGTAGACACGAACATCAAAAGTTTTATGAGGGAGTAATATGAACACAGTCGATTGCTCAACGCCCGGGGTAATTGATATTCATGATTTATCTTACTAGGCATCTATTTATAGGGATCATAAAATTGGATCTTTTAATATGTTAAGCGGCATCTATATTTGTGCACTATCGTTTATTTTTGTGAGACTTCCCTGCGACATTTTATATGTGCTAGATGCAAGCAAACGGTTTTTTGGACACCGTACCCAAAGGGTAAATACGGAACTCTATTATTAAGCCTCCGTGTCTTCACGTCTGTCTGCCTGTCACATGGCTCTGTTTCTAGAACCGTAATAGATCGACTTAAATTTTTCTCAAAATATGTTGGGGAACATAAAATCATAATAACTGGGGGTCGCCATACAAGAAACCACTATTATTCGGCGATTTCGCTTTACCTATTGTACTTATAGTTCTATAAGTTATAGTTTATAGACAGTTCAAATTTGCACGATTTATTCTCTTCAATGGCTTCCATGATAAGAAATACTTGAAATTAAAAAATATATAATTTGGTGGTACAGAACCCTACGTGTGCGAGTTCGCTTGCCCTTGCCGAATTATTTAATTAATACATAAAAATCGTAGACATTTTTAGAGTCCTTGGCATTAGTTAAATAATGATCACTAGTCGAAGGATTGTCGACTGCCTCTATAGTAAAACTACTCTTTAATCGTTCACGGTCTAACAAGTACCACGAGCCAGTGTCAGTGCTGATTGGAGGATCCGTTACTTGCAGACATAGCTTCGTTAGCCCTAACGAATGTCACACTGGATAACTCGGATAAACAAGTTAATGATAAAGTTGCCACGGTAATAATGACTTTATACAGTCCTACTCACGCCGCTTGTACGGGAAATTTCGAATATTAAATGTATTTTGTGTCTTATTGTACACGGATTCGATGAAATACGCTTCATCATTTTCATTATTTCAAAATAAACGTTGTCGTATATGTGGTTACGTTTCAAGCTATTGATTCGTGGTAGAACTCTTTATGGTTTGACACCGGAAATACAAATACAACTCTTATTTCTGTCCAAATACAGTATTAAGCGCTGTTGCGTTCTGATTTGAAGGGTGTAGTAAGGAAGACATACTTATCCGAGGCGTTCCAATTTAGTCCTCAGAGGTAGCAGCACTTGTGTGGCCAACCTCACATAGGAATGTCTAATCATATCTGGGGATGATGACAAATGTCTATGGACGGCAGTAGCCACTTACCATCAGGTGGACTGCACGCTCATCTGCAACTCCTATATTAAAAAATCTAGGTAAAAGTAATATAAGCATCGCTTATATGTCAACTAAAAATATACTACTCTACTCTAGTAGAAGCATGGATAAATGTGAGTCAAAAACAATTGGTATATACGAGTATCTTAGCAAAATATTATCCTCGCGAGAAAGGTAATATTTTTCACTTTATTCGTCTCTTAGTAAGATCTCGAGGCAAACAGGATTTATGTAATGAAAAAAAAACATACCCATTTTAGCGGGAAAAACAACGTAATTCGTATTTTATATTATTTTTAGAAATTGAATCGAATCATTTTTTTTAAATTCAATATCTCTAAACTTGAGATGTACGTTAAATATTATGTTATGGAGAGAATTTCAAAACGCACATTTTTTCCATACAAACATAAATTTACAATTTAACAACTTACTGTAATAGAGCATACAAAGCATGGCATATACTTAGAACATAAAAAGCTGTTTTATTGCAATTTTATAACCCATAACATAAAACGAGCGGGATTATAACCGAACGATTAGTCGCAGATATAAAAATCAGTGAAAGCAGTCAAAGACCATTGGTTGATTCTTGGCTTCTCAATTCGGGGTCTCAGGTTCAAATCCACACTTCGATTTTTAAAGTTATGCGCGTTTTAGAAATGAATTATCAGTTGTTTTTACGATAAAAACACATCGAGGGGAAACCTACACACATAAAAGTTCTTTAAAAAAATTAAAAGATGTGAAGTCTATCAATTCGCAGTTGGCTAGCTATAGGCTAAACCCACTTTAGGAGAAGACCTGTACCCAGCAGTGGGGCAGTACTATTTAACGACGATGAAAACAGATCTAAATATTGAATGTATCCGTATTATCCTCGCGGCAAAGTTAAGAACTTTACACAATAAATTATTCAGGAGGCGTTGCAAGGAAAACTCCCATAGATTTATTATGCGGTGGGAAGGCCAGCTATAAGAGCCTCCTAAAAGTTTCAGATCAAAAGTAATGTTAAACACGAGTACGTTTACTGAGAGTCTTCTTACGTTGGTGGCTTATTTCAAAGCCCCGAAGTAACTAGCTGAATTTATTGTACATTTACTGGTCAGAAAACAGTCGGATTCGAATTATTTTTCGGTTTTACCCTACTGCTGAGGGTACAATACAATACAATACAATACATAACTCTTTAGTGTACACCAAATTAATAGTAACAAATACAAAATCTTGTACAATAAACAAAAGTACAACTGGCGGCCTTATCACTAAATAGCGATCTCTTCCAGGCAACCATTTACTTATTGCAAGAAAGTAATATTATAAAAGAGATCCAGGGTAGGGGTGTACATGAGTATGACGTAGCGAGACTCATATTTTAAATATAACAGCAGCTAGAGTACTTAAGAATAGAAGAAAAGGAGAAAAACAAGAGGAGAATACATAAAGTAGGAAATAATAGAACAATATAAAAATAACAGTTTAACTAGGAAGTAACAGTTAACTAGGGAGGGTAATGTTTTTGAATGTGTATGTATGTAAGTGCGAGGCATAATGTATGTGTCTATGCTTAATTCTTGTTTGTGGCATGTCCTAGAGCTTAAACGGTTCATGGATTTTAATATATGTATAGCATGCTGTAAAAACTGTGGGAATGAATTAAGGTATATTTTTAAGCAGTTGGATTTTTGTTTCTGTATAATTGTTATGTAGGCAATTATGTTTAAGTCCTGTTAAATCTTGCATAAAGGTCTCGATAATATTACCTGTTTCATATAAATAAATTACTCTGAAAAAAAGTGATAACCATTTTTAATCCGTTTTTAATATCTTAAACTTTGTGGAAAGTCTTAAATTCACATGAATACTTTCAATTCATGATGGCGGTTTCTCCTTCAGAAGGTTCATTTATTAAAAACTGTCGTATTAAAACTGTCATATAAATTCTATTTAAACATTTTACACAAAAATGGTAAATTCTCTAACAGCACTTTAAGCTTTGTGGTAAGTTTAATACAGCCGGCTTAATATTCCTCGTTCATGTTGGCGATTTACCGTATCGCCCCGTATCTAAAACTGCATGGTACTGTGTGCATAGAATTAGGTCAAAGCCGTAAAGTCTGTTGAAACGAAACGAAGAACACCACAATTATTGTTTATCGGCCGTAGCTGCAGTGGGCCGAAGCAATTACGCGAATAAAGCCGCCCGAAACTTTAAGTTTTAATTAATTTCTCTGTAATATTTCCCTCATGATATTTCTACTATTTGGAGTTAGTTTTCAACTTCCAGCAAATAAGAATATGTGTTTTATAGAAATACTTCTTGGTAGAGTGGTAATTTTAATGCCACGCTTGTGTACGCATTGCTGACGATTCTCGTCGGATACGGAAAATAGCGAAAATGTTTGGCGGCTACTTACGAAAAAATAATACTTTAAGGTTATAAACCGCGAGTCGCTTGCTAATAGCCCAACGAGAGAAGGGCCTTAGAGTGAGAACTCACGAAGCATTTTACTTCCGACTTCGTCGCGGACGCAGGATAGCAGTTATGTTCCGGCGAGACCGTAGTTTTGCGAGATTCACCGCGGTTACGTATTAGCTGTAGGCGAAAAGACAGCAGACAATCGCCAAGCAGCGTAAACACATCATGCCGTGAAAACTATAACAGTCATTTACTAAATGTCCAAATTTCTATGACTGCTGCGGTTTAAGCGGATGAAATAAACTTCATTAGTTACTAAGAGCTTTACTAAGCGTATTAATTTGAACGATTAAACGCTACAATGAGACTATATCAAGTCTTTACATATATACACCACAATTATTGTTTATCGGCCGTAGCTGCAGTGGGCCGAAGCAATTACGCGAATAAAGCCGCCCGATACTTCAAGCTTTAATTAAGTTCGCTGTAATTTTTCCCTCGTGATATTTCTACGGAACATTTACTAAGCGTTTCAGTTTCAACGATACAATGCTACAATAAGATTATATTTAGCTTTCACGTCGATTTGCATATTTCTGCGCGTTGGATATTATTTGCTTGATAAAGTAAAATGTAGTTAGAAAATCTGAGAATTATTCGTAATGTTAGGGACACTTCAGTGTAGGGATTATATTTATTTGCATTTGGCTATGGTTGTATACTATTGCCTCAACTTCTATTTTTGAAAGGAATATGTTTATGATTTAAAATAATACTATTACGTATCCGATTCGATTTAAACAATATACATGTGTACAAGAAAATAAAATTGAAATAATTGTTTCCATTTTAATGTTAAATTAGCATTATTTTGACGTTTATGACCGGCTCTGTATTGAGGTGGTTTTACCGGAAGGCAATCATAGATTCGCTATCAGTCCTTAGGGCTCAGATGTTTGTCTCAGAAGTAAGTTAGTCGACATTGACACCTTTCCTTATAAAGGGTTATACAAATCGCAAAATAAAGGGTACAACAGATCTTGCAGTTCTATTTCTATTCTCGGAGATATTTGACCTAAATTTTCTATTTGTAACTAAATATGAAAGGTCCTTAGAACTAGAATATAGGAGTTCATGCTCTTAGTACAGGTTGTCTCGTATTTCAAAGACTTCGTAAATACAACTGCGCTGTTGGTGGCGAATGTAATGGCTGTTTTGAGATATGCCTCTAGTTCTTCGGATTATATACGATTTCATAAACGAAATTTATGTTTATCTAGCTTTTACAGCGGCTTTGTTTGTGTGGAACGCATTTTATTACTTGGCTCCCAAATATTGTATTCATATTTATGGAAACTATCGCACGATTTATAATATCAATACAAGAAATTTTAATCTGAACAAATATTTCAATATTTATTTGTTTAGCTTTTTATGTATTGCAGCAGTTTCTATTACTATTACATAGTTTTAATTCAAAGCTCGTTTTAAGATCACGATTTTTATAACCATTATTTTTTAAATATTTTTGTTCATGCAGCCAATTTGTCTGTCAATTGTGCTCATATGGAAGAAGGGCTCTGCAAGCTGATTACCTCAGTATTAACTAAAATGAGAAAAATATTAGTATATAATTTTCCTTCAGATTATTAAATAGATTAATGTACTGAAACAACTTATTCGTAACTTATATTTCTCCTAATAGAGAGAGCTATATTCTCCCCTGATCTATTGTTATGGAAGGCAAAATTTAATAAATGTCAGTAAGACTAAGTTTCTCTTAAGGGAAAACTTAAACGTATCTCTGAAGGCAGAAATGTGTATGACGAGACCTTAAGTATATTAGTATAATTCCAAATTCATAAATAGCCATACAATGATATGCGAGGGCAATTTCGCCAAATGTCAGAGAAAATTGTCCCGTAATATTATGCATGTTTTACGTGAACAAGACGGTATTCCACCCACGTCCGCATGAATCTCTCAACTTCATGCATATTCTAGCGTTGCCCATGTAACTACGATGAGTTGAACGGTATAAGTCGATTTTTGTTGTAAGCGCATACTCTGTTCGAAGGTTTGTATGTATTAAATTAATTGTCACTTGCTTTAACGCTGAAGTTAGGTACAGTCAGCTCCAAAAGTAGATAAAAAGAGTAAGTTTTCATATATACCTACACACCCAAGTGAAATTATAAAGTTATGAACGCATAAGTGAAATTATAAAGTAAACGCCGTAAAGTTTCAAAATAAGATGAAAACTATGAAGTATATGAACATTTGGGTGTAGAGGTATTTTTGGAATTTTGATCTGCCCATCTACTAATAAACCTGATTGTATATCATGAGGGAACTTAAATGCTCTTCTTAGAGTTCTTATGAAAAATCTCAAAGGGTTTGAAGGTCACCCAACCTCATTAACCCTAGATTTGAAACTTCGCGAATAGAGAAAACATGTAATTTTTAACTCTTGAGAAAGTGGTGATAACTCCACCGTCATCTAATAATTGTATGCCATTGTTATATGCTTATGCATTATAAACATTTAACATATAAACATTTAAAGTGGTGAAACAGATCGTAAACCACATAAATTCTTTATATATTCGTATTTATATTGTTGTCATTTGTAATATCCCGCTGCTAGATATGGCACTTTTCGTTTTATTTGAGAACGGTTACGCAGCCGATATTTTCTTTTCATGTCAATATCGCTTCCCTATATCGATATGAGAAGTATAGCTTGTTACCGATGTCGAGTTGACAGTTTCCGTTGAGAAATCACTCGTTTTGACACGTATTCAATTTCATTCGTTTTGTCTCTTTCTTACCTAGGCGAGTATTGGAAGTTGAACAGAGATGTAGAATATAACATTGAGAAAGGTTTTAGTTTTGCGTTTCGCATTGTCTTGTTTATGTTTTCAATATAAATAATTATTCATAGTTTAAAAACTAAAAACCACGCTAAAATCGCACAAGGAAAATCCTTAATCCTGATTCCTGACGATCCTGACGAGGAGAATGGAATAAATTACTAAAATCGTGTCATCAGTTCTTGATTCAAAATTGTTCAAAATTTTATATTACAGTTAAATAAAATTAACCAATATGCTTATGTTTTCTAATTATACTAGCTGACCCGGCAAACATTGTGTTGCCATATAAATAAAAAAATGTTTAGTATGAACCCTTATCACTTAGCCCTTTACACCCGAGATGATATGAGTGTGAGTTTCACTTTAAAAAAAATCTTACGCGATAGCTTCTTATTTTTCGAAACGCAACCGATGCCGATCGATCATGAGGAGAGTATCGCACGTGATACCGGTTAAGTGAACGGGTGCAGGCAATCAGTTGTGCTAGGGAGTCGTCCAAAGATGGCAGTTTTTTTCGACCCGCGCACTGTCACAGGTATGTAATAATTTTTGGTATTAAATGTTTAGTATCTGTTATTAATTATTGCTTATTTAAAAGTTAAAAGAACATAAAATACGCGGACTTTACTAGTTAATTCGATTAACTTGTAATTTAGATACAATAGGGTTGCAAATTTCAACTGTTACGATCGTGTGCCTACGGTTGTTGATGCAGAATAACGTTTGATGAAAATGCTTTTTTTATTACCAGTTATGTGTAAGTTTAGTCAATAACAATTGTGTTTGTTTCACTTTTAGGGGTACATCTAAATGACGATCATATTTTGCCATTGCTGGGTGAGGAGAAATATATCGGACATTGAAGATCTTCATGAAAGTGAAGAGCTTCAATCAAATAGATTAGAACAGTTTCAATTTGAAGCATTGTGCTCTGAAACAGAACTAGAACCACCTGCAGACCCTCAAATAAAAACTGACCTCGAACTGGATCTGGAACTTGAGCCTGAACCTCAATCATCTACTTCAAAATCATCCCTAGAAACTTCTCGCCGCCGAGCATCTTCACGTCCGAAACATGGAAAAATAGCTTGGAAAAGAATTCCTTTTCTATCTTGAAAAGGTCTATACATCCCTACCAACATCTCCAGTAATGATTCCAAAGAAGTATTTTTCTTAATATTTTGATTGTGAGCCTCTTGATATGTATCCAGATGCACAAATTTATATTATCTAAGAAGAACCGGTCGAGAACTTGATTTAATTGCAATAGATATGGCTAAAGTTTTCTCCATCTACATTATCATTGGATGTATTCCCTACCCAAGAATACCTATGTCTTGGAGATCTGGATTGAAGATGGAAGCAATAACGGAAGAAAGAAGAATGTTGATTTTCATAGAATTACGTAGTTTAGGTTTCATTGCCAAGACTGATTTTGTATAAAGACTAATGAAAATAAAGACAGTGATGTTAAATATCTCCGAATTGTTTTAATTTTCTATTTTTTTTTTTTTTTTGATAAAAACCTACATTTTTTTGCAATTTTCACGATCGTGAGTGTGACAGTTGCCACCGGAGACTCACGATCGTGCGGGTCGATTTCTGGTTTAAGTATAAACTCTGGATTTATTTTTCGTATTTTTTGTAGACCCCTTAAGCTGTATAAAAAGCCGTACTAAACGCTTTGAATCGGAATTTGCGAAAAAAAATCTTCGGGTGTAAAGGGTTAGGACTATGAAAAATAGATAGTAGCCGATTCAGACCTACTGAATATGCATATAAAATTTGGTGAAAATCGGAAAAGCCGTTTCGGAGGAGTTAGGTAACTATTACTGTGACACGAAAAGTTTATATATAAGATTTTGTTTATTTCTTTTCAACATATTATGCGGCTGTTTTGAACTACGAGTATTTTGACTTTAACTCGAAAAGTTGTTTTATATCAACATAATTTGGCTATTTTGAAATATTTTAACTTTAACTCCAAAACGTTGTTTCGTTTTGCATACTCATAATCAGGTCTCAGGTCCCAGTGTACTGAATATTGGGAACCGAGACCTTACTATCCCTTAGTATTGTATCAATATAATATGATAAATTCATTATCATCATCATCAACCTATTATTGTCCCACTGCTGGGCACGGGTCTCCTATCAGAATGAGAAGGATTCGGCCACATTCCACCGCGCTGTCCAAGTGCGAATTGGTAGACTTCACATACCTTTGAAAACTTTTTTTTACAGAATTCTCAGGTATGCAGGTTTCCGCACGATGTTTTCCTTCACCGCTTAGCAAGTGATAATTAATTTCTAATACGCAAATAACTTTGAAAAATCAGAGGTGCGTGCCTGGGATTTGAACCTCGGACCCCTCGATCGAGAGGCCAAGTTTCTTAACCACTAGGCTATCACTGCTTGCAATGCATGGGAGACCTTAATATGCCTTAGTATTGTATCTATATGGTATGATATAGTTATTTGAAGGTGGTAGAACCCTTTGTGGTTCGACTCCGGCGGCACCACCGCCACACCTATTTCTACCTAATAACAGCAGTGTTAGGCGCTGCTGTGTTCCGGTTTGAAGGGTGTGGTAAGGGAGAAAGACTTTTCCGAGGCGTTCCAGCTTAGTCCTCAGGGGTAGCGGCGCATCTGTGGCTGACCTCAGGTAGGAATATCTAATCCTATCTGGGGTTTATTACAGATGTCCATGGGCGGCAGTAGTCACTTACCATCAGGTGGACTGCATGCTCGTCTGCTACTCTTATATAATTAAAAAAAAAAAAAAAATCATGAATCTGTTTTAGTAGTTATAGTATATCGGCACGTATAGTATAATTATATCGGAACCTTGCTGTAGCGCGATGGGCGAGCGAAATCAGCGCTTGTAAACAATTTAAAACCAATTACCGTCTTTGATAACATCATTATAAGTTACTTCAAGTCTGCCTCTGTTGAGGTTTTATATTCATAAACTAACCTAAACTAACCAAATAAAGAAACTAACCTAATTCATTCGAATTTGGTTAGTTTATTTTCTTAGATATTTTATATTCGTTTTTGTCCAGTCAGTTTTTGTTTGGTCATTCTTTTTTTATTTAATATCATTATTTAAAAGACATATTAAGATAAATAAAATGTAAATTATATTTCGTTAATTGTTTATCTAATCGGCTATCTTTAATTTGCGTTAATTTTTAAAGTATTTTTATATTGCATTCTCTTACTAAGGCCCCAATTTACAATGTGTATGGCATCGATATGGTATCATCGATATGAATGAAAACGGTTTTTAGTCACGATATTGTATATCGGAACCTTACCGTAGTATGAGCTCGTACCGCCATTTAATATGATAATCAGATTATGGGCGAGCGAAATCAGCGCTTGTAAACAAATTAAAACCAATAACCGTCCTCTCTAACATCATTATAAGTTAGTTCACGTCTACCTCAATTGTGGTTTGTTGAATGAATGAGATTAGTTTCTTTCCTTACGTCTAAGTATTTTATATACGTCTTTTTGTAGTCAGAAAATAAAGAATCCACCTGGATTCTTTATTTATTAAAAGTCGTTATATGAATTCACAAATACGATAGTGTATTGTATTACCTAGATGTTGTATAAATACAAGGAACCACACTACTGTATTGGAAATAGTACTTGTGAATAATATTATTTTAATATAATTATGTTTGTGTCAATATTCATGCAAGTAGTTTTCCTAATGATGTTTTTATTTACTATTTCGCAAGTGATAATTAATTTCTAATATGCACATAGCTTTGAAAAATCAGAGCAACCAGGGATTTGAACCCCGGATCCCTGATTGTGAGGCAGAAATTCAAACACTAATGTATCAGAGCTTTCCCGTGTTACTTTGAGTTTCATTTATTTATTTAAAGAATCGCCAACATACTGAGTCTAAGTGCCAGGACAATTATAGGCGACGACAACATGCAAATTAACAAATGTCAATGATATAAAAGCTATGAATTAAAAATACAAATATTATTAAATTACATTACAAACAGAATATTGTGAAGAAAAAAATAATATTAATAAAAGATGTTAATGAATAAATTGTCATTTCAAAAATAAATACAGAATTTTAAAAATATTGATATTTTATTGAATTGAATTAATTAATCATATTTTATATGCATAAAGTTCATAGTGTAATACAGTTTAAATATACAGTACAAAGGAAAATAAAATTTAAAATGTCATGTAAAATTATATATATATATATATATATGTTAAACAATATGACAGGTGAATTATATATGATGAGTTTAAAACAATGCGTGTTAACACACTAATCCAAACTATTCTCCACGAATATCTATTAGACAACGTGGTAGATATTGCTTCACAAAGATGCGAGAGAAACTCGTGCCCTACAGTAGGAAATGCCTCTTTATGCTTTGACGGATGCATCACCACATCTCTTTTAACTTGTAATACGAGTAATAACCATTGCAAAGAATATCACTGAGTTGACATGCGAGTAAACGATGCTATTCATACATTACTATTCATTCATTACATACATTATTATATATTACTTCAGTGATATTTTACATATAACTCTATGTACCTACTACATTATTATTGCCTTATCTTATCAAATTAGTTTATTGCCTAACAGATTAAATAGTGTTTTCTATGTACTTAGCGCGTTATGTTAATGTATGGTTGCTATAACAATAGCATACACTATGTAAATATTAAAAGTACTGTGCAAATTACTTCGTAGTTAATTCGACGTCGATTAAGCATTAAACATGTTAACTAAATGTTTTAGTAATAAATACTACCGTAGCAGATAAATGCAAAGTTCTTTCTAAATAATCATTCTCGTTAAATCTAGTGACATTAAACTGTAATTACAGAAACCTAATTCTTAACTCTGTCACAACGGCGAGGACCTAGAAAAGTATAAACGATATGTTGCGTCCACACGCTTGCCAAAACGGGACAAACCGATACAAATTTAAACGGATATAGCGTTTGACTTGGTTTGTGTATATTCGCTAACGCTTGTATCCGATTGAGTGTTTTTAGTAGATTAATGGGCAATTTGTTCACGGGTACTTTTGTAGTCTTTGAGTTTACGGCAAGTGTCAAGCATATAGATGCAATAGATTAAGGTAAACAATACCGACATCGAAACTGGTTTTCAACATGTATATGTATGTATATAGGTATATGGTGGTTGACATCAATAGCTTTAGTACAATTTACTTAAAGAGGTATCTTGCGAGAAACAACAAGTAATGATTAGTTCTAATAGAGTGCTACTCAATATGCATGACGTTTGTAACAATAATACCTATTACACCTTATATGTTGTGAGTCTAGCTCTTAGATATTTCTGAACGAAGTGATGCGTCATTAACCAAGTTGTGTTTTACCCAAAAGTACTCATATATTCATTAGAATTCGGTGCTCTGTATCGCTTGACATTATTGCAGGTTACATCTACCATGTAAAAATGTTTATCCCCTTCATGTCAGTCTTTCTCTATTAAAAGGTTATCTTTGTTGGCAACCCAACAAAAGTGTTAACGTAGCAATTATGTGGCAACACTGAGCGCTCTCTTCCGCTCGCCACTATCAAACCGCCTGTACGTGTAATAGTTAAATAAAATAAGTTTCTGCCTCCAAAGCATCAATCTTTTATCACCCCTACAATCTTTTATCCCCATTCTTAAACATTAAGGCTTTAAGGCTTCGAAAAAAAAATTTAAAGATTCAGATCTATTTAATTCATTGATTAGCTCCAAAGCTTGTATTAACGAAATGTTTGGTTAGGTTAGAGAAAGACCTTCTAGAGAAAACCCCCATACGTCTGTCAACGTCCATACGAGTAACTCCAACTTGTAGACGTGTATGTACGTACACTAAACAAGTTAGAAGATTTATGCTGAGGTCGCAGTCACGAAAATGTTTCGCCGCCACATAAAAACTTTTAAACAAGTTTGTCCTCTATATCTCTTTGCCATTCTTCAAACCGAGTATTACAATTGTAAATAAATAAATTAGTTACTTAGTTTCCCTAGATTCTCTCCGTTATGACAGACTTGAGAACTGAATGTCACTAGATTTAATGAAATATAACTATTTAAAGAACGGCACATTTACCTACTACAGTAGTATTTATTATAAGAACTAATATAACACACATACTCCTACAACTATATTCTTCACTTTTATCAGACATGTTATTGTCTCATCGTATTATTTTATAATTTACAATTACCTACCTTTTTATTTTGTGTTACAATAGTCCGTCTTAAAGAGATAGAATTAGTGATAAATTCCAAGAGGTAAATTACTAAAGACCAGACTGGAACAGTATGTATTGTATGCAACAGGCTTCCTCATTTCTTTAGAAGACCGTGCTTGGCTTTGGCACTTTGGGGTCAAAGACTGTAAGGAACTAAGGACCTTTTACCTGCGCCCCTAGACGCGTGTCCTGCACTTACACATTAAAACAACGTAGCATTCTATTCCTGACTCACGTGCATGTGCCTATTTTTTATAAGACTGAAGTAGCAAATATACATGCAGTCTACGCGGTGGTCACTATGGCAGTGTAACCAATGGGCATCTATAACCAACTCCACAGAACCGCTTTTATCTGAAGCCTAGCCTTGGCACTCCTGACGACTAAGATGGTTCCTCATATATAATAACGCAAACATCCCAACCTTTAACATAAATGCAGAACTGCTTTACGCTTGAACTAGATTTTTTTTATAATATACCTAGGATTATCAGGCAAGCTTTCAGTCCACTTGATAATAAATGGCTACTGCCGCCCATGGACATCTGTAATTAACACCAGATAGGATCAGATATTCCTACCTGAGGTCGGCTACAAATGCGCCGCTACCCCTGAGGACTGAGCTGGAACGCTTTGGAAAGTTATGTCTCCCTTACCACACTTTGTAATACGCTGTGTCTATGAAACGATTGAGTGCAAATCGCGTGTGAATGAACGGGACTCACGTTCGTATACATAAACACGCGCGACAGGAAACAGGTCCGTGCTATGCTAAATGTAAAAGAATGTCGATAGTACTCTCACATTGACATTGACAAATGAGTGGTTGCCCCAACTTTGTGAAGCTAGCACGTATTTTGCGTTTTAAGTGCAAAGTCATTTGCAAAACAAAGTCGAACAAAGCCCGCTTGCTAGGAACTCTGAAACGGGACGAGTTGTGTGATTTAAATTATTTTCCGGTGCAATACTATGCTTATTTAGTGCAACAAATCCAACAAGTTAGTTATGTTCAATTGAGTATAAAACTTCATTATTAAGAAAATAACTAAACTGAAAAAAAAAATACACGGTTCCAATATCCAACTCCCAGCTTTATCATCAGATCTTCCTCACTCCATTTTTCTCAAAAATACAATTTAATTTATTCCACACTTTTATTAGGTACACTATATAACAGTAATCTTCATTTTGGAGAGACATAAAGCTGCTGTTCACATTAGGCTGGACCAACAGTTTACCGCTCGCCGACTGTTACATATTGCTGTTCACACTAAGCGACAAGAGCTGGTTTTGTTCACATTAAGTAAGATCGAAATATTTATTGTCATTACAGTGTGAACAGAAAAACCTGTCAATCGGTGACCAGTAAAACGGTTGGATCACATAGAGATTAAATCGGGCTTTAGAATGGACATACACAAACTGTTATCCTACTTCACACTGAGATCATCTGAAACTAATTGACGTTTGATTTACATTTCAAAACAACTAATTACCAATTGATAATAAGTAGATGACAAATTTCGTCTCCATCTATTCTACTATATATCTAATAGAATTTCTTTGACTGACCCAAATGCAAATTCAAATTCTTTATTGCTCATACTCATTATCATAGTCAGATCTTACAAATTAATTATAGTACAAGCACGCACCCTACTAGGGCATTGCAATATAATATTTAATTTATTTTTAAACCGAAATATCTTTATCATTCTTGAACAATAAATGTGATCAGGCTCTATTCTCTGACTCAAAGACGGATATACAATAATAGAATAGTGTTCACCGTCCGATAATTGTTAGGCAACAGGTGTATTAGTTGCTAATACTCGAGTCTAATTGAATAATTCAACGCCTTTTTATACAATCCAAATAAATGACGTCATCTCTACGTAATTGTATTATTAAACGGTATGGAATTGATGCTTGTTTGTCAATATCTGTTGTTTGTGGTACCTATGTACTAGAAGTTAGATTTGTAGAAATATTTGTATCATCTGCCAGTTTATCTCCCGTAATTTGAGTAGAAATAATCTAATAAAGGTCCATAGACAATACTGGAAAAATTTGGATTCAAACGATTGTGAAGAAAATATTGAATAATTATTTTTTTTAAGATATGGTGATGGACTCCGCATTTTGTGTGTACAATAAATTCCATTGCTAATTTAATATTAAAAAAACATTAGTTATATATGGCGTGATCATTTTTATAAATAACATTTTACCATACAACAGAAGTAAAACTTCTACATAGAAGTGAAACTTCTAATACTTATTATAATCAGTTTACTTCTTAATCAGTTTACAATTTGTTTTTCTTTTATAACATAAAATAGCTGTGGTATACTTGATACAAATTACAAGAACAGTGAATTGCTCAGTAATTAGTGAACTCGTGAACTAAAATGCGCTGGTTTCTGAGCGGCTGTGCTATTTGACCTGAACTAGATTAATGCAATGGCTTAATGTTATTCTAGTAATGAACGATTTATACCTGCGATTCAATCTCAAATGAAATACACAGGCTTGTGTTTTTCATTGTTCACAAGTAGATTGAGCAGGCATATCATAATTTTGCTTTTATTCTTATCTGTCCTCCCTTATATGCTGCCAACGAATAAAACCATCCCCGCAGAGAAAAAATGTATTAAAAATTTTGGACTAACAATTAAATAAGTTTCAAAAAAACTATTTTATTACTTAGTAATTTCTTTTATTTCTTATCTAATTATACAGTTTTGTTTTGTTTAGAAAAAAACTGCAATTTTTACACCTTCTTTATCCAGGTAAAAAAAAAACATCTTCTATATGCATGACTGTTTGCCAAAAAATATTGCAAAAACAACGTAAACATGTTTACGTGAATTGATTAGTAATATTTTTATTTGTAAGTCAAATCGTTTTTTATTTTAATAAATAAATAAGGATTAAAGTGACATCTTACAAATGCTATTTGCATCTGCAAAGCATAGATTTTAAATTAAACTAAATTAGGTCGTTTATCACAGCGAACTTAGCTCTTCTTGAGATCTGCAAACTTTTTACAGCAAATGTATTTGACTTGGTATAATTTAAAACGAATTATGTTGATTGTTTGACAAGAATTTAAAAACCTGCTTTTAAAAAAATAAATATAATAATTTTACAATAGTATTTCAAACCTGTCTTAAGGAATTATCCAGTTCTTTTAGTATAAAAACGCATTTGTCAATAATAAGCCTCGACAAGACTTGAATTTGTAAAGCTGTATTATTTTAAAGTAAGTATTAATGCCGACTGAAATTTAATCTAAAAAATGTCAAATTCTAAATAAATTAATTTATTGTCTTAAAACAAAAATGCTGCTTAGATTAAAACTAAAATAATACCTACAAATACCAACTGTGCAAATCTAATTGCACTATCGGAACTGAATTCCAATTTTTCAGGTGCGTTACAGAATCTGAAACGGGGCAGGGCGGGCGGCCGCGGGCGGCAACCTCCCGCTGTCCCGCACCTTACCGCAGTATACCTTCGCCCGTTCCGCGTGACACACGTGTCGTCACGTCGCGATCGCACCGCGTAACCGATCATCAATTTATGAATTAAATCCTCTGTGAAAATCAACGTTGATTGCTTTGTGTGTGTTAGATTCTCGGTTCTGGTGTGTTCGTGAGTTTCCAGTGCATTGTGTGTGAGCGGCAGCTTGTTGACGATGTGATTGATTAAGGTAAGTTCGTTGTTACACGCTTGTTGTTTTTGGGAATTGCTTATATATAAATGTAATATTAATTCGTACAAATGTATTGTATTTAAATTTCGTTGCTATATATTTAGTTGTAGTTGTAATAAGTGGTACAATTTGCGTTGCTTTATATATTTAAGCTAGTACGATAGTTTGGTATGTCCTATTTGTTATTATTGTGGGTCTCAGAATAAGAGGGGCTTAGTCTACCATGCTGGCCAAGTGTAGGCCAAGGCCAAGTTTAGGAATTCTTAATAGTTCGGGATTTCTTACAATATTCTTGCAGCGACAAAACAAATATTAATTAGATCTTAATTAAAAAAGGCTTATATATGTTATCAAACAAGCATATATGATGTATCATACGTGCTACATACATTATGTATGTCGATCTACATACAAAATGTTTGAATTCTAAATATGTAACTCCGATAACAGATAACATACTTTATAATCCTTATTTACTCGTAGTTAGCACGTACGCATTTTAGGGTATCATTAAAATAGTTTATGACTTGTCATCCATTTTTATTGATCTTTTTATCTGTATCAAATGCTTATCAAGCAACGAAAATGTACGGTAATTTCGCTATTCTAACTAGCAATATAAAATAAATAGTATATATATGTTCGTATTACCAAATGAAACTTCTTACATGGATAAACATTAAGCTGTCCCACTGCTGGGCACGGGTCTCCTCTCAGAGTAAGAAGGATTAGGCCATAATCGGATTGGAATTTTTAATATATTCTTTGAGAACTTTTTTTGAAAAATCTCTCTCGTAGTATAGGTTTCCTGAACATATTTTCGTTTCTTTTGTTTATTTTATTAACAAATAGTAATTTGTTTCTCTTAATTATACGAATAAAATTCATACAAAGATGTAGTTGAAATAATACTCAATCTATTACAGAGAACTTGCTATTTTTTTAAAGAATAGAGTAGCGAGCTTGCAGTTCATTTGAGTAAGGTCACTGCCACCCATGGACATCAGCAGTCACCAACTCCATATAGGACAGGATGTACCTGAAGGTTACAGACACGTTTCAAGTCCTGAGGACTAAGATCATCACCTCATTTGTAAACAGCCATCCACACCCCGTAACAGAATGAATTCACGCCAGAAATGGGTGCGGCGGTGGTACCTCTTCGGTAAAACCATACTGGCTCTACCTTTATTGTACTTAGTAATTATAATGTATTTAATAATTATAATGATGTTGTACCTACTTTATTTCTATCACATATGTAGGTTAAAAGGTGCATTATATAAAATATATTATAAAAATGTCTAATTACCTTATTACGTTATCAAGGCCTTAACTTGTACACCCATAACCCGGTAGTCATGGGTTAATGATGATGGCGACTATCATAATATATGACTATTTTTACGTAAATATCTAAAGATAAAAAATATGACTCTATTGATGAACCTCTGCTAACCTATTTCGAAGCAGACGAGGACAAAGAGTGCGGTACATAGAACGACTTTTGTTACAAAGCGGTCATACTTGGTTTATTTATATTTGACGACCCGCTTGGCGGAGCGGTCACCATACCGATCTGACGCAAAGGGTCCCAGGTTCGATCCCCGGCCAGACAGATATCTGAATGATGTATTTAGATTTCTGTTTCTGGGTCTGGGTGTTTGTGTATTTGTGTATGTGAGTGTCCATACTGTCCAACATAGACTCCAAGATTTCTAACAGAACACAGAAGTCCTCCGACCACGGTATCCTTATTGGACTCTATCTAGGTAAGCATTTACATGCATTTACGCTCACCACACATTCGGGTGTTTACAGTATGTGGCCGCACATACACTGACGTTCTTCCCGAGTCCTGGTTGGGCCGTTTGAACTCCCATTTTTGCCGCAAGCCCGGAAGCCCACTTTTAGTCGCCTCTTACGACAGAAGTCACTATAGCTCTATTCCGATGCCGAAACAACATGGACAAAAGGACAGTCTATACCTACACTGAGTTATAAACATCGTTTTCAACTGACTGGAAGCTGACCTAAATTCGGCTGAGCGATTTAACTGCTTCTTCAGAGTGAGTCGTGATTAAGGCAATTAAACTAAGTTCGTACCTTTGTTTAACTCACAGATATAGGTCTGTGGTTTAACTGCAAAGAGCCGTCATGTTTATCTCATTACGGCGCGCCGCAAGTTTAAACAATTGACGAACTATTTGAGCGTGGGGCGGCTTTGTTCGGAAACTCGTTTGAGGGTCTCGCGACTTAAGGCGGGTTCTGACAAGTGAAATAAATCGTGCGACATAAGGCGAGTGTGCTGTATAGCGTTATAAATATATCATGTAAATGTAACAAACACTAACAGTCACTAACACGTAGGATTTCAATTACAGTGATTGCGTTGAATTTCTGTGTCGTCCACACTATTCGCGTTTCATTATTCGATATATTTTTTTTGTAAAATTACAGAAATAGCTTCATAAACAGAGAATTGAACCTGTTCATAAATGCCCAACTGAGCATTTAGGTATGTGAATTTGTTTTTTTCTAAGAACACGGGATATGAATTATGTACTTTTTTGGATGGATAAACGGGATATCGTATTAAAGTATTATATTAAAAATGTACAGACATGTACTACAAAGTTTAGGTTAACGTACGAGTATTTACTGTTACGCGCATATACTCTTAGTCAGTACCCAGCTTTAAGTTTGAAAATGACAGTGACATCAGGTCATGATGTCATCATAGGGACTAAAGAATTCAATGTAGGTACATTAACAGAGTTCTCATTAATTCCAGCGTCGTGAATAAAATTTTTTATCCGTTGATGACTCAGACCAAAAAATAGACTTAATCTTTAGAACAATACATTGAAGAATACTAAATTTTGTCGAATTGCGTAGTACAAATTACGTAATTATACAAAATATCATATATGTAATATATGGATCATGCCGAGTGCGTTCAGTGGATATTTGGGGTACAAAGCAGAATCATAGGTGTTAAGTCCTAACACTGTTGTTTCATATTAAAAGCTTGTAATTAAAATATATAAAAAAACACAATAAATATAAAAGTTTAAATTCATATTATTTACCACTTAAATGTTTAAAGTCACTAACACAGCGCCGGGGCGTTGTCTTTCTTTTTAATCTGGGCTTAACTGTTATTTGACCCTTTGTATGTCAAATAAAATTGATCGAATTCATCTCATTTGCGCAGTTCATTTTGGTATTAAGTATAATTACTGAAATTGCAATATTGGCATTTTTCTCTCATATTGGTTTTAATTTAATAATTAAAACCGATCTTGAAATATTATAAATGGATTGTTTTTGTAAAACTTTCCAGGTTTATTTTCATTTATCAATAAATTGTCAAATTTAACGCAAGGAATCGTTACAGTAATTTCTAATTGCAAGATTTGATTGAAATCATTTTAATATAAGGAAATAAAGTAAGAAATACTTACAGTGAAGACATAGAACTTAAAAAATATTATGATGAACAAATATTAAACATAAAAAATTAAGTAAATATTTTTTTGAAAGTTTCCTTTTTCGGAAAAGGCTCATCCTGAGCGTTCCACACGGCTCATAAAAGCGGCTCTGAATTCCAGTGAAGCCTTACATGCAACGTAAAAAATTTTGTTGTATTCATAAAAATATATATTATTTATTAATAGAAAGGTTAACTTTAACTTCAAAATTCAATAAATATTAACAATCTACACACCATGCGCTAATTTTGGATTGATCTAGTTAGGGATGATCTCAGTAAAACGTATAGTGCTAGAGCGACCTGATACATAATCATGTATCATCGTTTATGCTCAATATGCCTAACACACACAATCAGTTTAGCAATTGAAATAGACGAAGCTTCCTACCGCTTCTGTTTTGATTTCAAGGTGTCAGTTTGCACGAACTTCATTGTTGTGGTGATCTCCTGGCATCTACAAGTGTATAGTATGCAATCGTCATACGCCTTTCACGCCCATCCTTGAATATCGATTCACACTGACATATTATAACATCTTAACCCTTCCGGTCTGCTATATGCAATAATCTTACATCCATTCGTACATTTTATTACCTGTGAATATAGACTTAGGATGGGTTCCACCGTAGGCCCGTTTATAGTGTGCGTTAAAGTTACCTATAACAATAACTTTGACAATACCGATGGAATGAAACAATTCTCTGATGCACCAAGTTATTAGTCATTAATGTCATTTATGTCACCACGATTAGTCGACGTTGGCAGATACGCAAGTTGATAAAAACAATAACTTTAACTGACCGAATCGACCAGTTAACAATAAGTGTCAGTTATGACGTCATGTTAAAATTATGCAACCCAATAATTGCTTAACCATAGATATAACGGCTGGTAAGGATTTGTCCGCCAAAACTGGCGCGGGTGCACTCTTGCAAGTCTTTTTTTATAATGTATTAGTAGCAGACGAGCATGCAGTCCACCTGATGGTAAGTGGCCACTGCCGCCCATGGTCATATGTAATCAACCCCAGATAGGATTAGATATTACCACAGATGCGCCGCTACCCCTGAGGGCTAAACTGGAACGCCTCGGAAAAGTATGTTTCCCTTACCACACCCTTCAAACCAGAATACAGCAGCGCTCAACACTGCTGTTATGAGGCAGAAATAGGTGGAATCGCAGAGGGTTCTACCACCTTCGCACCGTCGAGTCTTTTTAAACAGCGTAATTTACGAGCAGTGCGGCGGGCGTACAGCGCGTTCGCACGCGGCGTGTGCTCGCTCTTATAGTGTTTTTCGAAATCAGCGAAGCGTCGCCGCTACATACCATGGATCGCGGCGATCGCAAGCCGCTCGTCCGAAATCGTATTGAGCGGACGCCCGCTTCATGCACACGGGTCAGTTTTAGTGTACGCCCTTTTCTTTCAATAATTTTGCAATTAAAACCAGCAAGCTATCACCGTCATGCTCTCTTTATACGGTCGTGTATTGGCAAATATAACAGTGAAGGTCCACCAAATCACGAGCGAGCTACTTATTTTCGTTATGCAAGAAAATTTTGTTTGCTTATGCCGTTGACGCTACATTTATCGTTATTCAAACATATGGAGTGTGATAAATTGTGTCGTGTGGAACAAATGCGAGGAATTGTATGTTACAAATACTAGATGTTAGGTACGCATTGGAATATATTATTTGTTACGCTCGCTCGCTACGATTATGTTGAAGATTTTATGGGTGGATGGATGATTTGAATAACCTTCATCTTTTATAAAGAACTCGAATTTTATATAACGTTCAAGATTTTTTAAGTAAATAAAAGATGCGATAATTGTATACTACACCTGATATAAGTGGTAATGTTGCATGTATTATAATAAAATATAAAATACCACAGTAAATAAAGAAATATTATGAAAACTAATCATAAAAAATTGTCCTAAATGTAAGGATTCGAAGATTTATTTTTCATTTTATAGAACTTTGATTTATACAACAATTACAATTATTACCTAGTCCATGATATCTTATTAAATATTACGATTTAGGTACTTATAAATATTTGTGATACAAAAAAATCTCACTCCTCAAGAAGTTCTATTAAATTTATTCTACTGTTTTCAAAGTTAAAGAAACAGTTTAAAAAACATACACTTCAGTACGTGGATGTCTTCGGAAAGGACCGCTACTACCTATTTAATCCCTACTCGTTTTGGAAGTAAGGAAATCATTCTATTAATGTCTGACACCACAGCAATGTGTAAAGCTATTCGTGATTTACAATGATTTTAATTTCTCCCATTGACCGATATATATCCAGTTTTGTTTATAATCATCTTCCAACGTTATGTAAACAGATTTTAGTGCACACGAACCACCTATTAAATCTGTGCGAAATCTAAAATTAGTGAGTAACTACTGTATGATTTGAATAGATTTTATAAAAATTTTGGATCATATTAATGGAGAATTTCTTCTCTTTCATTACGAGATTCTTTGTCGAAACCGTTTTTCCTCTTATGAACTAAATTGGATATATTTTTAGGCGATATAGTCATATATTTGTCCTTTAACAGCAGTGTAAAGTGCTGATGTATTTTGAAGAATGTAGTAAAGTGGAGACATATATGAGACCATTTAATGTATGTAGGTAGCTGTCAGGCCACGCATCTATTCTTAGTTCGTTATAGCTGCTCGGTGACCATTTACCATCAGTTGAACTACATGGTAATGAAGTGCAGTGAAGTGCAGTAAAAATCTGGCAAAACGTTGCATTTTTATTTTAAATCACAGAAAAATATGTATGTCTCCGTACGTAAAACTATCTTTTAACGCAAAAACATCACCATAATGCATGGTCACACATAAAATTTACATTTTCATGTCAACCTATTTCAAGCTTTATGTAAACCCTCAACTATAATATTCTCAAACTATATTCTAATATAACGTTATAACGTTACCGTCTAAATCTAATTAATTTCCTATTTCCCTTGATCAGTCTCAATATTCATAGCCGTGCATGTAGTTAATTGCACAATGGATCGAATGCGGTTGATGGAGCGATCTCACATACCAACACATAATTTAAGCAAGATAGCTTACTTATACAGAGTGTGTTAATTTATTGTTTATTTTACAAGTAAATAAAAAGGACAGAAATAGATGATAATATACCAAGAAAAGATTTTCCTGAAGGTAAAAAGAACACAAATAATCATGGTACAAAGTTACTGCTTGTTTAAGTAAAACATTATTTACTTCGTGGTTGCAAGTCAATTGTCCAGGTAATATATATAATCATATAAATAACATGCTCATCTGCAACTTTAATTAAAAAACCCACAATTCGATTCAAAATATAGCACTGTAAAGTCTTATTTCTCCGTAACGTAGAATTAAGTCTCTACAATCGAAAGACTCTTAAAAAATCTGTACCAAACAATATTCTAATATAGCGTTACTGAGTAAATTGAATTAATTTCCTATTTCCCATTATCAGTCTCAATATTCATAGCCGTGCATGTAGTTAATTGCACAAAGGATTGAGTGCGGTTGATGGAGCGGTCTCCGGGAATTGCATCTGGCGATGAAGTGCGCACACAAACATAGTTTGAGCAAGATTGCTTGCTTATACAGCGTGTGTTAACTTAATAGGGGAATATGATTAAACAAGTAAATGTTACATGGTCATAAATAATATAAAGTGGTATGAATATGTTTTTCATAAGAGGCCAATGATTTTTCTCGGAAAATTATAAATTGTTTACCTTAATTGTACAAACACGCTGTTTTTTCTTTAGATTCCAACTTTTTTTTTGATATAGAAAATTATAATATCTGTACCTTAATTTTAAATTGGTAAAACACTGTGATTCAACTTCGGGCTATTTCTGCCTTGTAACAACAGTGTTCAGCGTTGCTGTATTCTTGTTTGAAAGGTAAGATAAGGAAGGTATACTCAGAAAAGGCATTACTACTTAGTCCACAAAGGTAGCAACACTTTTACTGTCGACTCGGACTCTGATCTTATCTGGTTAATTATCCATGACGGGCAGTGGCCACTTACCCCCAGCATGCAGCAGCATGCTCGATTGCTACCCCCATATTTTTAAAAGAAAAGCAAGGGTTTTTAAAATATTTGAGTCTCTAGAATTCAAAACAAAAGCCCTCTTAAACTGCCTTTGTAATACGTATACTTATTTCACATCTAAATAAAAAGTAGGTTTAGCTTTTTGTTGTTCTGCTTCTTCCAAGATAACTGGGGCAAACAAACAAGTATAATATTCAGAATACACCAATGTTTTATTTCGCCTCTTACAGCGCTAAAGCTGCAAATAATATTTTTTTAGTTATACTTCTTTAAGTATTAAGGTTTTTCCCTTGATGACAGTGTTTTTTTATAAGTCGATATAATGTCACGAGAAAATGACAGATTGAAATAATAAATATGTAAATAAATCTAAATATGGTTTAAGATTCTTTATTTCTCAAAATGGTTTAACGAAAAGCTGAAAGAAATAAAAAAATGATTATCTCTTCTTATAACAGTGAAAGAAAACATCGTGATACATTTTCACGGCTGTGGTTGTATTAAAAAAAAAGGTTGAAGTCCTAAAAGATTATGATCTAAACCCTGAACCTCTAATAGGAGCTCTATGCCCAATAGTGGGGCAGTAATGGGTTGATGATGTCTACCTATTGGGGCTAATATATAGTATATGGTTTTTTCGATACTTAAAAGGCACTAGCATATACATTTGTAATTTTAAATTTCATTACATAAGTCCTCTGGCTGCAACAACAGACCTAGATTTAGTAGATCTTTACAAAGCTTTGATATAAACTCGAGAAACACCAATTTGGGAGACAAAGCCGAAATGTCTCTGGTTTCGGTGTAATCATGTATAATTAGACAGATTCTGTTACTTCAAAGTTACGCTGTTACGAACAAAATGTATTTTATCTTTCTTTTGTTGCCAATCTCGGTATATATCTACAAAGTTAAAGTGTTCGCCTGTGATTTTGAAATAGATTAGTTGAATAATACTAAAACGTACCTACATATTTTCGTTTTTACTTTTGTTTGTCTGTCTTGTTGTTTGTCCGATATTACCCGAAATGGTGGCTCTAGTTTCCGTAACCTTCTCTAAAAGATAAAAACTTTTTAGAACGTAGAAAACGTTGTGAGAAAACTGTCGTGTACAGTTAGCATATAAAGTCTACGCATTTTGATGTGAAACATCTATAGCCGCACGTAAAACCGATTTCTGGCGTGGCGACGCATGCATGACGCTATACGATGGTATATATATATACAGTCTATATGCAGTAGTGTGTACGGTGTGGCGACGCGTCGCCATGCGCAATCGAATTCAATAAATAGTCATCGTTATCTGGAAAAAAATCGTAATATTTTATTTTATCATTATGACATATTTAGTTCCTATCACAATATGTTCTTTTCTGCATATTACTTTTACAAAATAATGTCGATGTTTCACATCTGCCAGGCGTCCCGTGATGGCTCACATTTTTTTTTTAATATTGCAGAACTTCCCCTGACTCAGTTTTAGTCAGGCCTGTAACAAAGTCCATCTTACTATTGCAATCCAGAATAACAGACAAATGTTAGTAGCCAACCCGTGTCGGATATTTTTAAATCACCCATTAAACCTTCGATAAGGTTTAACGACTGCTATCCAGTGATAACAACCGGGAACTACGGCTTAATGTCCCGAAGGAGAGCGGACTTTAAAATCCACTAGTTGTACCCATTAAATGTGCGAACAACTGTGCGCTCTTTTTGCAAATTTTAAAGTGTTTTATTTTTCATAAAATTTAACTAGCAAACAAACCTGATCTTCTTAAAGTGCCTCTCCAATTATTGAAGGTTGGCTATCAGCTTCTTGCTTTCCTCTTTGCTTGTAGCTCTGCGAAATAGCTCAGCGGCGCTGGCTAATCCGGTCCATTCTCGGATGTTACGTAACTACGACTTCTTTCTCCTGCCAACCTTCCTTCTTCCAAACGAACCTCATTGCCGTCCGCGTACTTCTATAACCAAATTCAAAACAAAATTTCTTCTTTGAGGCGATCAAAGGTGGCTACTCCCGCGGACTGAGATGGTTACTTCACATCTCATCATCAACCCATTATTGTTGAACTGTTGGGCACGGGTCTACTCTCAGAATGAGAAGGTTTAGGCTATAGTCCACCGCGCTGGCCAAGTGCGTATTGGTAGACTTCACATACCTTTAAACATTTTTTTCAGATTTTAAATCTCTTAGGTATGCAGGTTTCCTCACGATGTTTTCCTTCACCGTTTAAGCAAGTGATAATTAATTTCTAATACGCACATAATTTCGAAAAATCAGTGGTGCGTGACTGGGATTTTATCCTCGGACCCCTCGATCGAGAGGCTGAGTTTCTTAACCACTAGGCTATCACTTCACATCTATGTGGGCTTATATCCACACCCTTCCTTTTTTTTTCTTTACGAGGGGGAAACCTTCGAAAGGTACCCGACGACGTGGGAGCGACGCCGGGTTATGTGGGATTCTTACCGCACTAAAACCACCCCGGTGGCCGTCCTCAACGCTTGTTGGAGAACTCCGGGATCTCCGACGGAACGCAACCGGAGTCCTCCAAGCGCTCCTCTAGCACCATCTGGTGTTCACGACGGTATGCGACCACACATACCGCCATCCTTCCCGGGATCGCTTACTGGACGGCTCGAGCTCCCACTCTTGCCGCTCGCAACCCCGGAAGCCCCCTTTTAGTCGCCTCTTACGACAAGCAGGAGTTACCGTAGCCCTATTCTAGTCCCGGAACTACAGACACTGGTTTTACCTATCCTTTGAAGACTAACAATAAAATAGAACCGTCTAGCATCACTTATTTCATTATCTGATCTCTCTTTGTTCTGAAATTTACTGCAGACTATCTAAAATTCATAACCTACTTTGGCAAAGAAGATTTCCTAATAGAATTATAATATTCCGTTCTTACTACAGCAAATAGATGCCCAACGAAAACGAATCTGCAGAAATGCGATTATATGGAGCGCTGAGCTTCTAAACGTAAAATTTAATGGTTTGAGAGATGATTTATAGAATTTTATCCACCTCCACAATTTTTATGTCGTTGTAATTCGCTATTTAATTATAGAGATACTGTATAAAATTGAGTATGGAGGTAAATTATGTTTTAAGTATGAAGATATATTCGCTTATGGAACGTTTGTAAGTATTACGCTAATGATATGGCAAGATTTAGCTATTAATAATTGACCAAGTGTAGACGAACTCACACACGGAGTGTTCCGTATCACCAAAATTAAATGTATGTTTCTTTAAAATTCTAGTATTTGTTATATTATGGCTCAAGTGATACAGCCCTGCTGTAGATAGACAGACAGCGGAGGCGTAACAGTGTTTTTACTCTTTGTGTCCGGAACTTTAAATATAAAGCATGCCCCAAACCACTGACGGCTTTACCTTGCTATTATTGTTAGTTCAAAATTTAATCTTTTAAAATACGATCCAAGTACACCTTAATAAAGTTTCAAATGCTTATTATCTAAACGGAAAACAGATGTTCAGTCGCTTTTCCGTGCCAAGAAAAGCGGAACCGAAAAATTACACCACATAAAATAACTATGATTATGCAATAAAAAACTTCAAATATTAACTGATATATAATCGTTTTAATATCCGCTAAAACTGAATTCCTCCTTTGATCTTTCAAATATATTAAGGTTAAGCGTTTGCAGACGATGTGTAGATTGATATAATGATATAACATCCGTAGGGCTACCAAGGTTATTAGTCCGGGTAAATTAGTGCGATAATTGTTTACAATCTTTTTTTATAATATTACACCTATTTGTACCTAATAACAGCAGTGTTAGGCGCTGCTGTGTTCCGTTTTGAAAGGTGTGGTAAGGGAGACATACTTTTCCGAGGCGTTCCAGCTTATTCCTCAGGGGTAGCGGCGCATCTGTGGCCGACCTCAGGTAGGCATGTCTAATCCTATCTGGGGTTGATTACAGATGTCCATGGGCGGCAGTAGCCACTTAGGTGGACTGCATGCTCGTGTGATACTCCTATATTATATATATAGAACTTACAAATAAGTAAGTCAAAAGTAAGTAAGTCCAAAGTAAGTGGCTACTGCAACCCACGAAGGACTGTAATCAATCCCAAACAGGATAAGGGTCTATTTAAGGACCCCACAGACGCGTTGCTGCCCCTGAGGGCTAAGATGATCGCCTCATATGTTAGTCAACCGGTGTCCACACCCTTCCAGGATAACTTGCGAAGCAGCACCCTTACCATGAGTTTTTACGTTTTGACAAATATGACTGTTTTGGTATTTGTTTACGTATTTGCTCATACAATTTCAAATCAGCGCCCCTAGCGGATTGTATCAGAACTATAGTGTCAGTAACGTAACATTAAATGTCTAAATTGACAAAATGGCGCTTTAAGTTTTGTCTCTCTTTTTTGCGAACACGACCATGATGAACATGATGAGGTAGACAAAAAGGTCACCGTCACTTGAGAACTTACTTATTGTTACTCAGTCTACTGAAGGAAACGGAACAGAATAATGGATTGAGTAAACGTGACGTAAAATTGTGGGATGTTTTAAAAACTCATGGTAAGGATACACTTCTTTACTTCACTCCAAAACGTTTGTTGTTAATAGTATCTCCTTAATCAAACTTTACTACATAGTTCTACTACCTTGAAAATGGTGATGAAAATGAAAAAAAAAGTGATGACCGTTGTAATTTTAAAAAAAATGATGTCTCATATCATCACGAGCTTAAAAGTAAACCTTTTTACGTTTTCAAGGCGGTAAAATATTAACCATGAATGAATACCATATATGGAATAGCTATTTTCGAACCCATGCAAAGCGACGAACGCAACTCGATTAGAAATTACGGATGTAACTCCAAATCTTGACGCGCTGGTATTGGTTACATAACAACATTTATGTCACATGTTCATCACATAAATATAGCATTGATAGATAGTATATCATCCGTATGTGCTCGTATAATGTCATCTGCAGGCTGTCACGCAGTGCACAGCCCGATAATTTACACGCTGTACTATAACTCGATTAACATGGCTTTATTGGAAATTACTGTTTGTGTAAACTGCTAAAATATAGATAGAAACGTACTCGTAGAATAGTTTGGGTATGTAGCTCACCTGATACTAAGTGGTAACTGCACCAACCTTTATAATAACTCCATATAGAAGAGGAGTCCTACGATGTACTTCTATTACCAAGGAGGTGGTCACCCCATAGTTAAGCTAGGCAGCAGTTAGAAAAAGGTGTGGTGGTGGTACCTCACATCGAACCTTAGTAGTCCTACCACCTTTCAAAATCCACGTTTACAAAAATTTTAAGCTATAATTTTCTATTATGGCCATATTTTTTTCTCTGTAAGTGAATTTTGTAATACTTAAAGATATAACGATCTTAAACCTTATATCTATTATTAGAATGAACTTGCTATAATATATATAATTTTTCCAATAAGTAAACTCTTATAAGGCTATACTGCCAGCCCCAATTATCTTCCAAAAACAATATATTATTTTACAGTTACCGAGAAATAATCCAAATCTTTTGACTTTCGCCTAATTAAAATGTGCGCATTGCTTTTTAGTAGAAAGCCTAAGGTAGGCATTTTTCGTAATCAAAAAGTGAACGACTGTTTAAGCCGGATTATCCGGCGGATAATCCTAAACAAATAAGCGAGCGTTGAAATTGGGAGAGACGCTTTATCGACAGTCTTTTACAAAGATTTTCATACAAGATTGTGTAAGTGACTGCTGCTCTTATTCATAAGGCTACTGACTATGATTCATGTCACAATTTTGGGTTATATCTTCGCTTTAAAATACGGTCAACTAATGGTACAGTATGTCTTCTGATTGTGGCCCTTATATAATTATTAATTACCCAACCAACACATATTGAAAAAGCTTTTTTTCATGTAAATTTTGTTTTTCCTATTATTCTTAGAAAACCTTTCCATTTGATATCTAATCATCTTAACCTTCTTGCCTAAAATATTTAGTCCGCCATCTTAGGTTGTCCGCCATATTAGATTTAGAATAACTTCACTAATAAATAATAATCATTCATTCAAGAGTAATCCAAACCAAACGTATATAAAATAAAATCAGTTCAATCGGTTAAGGATTAGGATTAACTGGTTTAAACCTCATTTGCAAGATTTAACTATCATAATATCCCAACGAACTAACAAGGATAGGTAAATAACAGCTTGGAATAATTGGCATTTGAAAAATGTTTTTGCACCCAAAGAAAACTGTTTTTAAATAATCTAAAAAAAATCATTACCGCCTTTATTGATGTGAAACATCTATAGCCGCACGTAAAAAAGATTTCTGGCGTGGCGACGATTACCTTTAACTACATAGACAAATGTTCTATAAGGGACAGAGCTATTAGAACAATGTGATAAAAAAAGACAACTAGTGTTTGACCTTGCGTTTCAAGTGTACGCAAACGTAAATATTGACCATGGAATATAGTGACCAATGATTACTTCAGTCAAAACGGGACATCGATTTTTTTATGTCAAATACTTTTTACTTGAAAAAATATAGTTAGAAATAATAAAAAACACGCTTTTATGATAAAATTAACTAAACAGTAGAAAATAATTTTCAATCTAGGAATCATTTAAGGAAAAGTAAATAGTATAATTGTGCAAAAAATGTGGGGCGCTTTATGAAAACTGATAAATGGAGCACCCCATGTTTTTTTCACAATTATAATATTTACTGTTACTTAATAGACAATGGCAACGGTTCATTTCGGAGACAACGGCACGAAGCATCGAAAAAAGGGACTGTCCCGTTAAAAACGGGACGTATGGACGTATATTTCTCATTGATACTCATGCTTGTCAAAGACAATGAAATAATGGAACAGAAGGTAAAAAATGTCCAGAACTGTCGATAATAGTTTTAGTACATCGTTTACGTAGAAATGTTATAGTACAGTTTAACTAAATAAATTATTATTATATAAATATATAATTTGATGAAAGAATGTATCTATACAGATGTATCGACTGGTTTAAAATATACGATTTAAAAATTGTTTATATTTATTATCGTATATTAGTAAAGATTACTCACTCCTAACAAGAAAATGTACCCAGTTTTGAGAATTGAAATAGTTGCGTAAAAAAGTTTTGCCACGTCTCCGTGCTAAAATGTCCCTAAAATATTTGAAATAATTATTTATCTATTATGTAAATTACGCAGTATTAGTTATTTATTTGTAAATTTTCTCTAAAAATGTTTTTATTTGTCAAGAATTCAAAAAAAACTTACTAATAAGCCGTTTGTGGCTTCATTCAATTTCAAGGCGGCGAAGTATCTTTACTAATTTATGTTTATTATTTTCAGTTTTATTTTACACACGACCATTAATTGCAAAGTTGTGTACATTTTATAAATGTACTAGCTGACCCAGCAAACATTGTGTTGCCATATAAATAAAAAAAATGTTAAGGGTGAACAACCCTTATCACTTAAGAGATATGAAAAATAGATAGATAGTAGCCAATTCTCAGACTTACTGAATATGCATATAAATTTTGATGAAAATCAGTAACAGCGTTTCGCAGGAGTACAGTAACTTACATCGTGACATGCGAATTTTATATAATCTTACCGTGGTCTTTTTGAGGATTAATTTCTGGCTATTCAAAGATTGTTTATTAAATTATGTTTAGGTTAATTTATTTAATTAAAGAAATTTTAAAATACCGTATACTATCCTATATAAATTTTATGGTAATATTTTTTATTATTTACCACAGATATCGAAGAAAATTTAGAGATTAGGATACAGAATTTCCCATATATCGATTTTATTTTATTAAAATAAACTATAAAAAGTTATATTTTGACTAAAACACACTAATATAAAAATTAAGCAGTGGGATCTTAAACTATAACATACACGTATGAACATCGTGAGCTTCAATAAAATGTCACTTCTGTTCTGTTGATCTATGGTCATAAATCAATGAAAATTTTTTCATTGATTTATGACAGTTCAATTCAATCAATGAAAGTTTTTGTCAATGAAAGTGATAAAGACGCAAAATGCATGGTCATGCATTTTGCGTCTTTATCACTTTCATTGACAAAAACATACTTTGTCTCTTTCTGGTTACTCATGTAATCATGGCGGATCGAACACGAAAAATAAACAAAATTTAATAATTTCTCTTCATTTACGTGTGATAGGTGATTCCATGAATCTTGTTTCTTTTTCGAGCATAATTTTTGCATTTATGCATTGCACAAGAAGGCATTTTGAGGCTTAAAATTCAAAATAATGACGTTTAACGTGTTCAGTGACATTCGTGTGTATTACTACGCCGCGCGAGAGCGACTGGAGTCGTTTTAACTCGTTTTACACCACTTGACGTATTTTGTATGTTTTAAGTATTGCCTGCTTATTTTTCTGATAATAAAATGTCTGACCGTGATAATTTAGAGAGTGAAAGTGATCAGCCTTCTGCAAAGAAAGCAAAATCACACTATGACACACCATCAAGTCATCAGTAAGTTAATTATTTTTTTATAATTAAAGTATGCATTTATCTGTGCATGAAGCACGCGTATATTTGGTGTGTTTTGAGCGCCAGCAAATGTAAAATCTACTATCTTGGTAGATTAAAATTCACATAAAAATCATTGCATACAATGTTTTTAAATTATTAATTAATTTTAATGTCATTCTTCTCAGAGAATAAATTTATTAAGACTGACAGAATTGTATTTCAAAATCAGCTGATGGCGTGCAGCGCACGAAAGTTTTTTCTTATTTGTTATAAATATGAACATTAAAAAATTAATTAATTTTTCTAATCATAGTGGCATTTATTGTGAAACATTCATTATTGATACTTATAATTTACGATTTTAGTAATATATTGAAATAACTAGCTAAGATTCTTGAGTTTACTAATATATTGGAGCCAATTTATTTTTTTCTGTATATTTTAATAACATATTTTTTATAAATATTTCAGAACCCAACAATCATCACAGGGGTCACAAAATATTATTATTGAAACTGGACGTCACCAAGATCAGTTAAACACAAGACATACTATTAATGTTATGTAAGATTTTGTAAATCTAATAGTACCAGAATATATTGAAATAGTCATCGTTATCTGGAAAAAAATCGTAATATTTTATTTTATCATTATGACATATTTAGTTCCTATCACAATATGTTCTTTTCTGCATATTACTTTTACAAAATAATGTCGATGTTTCACATCTGCCAGGCGTCCCGTGACGGCTCACATTTTTTTTTCTTTTAAGAGTTTTTAAACGCCCCGAGCCTTTGTAAATTAACTAATCAAATTTTCCCTAACACGAAACAACAGCTGGTTTAATATAAAAACAAGGCTTAAAGAAAACTGTTGCTGTAAATATTGAATTTTCCTTCATCCCCGCCGCACGTGTTGATACGAACTAATGCCTGCTAAATGGCGGGACTAATCTTATCTTCTAAGGGCCGGGTTTGGATGGAACGGAATCCGATTATCCGTGATACAATTTGCATTTGAATGCCCTTGTGTTGCGTAGATTCAAATCGGGGGATACTGCTTATGTATCGTGGGGGCATATAAGCTATAGAGCGATTCATGGTGACGACAACGGTACGTCACCGATGCTGTCAGATTTTCTATCAGATCGGTCATTGCCGGCCGTAGACATAGATCTAAATAGATAGCGCCATTATCATCGTCTGTTTGAAACCAAATGTGCCTTTTTTACCTACCTGTGACCTCAGAAAGGATATCTGAAACAAATATAAGTTACAAAGATAGACAAGTTAAAAACTTTATCCATACGCATAATGTATCTAGCAAACAGTTCTCTGATATTATTCGGTTACTAAAATTAAAAAAGAAACGCAATCACGCACTTTACAATTTGTTATCTATAAGAGCGTTGCTCTCCCTTATACACAAAATACCTTTTGGTACGCTTTTGGTGGTATTTTGTCTGTGGTGTCGTTGCCGTGTCGTGCCGTTGTCGTCCCAGTAAAGAAGCATCCATACGTTGGATGTACAGTAGAGGCATACTCACATAATTATGCCGTGCCGTTGGCATGTAAGCCGTAGGAGGGATTGATTGAACCCTATGCTTGTGTTGATTATGTAAATTCATTTATGGGCCTGTAGAATTATTATAGGCCGTTGTCACTCATGATCGAATATAGTGACGATATACTTAGCTTAATATTTGGAATACATCTTCATAACTCATTTACTCAAATATAAATTTAAAAAAACCTGTTTATTATTAACAACATATTAAGTAATAAATAGACTCCTATTTAATAGTTTCAAAATAATGTACATTCTATTCGGAATCCATTTCGGATACTTCATCTATGTTTTACGTAGGCTTCGATCTTTTATAACACTATAATACAGTTACGAGCACCTCAAAAATAACATGAGTTACTTTTTGCTGAAATATTAAGATTAAAATAAAATATGTTATGTTACTGAAGCTTGTTTACACAAATAAAGACATCAAGCTTTTGTAGAATTTATATAGAACAAGAATGTTCGTGAGCTATATAAAGAAGATATTATTATAACATACAAAGAATTACATTCTTAGTGTTTTCATGTTTTATATCGCGTTTGTGTTTACTTACTTAAAATGATAGTTTAATATTACTAGATCTGTTTTTTATTTATTTGTTGACTAGGACCGAAGTCCATTTCTGATATTTTAAAGTTATAAGCATATTAGAAATTATTATTTATTTTGTAACCAAAGGTTAACAACGTGAGGATATTTAAGCTATACATCCCAAAAAAAGAAAAAAGAGCAACATACTTTTAAAGGCAAGGTTCTCAATGAGGTGTGAATTCAAGTGCACGATGATCTAAACCTCACTCTTAGAGGATACGTGTGGTCAGCAATGAGACAGTAATGGACGAATAATTTTCAACGGTTAAGAACAAAAACTTAAATACGACGAATATATAATCTTTTTACTTTGAAACGTCGATTAAAAATGATATAATTAAGTTTACTTTTGTACCTATAGATTACCATCACAGTAACATAATTTTATTAAAGCTCTTATCAAAGGAACAGGCAGTTAACCAAAAGTAGAACTAACAAGCACCTAGTTCTGTCTCACAACATGTTATCGATAACGATTACCAATTACATTCAACAGTCACTCGAACATAGTACTATCTCTTTACCGCCACCGTATATAGTACTCATTAAATTACCTCTAATAGATTGAACGAATTGAAAAATAACAAATACATTTCTAGATATGATGCATATGTATTAACTGGTAATGCCTAAATTGTACTTACACACATATAAAGGCAATGTAGATCTGTCAGTTAGCTCGTAATTATTTTTTAATTCGACAAGTTTATCGGGTAAATAAATATTTACATAGCACTTTATTTAATACGATAGGTACGTAGATAAATTCTTTTTTCTGTAATTATTGGAGCCAATTCAATAAAAAAATATTGATAAAAGGTAATATTTTTATTTATGTATATAATAAAGAAATAGCAGACGAGCTTACAGTCCACCTGATGTGAAGTACTGCTACAGCCGCCCATGGATATCTGCAATCTACTCCAGACAATACCAGATTTACACCTGACAGATCATAGATGCGCCGCTACCCCTGTGGACTAAGTTGGAATGCCTAGGAAATGTACCTTACCACACCCTTCAAACCAGAACACAACAGCGCTTAACACTGTCATTGGGCATCTGCTACTGTTGATAAAATCCATCGTGGTTTGTTTCTGAGAACACCACAGTGCTGTATTCTGGTTTTACAGTTAAGGAAATAGAATCTTTGAACTTAATCAGTATATTGAAGTTACAAGTATAAACTGATTACTCCTGAAAGACTATTTTATACAATAAAAGATTCAAAAACAGCTCCATTCTATATTTCCTTTGACAAACAATTCTATGACGTCTTATTCTCTCCACAATATTCTTCTTTATTTTAAACTGCGATGGTAACGAAGTCTGTCGTATCCAATGTGAAACATTCTAAAATCAAAAACTACTTACGAATTAAAAAAATATTCAAAAAACCTTTTCCCACGGACTAAATTGTGAATCTAAACCATTCTCAAGTCCCTTTGAACACACACAACAAATTTCATCAAAATCAGTCCAGTCGTTTAGGAGGAGTTCAGTGACATACACACGCACATAAGAAATATATATATAAAGATATCGTATAAATGAATTTACCCAAGATTCATTAAATTCATACAATGGATGATTTACATATCTATTCTAATATACCTTGCTTGTAGGTACTTGTCTTTCGAGCGTAAGCAATCTGTAATTTGAATTTGAAACATTCCACTAATCTGATTAATTAATTATCCACTAGACTTAATACTGCTAACGAATAGATAATTAATTCACTAATACCATTCTATTTTGTTATTTTAGAACAATTCAATTGTTATAATTAAATAAAAAAAATGTTGAAGTATTTTACAAAAGTAAAATATTTCTAATAAGTTATCTACATAATTCCATCTATATATGGCATTTTTATTATAAGCCTTTACCACGCTTTTATTAGCTTGGGTTGTATGTATGTATGTATGTAACGGAATATTTGAACTAGATTTTTACCCACTTTGAACGTTCCGATTAATTTAAAATTTTGAACAATTATTGAGAACCGATGACAATACACGATTTTAATAATTTTATCCCATTCTCCTCATCAGGATCGTCAGGAATCAGGATTAACGCTTTTCCTTGTGCGATTTTAGCGTGGTTTTTAGTTTTTAAACTATAATTTATTTAAACTAATCAAAGCTAAGTTAAGGCAAAGATAATCAATTTCTAATACGCACATATCTTTGGAACTTCAGAGATGCGTGCGTATATCTCGCAAAAATATATTTATTTCAAGCCCAAATCCTCCAAAAGCGTAAACGTTTAATTACGTAGATTAAACCAATTAGAAGCTTGCATTAAAATTTTAATCAACCTAATTTTCCTCCACATCGTACCGTAATACGTGCAAGATATATAACAATGAACGTTTATGTTGTGCCGTAAATACTTTTAGTTGTTACGACACGCCTTACGATTAACCGACGACCACGATAAGATTTAAAAGCTGACTCACTCCGTGAAGGTTATTATACTCACTATTCGAACTGTTTGAATGCACGTGGAATGTTAAAGGCCTACTTGTGAGATAAGAAAGATAATGGGCAAAAATATTTTGTTCTTACAATGTTAAGCTATAAACAAGCAAATCGATAACGTGAACTCTTTGTAAGTAGATTAAATGGGTTAGTAACGTACCTTCGTCCATTTAGGAATTTCGTTGACTGAGTGTAAACAATATGTAAAGCAAAATTCAGTTTTTTTCTGAATTTATACTCAACATAGTTATGTGAGTATATGCATTTTGTACTTTTAAAAATGTTAATAGTTAAGAATATGCTTTTAACAAAAAAGTGTGTGTTACCATTATATTATTTACGTGTCTTCTCATACACCACTTTTGCGTTCCATACGACTATAAAAATTATTATTTTAAAATATTTTTGCGCTATTTGCTACCTGAATAAAGTCGTGCGTTGTAAATAACAATCACTCAATGATACGCAGCATTAGAATTAGACTGGGTCGTATTCAAAAAGTCTCACGGTCGGGGGTGGCGTAAATAAATAATAGGGTGGAGCGGCGCGGTACATTAATTATGTACTGGATACCGGAGTACCGAGATCGGGAACTCGGGACTATTTCAGCTTTCAAGCTGCAATCAATATTTCATTTTTGTGAAACTCTAAATGGTCTCTTTCTGTAAGAAAAACCTTATCGTCCTTATTGTCCCACTGGGACAATAATGGACTGACGAAGACGCGACCCCCACATATGACCAATACTCCTCTTCACAGTATGAGAAGGAGTAGGCTAATAACTATTTATTAATATGTGCTAAAGGCTAAAGGCAACCGCACTGGCCAAGTGTGTCCATACCTTTGAGATTTTTTTTAAGATCTCTCAGATGTGCAGGATGATGTCACGATTTTTGTCCTTTACCGTTTAAGCAAGTAACAATTAATTTGTAATACGCACATAGGTTTGAAAATTCAGAGGTGCCTGAGATTCGAACCTCGGACCCCTTCATCGAATGCCCGCCTACCATCAGGCACGTACCAATGCAACCTCGTTTGCTACTTCGATCATATTTAAAAAAATATATACTTTATTGTGTGAAACGTTAAGTGGCCACTTCCTTTAAGAACACTAGCTTAGGAAGTCTTAGGAAGTCTTAGGAAGATACATTAGTTCTTTTCAAAATAAATGGATCCTAGGCATGCTATCCATCTGATATCCTGACATCTTAAGTGATCATTAAGATTTTGGTTAATGTTCATGTTAAGTGGTCTGAAATATAAATTGTCTTGTAGTTGAGACATACTTTTCTGAGGCATCCCAGCTTAGTTCACAATGAAAGCGGCGCATCTGTGGTCGACTTCAGGTAGAAATCTTATCTGGGATTGATTACAAATGTTCATGGATGACACGCTACGTATCGTCAGTAGGACTGGATGTCTGTCTCCTACTCTCTTATATTGTAAAGAAATTATACTATTATCCTACAACATGGTTTTAGATGGTTATTGAAGTGGTTGAGGGTTTAGTGATATACAATTGAAGAGCAGGGAAGCCTTTCACATATTATCAACTTGTTATTACCACTACTACATCTATGCATATTGGTAACTAGCTCTAATCATTAATAATAAATAATCCCAAATTAGGGTTCCCTGTCCTGTGGGTGCTATGGACACAATACAAACATCCAGACTCAGGTAAGGCAATATAAGCAATATAGGAGGAGAGATGAACTACGGTCGGTCACTCGGTATGAAAACAATATATTCCGGCATAGCGACATACGAAAAACGTAGCAAATATTCGACATATGCCATGCCCAGTTTTTACGCCGGAGGGGCTGCAAATAAAAAGGCAAAAATATCGCCGCCGATATGACGATGTTAGGCCGTACGAATTTCACATCTTTTTTTAGTATTCTGTCATGACATTTTTTAATGTAATTAAATCGCCAAGCGAACGTCCAGTATAATTGATGGTAAGTGGTCAATATCGCTCATAGGCATAAGTGATAAACTTCTAATAGCGTTAAAAACCTGTTTAAAGTTGGCTGAAGATGCATTGCCTCTTGTAATAGTCGTGTTCTTTATTCAGAGATTAATAACGCTTAACGTTTTTGTAATAAGGTAAGTACACAACTATAAGTGTGGGGCAAAAATACTAGATAGACTCTACCTTTTTTAAAATGATAAAAACTATTATAAACTTTCGGCCATATTTTTCATTATATTTGGTCGGCTCAATGTTGCTTTGTTCCGAAGAAATACCACGTTTTTAGATTCATTCGTGAAAAATAAGAGATAGCGTGAAGACTACAAACAAACTTAATTCTTACAATTATTTGTACAACCTACGGATTATCACAGAAGTGGCACTAATTTGCTAAGAAATTATTTCTAATCAAGTTTATTACTCTTTCTTACCTTTAGTAATCCGCTTCTTATTTTTTCTTTCGCTGTAATATTTATGAAGATCACTATAACTGACACTTTGTTATTATAGGTACATTTTAAGATAAGATACGATAAGTATTATTCTAATATTTCAATATTATAACTATAAATAACACAGATGTCGTGACATTTCTCGCGTTCAAATTACATATTTGTTTCGAAGTGTGACGAAAAAGTCGTTATAAATAGCTACTTATAGTAACTATTGTTATAAAAATATTCAATTTATAATTATATTTACATTTCATATCAAATTTATTCACTTACTAGGCGCCTTCATCAAAAATATCTTATAATGTCTAAAAAGATAATGACAAACTCAATAATCTTTGTAAACTCAAATCTTAAAAGAATCAAAAACATAATACGTACATACATATACATAACATACACTCGAAAAACAAAACTAAAAACATGACCCTTCAGGGGCAGACGGGGAAAAAGAGACACGAACCATGTGATCGCTTTAATCAACCTAATCGAACGCTCGCCGCAGTAACAAGGTTGAAATATGGAACGAAAACTCTTGCAACGGTATTTTGAAATATTTTCCAATATGCTCATGAAAAACTGGAACGATTGAATATGAAATGTGATGCAAACTATGCTTCAGTGCACGGTTCTTTAGAGAGGTTAATATATGTTGCCGATATATTCCAGTTTTTGTTAAAAAAAGGGTTGTATTAATATTTAAAGCAGAATAAAGAAATACATGTATCAATGTGTACATAACATATACTTTCATGTACTTAAAAATATACATACTCGAAAAACAACACTAAAAACATGGCTCTTCAGGGGCAGACGGGGGAAAAAAGAGACAGGAACCACGTGATCGCTTTAATTAACCTAATCGAACGCTCGCCGCAGTAACAAGGTTGAAATATGGAACGAAAACTCTTGCAAGGGTATTTTGAAATATTTTCCAATATGCTCGTGAAAAACTGAGACAATTGAATATGAAATGTGATGTGATCTAGCTTCAGTGCACGGTTCTTTAGAGAGACGAATACATGTTGCCGCTAAATTCATGCTTTAGTACAAAAATTAATATAAATTAAAATTTATAACAGAATAAAGAAAAACATGTATCAATATGTAGACGCGTAAGATATATATCGTATTGTACCGGATCGGATCGGCCAGAATATAACGGACCGGATGGTACCGTACTGTATTGTGTTGTAGGTACTTTTTCGATAGCCTTGCCTTCAAAACTTGTTACATTCACTAGCCAATTTTATGGTGTTAATTTTAGTTGAAGGTTTTTGTTAAAAATCTAAGTTTGTGGATTAATCATAAAATACTGTTTTAATAACATGCAATGAGCTCTCTTTTAGCCAATAATGCATTAACGAGTTTTATGATGTTGTATTAATGTCTATTTAAAATTGTAGTATGTTTAGCAATATTTCTAAATAAAGTATATTCTTTCTTTCTTATTATAAATGTCTTTCATCCACTGTAACCACTTACCACCAAAATTACTGTATGCCACATTAGTGGTTTTGAAGAAACAACCACAATTACTTTTTATTTTACCGAACCCAATCTAAACAGGAGGATCTATTAGAATAACATGAATAATAAAACGAAAGCAGACAACAAAAGACATACCAAAATTGTAATTACGATAAACCATTCCATTCTTAGTATAATTACATTACGGCTACATTTTCCCTAATTAATCTTCCTAAAACAATGTCGTAAATGCCGGCTTAAAATATAAATACGACAAAAAATCCGACCTCAAAAAAATTAATCACATTTTGATGTGTTGCTCGTCATTTATATTTTTCCCCTAAACAATAAGAGGGAGGAAAAGAAAAGAAAATGGCGTAGGCCGATCAACTTGGTTACAATGGGAAAAGTGGTTCGTCCTTGAAGATTTCCTTGTGGAGAATTGTGGATAAGTATACAGGATTTTCTTCATATTTTTTATGCAAATGATACATCATTACATTGGAGATACATTGTTGAGAGCAACTGTGATTAATACCTTTATCTTGTCACGCGGGTATGAGTCCGCGTACAAATGTGCACCGACTGCGTACGACTCGAATAATATCAGTTGAATTCCAATTTTCATAGATAATTCTGTTATCACGCGTGTGACATAAGGACGCACGCATGTGGATATGCATGCGGATGGAGACCTGCGTGACATGACAATTACAATAATGGTTAGTTTAGTAGTAAACCTTTGATTATAATATAGATCATTATGTAGAGTTCGATATATATTTTCTTAGGAACTTTAATATAAAAATAAGTGATAATTAATTAAAACGCACAATTCTAGAAATAAATATTCAATTAAATTCGCAAACACACTGGTTTCAACTCGGAGTAAACAATGAATATTTATTATGAAGTTACTTATTACTGAAAACGATCAAGTTCTCTTTGAGGGAGAACTTTTGTTTAATAAATGTTTGCACGACGACATTTCATCGAATTGATGTTTAGAACAATAGCCTTATTGGGCTTTGAAACATTGCAATGTTTTTTAAAGACTAACTTGTGTTGTGGTACTTAATTGTTATTGCCACTTATGCTCCAAAGTATGCTCCAAGTAAGGAATATGAACCAATATACCTGAATTTGAATTGAATTCTATTTAAAAACCTTAAAAACAGCAGATTCTATATTCGCTCGCTATGTGTGGATACATGTATCTTACACATGATTTTCTCCGCAAATTCAAATTTATTCTGGAAGATATTACTATGAAGACTTCGTAAGATGCACATCTGCAAATCTGTAACGGTGACGTGTACCGTATTTAAAAAAATAATGACATGTTTACCTTCGTTTTTCGTTCCGCAGTATTACGTGCAATTTGGCACGCGAAATCACGAAATCCTTGAGATTGCCTGCTAGAGAAAAAAAATCTGCAGTAAATAGAAATACAGTGTCTAATAAAAATACATGTACAATGTATAATACATTCTACATTTAATGATTCATATCTAAAATGTATTAATGGTTATACAATACATACCATTTATTCTAGTAATTGCCGTAAATTTTAATGATCAGTCATAGCCATACCATTAGTATGGATTTCAGCCTTCGATTGTTCCAATTATGTATGGGCAATATGAAAAATGAGTTACTATTATCGTGGCAAAATCGATATGTTCGAGACTTCATAAAAATATAAAAGGAATTGGCAACACGCACTTTTCATTTTTGTAAGTAATGTGCGAAATTTATTATTAACACTTATTTTGGTGATGAAAGAAACTTCGTCAAGAATCCTGCTAACCTAAGAAAGTAAAAAATAGTCTTCAAAGATATGAGAAGTCTACTAATATAACTGTGGCCTATGGCCTTTTTAATATAACTGGGTCAGCGGGGTGGCTTATGGCCTTTTTTACCTGACGACACCCTGGGTGAGGAAGTGAGGAAGCACGAGTTCGTCTCAGCCGCGGGCTCACCGGAGAGGATATACCGGAGTTCTAACGGTAAAAACCACATCACTACTGGGCTAAACGATCATGACGTTTTCCCCGATGTGGATGACATTGAAATAAAGTCTCGTAAATTCAGTAGAGCGGGAACGTATGTGCACTGCAATTCATTACAAATGTAACGATTTCAAAAATAGCTCTTCTTTCATGTTGAAAGATCTTGTGTTTCTAATCTTGCCGCTTGGTTAATATTTATTGAAGCCACGACATGATTGTAAACTAAGAGAAGCGTTGAATAGTTTTTTACGTGAATGTACAATTAGATGGCACTAGAATTTAGCAGATGTAGGTGCATTGGCTTTTGTTTATGGTATTTCCATAGATTAGTAAAGATACTTCGCCGCCTTGAAATTGAATGAAGCCACAAACGGCTTATTAGTAAGTTCTTTTTTGAAATCTTGACAAATAAAAACATTTTTAGAGAAAAAATACGAATAAATAACTAAAACTGCGTAATTTACACAATAAATAAATAATTATTTCAAATATTTTAGGGACATTTTAGCACGAAGACGTGGCAAAACTTTTTTACGCAACTATATCAATTCTCAAAACTGGGTACATTTTCTTGTTAGGAGTGAGTAATCTTTACTAATCTATGGGTATTTCCATGAAATCATAAAGCGAATTAGACCCTGTTTATCTACAAATATTCAACGTGTCATACACGAACTGTAGTAGACAAAATCATAATTATATTTTTGTGTTGTCAACATGCATGATGCGTGTTTTGCACACTATCTTGCCCGTTATTAATAATCAATCTATCCAATGTTTTGCCAATCAAAGATCGACATTTTACAACTCCTCCATACTACACATTATTAAATTACAATTTGGTATGTAAAGTTTTCGTAAGTCCGTAGTTTCCGTAAGTAATTGTATTTGTAGATTTAAATTGACCCTTATTGTAATAAATCGGCACTTATTTACTCAAATCATTTATGTGGAAAAAACGGTGAAGAATACGGGATTTAAAGACAAAAAAACAAACAACAATACAGAAAAATACAAAAAAAAACTATAACTATTTTAATATCCACTATCTTAGTACTTCTTCCACTTATAGTAGAGTGCCTTAAGCATCTAGAATTGAAAAAGCTCGGAATCCAATTACTGTCAACGAATTATTATGAGACCTGTTGGATTGTATTGTTGATAAGGTATATTAAAATGTTTACCAATTAAAAATCGTTGCTTTTTATTACACGCTTTTTATTAGCTTCACCTGTATGTTTGTATGTTTGTTTGTATGTTTGTAACCGACTTCTTTGGGCGCGATTTTGACCCACTTTAAACGGGCAGATTTCGTTCAAACTTTGTAGATTTATTTCACAATTATACTATTTACTGTTCCTTAATTGATTCCTAGATTCATTTAGATTTTCTACTTTTTAGTTAATTTTATCATAAAAGCGTGTTTTTTAGTTTTTTGAACTATATTTATTATTTAATAATAAAATAAATAAATTAAGGCATATAATATAAGACATTACGAGCTTAACTAAGTAATGTAGTGTCAAAATCGTGTTATAAATACATTTCTATCATATAATATTAAAAAGTAATAGTATGAAACAATAAGTGTAACAAAAAAAAAGTTTATAAAAAATATTTATTTAGTTCGCCTCTCATACATGCTTAAAAATGATTAAACTTCAATTATTCCGTTTTCGTCACTTTCTTCTACTTCACTTATTTTTAAGACAGGAGATGCATTAAAACAACTATCACCATTGCACTGTGAACACGCTGAAGTGCAGTATAAGCCACTTTTTCGACATCCGCAAGCATTACCTCATCCTTTTTTACAATTACAAAATAGCATTTTAAGTAAATTATCTGGAGCTGGCGATTGTTTCATCAGTATTGGTTCAAGTTTATCAGAAACGTACCTCCAACCCCAATTTTCAACAGAAATATTATTACCTAACCATATCTGCACTTGTAAATATACTCTTTTCAAATGTTCAAACGCTGCATCAGACGTAGGTGGTAGAGATGCCAATTGAACACCCGTCATTAACATTTGTCATAAACATTTTGTCACTTGCTGAATAATACTCATTACAATAAACTTTACTTCTTATATTTCTTCTAATGATTACTCCAGCAGCCTGCAAAATTCTAAATTCTTCGTCTTCAATATTATTACATCTTTCACTGTACCACTTTTCAGACAAAATTTCATGGTGTTTCTTTTTAAAACATATTATTGTATTTGATCCAAATTTACTGGAAAAAATAATATTGTCTCCATAATGCGACGATAATCGTGATTTAATTGTCTTATCGTCAGGGATATATTCTGTTGACAGTATATTTTTCAGCTCTTGTATAGAAAATTGACAATCGTCATTCTCTTCAATATATTCATAAATTTTCTCCATTGCTATATCCACACTTAGAATTCGAGGATGAACTTTTTTTTCAGCATTATGAGTTTGTGCAGCATTTTTGAGAGAGTGATAGCAATGTGAATGATATTTTGCACCAAGACTCTGTAGATCCATTACTCCAGAAATTCTTTTATGAATTTCTCTACAGGAATCATTTTTTTGTAATGCTACAAAACTAATTAAATTTTCCTTGAAAGACGCACTATTGACGTATGCAATTTTTTGGCGCTGACTTTTATTTTTTTTTTCTCTTTCGACTCATTTGCTTCCATACCGCAAATTAAACAATTTTTTTCCCAGTCGAAATTTATGGAGATACTACTTCGCAGTTTCTTTTTAGGTGGAGACTGAGCAGAATCTTCTTTTGCCTGCTTTTTTTGAATCTCAATATATTTTTTATTAATATATTTCTGTCTGCATATTGCATGAGCATATACAAACTGAAATTCTAAAAATCTATATAAGCCATCTTGTCGCTCATTTGAAGCAGCTCTCAAAGTTGCGACTCCTCTGGTAATTTTTATTAGATTTCCTAAATCTGTGCTACAGCCTGAAACAGAACCCAATTTATCACAAATAATACAAACGATTGTATCATCATTTTCATTGTGAGTTGAATCTTCCATGGCTCATTTAAATATTGCAATACAGAAAAATGTATGTTTCAACAAAAAGTTCCTAAAAATACTCTTAATAATTGGAAGATAAAACATAATTTCACATAATTAGTAATTTCCTTTCTTAAATCATTAATAGAATTAAAAAATATTATACAAAGAAATGTATGGTGATGAATTACCTACTGAAACGCAGAGATCTTTTGTTTTTAAACAAATACTTTACAAAGCAATAATTTTTTTGATATTGTAATATTTTTATTTAACAAAAATGTATCGAAACGTCTTGAAAAAATAATTATTAAATTGAAAAATATGCACAGCAGAAAGAACACAACAGTACCGAAACACGTTTTTCAATCGACTAACCGTACCGAGTAGCTGCCGCTGCCCTTCCCCTTCACCTTTTTTCTACCTGCTCCTTGCTTTTACGGCCCTTTTTGACTATCTGGTATCTATGAAAGATGTTTTCTAAAATGTATTTTACTTAAATTATGAATATTTTATAAAAATATTTTGATTTAAAATGGAAAAATTGTCAATTTCTTGAAATTAGTGTCAAATTAAGAAAAACAAAAAAGCAACGAAAAAAAATTGGTAAACTTTTTAGTAATTTATGTATAAAACATAATGCAGAAGGTCTTACATTAATACATTGACAGTAATTGGAGTCCGAGGTCAAACTCCCCAAGCACTCTACTATTACTTAGTATTCCTGTCTCTTTCGATCGATTTATAATGTTTCTGCAGTTGTTTTTTTTTTTTAATTTTTATTATAATTTGTTTAATTTACATTACCATACGACAATTATATTCTTAGGCAGAAATAAGTAACTATGTCCATAATGCTACCGCAAAGAATTCTGACAGTAAACCACCGAACGCAGCCCACCCTTACATACCACTAACTTGTAATAAAGGGCCCACAATCAATTCTTCAGTGGTTTCGCTGAGTAAAGTTTGAACAATTCCATCGGGTCGCCCTTTTCCGCCTGATTGGTCATCACGGGTCATGGGTCGCATTACATCCTAAGTATTCGAAAAAGTTCTTTGTGGTTGCTCGATGGGAATTGATTTGTAAAACCTCTACGTTTTTGTTAAGTACGTCACATCTCAGTAAGTTAAGGGAGAAGTTTGATATAGCTATTTTTACGACTGTGTATTTTACATATTAAGTCGTTTATATGAGACATTTTCATAAGCTGATCGAACGTTTTTCACATTTTTATGAAGCAAATGTTGGTCGCAATTTTGGCTCGATGGAACATCTGTGAACCGTCTAAGCCTCACCTTAAAGGTGTCTGATTTTTCTTTGTTTTTTCAAAATTCGGGGAAAAATCAAATCATTGTGTCATAAAAAAATATGAATATATGGGTAGGTAGGTATAATATCTTTACACTCGTAGCTTTTTGAAAATGTAGCTTCATCAACAAAGGAATTATTACGTCACAAACTTAAAATATCTACTCGTATATACTGTAGAAGTCTATTTTGCTTTTGCAAAAATTCTCCTTGTACATCCTACACTGATACTTGTCATTTCTTAAAAGAGCTTCTGAATATACTTGAAAGCTCGAAGCACCTGCACTTCATTCATCTTCAAAATTATTCTCCACTTATATTTCTAGAATTCTCTCAACAGCACTCGAATACATCTAAGATGCTGTATTTGCTTTTTCTTATAACTTGACCGCCTTCAAGCACTTCAAACTGCCTTAAACCGCTTCAAACCAGTATTGTATTCATATTAAAAGTTGATCCGACATTAAAGTTCCTTTAATATCGACCCCATTATGCCTTTATTCCTACTTGTCCGTATTCCTGTTTTTTCGTGCATAAATAAGCATATTGTGGTCGGCGCTTTAGGAGACTCGTGACCCCAAAACCATTTACTTTTCAAGAAACAATTTCAAGAAAGTTATGAAGTTTACACAATAGGTACATATTATTGCTCATGAAAATGTTTTTGCATAACCGCGCACCTCTTTATCTTAAATTAAGGAAACTTAAATATACTTTTGAAATAATAAAAAAAAAAAATACAAAAATCACTTCATCATGCGGTGAAACTCCTGCTGCATGAAATGAATGAAAAAATTAAATACGGAACTCTAAAAATGTATTAAACAACAGACTAAATGTTATAAAGCATTATCTACTAAGCACTCGAATAGACATAGCGAGCAAAGTAAGGGAAAACCGTTAATAATGAATAATTCCTTCAGGCCGCCCTTTCCGCCTGATCAGTCATCACGGGTCAGGAGTCGCCTTACGCCACTTGGTACTACAATAGGGCCTATAAGCGGATAATCAAAGAGAAAGGGTTATTATTGTAATATGAAAATCCATACGGCATTAAATGGAATCATCTTATGATTGTATATTTTATATGGGAATCCTTACACTCTTACTTGTCTACACCAAAACTTCGTTTTTGAAATGGAGTGATAACAATTAAACTTAATATAAGCCTCTCTGGTTCGACTTCGGAAGTTCAATCGGCATTTCTGCCTCATTTTAGGCGTCATAAGTAAGTATGTTCTGTCCCTGTAGTTCCGGAACCAGAAGCCTGTCGTACGAGGCGACTAAAATATGGTGTGGCGAGCGTCAAGCTCACCTGGGCGTAGCCCGACGGGGCAACGCGCTAAGAGGACTCCGGTTGCGTTCCTTTGGAGATGCCCGAACCCTCTATGCAGCGCAGAGGACGGCCACCGGGGGGGTTTTAGTGTGGTAAAAACCCCACATAACCCGGCGTCGCTCCAACGTTGTCTTTTGAAGGTTTACTCCTCGATAACAAAAAAAAGGTAGGCATACTTATCGGAGGCTTTCTAACTTAATCTTCAGAGGTAGGCACGCACCTGTGACCTACCTCAGGTAGGAATCTAATCTCAAACCATATCTAAATATCCATAGGCGGTATTAACTACTTAAAATTAAAAGGACTGCACATTTGCTGTTTCTATAATGCAAAAAATATTGTCTTAATATTCCAGTCGACATCCAGTTACCCCAGTATCCAAGGAATTACAAATTGAACCCGAGTATTTACTCGCTAAAAGCATCTACAGAAATTAAACGGAATCGCCGTACCGTAAAGAATGTAAGCTGCTATAGAAATATGAGTGGAATGAATAGCGTCATCCGAGCAGTCTTTTGAGCGAAGAAATTTAAGCGAAAAGACTAAAATGAAACGCATCTCACAATAGCCACGGTAGTGCCCTAAATAGCTGAACTAAGGCGTATACTGACTTCATTCTGTAACTACTCTTTTCAGGTGACGCTGACTTCATTTTTATGAAAGCTGAATTTATTTTGTTTTCGGATTATACACTAAAGTTACTATACTCGTAAAATATTGGGTCATGATATTGTGACAATTGTTATCCAACTGTCAAGGAAGGGTTAAATAATTTATGTTGTCAGGATTCGGCCCGTAACCCGTACCTCTTTCCATGAACTCGTATAGCAGAGTTGTGTAGTAGAATACGTACAAGTACTAACTATCAGTTATACTGCATACTAGAAATAATAACTGCCTATATAAGGGGTATAAAAGTAATATTTTACCTTCTTTAACATTACTTACCTTTATTTATCCACCCCATTTTCTACTTCACACTATAACAGTATATTTATTATACTGCCTTATCCGCTGACATAAAAACGAGAGAAAGAGTACTAACGTACTTCTTGTTTAATGTCCTAGTGTTTTATAACTTAATGCGCAAGTTACCCGAGCGGCGTGAACGTAATGCTACGTCGTGTTCGTAATACCGTAATGTGATCTATTCTACCTTCGCGTTATGCTCGCCTGGTACCTCGTAAATGTCAGCTTAACAACTTAGTAAGCACGGTTGATTAATAAGGGAAATTTGTTAAAATAAATCAAAAAGACAAAATAAAATAAAATGTTATATATTACTAGCTGACCCGGCCAACGTGTTGCCATATAAATAAAAAAATGTTAAGAGTGAACAACCCTCATAATTTGGGGGTATGGAAAATAGATAGTAGCCGATTCTCAGACCTACCGAATATGCATATAAAATTTAGTGAAAATCGGTAAAGCCGTTTCGGAGGAGTACGGTAACTAACATTGTGACACGAGAATTTTATATAAAGATGTATTGTAGATTGAATCGTCGCTATGAGTCGGAGTTATGAGGACCCCTGGCAAGATTGAAGTTTGCGCCTTATGACAAAGTGTCATATAGAAAGCATCCTATTCTAATCAATAAAGTTTTATTTTGCCGACCTATTTTAGCTCCAACATATTGCAATAGGAATTGCATAGTCTTCCCTTTATGTGGGTCAGCAAATGCTCCCCCTGAAGGTTTATCCTCTGGCAGGCGCCTATTAAGCCAGGCCATATTAGCCAGGCCTATTAAGCCAGGCCAGGCTACGACGTCATGTTCTCGTTAATAAATTCGTATTGTTACATTTATGAACGCAAATACGTTAAGCCGTCCGACCGGATTATTGTCTGTTATTTTAGTTAGAGTAATTTTTGAAGTGAAAACTTCTTTAGCGGCGTTGTGCACTTTTTGTGGTGGGTAAAAAAATTTAAACTCGCGTCAGGACACATGGCCTGATCGAAAATTCGTAAGACGGTAAAGCAAACTGCAAAAGTCCGGTGTCAGCATAGAAAAAATTCTGAATGGGTGGCAGTTTTACTTTTTTTATTACATCTCATTACGAGCTTTTGGGCATGGCTTCGCTCGCGTTACAAAGTAATATTATTAACCAAGAAGATTTATACAAACTTTCATCCTATTTTATCCCCTTGGGGGTAGAATTGATCAAAATGCTTTCTTAGCGGATGCCTACGTCATAACATCTATCTGCATGCCAAATTTCAGCCCGATCCGTCCAGTGGTTTGGGCTGTGCGTTGATAGATCACTATGTCAGTCAGTCACCTTTAAGTTATATATATTTAGATTCAGGTTAGGTTTCGAAAATATTTACTTTGGCCGGCACTTCCGGAGTGAAAGCCGTTGATTTTTAGCATTTATACATTTAGACACATTCTAATCTATTTGGTGACCCTGCGGCATGTAAGCACTAAGGAAGTATTTTTCTACGATATGCTTTATATACCTATAGCACCATGCAACAGTATCTGTCGCGTCTAAAAATATGTGCGGGCAATATTTGCAAAGCTTTGCACACAACACGCGGACGGCCATCACCAAAGATAAAACCTATTTCCATTTATTTAGTTGCATAAGCTCGATCACATTCAACGATGACTGACAACAATCTAAGTGACATCACAAAACACTTTGCGCAAATATTTTCCTCTATATAAGTGACAAAAATCGTTTTATCTAACAAAAGTTGGTATAGGTATATTTTATCATAGCGCGGTGATATCTGACTCTTCAAATTCCTTTGTATTCAAATATTACTGGGTCGCGTTTACGAATAGGGATTCATTTGTAGGAATAAGTAAGGTACGTTACCGATACACAGAGAGCGTAGTTCATAGTTTATATAGATAAGGGTGGAGGGCTGCACCCTTTTTCTTTGGAGGTCGATTGAAAAAGATATATCCTTCGTTCATTGTATTAATGTTCATTTTTATATGTAAGACGTTTTGAGTGTAACAAGTGGTTGTGTGCAACGGCTCAAAAATAATTAAAATTTTCCGACATTTAATAAGGACTGACAGAAACAAACGATATATTGATTGATTTCGCATTATCGTAGCAAATATGTTGAAACAAAAAGAAAATGGCTGATTCAGATAAACAAATTGTTTAGATGAGGTTGTTAAAGATTAGATAAAGGTATACTAGAGTATACTTAGAAGTAATAAGGTAAGCACCATAACAGTAAGGCACTTCTCTACCTTATTTCTCTTCTCTTCAGTACACACGAACAGTTTAACTGTTACGTAACTTACCTATTGTAATAATATAAGAAACGAGAGCGATACGCATATTTCCAAAAATGACACAACTTTTACAATATTATGTGTTAGATTTAATCGTTTACTCTTTAACAATTGTACAAGTAACTAAACGAAAATGATACAGATGGAAGGGCACTTCGCTGGTACTAGTCGCTTACTGATTTCCTCGTAAAACTATATGTTCAAGATGTTCCATAGAAAAGTTGTTAACAAAACTTTGCTTTTAATTTTAAGTAGGCGTTGTTTAAGTAATAAATTGGATCGGTGGTGTGCTGCACAGTAACTGAGCTGAAGTTGTTTTTTCTTTATTTAAACCTGATTATCGACCCCAAGTTCGTTCATGGTCCGTAACGAGCCGGATTAGAAGCCCAATTAAGGATACACTGTGGATCAACAGCAAATTACGCGAAAACAACAATAATTGTAATACGCCGTGTCGCTGGGTCACATGTGAAGAGGTTAACCACGCCGCTTAAGTACCAAAAGTGCATAAAATATACGTTGTGTTAAGCAAATTATTAATTTTACCATATTATATAGTGATCACCCATCACCGGTAATCAGGTAACCAGCTAAATTGTGTAATAGTACCAGTATTAAGGTTAGTACAATTTCATATGCGTTGTAACTTTTATATTAAGTGTGTGTCGATACAACTTTTTGTACAAAACTTTCTAAAACAATAATTTTAAGTAAATTGTTACATATTATTATTACACAATAGTTTAAATTGCAGCAGTAAATCCAGTTCATCTTAATTGTATGTGCAAAATTGAATACATTGCAAAATTCAGTCCCTTTTACAAGCATTGTAGTTTACAGAAATCTAGGTTGCTAAATGTAATTAAACTTAAATTAACATTATTATTGTATAAATTCCAGGTCTACCATACACGTTTCCCAAAATGACTTCTGAAACAGATACCAGGGAGCTTAAAAGAAAGCGAGGCATTTACAAGGGAAGACTTACAATCTTTTCTGCTTATTTATCTTCTTTAAAGTCGTCCGAACTCACATCAGCTCAGATAATAGAAATGCAAATGCGTATTAATAAACTGGAGGAACTATACAACGATGAATTCGAACAGGTACAATTTGAAATAGAACGTTTAGCAGATAATTCTGAAAGTGAGATGTCTGAGAGAATTAAAACTGAGTCTCAATATTATACATTACTTTCAGAAGCCAAAGATATTATAAATAAATATTCTAAGTCAAACAATGATCAAAATTCTGAATGTAGCCGTCCTAGTGCTAATCGTATGCCTGTTAGATTACCTACCATTCAGTTACCCAAGTTTAGTGGTTCATATGATGACTGGCTTGAATTCCGTGATACATTTACCAGTCTCGTCCATAACAATGTCGACATAGACGAAATTAATAAATTTCATTATTTGAGATTGTCATTAGAAGGGTCGGCAGCTGTTATGTTACAATCTTATGAATTTTCGGCGCAAAACTATGATGTGGCTTGGAAACTCTTATGTGAGAGATTTGACAATAAACGTTTACTAATTCAAAATCATGTTTCAGCCTTGTTTAACGTAGAACAACTATCTAAAGAGTCTTCAGCTTCGTTAAAACGCATTATAGATCAAGTTAATAAACACATTCGAGCATTATTTGCATTAGGCGAACCGGTTTCTAGTTGGGACACATTATTAATTTATATTATCAGTCGAAAATTAGATTCGAAGACGTTCCGTGAGTGGGAAGAATATAAAGGGAGTGTAGATAAATCTCAGCCGATTCTATTTTCACAATTTATTCAATTTATACAAAATCGCGCTGACTTGTTGGAAACCATAGAATTATCGCGAACTTCATCTAATAATTTAGTACATACACAATTAGGCTCTAAAAATAATATGAAATTAAAAGCTATGGTTTCAATCGATAAAGCTTCAATTGCGTGTTGCCCAAACTGCAGCAAAGATCATAGACTTAACAACTGTCCTCTTTGAAATTTGCCCTCCGAACGACTTTCATCAACTGCTTTCCCGTTTCAAAACGTGGGAGTCGACTATGCGGGTCCCATTATGTCTGCTAGTCGTCAGGGTCGTGGATGTAGACTTGTAAAGGTATACATTGCGCTTTTTGTTTGTTTCTCGACCAAAGCTATTCATTTGGAATTGGTGGGTGACCTAACAAGTAGCAGCTATATACAAGCTTTACGTAGGTTCATTTCTCGAAGGGGAAAACCTTCGAATATTTATTCGGATAACGGAACCACATTCGTTGGGGCCGCTAAAGAAATTGGTAATTTTTTGAAGAGCAATTGCATTTCTGTTTCTGAAACCTTAGCTAACGAAAATATTAATTTTCACTTTATACCGGCGTATGCTCCACATTTTGGTGGTCTTTGGGAAGCGGGTGTGAAGTCGACCAAATATCATCTAGTTCGTGTGATGGGAAATTGTAACCTTACTTATGAGGAGCTTAACACAACTTTAATCCAAATTGAGGCAATCCTCAATTCTAGACCGCTTACTGCACTATCATCTGACCCTGAAGATTTGACGCCGCTTACTCCGGGGCATTTCATCATTGGAAGACCGCTTACATCTCTTCCAGTCGAGGATTATAATGACCACTCTGCTCACCGCCTCACACGCTATCAACGAATAGAACAGCTTCGACAACATTTCTGGACGAGGTGGAGCAAGGAATACATTTGCGAGCTTCAGGAGCGAGTGAAATGGCGCTCTTCTAAAGATGCTTTGAAGCTAAACTCCCTTGTTGTCATCAAAGAAGATAACCTTCCTCCGCTGAAGTGGAAACTGGGGCGTGTGGTGCGTCTACATCCTGGTACAGATGAGATAAGCAGAGTGGCCGATATTAAAACTTCATGTGGAGTGGTGCGTCGTGCCTTTTCAAAATTATGTCCTCTCATCGAAGTCGATGGTTGAAAGACTAGCTTTCAACGGCTGGGGGCATGTTCAAGATGTTCCATAGAAAAGTTGTTAACAAAACTTTGCTTTTAATTTTAAGTAGGCGTTGTTTAAGTAATAAATTGGATCGGTGGTGTGCTGCACAGTAACTGAGCTGAAGTTGTTTTTTCTTTATTTAAACCTGATTATCGACCCCAAGTTCGTTCACTATATTTTAGCTACGAAATAATTACTAGTTCGAGGAATAAACGAATCGTATTCTATTTCAATCGCCCTAATTGTGAATTTGTAAATTATTAACAAAACAAGATTGTATTATTCGAAAGATAGGTACAATGAATATTTTTCGTGTACCCTTTGACAAGTTTATTCAAATTTGAAATTGATTGGAGACAAATTTATTTATGAAATTTTGTTTACGTGACGAACAACACGTATTGATTTTCTTCTAAGCGGTGTAGATAATGATAATATTACGTATAACTACATTTACAATATTATAACAATTTCGCATTAATTAGCTAGCATGGGTTTTTATTGTAATAAATATATAATAAATGTATATTTCAATTTTGACATCTGACTTAAAATTTATATTAACGACTTCCAATGAAAACATATATAGGTACCTGCGTTCCTCCATTATAACTATGTAATGTTTTTACCGATCGTTGTAACATTAACAATTTTGTATGAAGCTATTTTGAAGTAGAGTATAATTTGTTAGAACCTCAAATACTTTTCGTAGTTTTTGTAAAATCCTGAAAAAACCTTCAGAATATAATACTCGTAATATTTTACTTGAAATTCATCTATTAATCACAAAGCCGGATCAAGAGTTAAGACAAAGATAATAACTTGGGAAAGTTATTAAACTTGAAATGATGGATTGAACGGGAATTCCTAACCAGGCATACTTTCACAAACAAAACCTCCAAGCATTTTACAACAAAGTTTTTCAAATACTCCAAGTTTCATTGTGGCCCCCAAATTTTCAATCTAAAGTCAGTTCAAAGGAAGTTACCGCCACATTTTGAAAAGTAATAAAAGTTCATGAAGTACCAATAAGTGGCACTGAAACGCGAATAACAAATTCATGATTGATAAATGCTTACGTTGACGCCGGCGAAGTTGATTATAAATTAACTTTAGAAATTGTGTCTGGTATAGTCTTAGATAAGTCTACTTAATTTACAAAGTTCAAGTAAATAATCATAGATTAATAAAGATACTTCGCCGCCTTGAAATTGAATGAAGCCACAGCAATTCTTGACAAATAGAAACATTTTTAGAGAAAATTTACGAATAAATAACGAATACTGCGTAATTTACATAATAAATAAATAATTATTTCAAATATTTTAGGGACATTTTAGCACGGAGACTTGGCAAAACTTTTTTACGCAACTATTTCAATTCTCAAAACTGGGTACATTTTCTTGTTAGGAGTGAGTAATCTTTACTAATCTATGTGAATAATAGGTAAATTAATAGTATTTCAGATTACGATAATGTCGTATTATCAATTAAAATGTATATTATGATTAAATGTAAGAATAGTGTGAAGAATAAGAACATTATTATTACGAAATCTAAGAAATCATGCATGGTACTCGTACATGGTACAAACATAGTATTTTGAGTACAACATATTCCCGCCACAGGTGGGCATACAATAATTGTGCAATAAAACATACGTAGCAAATCAATAAAAATATTAATTACAACAATAGAAATATAATAATAATTATTATTAGTCATAAGAAGCCCACTACTTCATAACTTAAAAATAAAGCCTACGCAGCTATATCCCAATTTAAGGTTATTCAAACTGTTTGGGCTGTAGAGCGTACCAAGAAATGAGACATCATCATCATCATCATCAACCGATATCTGTCTCACTGTTGGGCACGGGTCTCTTCTCAGAATGAGAAGGATTAGGTCATAGTCCACCGCGCTGACCAAGTGCGTATTAGTAGACTTCACATACCTTTGAGTTTTTTTTTTAAATTTCTCTGATATGCAGGGTTCCTCACGATGGTTTCCTTCACCGTTTAAGTTATAATTAATTTCTAATACGCACATAATTTTGAAAAATCAGAGGTGCGTCCCTGGGATTTGAACTTCGCTTCGATCGAGAGGCCAATTTTCTTAACCACTAGGCTATCACTGCCTAATGAGACATACCTACATACATACTCTCGCAAAACATTACCACCCGCAATCAAGTAGAAACTTTAAAGCAAACACAAAATCAATAAATTTCACACATAAACTATTTAAATCTACTCGTACGTATCCTTACTAATATTATAAATCCGAAAGTAACTCTGTCTGTCTGTCTGGTTGTCTCTTCTTCACGCCTAAACCACTGAACCGATTGGAATGAAATTTTGTACAAAGATAGTCTGAGACCCGAGAAAGGACATAGGATAGTTTTTATCCCGGAAATCCCACGGGAACTAGGGATGGCGATCTAAGATCGATTAATCGAAGAAGTTGGTACGACCAATTTTCACCAGATGGCGCCACTGTCATTCCAATGAAGGAACGAATTTTCAGTTTTATGTATGTAAGTATGTCATATTATTTTCTTTTAAACGCGGGCGAAGCCGCAGGCAAAAACTAGTAAGACAATAAAATCTAAAACTAGAGTTTAACAAGATATAACAGAAAGGGTGGCATTGTAAAAACTACAGTAGGTGAAAACTCCTATTCCTAAGCTAGGCGATTAAGCAATCTAATTACCCCGATAAAGTTCGCTAACGAGCGGACTGGAGTGAGAAACTATCTAGACACAAAAACAGTGTACCTAGTGCGGGATTTTCACTACAAATGTTGGATGCTTTGAAATAGTTTCAGAAACCATAAGTAAATTATAATATAGGAATTTGCTGGTTACTGTGTGTCTAGATACTAAGGGCTAATTTTCGCTAGTTCAAATACTGTTGTTTGATTATATGTATTTTCCTATACATTAATTGTGTCATAGGGTGTATATCGAAAGGTAGTATACCCGTGTGGTACCACCATCATACCTATGGTATGACAATACGAGCACTTTGTCCCTGTAGTTCCGGGACCTGTCGTAAGAGGCGACTAAAAGGGGCTTCCGGGGTTGCGCGCGGCAAGAGTGGGAGCTCGAATCGCTCGGCTAGCGACCCCGGGGAGGACGGCGGTATGTGTGGTCACATCGCACGCTCACCTAGGCGTAGCCCGATGGGGCAACGTGCTAAGAAGGCTCCGGTTGCGTTCCTCTGGATATCCCGGAGTCCTCTACGCAGCGCCGAGGACGGCCACCGGGGGGGTTTTAGTGCGGTAAGAATCTCACATAACCCCGTGCCGCTTCCACGGCATAGGGTACCTATTGAAGGTTTCCCCCTCGTATACAAAAAAAAAATAAAAAGGTTATGACAACTTACCGTCTGACGGACTGCATGCACGTTTGCTAAAAAAAAATATATTTTAATGTTTTTAGTTTTGCGCAAGCCACGACCACTTCTCACCATCTATTTTTATATGTCGAAAGTAATATAGTAAAATCTATTTTTTACCATGCCAGCAAATAAAACAAATCTTCAGTTACAATATTTAAGAAATAATTCTATGGCGCACATATCAACAGTAAGCTACTAAATAAGAAACTTAAACTATCAAGTATCTAATAAACCAATAATATTCAATTAGCTTTATTTAGCGGACACTCGATCGTGTGTTACTTACTAGTGTATGACGGTAATGCAATAAGTATTAGCATACAACAGTATTATGTAACGTAACATTATGTAAGATTACATTCAATCTTGAATGCGTGGGATCCTGCTTATACCACTCTTGTTAATTTTTGTTTTTAGCAAGTATATAGAAGTATGGATTAAGAAATTTGCCCAGCCAATGTTATTGTCATTGTCGGTAATAGACATAAGACCTGAAGTCGGAAAAAAACGCATACGTTAAGGCTAAGTTGGAATGCCTTGTGTACCTACTTGTCTCTCCCTTATTAATCACTACTTCGGTGTTGTTTAGAACTGGACCACCTCTTTCAATTTAGGTCTAAAAAAAAACAACGTTATGATGAAATATTGGTATTTTCTGAAATATTCTCAATCTTTTTTTATTTAAAATAAATAAACCATTCACGTCACATTTAACCGTAAATGATATAGAAAATTTAACTTCAAATATATATACATTTCCAAAAAAACAACTTATAAGATATCTAAAACATGCAACGGATTATCTAAAAAAGATATCTAAAACAGCCAACGGGTTATCTAAAAATGTGTGCTATGTTATGCAAAAACAGCAAAGCAATCCCAAAAAACAGCTTAATTAAGAAGCTATTTATAAACAGTTAACAAGAATGTATATTGCGGCATACTAAAACCACAAAGGCGGAAAGTAAACATACATTTCCGAAATTCCCGGAATTCCCGAAATAAGCGCAAAGTCAGACTCTTTCATCTGTGAAGCAATTACGCTGGGGAACTCCGATTCCCACTTTGTACGATATTGTGCTTAATTTAATGACTTAGCAGCCAAATGCATGTTATATTTTGATTTATCTCAGCAAAATATTAACCTGTAGTTAACCCTTATAAGCACAAAATGCAATACAAATCAATATAATAAAATCGATCAGAATGCAACAGAACGAAACGAAACGGAACGGAATGTAATGCAATGAAATAAAATTGAAGGAAATTATTTATTCCACAATATGTTACTTAAATATATTATATTAGAAAAATATTTTAAGGTTATAACCTTATATGTATTAACTTATACAAATATTTAATGCATATATTTTTTCTGTAGTGTTCGAATAATCTGTGTTACGTACCAGAGCTTTGAACTCCGAAGCTTGTGGCCAAACAGTAATTCATATGACAGACCATTATTGACCATAACTTTAAATTATTTTCTTTATTACAATAAATTATTATTATTATCAATACGAAAGAATATGCGAATTTATGTAACAACGTTATAACACAACAGAACATATTGTACAATTTTGTGATCAAGTATTAAAAACCGAACAATCTGTTTGTAGATTTGATCAGAAAAGTGTACAACAGTTGTGCTGTACCGTACAACTGTGACACCTTGTATAAACATTTCGAAAACGCTGAACACAGTCGGACGCGACTCTGTTTATCGTGAACATGGGTGAAGTAAAAATATAGACTCCCAATATTACACACATTTTTAAATCTAAGGCATGTATTGTATAGGAGGTATATATTAAAGGTGGTAGAACCCTTTGTGATTCGACTCCGGTGGCACCACCGCCACACGTATTTCTGCCTAATAACAGCAGTGTTAGGCGCTACTGTGCTTGTGCTTGAAGGGTGTGGTAAGGGAGACATACTTTTCCAAGGCGTTCCAGCTTAGTCCTCAGGGGTAGTAGCGCATCTGTGGCCGACCTCAGGTAGGAATATCTAATCTATCTGGGGCTAATTACAGATGTCCATGGGCGGCAGTAGCCACTTACCATCAGGTGGACTGCATGCTCGTCTGCTACTCCTGTATTATAAAAAAAATGAGTATGAGCATTCATTTCTTATACATAAGAATATTTATAATAATGTTTAACGGTAATCTTGCCGTCAACTTACGAGTTCTAAGTCTAGGAACAAAGGACTGCACATATAAGAGCAATCGTTTCTTAAACAAGCCCCGAAATATGACTAGTAACCGTCATATCGATAGCTGTATAGGTGTGATAAACATACGCCGTTTCAATTATGTCACAGAAAATATTTAATTACGAGTCTATTCCATTTCTTCGACTAAGGCACAACATAGATAGTATTTGCTCTGAGACTCAGGCGGCCTGCGGTGAACGTGAACAATTACGGGATATTGGCTTTGCAACTCAATGGCGTACTAGAAATAAGACCCAAGTTTGCATTATAAAATAGTTTTTACCGTGAACATGCTATTTCCTTTAAGTGGAGTCTGGTTCTGATGTAGGCAATTATAATAACAATGTAGGCAAGATTTGTTAAATAGAGATTTCCATAAATAAAGATGTAAAATAATCCCGTAATTATTTTACATAATGGTACATTACAATTAATAATTCGTAATATATAGTTTGCTTTATATTGTGTTTGACCGGGATTATACATAAGCCAAGCGAAAAAATCCCTTTATAACTTATAATAAATGAATAAATAAATACAAATAAACATATTGTAATTCCGTATAGCACTTTTTCTTATCGTAGTAATATTGAAAATAAGGTTTTCTTCACCGGGAAGTTTTTTATAATATATCATTATAAACATTATAAATTTGAACCCTTATGTACTTATTACTTTATTTACTTTATATTTATATTTTCTTTACTTATGATTTAAAAATGAATACACATTTGTGTTTTGAACAGCCGACTCTTTGAATAGTTCCAGATTCTGTTCAATCATTTACTAGAAATCAAAATAAATATGCTTTTAAAATAAATTGCTATGATTTTTCTTATGAATAAGCCATTTACTCGACACAGAGCGGTCTGTGTTTGACGTGGGCAGTTGAGTATTGATTTGCATCTCAATACTTTAGCAGGAAGGAAGATTAATAACAGTCCTTGTTATAAAATGGTTAATCTTATAAATAGGTTGTTTACTTTCCATCTCTGTTTCGTTTGGCTTGCAAATAAGTAGAATGAGGGTTAAATCTTAATAATTATCCGTATTGCCTTACACATACCTACATAAATATGTTTCACTTTGTTCAAAAATCTATCTACAGTCGATTGTTCACATCGCTGCTTTGCAAGAATAATGGTACAACTCAAAATTCATTTTTCTGTTGAAAATACAATTCAATTCCAAATATTTCCTCTGTTAATGTGTCCTAACAGTACTATTTATTTTAATTCTCATTTAAATAAAAGATTTCGAAACAAAAATATTGTTTAATTTTAAACTGGCTCTCCTCATAAAATACTTTTTTTACTTGTGCCATTATTCTTGCAAAGAAGCGACATGTCCCTTGCATGAACTATCCGTTATTAATAAACGATCCACCCAATTTTTTGCCTACCATAGATCAACATTCGTCAATTTCTTCATACTAGAAGTTATCTAATATCGTAATTAGCCAACCATTTTGCCAACATTTGAATAGATCAAATATGCGTCGACGCACGGCTATGCGTCGTCCAAATTCCGGGAATAAATTAACTGCGTATTTCAAGCGTAAGTAGCCAATGTCAGCTTATGTCGCTGAATGCGCTATTCCCCGAAAACGTGTTGAATACAGCCAATTACGCTTTTGATTCGCATTTGGGAATTCACAATAAGTCCACTTAATGGAATTTTAACGCTGATTGATATGTGCATAGTTTATGTCGTTTGGTCTAGAATCATTGAAGTGTTCCGGACTATTTAGACGAGTATTTTTAAAAAGTGCAAACGTGTGTTTACTAAAATAAACTGTAAAAGTGTCTGTCTGTCTTCTTTCGTGAAGAATGATTCAATTTGGGCTGGTCATTAAACTTATGTGTATATTATTATTTAATACCTTTATTATTTTCTCATTAATTTGCAAATATATTACAGTCAATATTAATTACTTACGTATTGTTCGCGTAAAACTGCTAGTCCGCTCTGAATATAGAAATGAATGGCGTCGCCATAGCAAATTGTATGACTAAACCTGCTCGCAACAACTTCAGAGCGGACTAGCAGTTTGGCGCAAACTACAATACTGCATTCAACAAACACTTATAAAGATTATTTTGTTTCAGGTAAATTGTTGTTATGTATGTGACATAAAAGAAACATGATGGTAAGAAGACATTTTCTACTAAGACTTTAGGAAGAAACTGGATTCTAGAATTCTTCATAAATCAAGTATCTCTAGTCATATAGTTTGCCGGACAAGTTGTCCTACAAACATCAAAATTAAATAATTGTAAAAATAACATGTCATTGATCCAATTCGCGAAGCATATAAGTGTAGTATTCGCAAGTTTTTTTCGCGAAGCTCCTCTTATTCAGACGGGCCATAAATGTATTATAATTTATGAGCTGTAACTAGATTTATTGCTTATACTCTAGGAAATGTATTCGTGTTTCTATTGAAATCGGCCCATTCAAGTGGTCTTTTGATGCTGAATATATTTGCAGTACAAACCCATTCTTATATTTTTGTAAGAGTACAATGATCTGATAATAGGATAAAGCGATAAACGTTGTAATAAAATATAAATTGAAGTGCTTGAAAACAGCAAACTATATCTTTGTTATTAATTTATGTCTAAATAAATAGTAAAATCATGTAGATAATACAATATTTCATTTATAAAATTAATCTGCTAATACATGAAATAATGATAAAAGATAATCTAATTTTAAAATTTTAAATATATTGCGAGGAATTAAAATTCGTTTGTTGTTAGTATTAAATATTCAAAAAATATTTTTCGTCGCAACGGGAATGGGAATTCTGAATTTGCAACATTTCTTTCGCTAAGATTTAATTATAAAATAATGGAACGAAATTTCATAATAAAATATTCCATCCAGGAGAAAATTTAATACACCAGCAATTTTAAATTCCTTTTGGTATTTGATTTGGTATTTGAAAAGGAAACTTCGTGTATAGGCAAGATTTTTCAAAGACAATAATAAAAGAACGCTTCAAAAGGAATATTTATAGGTTAAGCAGAAATAGGTAATACCTTCCGTAAATATGACAAACCATACCTGCATTTCATTATAGATGCGTTGTGTGTGAAGGGAAGCCCCTTGAACATTGTCGCTAATTAGTAATAGTTAATTATAACTAAATATTAGCTAACAAAGTCGAAATAAGACCATGTTTCTTGGCAAAAATTAAATTGTACTGTAGCCCTGCCTTATCACACACATCGAACGAACAACATACTCACATCACGATTTTATACAATAGAAATATCAGCGGGGGTGGCACCGCTATATTGAAATCACGAAACGTTCTCCCCTTTAAATTTGCGATTTTCAACAGCCGTATGTATTATTGCTTTCTTTTCTCAAAGCAAGAGTTATCGTTCTATTTCTGTGTTTGTAGATGCTGAACACGACGCCGTGATTCACGACTGTAAACTTTAGTAACGTTCTATATGTAGTTTTTTATGGTTTTATGCAATTTTAGATGTAACCAAAGGTCTGGCTCAAGGTTGTGGAAATATGAGAAACGAATGATTGAAATACTTTTGCTTTGCTACATAATTATAGTAGTTGTTGAGAGATTTTTATCATAATTATAAAATTGTAATGAAATATAATATGCGTATACACAATTAAGTAATATTTATTTTGTCCGTCAAGTTATTTTAAGAATAGGTGCTAAACATTCGTGTCCCTGTAGTTCCGGGACCAGAATAGGGCTACGGTATCCCCTGCCTGTCGTAAGAGGCGACTAAAAGGGGGATTCCGGGGTTGCGGACGGCAAGAGTCGGAGCTCGAACCGTCCGGCCAACAACCCCAGGATGGACGGCGGTATGTGTGGTCGCATACCGTCGTGAACACCAGATGGTGTGGTGAGCGTCAAGCTCACCTGGGCGGAGCCCGACGGAGCAAAGCGCCAAGAAGACTCCGCTTGCGTTCCGTTGGAGATCCCGGAGTGCTCTACGCAGCGCCGATGGGTTTTAGTGCCGTAAAAATCCCACATAACCCTGTGTCGCTCCCACGGCACCGGGTACCTTTTGAAGGGATACCTCGTAAAAAAATATAAAAAAGGAAAGGTGATTAACATTCATTTTAACAAAATGAAAACCAGATTAACACAAATATACAAAGATTAGCAGGATATTGTAATATTAATCCCTTTTCAATTTTAAAACGTATCCTGAAAATAATAGAAACAATATTAGTAAACGTTATTCAAAAAACGGATAATTATTAAGGGTTCTGTATGAAGATTGATAAAACGCGGACATTCCTTCGAGCGGAAATTTACATTATAATAAAAAGAGTAAGAGATATGGATTTCTTATAAACTTCCTCCAACTTAATACTAAGCAAAGTAGCGAAGTTGGTTTCCTTACCAAACAAAAACCATTAAAAACTGAGCTCCATTTAAATGGCATACTCGTCCCTATTCAGTTATATAACTCGTAAAGTTCTGCAGTTTTAATAATAAAAACTTTATTCCCTACCCTCCAACCGTATCGGCTATTCGGAAAGTAACTTATAATTCAAAGATCTGATAGCTTCTTTGTACTTGTATTTCGAATATATTAATTGTGAATGCATTTTGATTTTTTTTTTTATATATTTAACCTAACGATAAGGCAGACGGGCTACCTGAAGAAAATTCAATCACCGTCGCCTATGGACATTTGCGACATAAGAGGAGTCGCCAATGCATCGCCGGCTTTGAAGGAGAGCTCCTGAGAGTCCTGAGGGAATATCTCAGGAGGAATTTCAATCCACATTTTGCACGTACGCGGTAAAAATGACCGCCCAAACCGAGCCGTCGTAGACCGCCACGGGTCAAGTTGATGTGGATGGAACTTCATCCTTCGGCCAGTGGTGCGATGAAGGAAGGAAAAATATGACATGGTTTTTAAAACATTTCAAAAAATATCACGCGAAGCACCTATACTTACGTAGATTGTTGAAAAATCAATATTTCCTGGAATATGAATACTTACTAAAGTACTCAGGTCTTTCATACAATGTTTCAAAATTCATTTCGAACGTATAATACACGACATTGCAGTTTGTGTCAGGACTCTGCTGTATACGGGTTGTGGGGCGAGGTAAGGCAAACATACTTATCTGAGCTTTTCCAATTTAGTCCCGACGGGTAGCAACGCGTTTGTAGCCAACCTCAGTAGGACTACCATGAGTTTACGAAAGTATTACTCGCTAGCGACTGCGTAAAATAAATGTATGAAAAATTGTACAGCGCCTCTGGTGGTTACTCGTAGAACTAAAATCCGTAGTGACGTAACTCGATACGTAAAAAACCTATCGAAATCAAATCGCTAGCGAATGTCATTATGATCTATTGCCATACAAATTCGGTCCCATGAGTCATTAATTTGACAGACGTTGTCAAGAAATACCGTAACGATAGTAGTTATGTTATTCACTAGCAAAATGACAATAGTTTTCTATTTACCATTTCTATAGTGGCGTTTCTATGCCAACTCATGGTAATGCTACAGATCCTTATCGGGTGTTGATTATAGATGTCCATGGGCGCCATTAGCCACGTACCATCAGGTAGATCTCATGTTCATGATATTATAAGTAATTCGCCGAGTACGAGTCGAAATCGCACATGGAGGCTTCCGTACCACCATTCATTATTTTTTACTTATTTTTATTCATTTTACTATTTTCAATAATACTTAGTTATATGATACAACAATAGATGGCGTTGGGGTGACGAATAATACCTAAACAACGTAGAATAAAATTAAAATAACTATATTAACAAATATTTTATGATTCTTACTTATATTTATTATAATACCAGTTATAGCAGTAAACGGATTGTAAAAATTTCAACGGTCTTCCTAGTACGGTTTAAGAGTTAGATCAAAAATGCCGAAAATTACCGGTTTGTTGTATAGAGACCCCCTTTAATATTCAACTTCTTTTTATTTTTAGTATTTCTTATTATAGCGGCCACCATTATACATCCTCTGTAAAAATTTCATGTGTCTATCTATTACGGTTCCAGAGATATAGCCCTGTGACAGACGGATAAACGGAAAGACAGCAAAGTCTTAGTGATAGGGTTCCGTTTTTACCCTTTGGGTATGGAACCCTAAAAGGTCATCTTCCTGCCCTGATCTATGCGAGACTAACCTATTTAATTTACTACTTGTCGTTTCTCTAAATCTTACGATCCTTATTATATTCAGACCATCTGTCCTACTGCCGACAAAGCACTTTTTCCTCTATATTACAATACTGTATACAAATCTATTTTTAGATATATTACTACTCACACAAAAACATCCGTCGAATCCATAATCGTTTACGCAACAACACTCTATTCACATGCCCGATCACGCGCGCTTATAAGATAAATCTCATTGTAATACGTGGGGAGCTTCCGATGCGATTGTAGGTACCTTTAGCGTGGAATCAACAGCTGCTTCCTGCTTAATTATGTTTAAAATATAAAAAAATATGTAAGGCTTTAGTGAAGATAGAATACATTAATATCTTAACTTGTCTTTATATACGTTACAGTCAAAGTAATAAATTCAGATATTATACATTATATCTAGCGATTATGTATAATATCTACTCAATTTGGTCAAAGTGATAAATAACACGGAATTCATCACATTAACCAGCCATTATATATAATATCTTCAAAGACTTGGATAAAGTAAAACAAGTACAGGTAAAGTTTCTATTTCAATTGTCCTTAAGCATAATTCACTTTCAATAATTTTATTCACTTGTATATCTATACATGTTATCTAACCCAAATAAGGATCAACGGGTATCACACCTTATTTTATAGAATCTGATAGAAGGTAAATGAACCAATATTCCTCAAATCCATTTTGCCGGTGGTAACATAGATAATCCTTATTATATTGGCTTGTCCAGGCACTCTGCCCCAGGAAAATTGTATTATTTGAACAAGAACAGCACACCAGATAAGCCGGGTCCACGGATTAGGATTGTTTGAAGATACATAGAAGAATGTTGCCAGTGAGGTTTGTTTTTGAATTATAGTTTGAGATTACTAATAGGTACTTAGCTAGTGAAGTGAAATTGTCTTATATTTTTGGTATGTACTAATAAAGTACTATCCTTCAATTCAATTGGAAATTATAACACAGGAACAAAATAGGTGTTTTGGTACTATTTATTTTATTTTATTTATTTCCATTTCATTCAGACATAGTCCATATTTTGTTAGTATTTATTTACATTGCACTTAAAAACTATTGCCGTATTTTGCCGCGTAACTCTACTGGGTAATGACTAAGATGCTGTTTTTTTCTCTAACATTCTATATATTTGGATAAACCAGTATTTTATTATCAAATTCTCATTAATAGATGGAACCTTATGTAGTTTGATTGCGTCAGGACCATATTATTTAACTACTCACTACGGAATGCGGGACATCAAAAACTTTGAAAAATTCATTTAGAATTCTGAGACATTTTAGTTACTGTTACATTAGAGTAAATAATCATTTATATCCTATGCGCATTAAACATAACTCCAGGTTACAAGATGTTCGCCTGTAACTTCGATTGAAAAACACACTTCATTCTCTTTGTTTTATTGCTTTACAGAATTGTTACCGTTTTCCAACTAAAATGGCACACAATAAGATCTACGCCGCCGCTATGCAACGAATCCGGTCAGAATTGTCGGCCTTAAAGCTCCCTGGCCTAGTTTTACTCGCATTTTGCAGGTGAAAAGTAAATTATGGTTGCTTTTTGCGACCTATAGTATAACCGACGGATTAAGAACTTTGTTCTCATATCTTCTCAAATATTTTAAATTCAGTTACTGTTTCAAATATTTCGAAATCAAATATCTCAATTTCAACCATGTAATTCGCTTTAATAAGACAACAGGCAAGACTTTGGTATTGAAATATTCGAGTAGGCATCTTTACATTTTCGCGTACACGCGTCGCACATACTCGTAACAATACCTACTTCGTTTACGAGACGTTTACAAGAGATCATTGAGATGTCAAGACGCATTTTGAAGAACAAAATTGCCATAATCATTTTTATTATACATGCATTGGGTGTAAATACATATCTATTCAAGATAAACGTACATCCCCTATCGATTAATCAAATGAATGTTAAGTACAACCGATCATAGATTTAACACACCTTTCAAATTATTGTATGCATCTATAGCCCGTTATTAATGCTCAATCTTTGAATTTTAACATCATATTATGTCGATCTTTCGTAGACAAAACATTCGATAGATTGAATATTAATAACGGACACTAGTTCCATATAATTGTCTTCAAATGTTTTCATTTACTAATAAAGCTATAGATAATTGATTTGTAAGAAGCACATGGCTTCATCAATAAGTAGTAAATATATATATGTATGTGTATATATAATATATTACATTTTATTTTACTTTTTTGTAAATGCCTACCACATAATGTCGCCATCGCCCAGGGTTGACTGGCAGAGAATGCCATTAGGCATTAAGTCCTCCCTTGTTACCCTTAGTTTAAGGTGTTTCAAAATTAAATAAATAAATAAATGAAAAGTAGAATTTCATAGCAACCCTTATTCATAAAAACTGCTTAGGTATACCTTTATACGTTTCATTGTACGTAAATGGCTATTTCACATACAAAAGAAACATCTAACAGAGACAAGTGACGCAACTCATTCGTGGGTAATCCAATTTAATGTAGGGCGCCGGTTGCGACGAACAATTTGCTAAGCTTTCCTCTTTAATTTCTTTCCTTATTTTTATTTTCCGATCTCCTTTATATATTTCCTGTGCCTTTTATTCTTGGTTTTTCCTTGAAGGAAACTTAGATCGTATTTTATCGTCTTTTCCCTTTTTGTGTATTATGACGTCATTTAACAAGGAGCGCAATTAGCGCTATCAATGACACAAAGTAGAAATATATAAAAATACATAAAATCGAAGTTTCTGTTTGTGATATCAAAGTAAAAGCTTTTTACTAAATGTATATGGAAGTAAATGCGGTACTTATATAACAAAAAAAACAATTATTAAAATACTTGTCTGTCTGTCTTTCTGTCTGATTGTTCCAGCTGATCTCCAAAACGGCTAGATTTATTTTAACGAGACTTTAGTTACCAGCTAGCTTATGTTAAAAGAAGCAACGTAATAACATTTATTTAAGAAAAATGAAATCTTTTTGGGCTACAGCTTGTTATAATATGAATAATAATCGTAAAGCATAATATATTCAAGCACACCTAGCCACATATTCTAATATCATACACGACGAAGATAATATACATTTTAGCTCATATCTAAGATAGTAAGCGATATTCTCCTACATTAAAGTACTAACTTAATAAAGAATTCATCTAAGATATACCTAAAATACCTCTTATTCATGTTGTTAATATTAAATGTTACTTACATTTAATATTTATAACATAAAATACCTATGACCAATTTTGAAGGAGTAAAATTAAATATTACTGAGATGAATATGTATATAGAATATTCAAATTCTTAACTTTATTATAAACTGACTGACCTATTCTTGGACCTGTCTCATGAGATGAAAGTTTGGGAAACCTTGTGGAGCGAATCAGGCCTTTCAAACTATAACTCAAACCTTTAGTTAATATTAATATTAATTAATGATTTTGAAATATTATTTTCTTTAATTAACAATTAGTGAAATAATAATATCACACCATGGAATACGAGCAAATAAAATCTAGCTGAATAATTCATCTTAACTGATGGCTCGAAATAAGGACCTTACTTCTATTACGCGTGTTTTCCGCATATCAATTATAATATATCAATATATGAAATATATAGTTTTCCTGTAATGCGTGCCACACACAGGCACATTACGAAGATATCGCAGTAAGTAAATACACGCGTGCGTTTGGAACACGCATGTCGCACGCGAATACAAGCCCGCGTGACAAAAAAAAGAAAATTAGGGCAATTGTTTGACTAAATTTATGTTTTACCGAGATCAAGTTGTAAAGTCATAGTTTTGTAAAATAGGTTTACTGAAATAATAACAGTAGTCCACCTCATTTAAACATTTTTTTTGTTCACGAGGGGGAAACTTTCAAAAGGTACCCGATGCCGTGCGAGCGATAAAGGGTTATGTGGGACTCTTACCGCACTAAAACCCCCCCGGTGGCCGTCCTCGGCGCTACGTAGAGGACTCCGGGATCTCCAAAGGAACGCAACCGGAGTCCTCTTAGCGCGTTGCCCCGTCGGGCTCCGCCCAGGTGAGCTTAACGCTCGCCGCACCGTCTGGTGCATACGACGGTATGCGACCACACATACCGCCGTCCTTCCCGGGGCCGTTGGCCGGCCTATTCGAGCTCCCACTCTTGCCACCCACGACCCCAGAAGCCCCCTTTTAGTCGCCTCTTACGACAGGCAGGGGATACCGTAGCCCTATTCTTGTCCCGGAACTACAGGGATAACCTCATTTAAACTAGTCGCTTCACCGCACGGATTTTTACCCTAAAATTTCTAAATATTCTCAGATAAAAAGTCTTAACAAAAATACGTTACAAAGACATCCGAAGTGACACAGATGCGACCCATAACAAGATAATCCAATTCAAAGTAGGTCGCCTGCTGTGACGGCCAATTTGATAAGCCTTCCTCTCTAAGGCATTTGCGTTATAGATACGCTTAGTTTGTGTTAACTGACTTCAAAAATGAGGAGATTGTACTTTTTTAACCGTCAAGGGTAATGTTTTTCAAATTAGACGCTTTTTATACTTATGCACTACATCATCCACACACTCACATACCACACATTGCATACCCCGCACCTCAAGTGGTTTAACACATTTAGACACATGAGGTAATGTTCGACTCTTTAAAATTGTGGGAATATCTTAGCTAAATTTTTAAGCAGTAATAGTAATTATCTATCTTCATCTTATTCTATTTATCTATCTATATATGTTTTAAACGAAGTATTTCCACTGTAATGAGAACTATAGGCTCACAAGACTTATAATATACGAGTACTAGCTGACCCGACAAACGTTGTGTTGCCACATCAATAAAAAAATGTTAAGGGTGAACAACCCTTGTCATTTAGGGGTATGAAAAATAGATAGTAGCCGATTCTCAGACCTACTGAATATGCATATAAAATTTGGTGAAAATCGGCAAAGCCGTTTCGGAGGAGTACGGTAACTAACATTGTGACACGAGAATTTTATATATAAGAAGATATACCCAAATGTTGAACCTTCTGCTTGTTAGAATTTTATTGTAACCAATGCGCTATGTGGGTTGTCGTTGAATCTGTTCTATATTTATGGACTAAACTGAAACAAATAAACAAAATGGCTTCATGAAACTTTAAATTGCATGTTTCCCAAACTATAATCATTGTATTCATTACATATACATTATTTTTAATGCTTTATATGTTTAAGATGAAAGCAACTGAACAGTTTCTAAACTAATTTCCATTTTTGAAATTAATTAAGTAAGGTATTTTCCATGAAAGTATTTATAATTGTAAGTAATTAAGGATACAAGGCGATTTTTATGTCGATTTAGATTACATGAAACAAATGTATCATTTGAATTTAACTAAAAGCAAAGCACGAAATAACTCTGCTTTTAGGTCAAATACATTTTGAATTCCGCTACCTTAAATAGTACTACGTGATGTAACCCTTATCGATTAGGCCACTGAAATGTTCCAGGCTATCTTTATCGATACACAAGAGATTTTTAGTGGATACAGATGTATCACTGAGATTTGAAATCAGTTTTACTAATACAATAATGTAATAATGTGTTATATGAATGATCTGACGCTAACGGTATAGGGATTAAACCCCTGGCACGCATCGCATTTAGATAATATGTTAACAATACTCATAGATTAGTAAAGATACTTCGCCGCCTTGAAATTGAATGAAGCCACAAACGGCTTATTATAGTAAGTTCTTTTTTTTTAATTCTTGACAAATAAAAACATTTTTAGAGAAAATTTACGAATAAATAACTAATATTGAGTAATTTACATAAAAAAAAATTATCATAATAATTTCAAATATTTTAGGGACATTTTAGGACGGAGACGTGGCAACACTTTTTTACGCAACTATTTCAATTCTCAAAACTGGGTATATTTTCTTGTTAGGAGTGAGTAATCTTTACTAATCTATGACAATACTATTAATAATCGAATAATGGGTTGATACTTGATATTGATAATAATAATGATGAAGGTTTTCTTTCTTATCTTTCAACATTAATGGTGCTTAAATCTTAAGAACAAAATAATATTTGTACCATTTGTCTTATCGTAATATCTATTGTTTCGGTGTCAACCATTATCTTCTAGATTTTATGGACTAATATCACCTGCGGAGAACGTAAACGTGAAATTTGGGAAGAGTGGGGACGGTTAACACGGTATGAAAATAGGTTAACAGGTTAACGGTAAAACCGTTTAATGGCAATGAAAGATATCATGGCAATATCATAGCAATTATTGTTCAGTTTCATTCGATCCGTTTAATAATTTATCGAATTGATTTAATAGAATGTTTACCAGTAAGGATAATGGACGGCTTTGATTAGGATTTTTTGATTACATGAACCATGCCCATTAATTTCACCAATTTGTGGCCAATATAAATAATATTTTTTTTATGATAATACCTTTTTGGTCACACTTAAAATACTCTTGACAAATGAATATGAAGAATGCCCGTTTATTAAGTGGTACTTTGTTAATGCTTTTATTTATTGCATTTAAAAAAAAAATCAGTCAAATTTTGTACATATCCCGATTGGATAGAAGTTTATGCATACGCCAGGATTCACACTAAATCGAAATAAATCCCTTTTCTTCTTAAGTAACTTACAATTTAAGGGATACGAACACATCCTCTAACATTCTATCGAGTTTCAGCAAACGCCAGACCTCACATTAAAACAAAATTATCTCCTTTCCTTCTTAAATTTCACACACTAAGAATCTAAACGCAAACGGAATCCAAAAGTAAGTACCTGAGGAGAACGGGGAAGGATTACACATAGTGATAAAGTACGTGAAAATAGGTCGCATGTTTGAGGGCATGGAGAATAATTTATGTTTCACGCTTGTTTATGCAAAGATACATGTTGATTTGAGCGCTTATTGTTCGTTCGCGAAATTAATTTTCACGTTTTATTACCTGCGCGCTGTACCTACATATTTTTAATTTTGCTGTTTACCCCGAGCGCTTGTCGACTTAATTATATTAGTCAGGTTCTATTGTCTAGTGTTACAATATGTGTTTTATTAATGATCTCCCCGGGCATCTGTGTGCGTTCGATATTACATTTTCTATCTCTATTACCTTTATTAATGAACCTATTTAAAATGAATTTACTCAAAAATTAGTTTATATCACTCTACTTTGCAGGCATCAATACGTTTAGGGGGTAGAGGTCTAGCCAAATCTCGCGTAATCTTACTTAAGGAAGCGATTTCTTCCCACGAGAAACTGTAAAATTGCGAGACAACAAGATTAAATTAAAAAATCTAACACGACAATACGAATGTGGATTTTGATCAAGTTCACATAAGATTAGCACATTGAAGCTCAAGACATCTAACCAAAGGATAAAAGGGATTTCGAAAAATTACTAAAATCATGTCACGTAATATATGTCTAAAGTTATCATAAATTATAGAATCCACATTCGGCGGTGCACGGGTTCCTCACGAAAGCCCATATAAAATGTTTTGCGTAATATTCGCTTATTCGATAGGTACATTGACGCAAGAGTGGGCGTACTCCGGAAGGGCCGGAAGTCGACCCGAAGGGCTCCCCTAATTATCAGCTTTGCTGTACTAATTAGTAACGCAATTTAGAAGAAATAATATAAAATAATACAGTTATATGCCTGATATTTATTATTATTATTATATAATATTATGTTGCCTAATATGTTAAAGCAATCAACATTGTGAAGCGCTATTATTACCTAGATTAAAGGGTATATTATGTAAGGGATGAATTGGAAGCCTGCCCACTTGGTCATCAAAGAAAGCAATACGTTTGTCTTGACCACAGACTTCAAACCTATCCGGTCATCATACCTGACTGACGAAAAGAAGGTCCTGGGTTCGATCCCCGGCCAGACAGATATCTAAATGTTGAATTTAGATTTCGATTCTTCGTCTGGGTGTTTGTGTAATTCATCTATGTATGTGCTCATGGCATCCACGACACAGGAAATGCTAGTGTGAAGCTGAGAATGTATATATGAACTCTAGAGTTTTCACAATCAGGTGGGCTGCACATCATTCTTAACTTCAGTTTTTATTTGTTCTAACTGTCGTAAAGATGCTTCTGGATTCACGTGATCCATGATCATTTACTTTCTCAACTCGGCTGTACCTGACGTCACTCTGACGTCATCCAATAAAACTTTAACAGCGTCACTGCAGCGCCGTGTTTGGGTTCCTATAAATAGTCAATGGGTTCACTGGCAGACATTTGAATTACTAAGCCCGTCAATATCAGATTGCGGTTATCATTTCTATTTGATTTGAGGTTAGAATACCAGAATTGGGTGAGCTATTTCGTTAATAATTATTTTTCCGTTGTGTGTTTATATATATTGATTATTTCCTAATTCAACGTTTTATTAACGCTAACATATATACATGTGACCGGTACCTGTTATAAATTAGGGATTGATTTTATAACAAAGTTTTATTTGTTACTTTGCTCTAACTATGATTCTATTTCCAGTACTTTTGAGTTCAAAAAGAGTTCCATTTATATGAACTTTTCTTAATGCACGTATAATGACTACTTGACTATTGTGACTATTTTTCCTTTTAATAATAATCTAGATACAATTCGGGGCCAAAACACATGTGGAACCGATATGTTAATAAACTTCTGTGTAATATCTACAGAAGTTGTTTTCTATAAAAATGTGTAAGTACAGAAAATATTACGAGGAAATGTTTTTATTTCCAAAATCGTTAAAAACCCGCTCCACATGGTAATGTACAATATATTATATTTGCTTATGCGGTAAGATTTTCCATAAGGCGTCGTTCCGTTAAAAATCCCATTAACGATATTACGGAGCACTTCACGTCTAATGCATCACTTGTACGGAAATTATGTGTCGTCAAACATATTATGCTGACACGAACGGTAAATGGGTGGATATATTCAGAGTGTAGGTTTTGATGACTGCGGCTCCCGACCGCGGAGGGTAATGTTTTCCGAGTGTATGTAAGTCCTAATACTTCGCCATACAGTCCAAACCACTAGACGGATTTTAACATATGAGATGTCGTTTGATCCGTCGAAGTAAATATTAGGAGTCCAACAGTGGGACAATGATGGACATGAACATGTAGAAAATGTAGTTATTTTGCAATTACAATTTTTATTTTAAGTATACCTATTTAAATTTATTCATAACTAGCTATGCCCCGCGGTTTCACCGGCGCTAAAAAGAAACAGGGGCACAGCTAGTTTTAAAATATAAGTAGCCTAAGTTACTTCTTATTATATCAGCTACCTGCCAATAAAAGTCCCGTCTAAATCGGTCCAGCCATTTCAGAGATAAGCCAAAACAAACAGACAGACAGACAAAAATTGTAAAACATGTTATTTTGGTGTATGTACCGTATGTATATTCATATGCATGTAGTAACAACCGGTTATTTCATATTTACATAAAAATACAGTAAAATATTATGGAATTAAAAAATGATATTTTTTAAGTTTTGCAGTTGATTGCATTGAATTACACTGAAATGCGTGGGTGCTTTCAGAAAAATACGAGTATACCTGATATTTCATAGAATGTACGGAAATAAAGTTGGTATTTACTGAAATATAATACTTACTACTCCGGTGCCGTGTGGGCGTAGCATCTGCATCATATTTCTGTTTGTAAGCATAACTACCACTATGACATTTGTGCAATAATGTGATCATAAAAAATAAATTTCTACTTATTTAAATAATCTTTCGTAGTTCCATTAAAAGTTCCAGTAAAAATGATAATATTGACGTGATTAAATGAATATTAGTATTTTTTGTCTTATTATAAGCATACGATTTATTTTCCATTTACCAATTTGTTACTTAAGTTAAAGGATTGCGCATTTAACAATTCATCTTCTAATCTCTAAGTTCTTCTCTCTAAGTTCTAAAAATTATTCTTCTTTGGAAAAAAAAATATAATAGGCACAGTCATAATACTAGAAATAAAGATAAATTGGCCATACCTCAATTTAGATTAAGCAAGGTGTGTAATTCTTTTATGGGGAACTGTATTCGTTTCTACAATAAAATACCAAAAGACATTATCGATCTATCCGAGAAAAGGTTTAAATCTACTATAAAATTAACTTTATGTAAAAAAGCTTATTATAATGTTAATCAGTACTTAAATGATAAATCCGTATGGTATGACAACTCCAGCTCCAACATCAAAAATTAATTATATGTACCACTATGTAAAATTGTATATTATTTACCCTTTAAAAGATGCAAATATGCACACGTATGGAGTTTCTTGCGCCGCTTCTTCTCCATAGCGAAATACCTTCCGAAGCGGTGGTAGTTTGTTGACTTTCAAAAAGTATTCTATATGAATCAATTTTGAATAAATGAGATTTGAATTTGAATTTGAATTAAGTTCCTGTCCATTCAAAATACGGAAATTAATTGATTGTATAGCGAATGAGTAGTTACTATTTACGTGTTTGTTACGGGTTCCATCAAGGTAATCTAATTGGCCCCATATTATTCCTCAGTTCCTATATTTTACTTTTACTAATATTTTATGCTCTTGTAGCGTAGTTAAGCAAGATAAAGCTCACGAATAAGATCACGCACACAGCCGAAATCATTCTGAAACTGAAACGTGAATGTCACTGCTAAGTGCTCGTGGGCGCCGCGTCAGTTTTCTCTATGCAAACATAATAGCTGTCCTGGGATTAGCAGAAGTAGGTTTTTCATACAGTAAAGTAGGAAGTTTCGAGAGCTATGTAAACGTATCTCTGGTGGATAAAGTTGATGTTTACTGAAACATTATATTACAAGGTTTGAATACATTGGCAGAGTTTGTGTCGCATTTTTCACGTTTTTGACAGCCTTCTTGATTTTATGGCACTTTATTTCGTTCCAGAGAAGGATTATGTCGAGTTCATACCATGAAATAGTAACAGTGGGTAAGAAATGTAAATCTATAAAGGTTGATGAATAAACGGATGGGTACATGTAAAATTCACACGTAGAACAGCCGCCCTAGTTTTACCGGATGTTGCTTCTTCATGCGATAAAACAGGATGTTTATCGAGAAAATGTAAATATAACAAGTCAATATACTCCCACAGACGTAAATAACTGCTAATATAACTTTAGTACTGATGTAAAGTTATATTTTTAAAGTTATTGAAATAAAGAAATATGCAGTCCAGTAAATGGTACCGTCGCCTATCGCACTTGTAATGAATTCCATATAGGATTGAAGTATTCGTGAAATCGGCTACAGACCCTCATTAACAAATAAATTGGATCTCTGCCTTACCATACCTTTCAAAGAAAACAAAGCTGTTATAAAAGGCAAAAATAGGTGTGGCGATGATACTATACCAATGTTCAAGCGTCAGAGACGTACTTATAACTCAAAGTAGGATTACGGCTTATATGGAAGTAACTTCTATTTACAGAATATGCTACAAAACTAAGTATAAAGCTTTTCCACGCAACATCCGCATTATACTATTTACAAACATAACAGTTGCCGGGATTAGCGGGGAAACCTTCATACGTGAAGATAGGAAAGTTTACAAACTTGAAATTAGCACAATACAACTGCGTTAAGATGGGAGCTTAGCGTTCTTAGTTCCCAAAATAAGCTCGCGTAATAACGTACTTATGTAAGACTTGGTAGGACTTGTGTTTTGCGTTTTATTATAAGAGGTTTATTTAACTTCATGAAACGTTTCTGTAGTTTTTCCAAAACAGTTTTAATGGCAATATGAAGTACATCAACAGGAAACTGAGATATTTTATACTCAATAATGTGCTTAAATTGATTAGGATGAAGAGAGCTTCTGTGACATAAGTTCCGACCATATTCGACTGCATTGGATTAACAAATGCATTTTTCGGCCGAATAAAAGATAATGATTATTGTTTGTTTGGCACTTGCTATTACTTTATGCCTCGAAAATTTAAAAAACATTATTTCATTGGATCATATTGTCAAATTTTACGAGGAAATCGCAATGATTTCTTGGCGGATTCGTTGGCTAATGTATTTAGAGAGTGGACCTCTAGGACATCTACGCATTAGTTACCTTTATCCCGTTAAATAGGACAATTTAAGGTGTTGTATGATGTACATACAAAAATGTCGTGTGTAGTATTAACTGCTCATTATTTTTACAAATTATTAGTACACGTTTAAAAATAAAAATAAAAACTCTACACAAACAATTTTAGCATAACTTCGTCGTTCCTACGAAAGATATGAAAAGATGTCCAAAGGCGGTGTTTACTTTGAAATATAAAGCCTCCGGGGTATAGGGTGTGCCATCGCATCTTATTTACGAACATAAAGACTGTACTGGGAATTCAACATAATATGCGTAGTGTTTCCTACATCATAACTGCTACACAGTTTCTCATTTGTTTTAATGAGAATTTTTCAAGGAAAGAAATTTTCTTAGTAGTTAATATTACAGTCAATGGAGAAGTTATAAGTTCATATATTCAGTAGATATGTTGCTTTGCGAGCATTGTATAATATTTTACGAAACGTTTATTTATAACGTATATTTTATAAACATCTTATGAAACAGTGTAATGAAATTCGCCACATGGAGTTGTAATTAAAGATTTCTTTTTATTTTTTTTTAATCGGCATAATCGTCCCATGCCTATTTCTGTTATGTAATAATGATAGAACTATTATATTCTTACTAGCTGACCCGGCAAACGTTATGTTGCCATATAAATAAAAAATGTTAAGGGTGAACAACCCTTATCACTTAGGGGTATGAAAAATAGATAATAGCCGATTCTCAGGCCTACTGAATATGCACATAAAATTTGGTGAAAATCGGTAAAGCCGTTTCGGAGGAGTACGGTAACTAACATTGCAAGACCAGTAATTTTTATATATAAGATTTAATGAATATAGACCGGTAGACATAATACAAGAAGTTTTTTGACTTTAATATAAAAAATGTAACAGCGTATGTGGTGAATGTGATATCAGATAGATATGTGTATTTTGTATGTGAATATTTTAATATATAACGGGTATTCACGATACGCGGTTATTTATTTATTTTTCCGATATTTCGACCCTCAAAAGAAATTTAAAAACTGTATACCATGAGTAAAATGTCTAGAGTCCGCGATAATATTCGTCTAAAATAATATAAATGTATGTGAATATTACGAGTCTTACTAGTAGATTGACATTTCTCAACAGGTAGCAGTTTAGCTGCATGTTTGTTACCCATTTTCATTTCGTAAAACAAATAAACATAACTTCTAAATTCCCACCTTGTCGCACTGTTACCATGCCGATTGTCACGTGCCTTAATGGCACGGAAATGGGCACGGAAGTCGGAAATGCTAATGAAAAATTACTTTACCGATCTACCGCCGATTTCTATTTAGTTAATTCCAAAATAATGCAAGCATGTAATGTAATTGATTTTATTTTTTAAATGGTGTAATTCTTTTTAACCGACTTCAAAAAGGAGGTAGTTATCAATTCGGCCGGTATCTTTTTTTTTATGTATGTACACGAATTACTCCGCCGTTAGTGGTCCGATTTTAATAATTCTTTTTTTATTGTATAGAGACTAGCTGGAAGTTGGTCCCATTTAAATTTGGTTAGGATCCATTGATGGGTTCGGGCGAAAATCAGGGGAACTCATCCACCCATGTAAATATAACAGCCATAGCTTTACCGTTATGAACCTATTTTAAAGCCTTTAATTTCGTGTGTGTACAATTGCTACAAGTTGGTCCCATTTAAATTTGATGAGGATCAGAGTGGGTTCTGGAGACAAAATATTTAACTCCTCTACCGATGGGTATAATTGAGTTTTGTTTGAAGATATTTTGTGTAGGTTCTAAGGAAATTGCAAAGCCAGTTCATCATTGACTATTTAGTTAGGTTAGGTTGGAACATATAAGGGCGGGCGGGCGCTTCCAATCAATGTAAATTCAGACTTTACCTTCATTCATGATAACGTTTTTACAATTTTATATTGTATTAATATAAATGTTAGTATGTCATCACTAAAAAGGGTGAAAAAATTTTTACAAAGAAATACAACCGACTTCTATATCACTACAAAGTAAAAAATAATTGAAATAAATAGAGACTCAGATAGAACTCTCATGTTATATAGGGTTGATAACAGATGTCCATTGGCTTAGTCTCCATTACCACACTCTTTAAACTAGAACTCTTTCCACCTTATAAAAACAGCGCTAAGCGCTGTTGTTATAAGGTGGAAATAGGTTTGACGGGGGTGCCTCTGGAGCCGAACCACAAGGTTCTACCTTCATTTACCATACAAAATGCGTTAAAAGAGAAAATATTTTACAAAGCGGGTTCACCTTTGATATGAAATAAAATTGAGAATTAAAATTTACAAAGCCGAACCCAACAAAGCTGCTCTTACTATTGCTATGTAAAATATTGTTAAAAATATCCATTCAGTACGAAAGGATTAGTTGGGGAAAATTCGAGCTTATAAAAGCTAATTAATATTATTGTAAACTAGCTTTTAATTTTGAAATGCGTTGCTACCCATAAAAGTCTAGTCTAAAACGCCTCTTGTCGATGCTACTACCTCACACACTACTTACTATCAAATCCAGAGAACACCAGCATATAACCTTAACTCTACTACTACTACTAATACCAGCAGTGTTCTTGCTATATATTTACTGTAAAAATATTTGAGAAGGTAGGTAGGTAGGTAGGTACCTCAGGTAGGATAGGACTCTGATTTTTCTGGGTTTGATTACAGATATCCATGGGAGGCAATTGCCTCTTAGGAAGATTGCATGTTCGCTTGCCACTCAAATATCATTAAAAATTTGTATAAATCACCATTTCAAACGCAGTTATCTACTAACATAACAAATAGTTATTATGTATATAATAGCAAGCATAATAAAAGTATCAAATTAAACAATTACTGATATGCAAATGTAAATGAATCCAGCCAATTGTCTACAAAATACAGGTTTGAATGCTTTACCAAGTTAATAGGCATGTTGGAAAGCTACAGTCAACAGGTGGGTTGCCGTAATGGCCACGTCTATCAGCCATTGTCGATTACAGCGATATCATTCTACAAGTTGTTAGAGGTATCGATTCAATTGATGTAGGTAATGCCAATAGGTGAAGCATTAGCAAAGTGATGTTTGTATATTAGGGTTAGTATGAAATATGGACATAATGATTTAACTTTTTTATAACATAGGAGTAGCAGACGAGCATGCAGTCCACCTGATGGTAAGTGGTAATGCCGCCCATGGACATCTGTAATCAATTCTAGAAGATTAGTTTCCTTCTTGAGGTCGGACAGAGATGCGCCGCTACCCCTGAAGACTAAGCTGAAATGCCTCGGAAAAGTATGTGTCCCTTACCATACCTTTCAAACCAGAACAGAGCAACGCTAACCAGGTTTAGTTTACTTCAGAACTTTTAATTTACTACTCCAATTAACCTCATCATAAAACACCTTAGTTCAGTATGTTATTTACAAGTTATAATATGTATGTATCATAAAAACTCGTTAGTTACGTATGTTATCTAAAAGTATATTATGTTTGTAAACAACTATCCTAACTATATTTAGGTGAATATAATTATCACGAAAAGTATTATTATTTTAGGTGTAACCGAATACATGCTTAAACTTTTCAGACCATAAAATTTCAACCCCTAATTGTAAAACTTTAATTCGCAGGCCTCCGGCGCTCGCTTCGGGTTCGTTGTGTTACTTTTTATTTCGCAAACTCGTTGTAATACAAGTTTTAAAAGCTTTAGAATTACCGCTTTTTATTCTATAGTGATAAAATTTACGGCTCTAGCAGACTAGATGTTTTCAGGACCGACGTTTTGCGTGTGGCGTGTTTTAGTGCAATATTGCAATGCGATTTGATCGATAGCGGTTCAAAAAACGCGCGTTTTAGCGTGTGTTTGCAACCATAGTGTCCGGCTGCCCTTGGAGAAATTATGGTCTAAAATCGTCAAATACCGCGACTGCATCTAGCTTTCGCGAGGTACCTTATTGGTCGATCGTGGCTCCTAAAAATGGTAGCTAGTCTGCGGTGGCCCTTACAGATAAAAAAAATCAAATATAATTTCCAAGCAAAGTTCTAAAATTCTAATTACAAAGTAGTCTAATCCATTATTTTGTTTTTAAATCTAAAGTTACGATAACAGCTGTGTTATGTACCTCCATTTAAAAATAATCTGATTCCCAAAATTCTATACCTACGCAAGATATTTGCGTACATTCTAAATTTTATGCATATTCATGTTTCATTTACATTTTATTTACGCTAGCTTTTCGGATTTTAATTCTAACTCGATTGTCTGTTAATTGAGTTATGCAATCAAATAACATTTTGATTTTCTCCAAATCCTCTTTTCTGTCTGAAAATATTTTAATTGCATCTTTTTTGTTATTTTTAATACGGTTATGTAATTAAACATTTCTTATTAATTAAATTTGCAAAATTTCAATCAGGAATTCTTGAAATTGTTAATGGTCGTACTAAAAAAATCAAGAATACAATGCAGGTTAATTAATAAACTATCGTATAATTTGTTTCACTAAAGATTGTATTACAAAGTGTGGATTTTGTATTTGTATTCCGCTCGTTTTCTACAACATGCGTGAAACACATATTATAGTAGTCATAAATTCCAATTACGTTCTTTATTGAAATAGATCATATAAAGTTCTGTGACCCTCCTCAAAACCTTCTCAAAACATACTATGAGTTAATGTGATTCCAGCAAACGTAGAGGCCAACATAATATTAAACAACATTGTAGTTTGGTGCGAGGTTAAATTAGTTCATGTAGTTCGCGTGACGGCGGTGCCCATTTGCGAGATATGATATTAATGAACACTACCTGTCATTAGGGCCAACGAGGTGGTAGAACAAGATAATAATGTTTCGTGGCACATCACAATTCTAGCAGTTTAAAGCACATAACTGCGTATTGCCAACACTATAACCTCCAAAAAAGATAGACAAACCTACGCCGAACATTATGTTTTAAGGAAAAATTTGTCGTGCGTGGTTCTGTGCTATGATAAGTATAGAAAAAATGTGAAACATGTTGTGCGTCATTAAGCCAAAAATCTATATTGTTCCGAAAGTGATATATTGTTTTTTTATTGTAAACAGGTATTCTATCGACTTCTTGGTTTGTCTATATCATTTTTAGCCTGTCCTAACCACCATAGAATAAGGGCTCTTCTTACGTAGATACTCGTATATCCTAAGCCTATTAAAAAAATCTCTCCATCCCTAACTGGCTTCTTTTCTCCAGATCGACTTACGTCCGTTATAACAATCAATAACAATCGATCTATCCTACATTTTGTCCACCAAAACCGACTTTTGACAATTTCTACCTTTGATAAGTAAATGGAAAGATAAAAAATAAAATTATCATCGCCTTAAAATTGAAGGAAGCCACAAAAGGATGACTTTTTCATTATTGTTTGAATTCTTGACAGATAAAAATATTTTTAGAGTTACAATGGAGTTACATATAAATAACTATAGTCTGATTCATAATTAGGTGTCCAAAATGTAAACAAAGAAATGTCACTGTCAAAATTAACAAGAAACAAAAACTTTAACAAACTCAACGAAAAACTAAAATTTAACAAATATACACAATTTAACAAACGCGTTATGTAAACGAGAAAACATCGAGTTCGATCACAATCACGAAAATTAATAATATCAGCATTGAACTTAAAAATGACAGCGCATTTTCTACCATAAACTTTGTTTTTTATTATTATTACTTATGGATCGAAATTGATCTGATATAAATATTAGAAAATGTGAATTAATCTTAATGTATTTACATTATTATTTTATTATTGTTGTATTACTTTAATATCGACAAAATAAGAAACTACCATTTCTAACGTATTTTCTAGATAGGTCAACACCTTTGTTTACATTTTGGACACCTAATTATGAATCAGACTATATATATTTTACTCATCTAAGATTTTTATCTTAAAGAAATCGTAAAGTTTTGATCTTTGATACTCAAAATTGGATATATTAACTATTAAAACCAGGCGTTACCCGTTGGCATCCTATAAATCCATTCCCAAACCATATTGTTATCACGCAACAGACCTGTACACCATCGTATTAAGCCTCACTAAATCATTTGTCATTTCCTTTACAGCTTTCGGCGTTTCCAGTCCACTAAACGATAAACAACGGCTATTTCATCGCTGATCAAATCTGCCCTGTTATTGTTGTAGCGTTATATTATGTTAAATAGCTATAAACGATTACATATCGGTTGATTAAACAGTTTTTAGTTTCACTACTAAAACTGTTATCTTGATATGACATAGGTGTTTATAGATACACATTTCGAAGTAGTCTTTATATACCTGTACATAGAAAAATATACCCTAAATAAATTTAGATTACAATCGAGCATACAATCATCTTTATGATGTATTGATGCAGTTTTCAATTAATAAAAAAATAAATTTCTGAACAGAATAATATGTGTTATTCTGTTATTTAATAATAATAAGTGTAGCGGCACTACCTCCGGATTCGTTAATCTGTAACATTTTGGAAAGGAAAATCAAACTCAAAACTGTATATATAGGGTGGCGCAAAATTAATCACCCTATTTTGTTTTTGAATAACTTTTGTACTGAATAAAAAAAAGTGATTTTGAGTAATAGAAATCTTTACCAGTGTTATCGGCGGAAGTGTTAAGAGAAGTCGTGGAAAATCGGGCGCAAATTTGTGTTAACGCTGGTGGTAGAGACTTGACAGATATCATATATTACGATATAATATCATTTCTAATTAGCAAAAAAAAGTTACAGGTCCTGGTAAATATTTATATTACTCAAAATCACTTTTTTTTTATTCAGTACAAAAGTTATTCAAAAACAAAATAGGGTGATTAATATTGCGCCACCCTGTATTAGTGTCTAACTATATCTGTAATATTAGCAGCAATACCTAATATTTGACGTATAAAATCGGCTTACGGTAACGTCCTAAATCTAAGGTACTCCCAGTATTTAAGCAAGCTTACGCACGACTTAGCATTACCTGGCTCAGCTGAGCAAAGACTCAGATTACCTACTGGTTAAACTTTGCTGAGGGAATTAGAGCAAATCCTTTCCTATCTTGCTACGTAAATGGCGTATTCTTGATACAATACAATTTGACGTTTTATATAGTTTTAGAATATTCTCACGTTTATTGCATTGAAATGTTCCTATATTTGTACTATGTGAAATCGGTGTATTTACTACGAGGTCAAGCTCTACCATAAATAATAATTCTTTATAAGTGTCTGTATGTATATATGTATGTATTTACAATATTGTTAATTATATTTTTAAAAGACTTGCTCCGTTTCTACTTTGTAATGAAATACCTTCCTAAGCACTGGTACCCAGATTGTAGACGTTCGAAGAGTTCTATATGTATATATTTTACCCAACTTGAAGGCACAATTTGAAGTCGAAACGGTTTAACGTAGTATTAGATATACATATGTGATTAGATTTTTCTTAATTGTGGGAGTTATATTTTTAATAGATCGGGTTTTTTTTGTTTTGATAGTAATTCCCTAGTTCGTAAAAAGAATTTGAAATATTCGACTTACCTACTTGCTAAAACGTTTCCACTATAAAAATAAACGAGCCAAATGTTTACTACACCATACCAGACACGTACTACGTAGGTATACAGAGATCGCAAACAGTTTTAGGTTTTCATGCCACTGCATAATAGACCGTGACAGAATGTTTCGAGGCACGCGATTCCCCCATAATTTGGGTGGATTTAAAAAGTTTAGCGAATAAAATAGCGTGTTCTACCCCACCCTGTTTTTAATACGTTCGGTTTTTCCATCCATTAGAAGCACTCGTGTACTTATAAGGAATGAGAAATGAAATGTAAATGTCTAAGACAAATAAAAAGTTAATTTGGTACTCCCTTCAAGTATTCATTACGGATTTTCACATGAAAATATACATAGCTTAAGGTTCTTTAACACATACATACGTCGTGTGTAAACCGAATTGTACGTCGTTACGATTAACGGTAAAACGGCAAACGGTAAAATACAAAAACTACAACTGTATATGAACGACTGTATATTTCGATCATCGAAAATAATGGGCGTAAAAGTGCTCATCAACAATTTAATAGTTTATAGATCTATACAGATAATCAATCCACTGTTGACAGATTTTTCGAGTAAAATCATACAATACAATACATTCACTCGCTAGTCGCTCAAGCAAAAATTTTATGCCCGAGCGACAAATACTTAAGCAACTGTTCAGTAGCTTGAAGGTGGCAGAACCCTTTGTAATTCGACTCCGGCAGCACCACCGCCACACCTATTTTTGCTTATCAACAGTAGTGTTAAGCGCTGCTGTGTTCTGGTTTGAAGGGTGTGGTAAGAGACACATACTTTTCCGAGGCGTTCCAGCTTAGTCCTCAAGGGTAGCGGCGCATCTGTGATCGACCTCAGGTAGGAATATCTGATGCTACCCGGAGGTTGATTACAGATGTCCATGAACTCCTTACCTTCAGGTGGACTGCATGCTCGTCTGCTACTCCTATATTATAAAAAAGCATAAGCGACAACATAGCTTACCAACTATCTAGCTAGCCAGGGGCGTGTCGTTTTTAATGATTGACATTGATGAGTGGTCTTGTTAGTTGTGAGACATCTTAACAAGCCAACTCCTCCGCAAAACAGCAGGAAATATCAAATCAAGACGCGATTTTGCTGTATAAAAGATACATTTCTCGCATCATTATGGACCCATTTTATCTTCTTTATCCGTCGTTACTTAACGAGGTTGTTACTACCGACGTCAGAGCTCTTATCGTAAATTAACACAAATCGGATAGGCTATACCTACTCTTAACATGTTACTGAAGATTTTTATAAAGAGGCCGACAGTTTTATTCATCTATTATTAGGTAGTCAAAGATACTGACGGGCAAAAGTAAGGATACACAAATAGTTAAAGTATTAAGCTTGCTTGTTTTTTTAGTTATCTATATCCTTATGTTACACTGACTTCATCATACGTGTAAAATGTAATACAGTTGCCGCTGCAGTCGAACCGCCAAAGGTTTTATCATAAACTTAGATTTCTTTCGTTAAATATATTCTGTACAAAATTATTAACAGATTCGGCCTATGTACGTTATCATAGACATCAATATAAATAAATTAATATGCATTGTATAAGAAAGTATTATTTTGTCTGCCACGTCCCGTGTCTGAAACGCTCAATGTCTTTAGATTTAAACGGGACTTAATAAGAATCTATGCTCTAGTTATGTATTGCGTCGGGATGCAGCAGCCAGGATACAGAAAGACCGAAATGACTTATTATAGAATATTTAATTTAAACCGAATATTACAAGGTTTTATTAAATCTAAACTAAATTATAACTACCTAACCTAAAATGGTGCCTTGCTGGGACAATGTTAACACCCAGAGTGAATTCCCACGTTCGGGACTATACGTTGGAAACGGAGCGGTGGTGCAAAGTCAGCGTTCCCACGGCACGGCGGCGGTGCAGGATCGGATGTCTTCTTCATCGTTTGTTTAAGGCGAATGCCTAACTATGGTGGTTAAGGCCAATATATGACACTCTCACCTTCATTCGAGCAAAACAAATATATTACCAGAACACAAATACAATATAACCAAAAATTATTCAGCCTCAGTTTAATATCACTCTTCACATATTAAACTTTACAAATATAAATCGACTCTGTCAGCTAACAATGCCCTTTCAAAAACCTTTTAAAACTACACGAATTGAATAAATACGCGAGGGAATTTCCTGGAACTGACGTAAATTAAACATTCGCTATCAACGTAACTCCATTATACTCCAAGCGAATGTACAACCGAATTTCGATATGAACCCCTTCAAAATGCATTTTGAAAGGCCTTTCATTAGTTCCCATTTACGGATCTATTGTTCGTTTATTTGCACGTGGAATGTTTAATATTTGTGTGTTGGTGTTTATTGTTGGTACTACTTGTTATGTAGCCCTATTTCTGCCTAATAACAACAGCATTTTGAAGGGTGTGGTAAGGGAGATATACTTTTGCGACGCGTTACAGCTTAGTCCTCAGGGGTAGCGGCGCATCTGTGGCCGTCCTCAGGGAGCAATAGCTAATTATATCTGGTGTTAATTATAGATGTCCATGGGCGGCAGTAGCCACTTACCATCAAGTGGACTGCATGCTCGTCTGCTACTCCTATAAAATATATATAAAAATGTAGTAAATGTCAATTTCTAAAATCATATGTAATGAATAATTGTGTGCGTTTATTATACTACTTATTATGTTGTAAAGGACCCTTCATTCTAATAGAATTTTGTTCATAACAAACATGTTGTATTGGATGTTTGGAATCATGGAACAGAAAAAACAAGTTTGGAATAGGTTTGATGTTTTGCAATCGTGATTGACTATAAAGGTTGTTCATAATGTAAATTTTAATTATTTTAGATATATTTCGCGACGCCTTAACCGTTAACATTATAGTATGTCATAAACGGTTTTATATGTCGCTAGACCCTTCCGAACAAAATTACAAAATTTTAAGGCGATTTCCTGAAAAATTTAAAAATATAAAAATATTTATATTTTTAACTTCAATATTTTTCACGTTAAAACTCCTTAAATTATAGTAATTTTATGATAAGATATCATATCCTTAGATTTTCTTCTAATCAATATTCATGCTCATAGTCTGGCATATTGGTGCGACATTCAGGGCATACCTACACAAGTATTCGGACCCATGACCCCATTCTGATATGAAGGCGTGGGCGATGCTATCCTTATCATGTTTAATATGCGACCGTTTTAATCATGTTATACATAAAGGCTAAAACGGTAAGCCGACAGTAAGCCATTTCATCAGCACTGAACTGTAATCCAATCAGTTGCAAAATATCTTTCGTAGTAAGTGTTGTGAAATACTATGTGAAATATTTTGAAGTTTTTATTTTTATTTTTATAGGTATGTGAATATAACATACTAGTAGTAAAAAACGAGCATACAGTCCACCTTAAGTAGCTACTGCCGCACATAGACATCTGCAATCAATCCCAGACAAGACCGAATCGCATCTGAGGTCGGCGACAGATGCGCCGCAACCCCTGAGGACTAAGTTCGAATGTCTCGGAAAAATATGTCTCCCTTCAAACCAGAACACAACAGGGCTTAACACTGTTGTTAAAAGGAAGAAATAGGTATGGCGGTAGTGCCGCCGGAGTTGAACCACAGTGGGTTCTACTACCTTCGAAACTCTTTGGTAAAACTCTTCGTAATTCGAGTATGCTGAAGTGTGGCTTAATATTTATTTCTGCTTTCTAAAAGTGCTGTATAGCTGTAGTGTTCAATTTGAAGGGTGTAGCATGACAAGAATATCAAATGGAAATAGAAAAAACAGAATATTATACTTAACCAAATTATTAGTCCTCAGGAGCAAAGATTTTCATTGACTTTAGGATCTCTGTCTTATTTAATGTCAACTCTATCTTGTCGTAAACCCATTATCCAACGACAGGGGCAGTCCTCTCAGAGTACTTATGTATCATGGTATGCTGGTTTAAATCAATTAACTTAAAAAGCTCTTTTGCGATTAATGAATTACCATCGTTATTCTAGGATTTCTAGAATATATAAATTACTTTCTGCAAGAGATCGCAGTTAGAAATATGAGTGGAATTCGTCATGCAAATCCTCAGAAAGTTAAATGCTCTGGAACTACGAGAGAATTATTTCAGCGACATTAAAAAATGAATGAAATCAATCAAGATTAAGCCAAAGTATAGTTAAATGATCTAAAATGATTAATGATTCTTAATGTCCGAGTTAATTATTGACCCATGTGTTTGACTTCACCTTAACGAAGCGATTTAATTACACTGTTAATTGAATTCTATTATACTTAAAATTATACATAAAATTGTACTTAAATTCTTAACTTAACTTAAAATATATAATTACAATACCCATTCGATTCTCTCAATATGAGCTGCCGTTTCAACAGCTAAAAACTAGTAAACAAATTCGATTTGAAAACTCATACAAAGCTCTTAGGTTTCAGGTAATATACATAATATCTGTTTAGCACACGATCAGTACCTTTACCATGAGTTTTTACGTTTCGACAAATATGACTGTTTTGGTATCTATTTACGTATTTGCCCATACAATTTCCAATCAGCGCCCCTAGCGGATTGTATCAGAACTATAGTGTCAGTAACGTAATATTAAATGTCTAAATTGACAAATTGGCGCTTTATATTTTTTTATCTCTCTTTATTGCGAACATGTGAGGCAGACAAAAACACAATGAAGGAACAGAATAATGGAATGAATAAACGTAACGTAAAATTGTGGGATGTTTTCAAAACTCATGGTAAGGGTACAGATCACTTAGTATTGTGGAAGAACAAACTCTTTGTGTAAAGGTAATGGCAGCTATGAACGTGTAAAATCATGTGCCTATACAAAAATCTAGTCTCAGACACAAAATATATAACCTACCGACATTGTCGAAATACAGCGAAACAACTTTTCATACTTCTCATTCTGAGAGAAGCCTTTATAATCGGATTGTCGAAATACGACGAAAGAACTTTATGTAAGGAATCGTGATTTAAAAAGTAATCTGTTTTTTTTAGTACAAATTTTATTTTAGTAGATAAACTAGCTACTCCCCGCAGTTTCACCCGCGTTAAAAAGATATAACGCGGATGAAACCGTGGGGCACAGCTAGTTATAAAATATAAGTAGCCTAAGTTACTCCTCATTACATCAGCTACCTGCAAGTAAAGTCCCGTCAAAATCGGGTCAGCCATTTCAGAGATTAGCCAGAACAAACAGACAGACAGACAAAAATTGTAAAAATTGATATTTTGGTGTTTGTAGCGTATGTACGAGTATATACGCAATTACGCATGTAGTAAAAACCGGATATCTCAATATTAAAAACAGACACTCCAATTTTATTTATACTCGTATGTATCAATTACTCGAGGGGAAAGGTATTATGTGAATCATTGATAAAATATTTTTGTATATGGATGTTTGCTGATATGAGCGCAAAATTGACGATTAAGTATAATTATTATAAAAATAAAACACTCGCCTTGTTAAAAATAATTAACAGGAAAGGTAAATAACGTGGCCTAAGTCATCAATTTAGATGAATCTAACGACATTTCAAAATTATGTTCAAATCTGACAAGACGTTTGGGCGTGCTAAAGAATGAGGAATGGGTACATACATACGTTTAAATAACATTACCCCTTGAAGCCTTTGATAGTTATTAACACCACCTATTAATAACTATCAAAGGCTACAATTACTTCAAACCAGAGCAGCATTGCTTTGGTTTGAAGTAATTGTAGTAAGGGAGACATACTTTTCCGACACGGTCCATCTTAATCCGCAAAGGTAGCGGCGCATCTGTGGCCGACCTCAGGTATGAATCTAATTCTATCTGAAAATTATTACAGATGTCGGTTGCATGCTCGTCAGCTTCTCTTATATTATAAAGGTCCTTCGAAGTCTGGTAAAAATAGACTTAAATTAATTCTACACAAGATAATATAATATATGAGTATGAGCGTGGATCAATCGCTTTGTCTAGTCTTCACGCTTGGCTTACAATTGAGTGACGTCAATCTCTACTTTAATAAATACTCTTTAACAATTAAAAATTCTACTTTAACATCCACTCATGCAGATAGTCTTTCAAAGGTAGCTAACGTAACGTTAGTATTAAAAATATATATAGACGAACAAAGATACTGCTCCTTTTCCAAAGTCGACAAAACTGTTTTAAAATAAAAGTAAAAGTATTGTTTAGTTTTTCCAGTACATACTTCTTCGATTTCATATTTCATATTTCTTCGATTTTTAAGTAACTTAAAAACATGACCAACATCATCTACAGAAACCGATTTTATCCGCACAATCAGTAATGAACATTACACAGTATTACAAACCCCTCGAAAAGCCCTTTCTTTTTCCCAATCTAGCCGAAATGTAGCCCGTATTCCCCGAGGACGTACAAACATTTGATTTACCTAATGTGAAGAGGTCAGTCGATACGAACAAAAAGAGAGCACTTGATGGAAACCGAGATGATTACTCACGGTAACAAAAAACGAAAGAACTTTTCGGCAACTTGTAGACTTGATTGTTAGTTCTGTTCAGAACTTTATGGAGAACTTGCGATTTCGCGAGGCTCGTGTTTCTTGTTCTTGTTTATTACAATTTCTGTCGGACGTTGCTAACTTTACACGTTTTGAAGTTTACAGTATTATATTACATCTTACACTTTGGCGACGTATTTCATTATTATTAGTTATTTGTAAGTTAGTTTTGATAAAATTTTAGGAAATTTCTACATTAACAAACTGTAGCGATACTTACGATTATATAAATAAACTTCGCAAGTATATTTTCTACAGATATAACTCTTGTGTTGATCAATAGTTTTTTTTTAGTCACCTTTATTAAGCAACCTGTATTTTAATGAATTCATCAAATATCTACAAGAAGTATTGTCATAATTAGTACGTAACAATGGAAACAGCACAGTGAATATCTCAGATATTATTGATTTTATTCGTATGTAACTTCGAAAAGATTGTTATCTACGTTTGATTTGCCTAATGTGAGGAGGTCAGTCGATACGAACAAAAAGAGAGCACTTAATGGAAACCGAGATGATTACTCACGGTAACAAAAAACGAAAGAACTTTTCGGCAACTTGTAGACTTGATTGTTAGTTCTGTTCAGAACTTTGAAGAACTTGCGATTTCGCGAGGCTCGTGTTTCTTGTTCTTGTTTATTACAATTTCTGTTGGACGTTGCTAACTTTACATGTTTTGAAGTTTACAATATTACATTACATCTTATACTTTGGTGTGTATATGTGGGCGATTGCTTTATTACTAAGTTTTAATAAAGTTTTGGAATTATCTCAATTACGAAATAGCAGCGATACATACTACGAGTATGTGTATAACAACTTCGAAAAAGTAAGATTTAATTAAAAGTTAATTTTAAAAACTTGCATTGCCATAGCTGTTATGATGCTATGTTTCTTTAAAGCCGCCGTTACTAAGCACAAGTTGCTTAAATCTTAAAGATTTCATCAAAGCTAGAAGTAAGCAGTCAAAAACACTAAATATTTTTTTTAAATTCCATTCTGCATATATTAAATCCTTTACACAGATTTTTTTCCGAGCACAACTAGATACCTGAAAGCAAGCATAGAGTTGCATGGGTGTAGTCAAACGTGAACGCTCGATTAATATAATAGTAACAGGTTATACCTACCAGTTAGGTTCTACCCACGTTACAGCTCGTTCAAACAAAGCACGCACCTGTGGTTCGGTGGCGTATCGATCCGTGGCGTGTTCACACCACTTAGCCGACCGCGCTGTTTGTTTTTATAACCGTCTAACTTAACTTACAGTAGTTATATGAGTAAAAACTACTATAATTATTGTAGGTGGTAAAACCCTCTGGGGTTCGACTTCAGCAGCACCGCCGCTCCTATTTTTGCCTAATAACAGCTGCGTTAAATGTTTCTGTGTTCTGTTTTAAAGGATGTGGTAAGAGAGACATACTTATCGGAGGCATTTTAGTTTAGTCCTCAGGGGTAGCGGAGCATCTGTGGTCGATCACAGGTATATAACCTCATCTGAGGTTGTTTACAAATGTTCATGGGCGGCAGAAGCCGAAGAATTAGGTGGACTGAATGCTCGTCTGCTACTCTTACGCTACAACTGTGTACAAGTTATGATGTGTAATCTTAACAACTACTTTGGAACACAAGTACTAAAACTTACTGTAATCAGAAGTCCAATAAATAAAACCACATTATTCTCACAATCAAATAATAATTTTTAATCACTGTGCAAAAACGACATGTAAAAAGACACAATTCCAAAAGCAGCGAAACAGTTACGTTAATAATTAACTAATAAATAATTCACTCTCGTTTTCAAAGATAATTATTATCTTATGGGTACCATCAGTACAATGGATGACGGGGTGTCCATTATAACACAGCGTTTTATAACCCCGCTTTACTGAATGGACTGCCGAGATTTATAGCCAATGACGCGCACTCAGTTCCTATGGTTCCGTGATGAATTATTATCATGACTGTAACTCATGTGAGAAATATAATTGTCATTCCAAAAAAATATTAAGTACTTGTATGTTACTTGTACATTTTTTTTATCGGGAGATACATTCTACATCTTCGATGCAAAGGGTTTGAGTTTATTTCTGACATTATAATGAGATTTTTTTGCGTATTTGTTTGTATGAACCCACAACACAGAGCATTGTGTGCTTATGAGCTAAAAACGCTACTGTGTTCTGGTTTGAAAAGTGTGCTAAGAGAGACTCATAGGGTTGACTATATATTTCCATGGGCGGCAATTGCAACCTATCATCAAATACAGTGCACACACTTTTGCTTCTATGACATAAAAAGAAAAATAAATAGAATTTTAATTTCAAATCAATTTACAAGAAAATTAAACTGCGATTTATTTATATCGTCGTGAGCTCAACACAATACAACACAAAGGTGTCTCATCAAAACGGTCAGCTGATGCTTCTCCATTATTATCCGGATTTTATAGCTCCGGTGAATGGCGAGGTATAAAAATCGCGTATTTAGTTTCCATCGTTTCGAGATAAATAAGAATCGTGCTGTTACTTTAATACAGAAAAATACATAAAGTAAGAAGAAAATGAGAGAGTCTTGAAGATATTACGTCACGTGCTATAATAATAATAATAAAGTATTATTAAATGAATACAAATCATATTTTTATTAAACGTTTATCATTTGGAAATAAATGAGAATCGAGGCGTTCGTTGAAAAATATATATAATAAGTTTTAAGTAAAGAATAGCGATCATAATGATAAGTTAAATCAAGTGCTTAAAATGTATTAAATTATTACATAGTTTCAATAATTTTAAAAATGTTTCTCAAGAAAGAACCTCTTGATAATATAATCTTTTTTTTAATTTCGCAATAAAACCCATGTTTATAAGGCATATTAGCCTTATATCCCTACAATAGGTACAAGATGACGTACATAAGTAACAGTACATAATGCACTGTGCGGACTGAGAACAATCTATGCTTATTTAGCAAAGTATCTCACGTTGCCTCTACAAGCAAATGTAAGCGTGCTGATGATCAAATCATAAAGGGCTTACGCTACATTATCCACATTTATGTTAAAGGCTTACACACGCATAAGGGCATAACTAATAATACAAAATGACACGAATACTTGTTCCTATATTTTGGAGCTAATTAAGTATCAGTACCTATCTATACTAATATTATAAAGAGGAAAATTTTGTTTTTTTGTTTGATTATAATGAATAGGCTCAAAACTACTGGACCGATTTTAAAAATTCTTTCACCACTTGAAAGCTACATTATCCACGAGTAACATGGCTATATTTTATATGAAATATTATGATAAATATATTTTGAGGTGGTACAAACTATGCCGGGTCAGCTAGTATTTCATAAAGTAGAATTTAAAGGAAATGGCGCAGTAATTTTTGAGTACATTATTTATACCTGTATCAAGGAGCAGCAACACAAAGGTGGTGGTGGTGTGTTTAATCAAAAGCTCGGTCACCGAAGAAGTCTAATGGATAACATTATTATACGCCTTTTTATAGCCGGTTCCTCCCTGAATGGACGCCCGCGATTTATAGGCAATGGCGCGTACTTAGTGTCTATCGTTCGGAGATAAATGAGGACCGTGACTGTTTATTTTCATTACGCGATAAGAACCTGAGAAAATTTATTCTTAAGTCCCCGTTAAATAGATGGCAGGAAAATTTACTGTTAAGCCGTTAAAAAGGATAGCGGAAAAATTAAGCTCGCACTTAAATTACCGTTTATTTTCAGGACTGTAGGATTAAGGTTCTTCATTTGTCGCATGTAAAGAATACACATAAATTTGTTTATGTATGTTCGAATATCAGCACTTCTTAACAGTCGTATCTTTATGCTGCACTTACGAACTGTGTATTGGTATTGGGCATTTTAACTCATAATCTAGTCCAGCGGTTTCAGTTACTTAAGGACAATACTGGGATTGTTTTTAAAACACTAATTTCAAAACAATTTAGTTAACTAACTTTATAAATAGGTATGATATGATATGGTATGATATATAATTTACTTCAAACAATCACTAAAACGTAATATGATTATTATAAAGAAAACCAAAATAATCTGTTTCATATACAACACGACAGCACTGGTATTTAAAATAAAATCGTAATATATGAAATCGTGATCGTTTAACAAATTTTATGTTATAAATTAACGGAACAGTGCATTCATTGTAAAACATATATCGAGATAATCGCCTCGTAACGTAATTACGGGTGTCGATTACACCGAGCTGTCCTGTCTGTACGCTGATAAAACAAACCGCAGACACGTTGGACAATTAATCAGGCGACCTGCCGGTAATCCGCCTACATGTGTTACTAACCTATGTATAACTGTGTATTTACTCAACTAGTGGATTTATTGTCGCTATAAAAACGCTTTCTACACTCACGGGGGGGCTGTGGATTCTGGACGCCGCGAATACATAAATAGACAAATACACAGACACTCAGACTCAGAATAGAAATCTAAATTAATCATTGAAACGTCTGTCTGGCCGGGAATCGAACCCGGGTCCCTCTGGGCCTCAGCCCGGTATTATTATTAAAAGGAAAACCAAACTTATATCTGAAATAATCCATTTTATCTATATCAGGACAGCACTGGCATCGTATTTAAAACAAAAAAATATTAAATCGCGATCGCTTGACACATTTTATTGCATCAATTATCCGGAACAGAGCCTCCATTGTAAAATATATCGAGATAATCGCCTCGTAACGTAATTACGAGTGTCGATTACACCGAGCTGTCCTGTCTGTACGCCGATAAAACAAACCGCAGACACGTTGGACAATTAATCAGGCGACCTGCCCATAATCCGCCTACATGTGTTACTAGCCTATGTATAACTGTGTATTCGACTAGTGGATTTACCGTCGTTAAAAAATCTTTCTACGTTTACAGCGCCGTACTAGTATTCCATATATCGTGAAAGTCATGAATGAACACACAGATTCAGAATATAAATCTAAATTCATCATTGGAACATTAGTCTGACCGGGTATCGAACCCGGAACCCTCTGGGCCTCAGCCCGGTATCATTATTAAAAATAAAGACCAAGTTTATATCCGGAATAATTCGCTTTACATACAACACTGCAGCACTGGTATTTGAAACAAAAACCTAATTTATTAAATCGTGATCGTTTAACAAATTTTATTTCATAAATTATCCGGAACAGTGCCGTCATTGTAAAACATATATCGAGATAATCGCCTGGTCCACGTAATTGCGGGTGTCGATTACACTGAGCTGTCCTGTCTGTACGCCGATAAAACAAACCGCAGACACGTTGGACAATTAATCAGGCGACCTGCCCGTAATCCGCCTACATGTGTTACTAATCTATGTATAACTGTGTATTTACTCAACTAGTGGATTTATTGTCGCTATAAAAACGCTTTCTACACTCACGGGGGGGCTGTGGATTCTGGACGCCACGAATACATAAATAGACAAATACACAGACACTCAGACTCAGAATAGAAATCTAAATTAATCATTGAAACGTCTGTCTGGCCGGGGATCGAACCCGGGTCCCTCTGGGCCTCAGCCCGGTATCATTATTAAAAGGAAAACCAAGCTTATATCTGAAATAATCCGTTTTATCTATATCAGGACAGCACTGGCATCGTATTTAAAACAAAAAAATATTAAATCGCGATCGTTTGACACATTTTATTGCATGAATTATCCGGAACAGAGCCTCCATTGTTAACTATATCGAGATAATCGCCTCGTAACGTAATTACGGGTGTCGATTACACCGAGCTGTCCTGTCTGTACACCGATAAAATAAACCGCAGATGCGTTGGACAATTAATCAGGCGACCTGCCCGTAATCTGCCTACATGTGTTACTAGCCTATGTATAACTGTGTATCTACTCAACTAGTGGATTTATTGTCGTTATAAAATCGCTTTCTAAACTCATAGCCCTGCACTAGGATTAAGGACGCAATGAATACACACATAGACAAAGACACAAACACTCGGACCAAGAATGGGAATCTAAATTTATCATTGGAACATCTGTCTGGCCGGGATTCAAACCCAGAATCCTCTGCGTAACACGTTTAATTTCATCAATTCTCAATAGAGCAGTATAGTGAAATATGCTGAAGACTTCCAAATACATCCTGCAAAATAAAATATTCTTCACCCAGATTAACACCAAAATTTTCCGTGGTTCAATTACAATGACAGTAAAAAATATTTCCCCTGTGTTAGCAGTTTTTCTACTACTGGATCCTTGTTATAAAAGTGTAAAAATTATTGGAAGCGGTAAAACTTTTTCCCAGATACAGCTACTTCTGACATTGAATAGTATTTGTATCGAACATGATACCTATCATATTTGGCTATATATAAATAGGATATTCTAAAGGTGGTAATGTCCATCCAAGTCATCTGGAGATATGTGACTAGATTCTATTCACTAGACTAGAATCACGACATCCACAAACTCTTATTTTGATATTGATTTACGTAACCGTTATTTGCAAAAATAGAAACCAGAAATCTTATTGTAAAAGAAAACAGAATGCATGCCGGAAAAGTCGCAATGAAACCACAACGTGAAGTTTGTGGATAGTCGTGTTTAAATGTATCTTCATCCGAGTTTATTTATACGATCTGTAAACATGCTCGAGAAAAACAAGAAGCGTCGAAACAATTTGTGAGAAAACTCGAGTATTCTATCGTGGTTAATTGCGTGTTGAGTTAATTTTTGTTCAGCTTCTATTTTATTTATGTAGTGTAGAACAAATATCGAAGCTTCTGAACTCAATGCTCCTGTTGTTTATGAAAGTCTTATTCTATTTTCACCAACGTGTGGCTTGTGTATTTAATATTTGGCTATACGTTTCCTATACATTTTTTAGTAAACTGAGCAATAAAGATAAATACAAATTAATTAGTCACCAATATCTAAAATTACTTACACTTTAAAATATTTCATGTATACCAAATAAATTAACTTTTTTTTATTAAAATACAATCAAAGCAAAATCAGGCGGAATTACTCGTGATAAATAATCTCATTTATGTCGAAAGCATAAGTGCCGATTCACACACTGACCACATCATATTCACATAAAGTAAACCAAAAAAAATATAAACAATTTTGAAACATGGTTACCAAAAAACAATTATAGGTATATAATACAATCGTTTTAGAATATGGAACATAAGTAAATATTTATTTACAAAACCCATGATAATATAACTTCACCTTACCCTTATCTCCTTTTATTTTTATTCTGCATTCAGCTCCCCGTAAATCAACCCCTTGAATAATGAATCCCGTTTTTCAGGCTATCCTCCTTCCTTTTTCATGAATGCACAGCGTGAACTCATGGAATTTGTACCACGTTTCAGCTTGCAAATCAAATGCGTGATTGGAATGATTTGAATATGGAATGGAATTTTTCCTCCGAACAATTTTAAAATAATTGTCTTTCGTCTTTTGTTGTCGTAATTGTCTGTCTCTTTTGAAAATTGAGTAAAGCTACCAGCTACTATGCTTCTTTAATGGATAAATGCTTAATTACCAAATACTTACGATTCATGTAGGACAGAAGTCACGGAGGGTACCGTGCAGTGGGATCCAATTTGCCGGTCAGACCAATTTCTAAATGTACCTAAATGATTTCTGATTAACGACTAAGTCGTTTTTTTTTTAAATTAGCGACATCATATATCACTCCAAGAAATTAGCTAACATTTTCAATCGCATGGTGTTCCCAGCTCCGATATTACCTACCCAACAATTCCAACTAACTTTAATTTATCGTAACTGCTGCATTACTATCCAATGTCGATAGGTACTCGATCTGCGGTCCACTGGAGCGCAAACTAATCCAGTGCTCTTGTTACCAGAATGCCGTGGCGCGGAGTAACGAGTGCAGGGTGAGGTAACACGATGAGCGCGCCGGAGCCTCTAGTGCTTCAAGCGCTGCAAGGACACACCCAGGAATGCGAGAAGTGGCCCGGACCACGCGCTGTCAAGATATACGTCGCGTCTGTCTATAATGGTAAGGTTTTAGCGATTTAGCGCTGTTTTGTGTAATTTTAGTTAATTGTACAATGAGAAGATTACCAATTGTAGTTCGATTGAAATTAATCCTTGTTATCTCTCTGAAAGTGATTTGTAGTAAATTTACAAATAAAAAATGTTCTATGTGTACAAATAAGTATAAAAAATGTACGAATAAAAAATGTACTGTATAAATAATATAAAAAATTTACAATTTTTGAGGGTTAACATGTTCTATATTTACGTGTATATGAAGTATATACAATATAAGTCACTCACACAAACTCAAGAATCATTTAACATTGATCTATACTGAACTCTTAGAAAAAATATAATTTCATCTTCAAAGCAATGTTTTGCTTTCTTCTTTGACCTGAGGGAATTATTGTATAGGTCAAGATAAGTATAAATTTAATCTATTAATATCATACGTTAATAAACTACCAAAAAATATTAATCATTGCTAAATACATTACTTTTTGTGACTAAGTAAGCAAAAATATTGAGTAATCGTATACTTTATGTGATTAGCAAAAGTGATGGATCACATACTAAAGTGACTACGAATAAAAGAAATCCAAATTATTATTTCAGCAGAAAAATATTTACTTCACAAGAAAATATTTCTAAAATATCTTAGCGTCTCAGTCTCAGAAACTAGTACCATCCATTACCCGCACTAGGAGACGAATTATTTATTTATTAACGTTTATTTTGAAACGTGAAGAACAATCTTTTTTTACAATATAAATAAAAAAAAATGCAAAAAATAGACTAGCAGGCGAGCATACTGTTCACCTGTTGGTTAGTGGCTACTGGCGCCTATGGACATCTGTAATCAATAAGATTACATTCCTACCCCAAGGTCGGCCACAGGTGCGCTGCCACCCCTGAGAACTTAACGGCAATGCTTCGAAAAAGTATGTCCTCTCGACACCACACTCTTCAAACCACAACACAGTAGCGATTAACACTAGTTATTAGGGAAATAATTATATGTTCTAAAAATGCTATATTTTTCAGATTTCCGCGAAGAAAGACGCCAGATACTCGAGCTGGTCGGTCCCGAGCTGCAATCCACGTACGATGATCGCTACATCGAGGTAAGATAAAACTTTTCTTTCCTTCTGCGTACATGACAACTTGTGTGGCGAAATCGTAGACTTATTTTTTTCTCAATGTGCTGTTTGATGCAAAGGCTTGTTTATTCAGTCCTCATCCATCCCCTAGAAAATAACGTTTCTATTTAATTCAACATTACAATAATTTAGGAGTTCGAGCTTTTACCCTAAAAATTGTATCAAAGATTTTAAATTGAACGAAATTATTCGTGTTTAATGAATTTAAAATGTTCACTTCTTTTTATTCGTCTAATTAAAATCATAATATCCTACAAAAACTGTCATGTAAATATTATAACGTGACACATGCAATGTTCCTGCTTTAGAACTTTACCCTTAATATCGTTTGGCATTTAACCAAATCTTATCTACACAAGTAGTTTATAATAATTTGTGTAATTATTTGTTCTGGTCTTTAATGTTTATGTTATTGTAATGCATGTATGTATCTACGTATTTTTCAGTGTGTGTGTTCACCTACCACACATAATCCCAGTATTAAGGCTACTTTGTAGAAAGCGTTTCTTGTTTCGACTTCTTTCCTTTATCACGTTCTTTTACCAAGTCGTAAGAAATAGATAGGCGTCTTGTTTAATCAAATCCCTCCCTTTGCGGCTGAGCACAAAGGGCTTTGATTTATCCATAGCTCTTAAGCTTCTCGACGGCTGGAAGATACCTGTAGCTACTTAGCCACTCGGAAGGTATTCTTATTGCTCGTTTTATTGTTCATACTAGTGGACATTACGGCTTATGAAGTAGATTTACCTTAAATTCAAATATAAATTATAAGACGCTATAATACATGACATATATTGATTATAATTTTACTAAATCTGATCTTATATTAATGTTTGAGTGCCTCCATATTTAGGTGCTTGGACAAGTTTTTATTATCATTTATATTATCCCAAATATCCTAAAATCAGATATTAGATTCACACTTGCACACTATCATAGGTACTAATTCAGGTTCAGATCAAACAATACCTTCACCTTAATACATTTTCAAGTACAGACTAGTACTGATAAATGCTTAAAGTAGGCAATAAATAAGAGTGCTTCAGGTAAACTAATAAACTTGAGTATCCTTCGACGATCTTTCTATCTTAATAATAAACCTGTCTATTTGTGATGCACGCGAAAAATATTGGAAGGGAATTGAAGCAATCTTATCGTGTGGCGGCTTTGAATAAAACTTGGAATCTGAAATATTCAAATTAAATCCCGAAGTTGGACAGTAATGATAAGTTATTACTTTATTTCCCTACGCCCAGCAATGGACTTATGTGGACTGCTCCTTAAGAAATTAGGATTGTAGATGAATTATTTTGATCTCAAAAAAGGGCCACAAGTACATAGATTGTTAAGATTCAGAATAACCACGTCGTAGAACTTATAATCTGATTAATAAGTATTTAATTACAAAAAATAATTACATCTAAAGCCATCCTAAAGCATAAATTAGTAGCCTAAACCTTTATTCTAATTGCGATAGAGCTTCATGTGGGTATTTTTATTTTTATAAACACAGTGACTCGGACAGTTAAGTGTACAAAATCAATACAGAAAAAATTGAAAATCTTTTAAATAGGCATTTATTATTATAAGATACTGTTGTTTTAAGACAAAGGCTGGTAAAATCAGTTCTTTGCCAACCCTAAGAAAAAAACATGTTGGTAAATGTTACAAACATAATACATAAACATAATAGTAATGATTACTCATTCCTAACAAGAAAATGTAACCAGTTTCGACAATTGAAATTGTCACTGTCATCTATTTTCGTGTTTGAAAAATATTAAAAAAATGTAGTTTTTAGATCATTTACGAATGAAAAGATATTTCTCCGCACATTTTCTTCGATTTCGTATTTTTGCACCACTTACCTGCACATGTTGGCAATGTTACGCGTAAATTACACCATTACAGCCATTAAATGGCTTCCTTCAATTACAAGGCGGTGAGATATCTATACTTATCTATGGTTACAAAACAATACTTTATATACTTCTAAAAATTGTGTATTCAAATAAATCTTGGTGTTGATATTATGGCCAAAGTTAGATTCGAATTTGCGAAGTTGGACGGAAATCTGCATCGAACTCGTTCTTTACGATCCGTTTGTAACAAACTTTATTAAAGTTTGTATCTAGAACTCAACTCGTGACTGGTATACGATACTCGTATGTCTTGAATTCGAATAAAGTTGCCTAACAGTTTCAAAACTCTTGTAGGTTCTAACTCAGTTTGTATAACGTATTTGCTGCGCTCAACTCCACGAAATTTTCCTCTTTATGTGCAGGCCATGCAAACACAAAGTTTTCCCAAGCGTTTGATTAAATGCTCTTGCCATTTTCCTACATACGTATGTATACATATCCAGAGTGATGAATGATAACTAATTTTATCATTTACTTTTCCGACTGGTTGGAATTAAACTAAAGACTGCGCAGCCGACCGGATCAGACAGAGATGTTGTTATTTACTATTTTGCATCCATTCTGATACTGATACTGAAAATTTTAGTTTATATTATGCAAACGATCTATTTATTGTATACATATAGATAAGTAAAATAGTCGTGTAGTAATTACCTCATAGGAGGACAGATTAATAACGACATTGTTCGGATATTACATTACACACAGCATTAAGTTAAAGCTACACAGAGAATTAATCATCGCACGCGGATTGCAAAACGAATTAATAATATGGAACTATCAGTCAATAGAATGATTCGTTTATTTAAATATTGAATATCAGATATCTGCTTGCAATATAATAATTTATTCCATATTTAAATTAGCATGTTTATTATAATACGCATTTTAAAATTATTATTATTTTTTAAATTATAACATGAACCTATAGAAAAATACCTTTTGCCTTTTAATTTTTATTATGCGTATTGAAAATTGACGTTAATTAAAATATGGCGGCTTTTAGCGGGAACAAAATAATTTCGAATAACTTTTAGTCAACACATGCTTGTTTATCGTTATGATCGTTTACATTATTATTTTAAATAATGTTTTTAATAATAGAAAGTCTATTGGTGATAATTGTAATATTCCTATTGTGAATTATCTGTGTACGCCCTACGTCAGTAGGATAATATATCTATGGTGTACGCTAGATCGAGTTCGTGGACATGCACTATGGGACCGACGGCGGCGACGAGACCAACCCTGCGTTGCTGCGGTACCACCTCGAGGAGATACGTTGCTGCAACCAGACTTCTAAGGCGGGGTATTTCCTTGTAAGTAGTCGTTTATATTATATAAGAAGATTTTATATTGCAGTGACATTTAATTTAATATCTTTGCGACAAATACCTTATATATATATTATATTTTTTAGATTATATTTTTTATATAATCCAGTGAAATATGTTTATGCTGTCATAGGTCTTGTAATTGGGTAATCGATATCATAATTGGCAATTTTTTAAGCATACGTAATCATTCTTCTTATTTTCTAAATTTTTTTGAAGTCTCATTTCACATTATGACCAGTGTGGTGAAGTATGACACAAACCGGAGATTATTTTGAGAGACAACCCACGTTCAACGCATATTAATTATTGTTTTTTTTTATAGTGCTTCATTGGTGGGGACGCATCATCCTACCAGCCAGTACTTCCCTTCAAGATTGACGTAGACAGATTTGAAAAGCTGGTGAAAGTAGACTCATCACAAGCGGCGCTCGTCCGCGCCTGCTACAAACTCCATAGTGACGATAGCTACCATCTCGAAGCTGATGATAAATGGTAAGATGATTTTTACACTCATAACTTTGCAGTAGGTCTATTTTTGTGTATGAAGAATAGTCAATACCCAGAAAAGAAATCTACATTTATCGTTTGGTAACTACCTAGTCAGGAATCGAACTTGTATCAAGTCGTTTTGATGACTTGGCCACCGTAAAAATATTATTAATAATTATAAGTAAAATAAACAATGTAACAGTACAATTCTAATGATAACATGTTGCCTTTTTGGTCACTGATAGAATTTTCTGTTTAAAAAGTTAGTATGTTTTAACATATAAACTTGATATCAAAGGGATATCGAATCATTTGACATTATATGAAAATACTTAGCGTCGAGACTCATAATTTTACCGTCTTTACAACTTATGTAAACATCTGGCACAAATCCCAAACAAAATTTTAAACGTAAGTATTTAGGCACTAATTAAATTGAACCATTTCGCCGCCGTATATCGTACATTTCTGCAGCATTCGCTGATCAAAGCCGCAATGAAACGATATTACTTCCCGCCGCAGACGCGTATACGAAAGTTGTATCGTAGCCCTCGGCGAATCAATCACGTTAAGTTATGTACCTACATTCTGTAATCAAAGTATATGAAGTACTTGTGATTTATTAGCTTGGTTAGATATATCAACGACCCGCTTATCTAGAAATAAGAAAAAAATAATCTTAATACTCCTATACTATGTGTATAAAAATACGTGGAATAGGGTATTGCTGCTGTATATTTGGAAATTTTCTGCATATTATCCAATTAATTCCGTTGAGCGTTCAAACGTGTTTAAACCTCTTTACCATACCATTATACCATATACCTTACCATTATACCATATACCTCACCATTATACCATATTCCATTTCTCATTATTATACCTTGAAAAAAAATGCAACAAAATATCTTTTCATACCAATTTGCGAGAAATTATTGCCCTCACTCCCCGAGTATAATCCCAAACCTTCACAATTACCCAAATAAGTCACCCGAAACCGAGAATTCGTGGAATTGTTGTTCTCATCTGACTCTAATTATTCAGAGAGATACAAATAGGCTGCTTTTAATATGTATTCCTTTTGTCATTATCCCAGCTTACCTGTGATATTTTTCAAGAGCACTCTCATTATCTTATGTAGGTGGATACTGATCCTTCGACCGTCTATTTACGGTATAACAATTTACGATCATTTCCCTGGAACGAGATCCGATTACTCAGTGGGATCGTAAAATAAGTAATTTATAGGAAAGGAAAGAGGGTTTTCTTCGCGTACATAAATATTGCTACACCTGCGAGAGGATTCTACAGGTTATCTTTTATTGCGAAGACGAGAGGCCAGATAAAGAAAATCTATAGAAAGGTAACATTACCTATATTATTCAATTTGTTCCTTTCTTGGCAGATGTATTCCGAATTTATGTATGAGGATGGAATGGTTAGAAATTGAAATGTAATCAAATTGTACATTTTTATGATCATCATTTTGCCTTATAACGCGTAGATGGGTAATAATGGATTATTCGTATGAAATATTCGCGAATATTTGGTAACTAGCGGTAAAATTATTATGTCATACGAATTACACGTTTATAACTTTTTTATTGTGACCTACTTTTTTTAACTAACTACTCTTCTGTATAACTGAATATTAACACAGCAATAACCAAAATATTTAAGTAAAACCAAAACTGCCGATTTGTATCATACTCAGGAATTACGCGCATAATATTAAGTAAACAGTAAGCAGAATCTCGGAAGGAGGAAAAGATTTTCGGTAAAAAGTCCGTCACTCGCCACATTTACGAAATGTTAAATTTAGCACACGGTCACTCGAGTGCAAGTTATGATTCAATACGATGTTCCACAAAGCAAAACTTTGAGGTAAGCTAAGTTTCTACGTAATACAATTGACGCAGTTAAAAGCGTCCACTGAAATAAACTGTAAGGGATGTTCTGGCTTTCACGTGTACACGAGCGGAAATATCATTACACGTGCAATTACTATTGCAAGTGCAGTATTTATTCTGTGTTTCTATTTTAAGCATTATTAAATACGAATTGTGCATTTTGCTGACATCACTCGATTTACACGATATAAATAGGTACTTGATCACCACTAGCATCTTTCCTGTAAAAAGTATACAAATACACGTTTATTGGTCGCCTAAAAGAGCGCCACTGACTAAAATCACTGATAGAGTCGAAGAAATATACAACAGCTTCTTTCAGCGAAACTATCCACTCAACACCAACAAATAAAAAACCAATAGTGACAGTAATAGCAAAATGTTTCTTAAGGGGGCTGTTTTGCAGTACAAAAGCTGGATAGGCAAAGTCCATACTAAATTATGTTAAAATATATTTTTGCTATGTACGTTTTATTAGTAAATCAATGTGTACAGATTAGTTTGTTCCAGTTGTGGGTGGCTCTATTTCTGTAACTTTGTAAATAATAAGCTTGTTTTCATAGAGCAAGCAACGTGATCTGTTAAGACAGATAACGTGGAAAATAGTTTATCTCTCGCTCTTAGGAAATATAACGTAGTCTTAAGTTCACTTTTATGGGCTTTTATTAATGATTGTTTCATTTATACACAAATATTTATATTTTCAAATACAAAATGATGGATTGGTCATTATATAAAGAAAAATGTTATTATTTGACGACCCGCGTGGCTTAGTGGTTAACATTCCGGTCTGATACGCACTTCCTGGTTCGATTCCTGGCTAGGCATATATCTAATTTATGAATTTAGATTTTTATTCTAGGCCTAGGTTTTTGTGTATGAGTCTTTGTATGACCCAACCACGACAGAGAAAAAACGGGCAATTGTAAAGCATTATTATTATTTCATTGGTTTTCCCGCTCCCCATTTGCAAAGAGTGAACCTGAATATATCCTAGCTTATTATTATTCCACCAGGTTTAGTGACTTGCTCGAAAGAGAGGAACAGAGAAGTCGGCTCGCAACGATCCAGAAGGCATTCAACGCATTAGTTCTAAACGCTTTAGCAGATGGAGCGAACGTAGCTGACTTGTTGCGCAGTCCCGTTGAGATCCAGTGTGAATTAGCTTTAGGTAAGTCTAATGTATGTGGTATTGAGTTAGAAAAAAATAATTCTTCAATTTGAACTTCACAAACACGTAGTTGATACATTTGTTCAAATTTCATTAAACATTACTAAAGAAGTACATTTTATCTTTTATGAATTCGTGATATTTAAAAAAATATTTAAAATAATTGGAATTTAAATATATATCACAAATTCAAAACGCATGTTTTTTAGACTTGAAAAAGGTAATTATTTCTTTAAAAAAGATTATAATACGAGTACCAATAAAGATAAACGCTAGTTACTCATAATAAATTATACAGATCTTACTACTAAATGAACACTTCAAATTATTTTCTATATAAATTCGATTTCCTATGATAATACAATTATTATTATCATAGGAAATGGAATTTATATAGAAAATAATTAAAAACAAACAAAGACGATTCTAAAAGTATAATAAAAATGATGCAAATATTCACCGACACAATTCCATGGAAATAAGCGAAAGATCGCGTTGAAATATTACCGAGCGTTGAAATATTTGTTGTGCTACTTGTTGATTATAAACGAAATTGCTTGTGGTAATAAATAATTAATCTGAATACTTGAATTGCGAATATTTTCCACATTATATACAAATAATAACGCATAAAATTGATAGGTAGCTATTATACTTTTGATAGATAATGTGAAGTGTAAAATGGGTATATAAACCATGTTTTATTCACGATATAGCTATATCTAAATTATATTGATATTCACTAGTTGATGTGGGTCAGTATATACCTACTCGTCCAATTTAGCTATTTTGAGGTCATTGTACGGGTCATAAAATGAATACACAGTAACTTGAAGTAGTTATATTATTCTATGGTAGAACACTATTCCCATTCGAGATTAGATATTAGTTTAATAACAAGAAGGCTAAATATAATAACCATGTAAATGAGATTCATAGGTGGTTGACTAATCTCAGATTACTAGGTTAATAAACTGATTTAAGCACATAAATTAAACGTATATTTGAGAAGATTGATGATTACGTTGTAATTCATAAAATACCCCAGGTGTTTGTATTAAAAAGGCACGTACCACACGATATTGCAACTGATGAAAAATACAAATATTCGCCGACCTAATTCCGTGGAAACAAGCGACTGAACATACTGAAATATTACCGAGCTTTATTTCACTACTTGTTGATTAAACTGGAAATTGCTTGTTTAATGAATAAACTTGAAGTATTCTTACTTATTTATGCAAGCCTTTTTCGCCACCGCCAATTTTTAAAAGTTCAAAACTAACGCCGCATATTTAACTTTACTACTTAAAATTAAAAGTTATAACTTCAGCGAAAACTTAGGAAACTACCCCATGGTCTATCGTTAAATCCTACGATATTATTTTGTTTCAGAACTTTTATCGAATGGAAAACATCCAAAGGGCATGATAGCCATTTACCGTGATATTTCCGATCTAGAACCAGATGACTCAAAAATAACGACCTTAGCCCATTCTAGATTAAATAAATTACACAAGAAATTAGAAGAAACGTTACCAGAAGGACACATTATAAGACTAGAGTAAGTGCCTTCGATAATATCACATATTATTTTTATAACATTCGGAGAAATATCTTTATTATATAGAGTTTTTGAAGGTGGTAGAACATTTTGTGGTTCGACTCTGGCGGCACCGCCATGCCTATTTCTGCCTCATAACAGTAGCGTTAAGCGCTGCTGTGTTCTGGTTTGAAGGGTGTGGTAAGGGAGACATACTACAGAGATGTTTCTCTTCATTATTGTTTTATTCATGAGCTTTCGCATAAAGGCTCATAATTATATCCTTCCTGTATATTATTTTTACCAGAACTACATCAGCGGATTCGTCACGTACAGACGGTTCAGACAACGAGGAGAAACTATCTCCGTTCAGGGACAGAGTGCAGACTGTAGTGAGCTCGCTGGTCGACGACAGCCTCAGCACTGAGCCCGATCAGGGGAAAGGAAGAAAAAAGACTGTACAGGTAAGAACTAAAGTGGTAGACGTATGCAATATATATTTCTATTGTTGTTTAAGTTTGTACTAACGTTCTCTTATAGTAATTGGTCTAATTAGGATTAGATGGACCTTTTGCAAGTGTAAATAAAAATCCTTGTGAAAAACTTTTTCTAAATGAGTTGAAACATCGTTTTATTTTATTTCCTAATATCAAATCACTCACAAATATAAACAGTTACTTATATTTTTCTTGAAATGACGCATATAATTTGATATATTGTTTCACATTTCTCCTCATTTTCTTAGTTTTTCCTTATCCGCAATAGCCCATTTATCGTGCTTTATACCGCTATTACCTACTGCTTTATTTTTCAGGAAGTATTTTTGGAGCACATCACTCATCTTAGGATATGTATAGAACATAATCGTCTGTATAAGGTTACCGTTAAGCAAATTGAGGACGTAGCTAAGAGTATACTTAATAACGCCAAAGAGAATTATGACAACCGATCGAGACATCCCCCAATTTTGATATACGGGCCTGATGCATCCGGAAAAAGCACTTTACTAACTCATCTCTACTTCAAGTGTGAGGAATTTTTTCCTAAACCAGTTTTAAGGATAATAAGATTTTCAGCTTCTACACCGCGATCGGCCTACAACTTGGAGCTGTTAAGAGTGATGTGCCAACAGATATCAATAATTCTGAACATTCCCGAAGGCTACTTGCCAAAAGATGCAAGCTTCGACCCTCTATATATAAACAATTGGTTCCAAAGTTTGCTCAAAAGGTGTGAAGACATGGAAAACGAGATTTTGCTGATATTCATCGATAATGTTCATCGTGTAAACCCCTTAGAATGTGATATAGTTACGGGGCTGTCTTGGTTGCCGATGTCGTTGCCGAGAAACGTGTTCCTCGTTTGTACTAGTGCGGTTTCTTTGGAACAGTTGCAATTAACTCCTGCACAAAAGGAGAAATTCAAAGGTCAGAATTGTTACTACTTGCTAGACGCGATAGAGGAGACGCCCGAGAACAATAGTTACGGAGACTTCATCGACGGTGCCTTTGATAATTTGGAAGTTGTGTTCGGGGGCAAAGCGTTTAGTAAATTGGCTGGTAAATATTTGCGTGTTCTCAACTTCATTATAATTGCAATACAAATAGCATTTGAGTAAGTTTGTTTGGTTGTATTTTAGGTTACATAACATGTTCCGAGTTCGGCCTCACTGAACTCGAGTTGTTGGAACTTTTGATGCCTACGAGCAACAGTGAGGCCGTGATTACCCTGAAGGATGCCAACTTCAACTTTTCCTCTGTTTGCGTCGCGAAATACATGATGAGTAAGTTCAGTTGTAAGCATAACTTTTCTCATTTCTATTTATATTTTTTCGGTATTTCTCTCCCTGATTTGTGTTTATAGTCTCCTTGTAGTTATTGAATTGTTTCTAGGTTTTGAAAACGCGATATCAATACTATCTGTGTTCTGCACTATGCTCTGCATAATATGCATTAGGTTAAGAAAATTTGTAATGTTTAGTTAGTATTTCGATGTAAAAAAATATAAATAAATAATAAATATCGTAACTTCCATAACATAAGTATATGCAAATTTTCTATTCATGTAATGTTTAGGCAATGATATATTCCAGTCAATATGTATAGGGGTAGAGTCATAGGGGCGATATAATTATATGAGCATATAAACTATTTGAACCTGCATAAGTGAGGATCGGGATCATGTTAAGTTAATAGTGCCCCAATATTTCACAGCGTCATCAAATTTATCTCGTTTCTCCGTATTGGTAGTAATATAAAGCGCAATATATTTTTAGCATAAAACCTTCATTTTAATTGCAAGCTATTTGGCAGGTAGTACGATTTCAGATAATAACAATACTTTACTCGTGTGCAGATTGGAACATCGGAATACTCTCATGATTTGTTCATGCGATTTCGTTATTGAAATGTCAATAAATATAAATTGTCGTATTTAACACATCTTTTTAAAACAAACTTTTTTGAACAACTTGTAAGTGGAAGTAAATTACTTTCACTTCTTTTGTTAAAGCATTGATTAATTACACGTTTTATATTTTGACTGTCAAATTAACACACATAATTTTTATTCGCGTCAGATTCGTAACAAGTTAAATTCTAGAATAATCCTTGTAATCTCCACAAATCCGATACGATAGAGTGTACGACCAGCCTCCTCCAAAATGTACGGAAATACTTAGAGTATCTAGTCAGACATAAAACATTTGCAGCTATTCCCAAGCTTAAAACTAAAATATATTATGTATACTTACTACTACTTTATTTATACTTAGTGTTTTACAAAGTTTATGTATTTAACACCTGCCGCAATTTTTCTCCATTCACCAAGGGTTGACTAGTAGAGAATGCCATCAGGCATTAAGCTTGCTCTTTTGTACTTTAACTTTGTGTTAGTGTTACAATAAATAGGAGTTTCTTTTGCCGCTTCTTCTCCATTACGAAACACCTTGTGAAGTGGTGGTAGTTGTATTGACTTTCAAAAAGTGCTCTGTATAGAACCTATTTTGAATTTAAAAAAAGGATTGGATTTGAATATATAAATAAATAAATAAATAACATTCATAGAAACACTAATCTCGGAGAACGTGGTATCGGGGCGGAGTACATGGCGCTGGCGCGCGGCCGCCGCGAGCGCGCGCGCGCGGCGCCGGTACGTGCGCGTGCAGAGTGCGCTCAGAGACGCTCACTCCGACCTCGCCGCGTTGCACTTTGCTAACTTCTTGAATGACACCGATGATACGGATACGTCAGAAGCTCAGGAACCAGGTGTGATCACAGGTTTTGTTATGATTTTCTTTTTATTTTTACACACACAATATTTACACACACGCACATGCACACAAATACATAACAACGATATCATAATATGCAATCTTCAAAGAATATATGTATATTATGATTTACATGGTACACTTCGCGCATACGTTAATATACGCCCGCTCACTGTACGTACGCGTGCAAAGCGTACTTAGAGATGCGCACTCCGACCTCGCAGAGTTCCACTTTGCGAACTTCTTAAACGATACGGATGATACGGATACGTCGGAAGCGCAGAAACCAGGTGTGATCGCAAGTTTTGTTATGAAATGTTTTATATTTTATTTTTACACACACTTACCTACACAGACACGCACGCATGCATTCAAGCACACACGCACACATACACAAGCACAGAACAATGATATATGCATTCAACGCTTGCTGAAGAATACATATTATGATATGCCGCTTGACACTAACGCTAATATAGAGACGGACACTACAACTACTCAGCGTTGCACTTCGCTAACTTCTTGAATGATAAAGATGATACGGATACGTCGGAAGGTCAAAAACCAGATCTGATCGCAGGCTTTGTTACATAGATTTATTTTTATGTTTACATACATACCGACACGCACGCATGCGCGCACACAGAAACATGCATCAATTATATATGCATTCAACACATACTGAGGAATACTTTCAAACGAATGCTTTCGAACTTGAAACAATTTTAATTTATCCATGACCTAAAATATTTTATTATAAAATATACTTACGAACACAATAACATCATAAATAACATTAATCATACCAATAAAATTCAAATTCAGATATAATACCTCCACCTCCTTTTTTCATTAAAAGTTTTGTTTGTTTTGAAGTTGACTTATAAAACTCGACTCAACTTTACACACTTGACAACAGCTTGAACTAGTTCTTGGAGAATGTTATTACCTAATTTCTCTCAGCTCACGTGTACAAAAGTTGCCAGTTACATTTTTTTTCGCGAAACGACAATATTTCCACATCTTTCTATGATGTTCATATTGTATTTTACGGTTTTTTTTCCATTAGGATGCGTTGACGACGACGATGCACTACTAGACTCAACGCCATTCCACTCTGGGACCAGAACAGCCGCAGCGTTTACGCAGCGACACGTCGAAGAGTCGTGGCTCCATCTACTATTGGCTGGAGACTTCTCCAAGCTCAAGGACTTGACTGTCTGCAACTTCGACTTCCTACTAGCTGCTGTAAGTTTCCATCTTTTAGTTAATTTATTAGGTAATTTTTTAGTACCTATAGTCCGCGTAAAACTGCTAGTCCGCTCTGAATATAGAAACGAATCGCGTCGCAATAGCAAATAGTATCACTACACGTGCTCGCAACAACTTCAGAGCGGCTTAGCAGTTTGGCGCGGACTATACGTACCTTATTATTCTAAACAGGTTAGTTAAGTGCAGGTTTAGGTAAGTGTAGTACTTTTATACAATCTATCTCCTGCAGTATATAGTGAGGTTATAAACTAGTCTTTTAGGTTTTAAGTTATAGTACAATTATTAATTTAGTGATATTATAATCACCTAACCTTGTAATATTTACCATGTCATAAGTATATGTAGTAATATGGCACATTCGCATTGTATTTAGTTAAACAATGTTGTATGATAACTAGCATTGTACTCTTGCAAATAATTGCTTCTTCTTCATAAGAAGATGATTGACAGTATCTTGCCAATGACGCACTGTACTCAATATACCAATATTTGAAGTAGTAACAGTAGGTACTAATGCGAAAGTATAATACTTCCGACTTGTTTTATTATACGTGTCCATAATCAGTATACATCTTTAGTACTACGATACAATGAACGACGATATACGATATGATTCTTGCCCATATTTTTTCTATTACAAATAGTGAATAATATACGTCATAACTCAACTTTCGCATATTTTGCAACGCAATAACAGTAATAATACAGAGATACGGAGAACTGTAAGCTTCTTACAAATTAATTAGTGCCGGCAACCTAGTTCTCGTTACAGCTACGAGTATATCTCTTACGTTTGAAGATACGCCAGTTATACGATGAATAGTGTAGCGTGTAATTACGAAAATTACGTTTTTGAATCCATATTTCAGACTGTTTCTATGTCTGTTTTTGGTTACTTAAACTAGAACGGTGAAGCTTATTGACGTTAGCGACATATTTTCCGTAAAGATACTAAATGTACCTACTTGATTTGATTCTATGTAGTCACTGCAGTCCAGTTCAATTAAAATGATCTTTGTCAAACCTGAAGTTAAACATGTATATTTGACATAGGCCTACGAAAGCACCTTAAATTTGTTAGTTACAATTATTATTAAAAAATATTATTATTTTATTAAAGTGAACTTCTTTAGGCATGCCATGAAAGCAAGAAAATATTGTTTGTTACGGAAACGGTTACGTTGGGACATTACATTATGATAATGATTTTTGTCTATTTAATACTACTATCTAGAATATGATATCTAGGATATGATTCTGGTCCATCGTTTTTCTATTACAAATAGTAAACTTAACTCAACATTCGCATATTTTGCAACGCAATAACAGTAATAATACAGAGATACGGAGAACTGTAAGCTTCTTACAAATTAATTAGTGCCGGCAACCTAGTTCTCGTTACAGCTACGAGTATATCTCTTACGTTTGAAGATACGCCAGTTATACGATGAATAGTGTAGCGTGTAATTACGAAAATTACGTTTTTTAATCCATATTTGAGACTGTTTCTATGTATGTTTTGGTTACTTAAACTAGAATTATGAAACTTATTGACGTTAAGCGACATATTTTATGTGAAGATACTACCGGTGGTGAGTTAAAACAAAGTTGATAATGTACTTGATTCGATGTTATGTAGTCACTGTAATCGAGTCCAATTTATATGGTCTACATCAAAAATGAAATTAAATGTATTTATTTTACATAGATTTACAGCACCTAAAATTATTCAGTTACAATTTTAAAGACATACTAAGTATATTATTGAAATGAAACTTCTGCTACTTCATTTTAATCAATGTTCTATACATTGACCAATCATTTTGTAATATTTTTTGTTTTGAAGTAGTTTTACTTAGGTATGCACATTGTTCATTTATACGCTCACTTTGATTTATTTGTATATATTTAACGGCTAGGTAAATTGTAAGAAATAATATTTTCTTAAAGAAATAAAAGTTGAATTCCCTTTGTATCATTAGACTTATTGTGCGTCTTACGTAGGAGACAGGTGGGTGTCATTAGAAACGTGATATTATGTCATGTTTCTTCAGTGAATACGGTTGATTGAAGAAATCTGTTTGAATTTATATAATTTGTGTACTAGATTTATGAAGTATTTTTCCATACAAGGCGGCATATTGTAGGTTATGTTACGCAAAAATATATCTTGAAATGGAGGTTTTTTATTATTGTAAAGTGAACATCGTCTTATATCACAAACATATACGAATACCTATATTCGGTACTTCACTCGTATCACGTTTTAAAGTGGTAGAAACTACTTTGGTTCGTATACTGGGGCAACACCGCCATACATTTTTCTACCTAATGACAGTATTCTGTGCTGTTTTGTATTGATTCGAAGTGTGTGTTAAGGGATACTTATCCGAGGCGGACCAACTTAGTCCTCACGAATAGCAACGCATCTGTGGCCAATCAGATAGGAATCTATTCTTATCTGGCGATGATTACAGATGGCCAAGGCCGGTAGTAGCTACTTACAATCAGATGTATCCTCGTTTGCTACTTTGGCAACAGGAGATCTCTCGCCGGCCTAGGTCCGACAGTCCCAGTTCAGAACTTGTATTTGTACAAAATGTTTAAAAAACTTCGATAGCGTGATTCAGGATACTCGTGGCGCCATGTCTTGACAGGTAGCGAGAAGTCTCCACATTCATTTTAATACTGCTATAAAAAACACTTTGTCGTACAGGTGCAAACGGTAACGATATCGTATCTCCGTTGCATCCTGGAGCACGTGCGCTGCTACATCCTGGACCGCGACGTGGAGCTCGTGTACGGCGCCGTGCGGAAGGCCAGCGACATCCTTACACGGGACCCCATGCAACTGGGAGCACAGGTGAATATTAAACGTAGTATTGTTATCCGACTGTGGAGGGTAATGTTTTACAGTGTATGTATGTGTGTGTGTGTGAGTGTGTGTGTGTGTGTGAGTGTGTGTGTGTGTGTGTGTGTGTGTGTGTGTGTGTGTGTATGTGTATGTGAGTGTGTGTAGTGTGTGTGAATGTCTCATTCTTTGATACGGCTTACAGCCCAAACAGCTTAAGAGATTTTAACATTATGAAATGTCATTGAATTCCTCTAAATTGTCAAAATGAGATGGCTGCATCTTATCTCTAGCAGCCGATTTTTTTAGCCAACTTTTTATGTATTGTAATGTAAGCTATTAAATAAAGATTATTCTTATATTGTCCAACCACCAATGGGAGTGGAACAAGAAGTTTTTTTGTTTTTAAAATAATGATTACTGGTTCATAATTTAGCCATGTTAGTAAGATCTAAAGTTGTTTATAAAAACACAATAAAATACAAATCTACACATTTTATGATGTACTTACACATTCCTTAAATTAAAACCGAAAACATGTTTCTAATAATAATGTCGAATAAGCTTCGTTTTCTAGACTTTTATTGGACGATAAACCCTTATTAAAACATTGGCTTAACGTTACACGGTGTAGGTAAACTTGGGCTAACAACTTAACGTCAATCAATGTTAGCTATTACACTGTTAAGCTGGGCTTACACAGCATTGTACTGCACGTTTATGTGTAAGACAAAATCAAGCAAAATTGTATGTGTATTATATGTGTATCATATTACTGATAATATAATAAGCACATAACGTTGTAATAAGGTAAGGACGGTTTTATAAGTAAGGACATCCGAGAATCCCTGTATGTACTGAATTTCCTAGGTATCAACCAACCAAATTATGGCAAAGTTTCTACTCCCTCGTAGGTTAGAGTTTGTACGGCCTTTTTTGCTTAGTTTCATTCTTGAAAATAACATTTAAATTCCTATATAGATGTGTGTCAACATCACCAATAATCGGATTTATGAATTTGACTTGGTTTTCTTTCCATAGCTTAGGTTTACCTCTGCAACTGAGCTATGTTTTTATATGGAGGGATGCAAACCATTAGAGTTACCGACGCGACCTTAGTATCGCGACCTCCATCCGGCTATAACATTTTGGCAACGGGAGATCTCCTGCCGGGCTAGGTGATCATGCCCGGGGAGCGGCCGTGCTCCAACCGTCTCAGTTCGGAGCTTGTATATATGCCAGATGTTCGAAGAAAACTGCGATAGCGTGATTTAGCAGCGCCATCTCTGACGGGTAGCGGGAAGTCGCTACAACATTTTAGTTACTTAACTTAACTTAAATTAGCTTCGTAATTTACTACTTTTTCGTAATTTCGACTATATTGCCAAAACTTACGTAGCTCAAGTCGCCGGAGTCGTTAAGCGAATCGCATAAGTTTTAACATATTCTATTACGTAAGGGTACATCCACACGTTTCTTTTTAATAAAATAACCGTCTTTAATAACCGACATAAAAGCGAAATTGATTGACATATGAAATCTGCAGTCATTTGTTTTTATATAGATGAAACTTTGCCGAGTGAAATTTGTAAATCCGGCTAATTTTGCGTTTTAGATCGAACAACAAAAACGTGCAGCAGAACGCCGTGTGAACCCACCCTTAAGGTTCTTATCGGCGCGTGTCAACAATGACTGTAAAACTTCGTGATGGGCTTTTTATACTTTGTTTATGCGGCACGTAAATTAAACGAAAACCTATAAACACTCGCTCTTTGAGAACCTGCGACCTGACGACCTTCGCTTTATCTTTGTGTTCAGACTGTTTTTGTTTCAGTTCAAGTTAGGTTAGGTTATTTGGTATGCTTATTCGCTAAATCAACTCCTAAGGGTATCAAATTCCAATGCTTTTCCAGGTTTTAATGGAAATATTTTAGGTTGGACTACGGCGGTATTACCACATAAACATTTGCGGTGATACCTAGATATCTCATAAACTCCTATAGTTTGGTTTGAAAAGTGCAAGAAAGAGAGTTAAGATTAGATTAGGAATAAGTTAAGATTGACCATAACCGTTTGACACGTAGGTTCCGAATTCGATCCCCGGCCAGAACTTAGTATTTGTTTGTTAGCCTTTGTGTGTCCATTGCATCTACGACACAGGAAAAATTATATAAAGGGCTGTGAGGATTGAAAGAAAAAGCGTAGATTGACTATCTGATTACAGAAACTTATCTGTAGACTACGTAATATAATGTTTAGGTATAGGTAGGTATATAATTAAACCATTGTTATAATGTTTTAATATCAGCTTTATAAGTGTTTCATTTAAAATAGAAACCGTCGCGTAATTTTACCTCCCTTCAAATGGGTCGGGGCTAGAGGCGTAGAGGCCAATCGCAACATTGTACAAACTTACCTAATTTGAAACTATTACAGTTAACGTCCTTGATGTCTGTACGGCGACCCTTAGCTCAAAATATAGCCTAAGATAAGCCTTTATCTAGGGATGACCTGAACTTTATTATAATATCTTTTTGGGCGAATATTACCATAAATAAAATGTTTCATGATTTGAATTTGGGTCCATGTAAATATCGAAAAGAATATGAATAAACTTTGAGTAAAACGGACACAAAAAATATCAAAAATGTAAAAATAAACACATTTCACAATTCTTACGTTCTTTTTTGCGTAATCTATATATATAAAAGAGATTTCCACGTATATAGTCACTCATCACGATATCTCTGGAACCATTAGAGCTAAAGACTTGAAATTTGGTAGGAATATTCTTTTCACCGAGTAGAGGTCAGCTAAGAACGGATTTTACGAAATTCCACCGTTAAGGGGGTTAAATGGGGGTTGGAAGTTAATATGAAAGTCCGTCAGTTTTAAAGCAAACTAGATGAAAATTGGTATTTAGCTTTCTGATTTAAAGTAATAAAAATCTAATCTAAGGGTTTTTCCAAAATCAACCCTAAAGGTGGTTAAATAGGGGTTGACAGGTTATTTTAAATTTTGCCATTTTGGAAGCCAGCACTATGAAAGTTAGCCATTGCTTTGCTGGTTAGATATAAAATAACTTTAGTTCTACCGTTTTTGGAAAATCAACCCCTATGTGGGTTAAATAAGGGTTGTAAGTTTGTATAGAATTCCCCCAGTTTTGATGTAAACGCTATCAAAATCGGTATTTAGGTTTTCGATTAAAAATAATTAAATACCTATTTCACCATTTTTGGAAAATCAACCCTTAAGTTGGTAAAATAAGGGTTAACAGCTTATTTTAAAATTTGCCAATTTGAAAGCCAGCACTATGTAAGTTAGCCATTGGCTCACTGGTTAGCTACAGTGGAACTATAATTCTACCGTTTAGAAAATGAACCCTTATTTGGGTTAAATAAGGGTTGTAAGTTTGTATGAGAGTCCCCCAGTTTTGATGTAAACTGTATAAAAATCGGTATCTGGGTTTCGATAGAAAATAATTAATCATCTATTTCATTGTTTTTGAAAAATCATCCCTTAAGTTCGTTAAATGGGGGTTGGAATTTTATTTCAAACTCCGTTAATTCGGAAGCAAGGACTATAAAAACTTGCATTTGGCTTTCCTGTTAGAAATAATAGAACTTTTTAACACCATTTATGGAAAATCTACCCTCAAGAGGGTAAAATAGGGGTTGTAAGTTTGTATGAAAGTCCTCCAGTTTTAATGTAAACTGTATAAAAATCGGTATTTGGGTTTTCGATAGAAAATAATTAAACACCTATACCATTATTTTTGGAAAATCATCCCTTAAGGTCGTTAAATGGGGGTTGGAATTCCATTTCAAACTCCGTTAATTCGGGAGCGACCACTATGAAAAATTATCATTACAATCAATGAAGCATCTGAGTCACGGTTTTTTTTAGATTTTTAGATTAACCCTTAAGACTGCTATAGAAGGGTGTATGCATTATGCCTTTCTGTTTACACATCTGTTTCAGCATTTTAGCAACTCAACAATCAACCACCATTAGGGTACTATTTTTTTTATACTATAAAAGTAGACGACGAGCATGCAGTCCACCTGATGGTAAGTGGCTATGGACATCTGTAATCAACCCCAGATAGGATTAGATATTCCTACCTGAGGTCAGCCACAGATGCGCCGCTACCCCTGAGGACTAAGTTGGAACGCCTCGGAAAAGTCTGTCTCCCTTACCACACCCTTAAAAACGGAACACAGCAGCGCCTAACACTGCTGTTATTAGGTAGAAATAGGTGTGGCGGTGGTGCCGCCGGAGTCGAACCACAACGGGTTCTACCACCTTTAGAAACCTATAAGTAAAGGAAGATTCTTTAAAAACCGTTGTTGAAGTTACTTCCTATGGCGTGTCTGGAAAAAGAACAGAGTGCAGAGAGGTTTAGTGTAGGGTGAAATTCCACGGGCCATCGTAACATATATTTTTAACATGGGAATGTATTACGCGTGTTGAAGTGCACATCGACGGTTTTTTAGGGTTCCGTACATAAAGGATAAAAACGGAACTCTATTACTAAGACTTCACTGTCTGTCCGTCTGTCCGTGTGTCACAGGGCTCTATCTCTGGAACCGTAATAGATAGACATTTGAAATTCTTACAGAGGATGCATAACGGTGGCCGCTATAACAACAAATACTAAAAATAAAAAAAAGGGGTCCCCATACAACAAACTGCTATTCGATATTTTTCCAACTAACTTTTAAACCGGTAGAAGTAGACAGTTGAAACTTTCACAAAATGTGTAAATAAAAATTTTAGTTGTACGGAATGCTCAAGGTGCGGGTTGGACTTGCACTTGGTAAATTATTAGTAACGCGCAGACCCGCGGGCCACAAGGAAAAGTCGCGGGCCATACACCACCCGTGGGTGTCGGCTTGCCGACCGCAGGTGTTGAATTAGCTTTCAGAAATTTGATGATAAAGTATTTATTGATACATATGTACATAGGAATGTTTTTGAAATTCTACTAAGGAGGTAAAAGAAGTGTTATATGTATATATACGGGAATCTTTTAAGTTCGAAGTTAGAAACGTAAAATTTCAGATAACGTCTATTCAGACAAATACACGACAACGTGGACGGGTGCAAATTTCATATATGATAATGCGTAATTTTGGTATACTGATTAGGTCCATCGCAACTACTTTGGACTCACTGCGTGCCAACATTTTGTCCTGCCGTGGGGTATGGTTGTGGTTATGCGTGGATTAGTGATGGTTATGTGATAGACACATAGACCTTGGATTAAAATTTTTGGGCTAGAACAGGGCTACAGTATCCCCTGCCTGTCGTACGAGACTAAAGGGGGACTTCGGGAGTTGCGGGCAGCAAGAATGGGAGCTCTAACCGCCCAGCCAGCTACCCTGGAAAGAACCACTGTATGTAAGGCCGCATATAACATGGACGGTTCCTATGGAATAGAGTAAATAATAATTATTTTAGAACTTTGAAACTAGGCTGGAATAGAGTTCGGGAATAATGCCCTTAGAAAAAATGCACGGTGTAAAATAAAAATAAAAAAAAAGTAAAAATATTTAATTAACAGCTGGAATAGATCAAATTTTGAAACGATTTTTTGTTTCGTCCTGTTAAACAACCAAGAATAAATACTTCGAAATTTATACTTTTTTTTTAAAATAAAAATGTAAATTTTAATTTTGACATTAAAATGATATGACTAATTATTTTTTTACAATATTTTTATTTTTCCATTCGGCTTTTAACTGTTGCTGCTTGACCATTCTTTGAACCTTTTCATTACTCAGCTTCTCCATTATCTTCATAAATTCATAAAAAAACGTAAAGGCGTCATGTAAGGCTCGATGGAAAGATTTCTGTCATAAAATAAAAAAAAAAAGATTATTTTATTACAATGAATTATAAATAATTATAATACTGTAAATAATAATGTAAATATTATTTATTATTTTAATTCATATAAATCGATAAGACCCTAAGTAGTTAACGGTGTGTTGATTTCGTAAAATCCGTTCATGATAAATAATTAGGCAGCTAGATAACACAATTTAATATTTCTTTTACTTGGCATGTATTTTATGCCACGCGAAGCGGGCGGGTAACGGCTAGTAATACAATATGGAACTACACCGATCGTTTTAAAAACATCTATAAATATAATTAATCAACTATTTTGTCTAGAATTTGGCTTATATCTAAGTTGAACGACATTATCCCCTTGACAATTCATAATAGAAATAACTTAGGTGGGTGTCAATATTGTGAAACTTGTCCAGTTTCAAAAGGGTTTATCTCTTGACACTTCTGTGGTTGTTGTGTCAGTAACTGTCAGTAATTTGAAAAGGATAATATGACACTGACCCCTAGATACAAATGTTCAATTTGACAGTCTGACTACTAACTATTGTAATTTGAACTGTAGGTAAGCATTTGACAAATAGTTTGAATTTTTGAATGATAAAATCAGAATAGTTTGACCAGGGAGGTACCACGGTCACACCTATTTGTAGAGTAAAGCAGTTCTTGTTTTTCGGTGGAAGGTTGTGGATGCCGATTGCCGGCTGTCCTGCACATTTAGCAACCATCTTGAGGACAGGACAGGAGGGTTTCTATTTGAAGTTGGTTACGAATTTCCATGGGAGGCAGTGACCAGTTACCATCATAACTTAATAGCCTGTGTCCTTGTATCTCAATGCTATAAAAAAACAACCATGCAGTAAACCTCATAGTAATCGGTCACTGCTGCTCGAGGACATCTGTAATCAACACTAAACAGGATTCGGTTCCTACCCCGACTCCCGTCAAAATGTCAGGCAGACTGATTGTTTTTCATCATTGCTTTTGAAGAAATAACTTTTAATGAAAAAGTAAATACGCCTATACACAAACAAATACCAACGCTGATTTATAATCTGTTTTTTTTTTTCAGGTTTAACTTTTTAAACGTATTAATTATGGTACATCATTCTATATATAGTTAGAAATAATAGGGCATAAAGTTGGTAATTAATATTGTAGGCGGGAGACCTATGTCGATTAAATCAAGGTTCAGTTAGTTTTCTTCGAAATAATGTTTCTATTTAACGTTCCCACATGGTAAGTAGCTATAAATAAGTCACTCTTCACTTACGTTAATAATACCTCATACGACGATATGAACGGATATTGTTTACTGTACATACATGAAGTTTGGCCTAGTTTAGTACTAGTATAGTAAGTAAACGTAGATTTTTTGTGTGCTTGTAATAAGTATTAAACTGTTTATTAAAACGATGATTCATATTGTAATATTAAGGTTAAATCCTTTTTTTTCCCTGATTCATTTTATTGAAACGAATGTTTGATGATAATGATGATGATTATGCCCTTTGATGATGCTCTTAAAGTATGAATTTTCAAAAAAAATGTTAGTGCTTTAATTTTATCTGTAGATTAGACTGGTGATGAGTTGAAGCTGTGTTTATCATTGAATCGATATATTTATTAAGTAGTAATACTTGTAATTTTGCTAATTCATACGATATCAAAATCTATTAAAATCAATATCAAATCTAACAGTTGTCATGCGGCGAATAACTTGCAATCAATTTGTTATTACAAGCACTTATTAATTTCACCTCTATTGTATAAAATGATTACATACTAGACCACCCAACCCCCATTAAACTAAACTTACTTACGCTTCACTACCCTACTTAAATACGTGTCCTCCGAAAACAGTAGTGCTACTGACTTAGCACGTAATTTTTCAAAATATTTTCCGTTACCAACATAGATTAGTAAAGATTACTCACTCGTAACAAGAAAATGTAAGCAAGAAAAGTTTTGAGAATTGAAATAGTTGCGTAAAAATGTTTTGCCACGTCTCCGTGCTAAAATTTCCCTAAAATATTTGAAATAATTATTTATTTATTATGTAAATTACGCAGTATTAGTTATTTATTCGTAAATGTCCTCTAAAAAAATTTTTATTGTCAAGAATTCAAAAAAGAACTTACTAATAAGCCGTTTGTGGCTTCATTCAATTTCAAGTCGGAGAAGTATCTTTACTAATCTATGGTTACCAAGTGCAAATTATGTACAATTGTTAACAGATAATAGCGTGGTTGAGACCGGCGGTGGCGCGGCGCGGGGTGCTCGCCACGCTGGTCACGGCCGCCATGGCGTGGTGCGACGGCTACGACAAGCCGCTACTGGTGCCGCTTAATGGATGGTATGTAACATTTTTTTTATAATACAGGAGTAGCAGACGAGCATGCAGTCCACCTGATGGTAAGTGCCTACTGCCGCCCATGGACATCTGTAATCAACCCCAGGTAGGATTAGATATTCCTATCTGAGGTCGGCCACAGATGCGCCGCTACCCCTGAGGACTAAGCTGGAACGCCTCGGAAACGTATGTCTTCCTTACCACACCCTTCAAAATATTGTTGTACCTAACTATCGTTAGATAGTAGCATTGCATTTTATTCTTAGGGATAGTTTAGGTACAACAGGTCGGTAGTAAGCAACTGTCAACTGAACGTCACTGAATGTAAGAGTCGACACCGTTTTCGACAAAGCGAAGTCGCTCGCTTTAATTCGCATTGTAAAGTGGTGGTAATTGTATTGAAATTCAAAAGTTTTAAATTAAAAAACTGATTTGATTTGATTTCATTGGTGTGTAAGAAGACGATGTAGTTTGTCGCCTTTGCACACTACCATCAATTAAATAAAAGTAAAATATTATAATATTCCCGAAAGTGAATAATTCTAATTACACTCTACTAAACTGAGTTCTAACGAAGTCGAACACGCTTTAGATTTTATATGTCTTTGCGGACTCACTTGCAATAATTTATTTATATTTGATCGTAATGTAAACTAAGTAACTTATTGTACTCGTATGTAAAATATTTAGTTTAATATGGTAATAATTTACTTACGCGTTTGAAATATCTTTGACAATATTTTAAGGAAATTCCTCTGCCCTGTATAAACATTGAATAATTGTATTATATCAGAAGACGCAGGCTAAAGCTTACTTCAGTCAAGAAAACAACGCATAGGTTTAACGCCAAAATAATTTCTCGGAGCGAATGTCGATAAGATTAGCGAATGGATCAAATCGCTGGGGATTAACTGTTGACGGGGACTTTTATTACCGCCATTATTCAATTTAAAGTTTGCGAAGAAACGTTTCTTATCATATCAAACCATTTCTCATAGGAATAAAGCGATTTACGAACTTCCAGTTTAACTACACTTTCAATCGTGTAATTAAAAGTTGCCTTGTCAGCGAATTCATTTTCTTTAACGGTTTCTAACTCAAATATGTAGAACGGGAATATAGAACATGTTCATATAGAACAGGATGTGTACAGTCACGAGCATAAATATATTACTATGTGCACATTAGCAAAAATATATGACTCCAGAACGAGTTCAGTAATATCTGCCTGCACGAACGCAGCAAAAATATCTGACATTAATAAACAGCAAGAATATGTGATGATAATGTTGATCAAATAATTGTGACCATCTCACGAAGCAAAAATATGTAAGTACGGCTACGAGTTACATAACTTGCCGGTACCTATCAGATTTATAAATAGGTATAATTATTAATATTAATAATAGTATCCATAACCAAATTTCCAAAAGCAAAAAATATAATAAATCCAGCGATACAAAATAAGTGCTATTCCATTACAGACATAAAAAACTTTTGCCATAAAAAACTTTCCTAATGAGTTCTAAAATTGCCTCCCTAATGGTTTTACTTCATTTTGTACACCGCTAACTAAATCTAAAGAAGTAAATTCTATGTTTATTTACCCGTTCTTTACTTTAAAAATTGACTCTTTTGGGTTAAGACATCTATATCGTGGAATATATGTTAGTGATATAATTGCTCTCAGTGAGCGATCTTTTGGTTAAAATTAAAATAATTTAATGAAATGCACACAAAAGCAATTGCAGTCTAGTGATTTTCAATTACATAACATATCAAAATAATTTGGCAAGCTGTGTTGAAAGTAGTAAAACTTCATCATTTATGATTCGCGTTTGACTGATTTTTTACTGAGAAACTTATTTTCTGGGCATTTAAATGGCATTGCATGTTTATAATTATTTTCATATATAACATTATTGATAAATGATTCAAACTTTGTGTATTTTTTAAATTACATTTACACCAAATAAATAGCTGCTGCAAAATGCTGCATTCGAAACCATACAAGAATTCACATTTACGTGCAAAATGAAACAAAGAGCATTCTTCAATCGTTCACAGTTCCCTAACAATGGAGACGCTTCTTAGCTACTGTCAGGTTCAGATACTAACGCTGCAACCGCTGTTATTGTTGCACAGATACTTTTTGTTTATCTTTCTAGATAAAAAAGATTACATTTAGTTTTAGCTATTACTGTCTCAACCGTATTTTTTGCAGTTAAAATTTTTTTCTACACTGTTATAAATCGACGCTACATAATAGAACTATTGCTCCCCTATTTAGCCCCTGAAGGAATGAGTTCCATAAAATACTTGCTGAGTTCTTATACGTTAAATAAATAAAAGCGCATAAACGCATACTTTTCTACATGCATACATCTACCGCTTTAAGCTGTGCGTTATCTATATTTTAGATTCTGTTACATGAATAACATCGGTGGTGACATTTTATGTGCGACACATACAATTATTTTAACTGGAAAACACATTGTATTAACATTTAAACAGCCGGTTTCGTAGAATATAATTTGTGTACCGTATAATCAAAATACGTATTTTGATACTCATACCTATCAGTGGCTAAATATATACATTATTTAACTTATTGTACCTACAATTCCAGATAGGAACATAATTAATAATAATCTAAGCGATACAATTGCCATCCTTGATAGAACAACAATAATACCTAAATTGTCCCATATACAATCAAACCAATATAATTATATACCTAAAACACAATGTGATAATATTCAAATTATTACTTACAATTTATTGTTTTCAAAAGTAATATTTGAAGTATTATACGTTTTGTAGTTGTGAAGGTGGTAGAACCCTTTGTGGTTCGACATCGGCGGCACCACCGCCACACCTATTTCAGCTTCATAACAGCAGTGTTAGGAGCTGCTGTGTTCCGTTTTGAAGGGTGTGGTAAGGGAGACATTTTCCGAGGCGTTCCAGCTTAGTCCTCAGGGGTAGCGGCGCATCTGTGGCCGACCTCAGGTAGGAATATCTAATCCTATCTGGCGTTGATTACAGATGTCCATGGGTGGCAGTAGCCACTTACCATCAGGTGGACTGCATCCTCGTCTGCTACTCCAATAATATAAAGAAAAATAAAAAAAAAAATTGCGCACGCAATCTCCAAGTCTTTTATAATGATGACCATTGGAAAAAATATAATACTTATCAATAAAAATAATTAAAAGTACGAGTAAGGGAAATTGTGTTGTGTTATGTAATAGTAAAACTAAAAGTATTATAATTTAAAGATAAGAATAGAAATGTCGCCATTTTGGGACACGTTTTTCCGTGAATAACCCTACCCTCATGAATACAACGTATAACATTTTATTTCCAAGAATGACGACAGTTCCCAGAACGCAAATCACAACCGGAAAATTAATGAAGCAGAAAACGTTCTTGTTACAACACATTCTCTCACATGCCTACGTACATGTTACGTAGCTCTGTTGAACCTAAACTACGGCTCTTCTATTCTATCAACGTCAAATTGTTACATTAATCCACGATTTCATTTGTATTTTTATGTTATTGTAACTAATTTCGTAACTCCGTTATTAATATATTGTTATGTCAGTATTTGTATGTATCTAAAATCCATCATTATTTACACAATATTAATAGTAATAGAGTTCTGAAAACAAAACTAAAATTACATTTCTTTATCATTATTATTGTAACAAAAACGAAAACCTCGATAAATTCTTCCGGTCCGAATTTAAAACAATAAAATACAGACTATTTTATTTCCTAAAATACCTTTCAGATTTCCGCCCATAAATCTGGCAAAGGAAATGCTTACAAAAGAAATACCCACATTATTTCACCGCATATTTTCACGACGTGACTACTACTACGTGTCACGTCACTAGAGAATGCACGGCTCTTCTCCGTTTATTCATTTCCACGAATGTCAAATTCAATAGAGCTATTGTTAACGCATTGGAGCTTTCGTTGTATTTTTATTATGATGTCTGGATTCATAATCCTGTGTGTTACAAACCCATACAATATATTCAAATAAATACCCAGGCTTTATTTACGAATATTCACCCAAATTTTAAATTGACAGACATCTTGAAATAACAAAAATTCTATGTGTCATATAACGGTTCGTGACTAAACGAAAGTATTACTCGACAAACAGATTCGGATAGAATTTTAAACAATAAAGTACAAACGATTTTATTTCGTAGATATCTTCGAGATTTCTGGCAATAAATCTAGTAAAGAAAAGTCTTGTCACATAGTTGCCTCGTACATTCCCACGACGAGCTTATTCCTACGTGTCACGTAACCAGTGAATGCACGGCTCTTCTCTATTTGTTCACTGCCACGAAAGTTAAATTCATTAGAGCTATCGGCACAAGTCTTCGCGGCCCTATATTAAAGTTTTCTATCTTGTGTGTGCTAAAACACACATAAAATCGTAGCCCTAAAACAGAAATCAAGCACACGTAGGTCATAATTATTCATATTAGTTTATATTGGCAGAATTTAGAAAAAAATAATATCTCTAAATTCAAATAACGTCACCAGAATGACGAACTCGATAATGTAAGATATTTTATTCCGTACATGCCTCTGAGGCTTCCGGGCATAAATCGGGTAAAGAAAATACCTTGTCACATAGTTGTCCCGCACATTGCCGCGACGTACCTATTCCTACGTGTCACGTAACTAGAGAAGAATGCACGGCTCTTCTCCGTTTATACATTCCCACGGACGTAAAATTCAATAGACCTATCACACGTCTTCGCGGCCATATATAAAACTTTTCTATCTTGTGTGTGCTAAAACACATTTAAAATCATATGTGTTCTTAAACACAAAGACGTAGAACTAAAACAGAAATCACGCACACATAGATCATAATTATTCATGTCAGTTTTATATTGACAGAATTTAGAAAAAAGGTAAATTTTTAAATTTAAATGACGTCACCAGAATTACCAACTCGACAATGCAAGGTAATTTATTTTCTATATGCCTCTGATACTTCCTAGCATAAATCGGGTAACGAAATTACCTTGTCACGTAGTTACCTCGCACATTGCCGCGACGTGCCTATTCCTACGTGTCACGTAACTAGAGAATGCACGGCTCTTCTCCGTTTATACATTTCCACGGACGTGAAATTCAATAGAGCTATTGTTACGTGGATACGAGCTTTCGTTCGACACGGTCGGGTTGTTAATTTCCGCGGCATTCTCTCATTGTCGTTTATGAAATAATAAAACAAGTCTGAAAAGGGTAGTGAAAAGTGAAGTGGAGGGAAGTGACTTAAAAAGACAAGATTTTTACGTAACAACAGAAAAAATTAGATGGCGTAGAGACCTTTATAATACATGTGTCACTGCTCGTAAAGATTTGTGCATATCCTGAAAGAAAAGAAATAAATTTAGCTTTAAACTCAGATTAAGTTTACGAAACTAAAAAACATACTGTATAAAACAATGATAAGAAGCGGTCTTAAAGCTTTTTAGCATTTTTACAACGTTACAATAAACGAAACACAAATTTAAAATAATATAGAGACAAGAGTAGATTTTTTTGCTTAAAATGATACTTTATTATCCATGGTAAATAGATAATGGCAAAAACTTCCAAGCTATTACGTACTTAATATTTTGTATTTGATATTTGTTACGTTACTATATTCATAATACAGTACAGACTTTTTGATAAAAGTAACAATAATATTGAACTATCATGATTGTCTGTCAGGCTTCAACCACCAATAGCGTCAACGGTCCGCGTGGTGTCGGTGGGCGGCTCGACGCCCGGCGCCGGCGCGCGGCTGCTACAGCTCGCGCCCTCCGGACAACATCTGGTGTTAGCGCCGTCCGCCGGCGATCCGCAGCTCTGGCACGTCATGTCCAACTCGAAAGTGCATACGTTCAAAGGTGAGTAGTTATTGAGACGTTTAATAATACACACCTAGCTGTACCCCGCGGTTTCACCCGCGTTAAAAATAAATCTGGTCTTTGAAATGTGCCTCCCGGGGCCATAAGTTGATTTCAAGGTCTTCCTTTAGGATACACACGTAAAATAATACAAAAACGCTATTGTTTTGATGCGGGTAAGATCGCGGGGCATAGGAAGTTCTAAAATATAAATAAGCCAATAAAAGTCCCGTCAAAATCGGTCCAGCCATTTCAGATATTAACCAGAACAAACAGACAGACAAGCAGACAAAAATTGTAAAAAACAATATTTTGTTGTATGTACCGTATGTACATACAACAAAACCGTATGTTCATATGTATGTAGTAAAAATTCAAGATTTACGGTTTGACGATTGACGGTTATTTCAAAACAGACACTCCAATTTTATTTATATGTAGGTATAGATAAATGAACACACACTCACAGACATAGCACGCACGCAATACACACGCGTGAGCTTACGCGCTCTCACATGCGCCCGCACGAATATACACACACTCGTGCACGCGTACAGATTTATATAAATGAACATACACACACACACACACACGCGCAGGCACGCGCATACGCGCTCAAACTTACGCACACGCGTGGGCGCATATAAGCATACACGGTCATAACACACATCAGAGTGCTTACATTCACAAAAACAACGTTAGCATCTAGAATAATAATATTAATTCATCATTTAGATTACCAATCATATTACTTGTCATATATTAGATTACCTATTAGATTATCTATCTAAATATAGAAACCGAAGCTCTTTGCTTGGAAGTTCAGTATTATGACCACGGGGCTTTATGGGTCTTCTAGATAGCACTCGGTAAATTAACAGGCTATTAAATAGATAGTGAATTCTGAGTGTAAGTGTTTATATATTTGCCTTTGTGTGTGTCCATAGAATTCCCGTCAATCTAAAACGGAGCTATAACTATATGCTAGTCAAGTACAATTATAGATGTACTCATATCTGTGTTAACGCTATTACTAAATTTACTATATACCCATTTTTTGCTGCATGCTATCCGATATCACTTACTTGTATCGATCGTTTAGCTTTGGATAGGGATAGGTACATATTGTTATCATGTGCGCATCGGCTCAACTAACAATAGAGCCTCTATTGTTGATGCCATAATAGCAATTTCAATTAATTTGCTTCGACAATTTAATTGGAATTGTTGATCTAGATTGTAACATAACAATATGTTATACATACTACATATTGATAAAGAATCAATCCTATCAAATTTTTAAACGTGGACTAAAACATGGCGTATTTTTGATAACAAATATTTTATTGTTTTTATAATTAATTATATCTTTATAATGTTTACTATTGACAAGATAATCAAGCCTTCATTAAATTAGACGGAGCGTTATCAAAGCAAAATATTAATTACTTGATTAAAGACAAATGTTTATCGTAAACAGGCCACCGTGCTAATAACTCGCCTCACCTTTAATTTACGAAGACACAGTCCGTAGAAATTCATAAGGATTTCCCTTCCTTTGTGTGCCCTTCCACGTTTAATTAACGACACAAAATCTCCGGTTTTCATTACTTAGCGAGTTTATTCTCCAACAAAGGTTACGGAGGCCGCCTGTCCGTATTTAGTCGCGTCAACGGAATATTCGCAGGACAAGGGTTAAGCCACTTGCGACATGAGGCTCTTCGGTGTAATATAGATATATTGTAATTCGTTGTGTTTCAAGTACAACCGAGCATTTATTCATGACTTATTTGTTCTACTTTATTCTGGTTCGAAAAGTGTGGTAAAACCTAAATCTTTAGTGTTATGGAAATCAAGGATTTAAAAGTTAGAGATAGCTACTAGTGTATGATCAGCTATACACAGGACTTTCTATTGCTTTCAAAATGTCCAAAGGATACTTAAATATATAATTAACCCGTTTAAACGGACTCCTTTATGTATGAGACTCGCTGAATTAGAGAGGTCAATCTAAGTGTTATATTGGTGGCGTATTTCTCTCACTTTAAAAACCTTATTTCAATAATTTATAAATCAAATCAAATCAAATCAAATTATAATAATATATATAGTATAGATAGTATAGATTATGTTAGTTGTAAATAAATATATAGAAAAAAGCTTGCACACAAGCAAAATTCTTGGGTGTCAAGAATTCCTATTCTGTTACAAAATCTTAAGGATACAAAATAAAATAGTACATTACAATACGAGGACGAAAAATTTTTTTCTGACAAGTGTGAGTTTGCAGGCCGAGCCGCAGGCGAGGACTGCAATCACACGAGTCAGAAAAACATTTTTCGTCCGCGTGTTGTATAAAATTTTATATTACGGGGTCGGAAATGGGGGTTTTTCGCACGCGAAGCGTGCGTAAAACGTCCATTTACGCACGCCGTGATATAAAGTAAGTTTTATGCAATCCATTTTATATTAAAAAGCCATATAAGACTACTTAACTTAATAATCTAAATTTCGAAGTGGCAGGCAGAAGTTAATTAAGTGCGTACTCATAATAAAATATAAGAAATTACGTTGCTTATTTTGTCGTTTTTATTTCTCTCCGGCACGTGCTGAGATTAGCCGCATCAAAAAAATTCCCAGAAAGGTTAAGCCTTGCGACACGAAGGTAGTATGTTCATAGTATATTTTGGAAACATGTAGATTTATTAAAAAAAATGAAATTTCGCTGTAGGTATGTTATTGTTATTATCTATATTTACAAAGCGTCATTGTGAGTATCTTACACATAGATATATAGAATGTTAAAAAAATTTACGTCATTATTATAGAACATAGCGTAGTTTATTTGTCAATTTATTTAATTGTAGACCTGTGGTTGGTTTTTTCATAAATCAATGACCTAAATCTGAAAGAAAAATATATTTTCCCAACTTTATATTTTAGTCCCGTCAACGGAATATCCGCAGTGTCAGGGTTAAGTCACCTTCGTTATTGTAATATAGGTGGACTTTGCTAGATAAGGAAACTTGTTTTGTTATTTTGCTTGTTTAGGACTTTCGTGAGAAAATATAAAACAAGCGATTCCGTCTTCTTCTTGTATGTTCTTGAAATTTAGCTTATACTTGTTATTTTTATAATGTATTAAAAAAGATATTTTCATATTAAAGTAATCTCATCTTTTTTATTTTTCAACAATTATTACGGAGGTAAAGTGTAACCTAAAACAACAATACACATACAACAAGAACAATTTTTGGACACACTATCAAATGTATTCAAAAACCTAATGATATTTATTGCCTATCTATTATGCAGTATTTCTATACTTCTTGTTTCTACAAACATCTGTAAGCAATCTAATTAATGTTTACTTTAACTCGAAATAATAACAAATCGTCAGCTTAATATAAACTAGTTTTAGAATTTTCAATCTACTCTAACTGGCCGAAGCTCTTCATTTCGTAATTAATATTTCGTCTTATTGTAATTAATATTTCTTACTCACAAAGTTATAACAAAAGGTATATTAGTCTGAAGCGAAATGCCATGAATTTCGGGACTGCAAAGTTTTAATAGATTGGGGCTGTACACTTAAAATTTCTAATTAAAATAAATCCCTTTATAAGATACTTATGATCAAAAATTTTACCTCTTGCTCCAATATTTCGCTCTTCAATCATCGCTTTCTTACCAATAAAGGTTCAAATTCATATTACAAAAGCTGATTAAAACTCGAACTAAATTTCCCAACAAGGGTGGTATTGTCGAAGGATCCCGCACAATTTCGCTACGGTTATAAAGCGATTAATGTTATTGGAGACCTGTTCAGAGCACGATTCCCCCATTTTATTGAAAGGGGAGCCCGGGGTGATAGCGTACACCTGGGACTGAGCCCATCAATCTGATCTCTTTTTTATTAAAACAAGAGATTACGGTTCCTACGCGGAAATATTTATATTCATGCCACATATTAGCTGTAATGGGTTGTGCAAAAGTTAAAATTATAATGGTTTTGAATTAGTCGTCTAGATATAATCTTAATAAAAGGTACGGTTAGAAATAATAATTATTATTTATAATTTTAGTTGTTACAAGATTTTTATGTTAAAATTATTACTGACGAACCACTGTGTAATTCCATAAGAGTTATATGAAAGAAGCACTTTATTATCTCTCAGCACAGTTATAATTCACTTTATTTAACTCTTTTCATATTTTACGAGTATACAATTAAAGTGCACCATTGAAAACAAAACTCTCATTATAATAAAGAAAGTACTTTTGTAAAAACCTGTTCAAGTCTATTATAATTGTATTTAAAATAAAAGGTTTAATTGCAGTTTTATTTATTTATTTTAACTTGTTTATTGCAGCACGAACGTTACACCCTAAATATGAATTAACTCACTGCTTAACCATTGCGCGAATTGTGTGCGTAAGTGTATGAAACGATAGAATACAAATGGCGCGTATGTGAATGGAACACAAGTTTTGTCCGTAAACACGCGCGACAGATAATTTTCTCTACGACACAAGATTGTAAACTAACGCAACATTTGTTTGTTTTCTCGCTCACGCATTATGGATAACGAACAAGAGATACATAAAAATATCGCTATTTTTGATAATTTCCAAGTTATGCCTAAAAGTATTCGTACTCCGTAAGTAAGTAACCGTACTCCTAAATCTATGATTAAATCTCATTTGAGTCGTTTAACTATCCCCCAAGCCCCCAACATGGTACATTATTGGCGCTACGTGAGTCGACAATTTCATATAACGGCACAAAAGGCACTATTGAGTTACCTTTATGTGTGGAAAAAGGCGCAAAACTTTTCACTATTGCATTTAAAACCATTACCATATTGTGTGCAAAGCAATTTAGAAACTCCGACAAAGCCATGACACTATGCTACACAATACAATAGCAAACACATTCACGCTATACTTGTTTCAGAATCATGGCTTAAATCATGTCTTCCTTCTACTTCATATTCACTTCCGGGATTTCATTTAATTCGCAACGATCGCTTCGAACGGGCGGGAGGCGGCGTTGCTATTTATCTCCGTTCCCATATTCCCTTTTCTATAATTCGTCAGTCACAACCCGGCAGTGAAGCCGAATATTTACTTGTTGAAGTCCTCTTCTCTCATACTAAACTTCTTCTAGGGGTATTTTATAATCCTTCATTAACATTTAATTACTATTCCGTATTAGAAACTTTATTAGAAGAAATTACTCCTGTTTACTCCCACTTGATTCTTATGGGGGACTTTAACACTTGTCTGTTAAAAAATGACAGTAGATCAAACCACCTTAAGTCAGTCATTGAGGCAGCTAACCTTCATAATCTTCCACTCTCTGCAACACATTTCTTCCCCAATTGTTCTCCTTCTCTATTAGACTTAATATTCGTATCTTCACCAGACAGTGTTGCAAAACACGGTCAACATGCTGCTGACGGTTTCTCTTACCACGACCTTATCTACCTATCCTACAAATTGAAACCTCCTAAAGCTAAGTCGAGAATACTTCTTCGACGCAATTTTGGTGGCATAGATATTGAACAGTTTCGGCGTGATGCTGAGGAGGTTGATTGGAGTGTAATACAGAAGGCGAGTAGTGTGAATGAACAAGTGGCTCTTTTTACATCACTTCTCATTCAATTATTGGATAAGCACGCACCTGCTCGACCTGTCCGAGTCAGACACCTACCTGCTCCCTGGCTCACGGAAAGCATTAAAGTACTTATTGCCAATAAAAACAACGCCAAGACCAAGTATAAGTTGAATCCTACTGACGAAAATCGAGAAGTATATAAATCTGTCCGAAATCACTGCAATAAGGTGTGTAGAGATGCACAACGACGCCATATCTACAATTCAGTTCAAAACCAAGACTGTGCTAAAGTGTGGAAATTTCTAAGATCCCTAGGAGTTGGTAAGGCACGCCAAGATTGCCCGTCCAATTTAGATTTAAACCTTCTTAATCAGCATTTTTCCTCTACTTCGTGCATTGATAGCGCAAAAAAACAGTTAACATTGAATTCTCTTTCTAATGTTGCCACTCCTGGATTTCCTGCATTCCAATTTCGTGCCTTCACTGTTCCTGATGTTGAACTGAGCATTAAAAGCATCCACTCGGACTCTGTTGGTTGCGACGGTATTAGTCGTAAGATGATCATTCCTATCATCGACATTATATCTCCTACCCTCACCTACATCCTTAATCAATCCATCTCAACATGTTGTTTTCCTCTCACTTGGAAGGAAGCTCTAGTAATTCCTATCCCGAAAAAGCACAATCCTTCTGATTTCACGGACTATCGACCTATATCCATCCTACCATTCCTATCAAAAGCACTTGAGCGTCTGGTTCACCAACAACTCAGTTCTTTTGTGTCCAAACATAACCTGTTAAATCCCTTCCAATCTGGTTTCCGCCCTGGTCATAGTACGACGACTGCCCTATTGCACATCACTGACGACATCCGGAGAGGTATGGATGGCCAGAGGCTCACGGTGTTAGTTCTCCTGGATTTCAGCAGTGCTTTTAACACCGTGGACCACGACATCCTGCTGGCCATTCTTCTTAGCTCGTTCAACATATCTCCGACAGCGATAGGTTGGTTTCAAAGTTACTTGCATGGGCGCCGGCAACGTATACAGGTCCAGGAAGCGCAGTCTGCTTGGTCTGATGTATCTGCCGGGGTACCGCAAGGTGGCGTGTTGTCTCCTCTTCTATTTTCTCTTTTTATTAACTCTATAAGTCTCAATTTGTCTTCTCTCTACCACCTTTATGCAGATGATCTTCAAGTGTACAAACAAACCGCATTAGGAGACCTGCCTAAGACAATTTGCTCCTTAAATGAAGATCTTGCTCGCATTGTAGGCTGGAGTGAATACCATGGTCTCAAAATCAATCCTAACAAAACGCAGGTTATAATAATAGGCAGTTCCCGCTTATTATCCAAAGTAGATCTGAGTTCGTTACCAGATGTAACTTTTGACGGCGTACGTATTCCATACTCTGATAAAGTTAAGAACCTCGGCATATACTTGGATAAACATCTATCATGGTCTCCTCAAATCGAGGAAGTAAGTAGAAGAATGTTTTCCGTGGTAGGCTCACTTAGAAGACTCCGTAACTTTCTTCCTATTGCTACTAAAATTGCGTTAACTCATTCATTACTCTTTCCTATTCTCGACTATGCTGATGTTTGCTATCTCGACCTCAGTGAAGAGCAACTTAACAAACTTGAGCGTCTCCAAAATTTATGTATTCGTTTCATATTTGGTCTTCGCAAATATGACCACATATCCGAGCATCGTACTAAACTCAAGTGGCTCCCTATCCGACTTCGCCGGAATATGCATATTCTTTCTGCGCTATACTGCGTGCTGTTCAGCCCCATCGCCCCTACCTATCTAAAAGACCGTTTCCAGTACCTGTACCTTGCACATGACCACTGTCTTCGCTCCTCTGTAAATCTCTCTCTCCAAACTCCCGCTCATTCTTCGTCCTTCTACAAAAACTCTTTCTCTACAGTTGCTGTTGGCTTATGGAACAAATTACCCATGGCCATACGTCGTGCTGAATCACTCGATTCATTTAAAAACCAGCTCTTTAAATATTATTCTAAATTATGATTTCCACCTTGTTTTCGTCGTTTTCATATGTACTTTGTCACAGTTTTCTATGTGTGCTTTTTTATCATTTTCTGTTGCTTGTATTTAATTGTTTCACATATTATTGTTTTAACACTAATGTACTACATGTATCCTGTCCTTCATAACCTATTCCTTCTCTAACTTCGCGCACACTAACCTTCTTCCTCCGCTTGTCTCTCTTTTCTTTTTCATGCATAGGTTGTCTGGAAGAAATCGCTACTTAGCGATAAGACCGCCTATTGCATACTGTTTGACCTGTGTATGTATTTTGCTATTAGTTAAATTCAACTGTAAGTGTGCAATAAAGAGTATTCTATCTATCTATCTATCTATCTATCTATGCTACGATAATTGAATATCGATTGACTATCGCTTTGAAACCTAGGATTAAAGTAACACAAAAGCATAAAATTGCTTCATTTTCCACTTGTTGCTGAATTGGTAAATAAATTTATATTTGTTAAAGTGGTGATAAAACACTTTATGGCTCGATTAGGACGTCAAAACCTGTCTTAATGCGTCTGCGAAAAGAAGTATTCTTGAACACTACCTATGTTTGATATGTAAAATAAGGCCAAACATTTACACAAGATCTTTCTTAGTTCTCAAAGCTGGCAACATATTTTTGACTGATCTAAATGACGTCAATCTTATAGAGTTGACTATCTATTGTCAACTTAGTTATAGACATCTATGTCTATGGGAAACTAATGACGTGAAGAAGGACTGCATGCTCATGACATAATCAATTTACTGAAGTTAGAGGTTCCCAAAGTGCGCGTCAGTGATTTTTTAATTTATGTGCTTGATATTTATATACCATTACTATCTTTGTATTTCTATACAAAGGTCGCCTGGTAGTGACCGCTACTTTGTGATAAAATCGTCTTTTATGAAAGTCCCGTTTGAATTTATTTCAACTTACAAAGAGATTTGTAGTACATTTGTAATAATTGTAGCATTATTTTTTAAACCACGTACTTTTTTATTCAATAAAATACCAAAAAATATCACTTTATAATCATGTCTTCATTCGACCAAACCTAAATTTTAGGACATTTGGTTATGTGTTCAAATAGACACATTTGCACTTATGGAATCATACATTAGTCAAAAAAAATAAGAGAAAGGCCTTTTTGGAGGTCTTTCTCTTATTTTTTTTTTTTTTTGATGTGCCTCTTGGTGTGCTTCGAATAAATGCAAAGTAAACGATAGTACAAAAAGCGTATCATTGACTCGTCAGTTTCAATTAATATCACACTAACAAACTGAGTCTGGAACATCACAACTTTCGCTAACAGAACGTAATTGGATGGTAAGTATCTAACTTAAAGAGGAATGCAACCCTAAACTGAACGAGAACTTTACGTTATATTAACTTTGTTCCCCAAATTTTGGATATTTCAATGCTTTATACGGATCAGTCCCGACGGACTGAACTTTGTTCGGAGCTTACAGTCGGGTTAGTTGCCAAACTAACTTGCCCAACGAACTGGGTAAGCCTCTGACTTAACTATCCCACCTATGGCAACAAGTAAACCCCAGAGTATTAGATTCTGCGCCAACAAACTGAAGACATTCAAAGTGCATCGATATTAAAGCGGCGAACTGTCAATATATATTCTGACACATACAGCCAGAGATTGATACAGTGTGGTTATGTTATGTGTACATTTGAATGTATTTGTACATAACGAATTTTCATATCTACCTATCTTCTATATTTGTAATTTACGTCTTCCTGTAATTTTTGCAACTATATCTAGGGCCAAAATTAATATACGAGTAAAAATGATTTTTGGTTCAACAGAAATTGAAATAAAAGTAATGCTTCATTCTTTATTCACCTACGATGATTAACAATTGATAAATATTAATAAGTTGTAAAATGTAATCCCGATTTTTCTATGTATCTACATTTTCATCAATTGTCAAATCTCTCACAGGTCATTCGGGCCGGATACTTTGCATGTGCGTGACCCGGGAATCACAGTATCTGTTAACTGGGTCTGAAGACACCAGTGTCATTGTATGGGACCTGCACACACTCGCAATAAAGACCAAAATACTGTAAGTATTCTCTTAAATATAATTGATTAAGTTCTCAAGTAATTTATGCTCATGTTATTGATTAATTAGTTAAATATTAGATAATTAATTAGTTAGCCTTAAGAAATAATTGGTTAAGTAATGAAGTAATTGCTTGATTATACAAATCATTTATTTATTTGATGAATAATCGATTATATAGCGAACTAATTGATTAAGTATTTTTCTTTCATTCAATTAGTCTAAGCAGATATCGACTTATTGACTCTTATTTACCGGCCTTAACATACGAATGAGATTTTTTGCACGTTATATCCTTTCAAGTGGTATAAGTTTTGTTTCACTGCTAAATACATGGCGTTTATAATATTAAGTATAACATAGATAGATAGAAGTATATATAATAGATAGTAATATAGAGTATAATAAAGAAGCCCTTTTGCGTGTCACACTTTTAGCCTTTCCAGTGACTATATGCTGTTGGCTTTAAACGTATTTAAAACCCGTAACTGCTTGATGTGCACACGTGAGGGATTTGTGTACCGTTTCAAAGGCGTTCGGTTAAAGTACGCGCAAGCTTCACGAAAGCGAACAATGTCGAGATTAGAGTTAAATCCACCTTAAACTTTCAAGTTTATCCCGCTGTTACAAACTTTGTCAAAAGCTCGACGGTGTAAGCAAAATATTCAGCTTTAAGCTCCTCTTAACGTAAAGTACGGAATGTTATTACCGTTGGAGCCTGCTAGTTTTGTGCCGCTTATAACGTTAGTGAATGCGGAATTTTCGTCCAAGTTTTAAGATAGATTGCAAAATATTTTATTAATTTATCCTGTTTTAATTGTTTATAACTTTTTATTTATTTATTTATTTGAATCATATTCACAGCTAACATTACAGGTTTATACCTAATGCGTTAGAGTAAAAAAAAAATTGCATTACGTTTAGTTATATAATACATACAAACATATTATGTTTTTATGTATTATATAACTAAGTGTCAATAATTATATTTAGATAATTTGAATTGAATTTTATATTTAGATAAGTTTTTCACTCCTACGTTGAGAGCGTGGGTAGTTGTATCAGTATCAAGCGTTGATGTAATACTTTTTGAAATTATTATTTTTATGTTTCTCTTTCACACGTTTTACCAGGGATTTATAGAAATAAAAATACACTTCGACTAGCTTCTACGCAGTTTCTATCTTTTGATGGTGTATGAATGTTTTATAACAGGGAACACATAGCACCAGTGCTATGTGTGGCCGCTATAGTGAACCGCTCGCTAGTGATCAGCGGCGGAGAAGACTCCGCTGTCATTGTCACGTCATTGGTTGACGGCACTTTGGTAAGTTTCATTTATATTATTACTGTCTGTTGAAATAAAACTGCAAATACAATTATACACATGGCCTCGAATATTTTAAAATAATGTATAAAAGGTACATAGTTATTATGTAGTTTTACTCCGGAGGTATTGAACCGTTTTTTTCCTTTGCAAAAACGTCGGTGTTTTTCGAAGTCGCTCGTTTGGCACTTGCCAAACTCTTACCTCTACAAACGTTTTGGTTGATTTGGGGAATAAAACTGGGCTCTAAGAGCTACATAAACAAACCAAGTAAAACGCTCTATCCATACTTTTAAAAATGTGACAGCTTGTTGAGGTGTGTCAAGTGTGGAGACGCGGTAATAAATACTAGAACCACAGAAAACTACTTAAAATTTATGATTGTTGTTGGTTTGCTCCATTTGTATTTGCAAAAATTAATCAATACGTATACAACCTATTTTAGTTTGTTGCGTTCTTTTATAGTGGCTGGTAACAGACATATCTCTCCCAATGTAAAGTTAAAAAGAAATATATTTATTATTCGAAACCTCGCTCTGACGTTTTATTTAAATAGGTTATGGGCCCAGAAAATTTTTATATATAAAATTGAAAATTTAAAATTATAGTACAATTTCGGCATTATGGAAAGTTCTAAAATGAAAAGAAATGTAAAACCTTTTAACGGCGAGAAATACAGTGTGTGGAAATTTAGAATACGGGCATTACTTAGTGAACTTGACGTTATAAAAGTTATCGACGACGAACCGAATATAGATTGCAGTGAGTGGCAGAAGAATAACCGGGTCGCAAAGAGCGTAATCGTTGAATATTTGAGTGACTCATATCTCGGTTTTGCGAAAGAAGAGAGTTCTGCAAAGGATATTTTGAGAAGTTTAGATTCTCTGTACGAACGGAAAAGTATCGCGACTCAGTTGGCTTTACGAAAAAAATTGTTATCTTTAAAATTACAAGGCGACACTACTCTCATTAAGCATTTTTCCGTTTTTGATGATTTAATTGCCGAATTATTGGCTTGTGGTGCAAAATTAGAGGAATCAGATAAAATTGCTCATTTATTTCTGACATTACCCTCAACATACAATGGAGTCGTTACTGCAATAGAAACCTTGTCGGATGATAATTTAACCTTAGCTTTTGTAAAAACAAGACTTTTAGACCATGAAGTAAAATTAAAAAATGAATCCGGTGACACAAGTTTAAAAATTTTGCATACGGAAAGAAAAGCTGAAAAAATATGGCGGAAAAGAAAAATTGACAATTATTCACGGTCGCACACAGGAAAGAAACAAAATTTTATGAAATGTTTTTATTGTGGAAGGAAGGGTCATGTGAAGAACGATTGTTATTATTTTAAGCGATCGAGGCAGCAGAAATCTATTGATCGCATGAGAACTGTTCAAGTTATTGAGACTAACCAACCATCTTCTTCTTCAAGTTTTGCTTTCATGACTGGAGATTATTTACTTAAAAATGAAACTGAATATAAAATAACATTTATACTGGACTCGGGCGCATCAGATCACATAATTAATAGAGATGATATTTTCATAAATTATACTGTTTTAAATGTTCCTCTTAAAATTTCAGTTGCTAAATCAGGTGAATTTATTACAGCTACCAAACGTGGAACCTTGCAGCTTACTAGTAATATGGGCGTACAAGGAGCTTTGGAGAATGTTTTATTCTGCCGTGAGGTCCCATACAATTTATTATCTGTTTCGAGAATGCAACGAGCTGGATATGAAATAATTTTCGACGAACAAGGAGCACGAATTTGCAAGGGTGGTAAAATTATAATGAGAGGTATGTTTTCAAATAATTTAATAACTGTAGATTTTGAACTGTGCTTGAACGTCAGTTGCCCTGCTTCTCAAGTTCATAACAATGACAAAAATAGTTACGGATTATGGCATCAGCGTTTAGGTCATATAGGTAAAAATAAATTTTTACAAATGAGAATTCATGAAATGTTTGATGACATAAATATAATACGTACAGTGGTACCGGATGATAATCTGTGTGAGGCATGTATAAATGGAAAGCAGAGCCGGCTGCCGTTTAACAACGCTAAGGATAAAAGTTTTATTAAACGAGCATTATATGTAGTACATTCAGATGTATGTGGTCCTATTACTCCTTCAACTGTTGATAACAAGAATTATTTTGTTCTTTTTGTTGATCAATTCACTCATTACTGTGTTGTTTATTTAATAACATATAAATCTGACGTATTTTCTTGTTTTAAAGATTTTGTTGCAAAGAGTGAAGCTAAGTTTAACTTAAAGCTAGTTTACCTTTATTGCGATAATGGTAGAGAGTATTTATCTACCGAAATGAAAAATTACTGTGTTGAAAAGGGAATCAGTTATCATCTTACAGTTCCTAGGACTCCACAATTAAATGGTGTTTCTGAACGAATGGTTAGAACAATTACAGAAAAAGCTCGTGCTATGTTAAACGGTGCTAAATTAGAAAAAGTCTTTTGGGGTCAAGCTGTGTTAACAGCTGTTTATTTAATCAATATATCACCAACTAAAGCTTTAAAAATATTAAAGACACCATTTGAGATGTGGCACGATAAAAAACCTCAATTAAAATATTTAAAGGTTTTTGGTTCAACTGTTTATGTTCATGACAAACTTTGTAAAAATAAGTTTGATGACAAGTCATGGAAGGGTATCCTTCTGGGATATGAACCAAATGGTTATAAAGTTTGGAATCCTAATTGCGAAAAATTTTGTACAGTCAGAGATGTTATCGTAGATGAGACTAATTTCTTGCAATCCAGGCCTGAATTAGGACTTGAAGAGAATGTCCAAAATTCTCGTGATGAAACTGGTACAGACCACGGGTCAAAATCAGTGTCGATAGAGTCTCGAATCTCTGATGGTTGTAAATCAGATGTACTGAAATCTGATGAGCATGTGTGCTCGAATAAAATTCGCAAAATTAATCATGACGTACTTGAACGGAATAATTCGGTAGATGAAGATTCACATGATATACAAAACACAGATGAGAACTTAAATCTTAGAAGGAGTGATAGGATTAAAAGTCGTCCCCCTGTTTCTTATAAACAAATGGTGAATAATTATTTATTGTGTGCTCAATCTATTCTATGTAAATTACCTAGTTCTTTTGCTGAAATTCAAACTAGAGAAGATAAATGTCATTGGGAAAGTGCCATTAAAGATGAATTAAATTCTCTTGAAGTTAATAAAACTTGGACCTTTGTACCAAAGCCACAGAATAGAAATATTGTAGACAGTAAATGGATTTTTACAATTAAGAACGATGAATTTGGAAAACCCTTGAGGTATAAAGCTCGTTTAGTTGCCAGAGGCTTTAGTCAAGAATACCTTTCAGATTACAATGAAACATTTGCACCAGTTGCAAGAATAGCTAGTTTTAGATTTATTATTTGTTTCGCTAATCAGTTTAATTTATTAATTCATCATATGGATGTTAAAACTGCATTCTTAAATGGTAATCTAAAGGAGGAAATATTTATGAAAATTCCGGAAGGTATAAAATATAAAGATGGTTATGTTTGTAAACTGAACAAAGCATTGTATGGCTTAAAACAAGCTGCTAGATGTTGGTTTGAACTATTTGAGCAAAAAACTAAAATCAAGGGGTTTTCAGAATTCATCGGCTGACCGATGCATTTATATGTTAGATAACGGAAATGTCTATAAAAATATTTATCTTGTACTATATGTTGATGATCTGGTAATAGCATGTGGTGAAGTGGAAACACTTACTAATTTTAAAAGCTATCTAATGAGTACATTTAAAATGACAGATTTAAAAGATATTAAATTATTTCTAGGCATAAAAATAACTAGATGCGATGATAAAATATCTTTAGATCAAAGTGCATATAGTAAAACAGTTTTAAATAAATTTAAAATGTCAAACTGCAATCCTGTGAGTACTCCTCTCGAAAGTAAATTAAATTATGAAGCATTAAATTCTGTGGAGAAATATGATGCCCCATGTCAGAATGTTATAGGTTGTTTAATGTACATTATGTTATGCACTCGTCCAGATTTGAGTTTGAGTGTAAACTTATTAAGCCGGTATTCAAATAAAAATAATAAAGAACTTTGGCAGTGTCTTAAAAGGGTTCTAAGATACTTGAAAGGTACTATTGATTTAAAATTAGTTTACACGAGATGTAACTATAAAAATATATTATGTGGTTTTGTTGATTCTGATTGGGGTGGAAATGATACAATGGACAGAAAGAGCACAACTGGATATTTATTTAAATTGTTTGATAATTGTTCAATTACCTGGTGTACAAAGAAACAGTTGTCAGTTGCAGCTTCTTCCACTGAGGCTGAATATATGGCTTTGTTTGAGGCTGTTAGAGAAGCCTTGTGGCTTAAGTCATTGGCTCTCAGCTTAAAAATTAATATTACTTTGCCTATAATTATTTATGAAGATAATAACGGCTGTATAAGTATTGCTAATAATCCAACTTGCCATAAACGATCTAAACATATAGATATTAAATATCATTTCTCCAGAGAACAAGTTGAGAAAAATATAATAAAATTAAATTATATTCCGACAGGTAAACAACTGGCAGATGTTCTGACGAAGCCGTTGCCCGCCGTCACTTTTTGTAAATTTAGAGAAGGAATGGGCTTAGAATAATTGATTTAATTTATTTTAATTTAGAATTTTAATTTCTTTAACACTTATTAATTAATATAAATAAGTGAAATGGTCTGGTTAGGTTTTACTGGGTTTTTCCTAATCCTTGCAACAAATGTTGGACCATGATTATGTATTCCCCAGTAAACATTGGGAAAGAGTATATGATCTGTTTAGGTATTTTTGTTATTGTATAAATGTTGTTATAATTGGAGGATTAATTTTTGAGGGGGCGTGTTGGTTTGCTCCATTTGTATTTGCAAAAATTAATCAATACGTATACAACCTATTTTAGTTTGTTGCGTTCTTTTATAGTGGCTGGTAACAGACATATCTCTCCCAATGTAAAGTTAAAAAGAAATATATTTATTATTCGAAACCTCGCTCTGACGTTTTATTTAAATAATTGTAATAAAAAAATATAGTCACGCTACCATCAAAATATATAAAACATAAGATCTATGATGTTGTAAACTGAAATTGAAATAGGTAGTAATCACCATTACTTTACGTACACATTACTTTGTGGTACTTGTAAGACTTCCTAGATAAATTTATATATGCAATTGAATGTAATGAAATGTTAATCGAATTGCAATTACAATTTTACTTGGGAAAGCGGATTAATCAGCTTTTATATCGAAACAAAATTCAGTTCTATTACGCTCCACCGCTCCAGTCAATTGATATAATGAAACTGTAGAGTTCAAAATCAATCAACTTTTCAGTATATTAATTTGCAATTGAAAATATAGAACGTCATATATTTTCAATAGGTATATTTTCAATCAACGGAAAAACGTTCAACCGAAGTCTTATTTTCAGTCATAATAGTATCATTGATACTTCTGCTATGAATGCTTGTAATTATTATAAAAAATATAATATAAAACCCGGCAGCTTGAAAATAATTAAATGAAAAGGAAATTATATGTCGCTCATCTCATATGCTGCTATGTCACTCCCACAATTTAGAAGAGTTAACTAACGACACCTTATATGTTAAACTGTATCAAGACGTTTGGGCTAAGAATGAGACATACCTGCATACGATCGAAGAACATTACTTTTCACAGTCATTTAAAAAAGACATATACTAAAAGCTAACTCAACAAAGTTCGTGCGCTCTTTATGATATGACAACATCACAGGTTCGCATGACAGTCACGAGTGTCTAACCACAGAATAATTAATAGTCATGAATAAAGCCTTACATAGACTGCTATGCCAGACCACATTATGGTATGGATAGTAACGCATCTGTTTCCGATCGTAAAGTAAGACTTCAATCCTATATAGGCTTAATTAAAATTATCCACTGAAGGTAGTGGTCACTTTCATTAATGCATGCCCGTTTACTAGATCTATGGTATAAAAAATCTATTTAGTGTATCTAATTAACTACCAACAGATAACTAAAATAGACCACCACCGCGGCCCGGTGACAGCTGTCAAAGTGATCCTCGACGGAGAGATACTAGTGACATGTTCTCAGGATGGAACTGTTTGCACGTGGAATGTAGACAACTTCACACTACTCAACACAGTCTCCGCTGGAGTTCCGATACATTTGATGGATGTGACAGAAGATAACGTGTTCTTGATCACGCTGCAAGGGGAGAACGAACTGCACTTGAGGACGTTTCTCACCGGGACGTATTTACACCCGTTGAAACGACATAAGGCTAAGGTGAGCTTTTTATTCCTATTAATATTAATTTGCCTAATGTGAAATTAGATATACGCCTGTCGATATCATTTGATATATAATGTGTATACAATTATGTGCTCGTCTTAATACTGTATGTTTAAATTAAATTAAACGTATACTTAATCAATCCGGACGTAGTATTTTGGTAAAATATTAAAAGTAGACTTTTTTATTTAAATTTGTTTGTTACATTACATTACCTTTTAGTCTTTTATATATAATATGGAATTATGTTTAATAATAACAATATTTTAGGCTAAACGTTAAGTTAAATTGACAACTATTTGCATTAGGAAAATGACATTACTTTGTTACTTCTTACGTGAAATATTAAAATATGCGTATTTCCAGGAACAAGCCAAAACACGACCCCTCTCTCTTATAAAACCTTAAATATTATAGAAAACATGTTAAATACCTAATAATAATAACCCTGCTAAAAACAACACTGTCTTTCATATTAATACCACTACTTTATTTAATGAAGTAAGTAACGAAAACCACTTAAGAGGCAATTATCTTAATTGGATCCCACGGGCAAGATAAGGCTTACGTTCACACGATAGACATTAGCTTCACGTATTAACACGAACTCTATATTATAACACTATGTTAGGTACCTATTTTACTAATTACACGAAATGTTTTGGTCCTCGGGGATAGCAATTAATTTGCTAGTGAATACAGGGAGTAGATAGACCGTTCTACATGTGATTGATTTCAGAGATTTTATAATCAATGATAATTTATCGGGAAAAGTGTATACCCTCTTTTTATTTTTTTTTACAAATAACTTACTACGTTTATTTTCAGTTTTCACCGTTGCATGTTAAAAGGACCCTTTTAGGTAATTATCGTTAAGTGAACTCGTTAAGGAGGTTAAGAAACTTATTAGTTTTTTCAATTCAAACTTAAGATCCGAGGAAGATAAATACGATTTTACTTAAAAATATTTTAACGCCCTTTTAGTTTTGATTTACTTTAATAACGTCTGCGACGGCTATTAGTTTCTTTTTAGATTTTAAAATGTTATAAATCAAATACTCGTACTCTAAAGTTTTAACGTTAACGTTAACGTTAGATTCTATTTCTTTAAGTAAGTCTAAATTTTCTTTTCATGATATTCGCAAATAGTACATTACAATACGAGGACGAAAAATTTTTTTCTGACAAGTGTGAGCTTGCAGGCCGAGCCGCAGGCGAGGACTGCAATCACACGAGTCAGAAAAACATTTTTCGTCCGCGTGTTGTATAAAATTTTATATTACGGGGTCGGAAATGGGGGTTTTGCGCACGCGAAGCGTGCGTAAAACGTCCATTTACGCACGCCGTGATATAAAATATTTTTTTACAGCATTACTAAAAAACCTGGCCTCTATACCTTTAATCTCAGTGAATTCTAATAAAGAAAAGAACAAAAGAGAAATCGTACGATAGATTTGCTACTGATCGGCAAAATTGCGGTGATTTCCAAAAGGAATAAATTCGACTCGAACCGAAAATAAATCTCCTTTAACAAGAAAAATTCATTTATAATGACCAAAGGTTAGCCCCCAAGGGTCCCGACTTCTCGATTCCCGACCCTCCGCGCGTAGTAATTGCGGACCACTAAATTGTTTTAGATCTTACTTACACGTTGCGGGGAAAATAAATTACAGCCGATTCGCACTGAGTGCTCTTAAAGTTTCCCTTTCTTATTGCTTTTACGGCGTATATAGTGATAACTACTCACCTTATCCGACCATTCATATTAACTAACGAATATAGTCACAGCGTCTCTAATCTTAAGATCAAACCTTTCCTTTATTGATTTCGTCAGCAATAAATTATGGACTAATGAATTAAAGTTATAATTTATTAGAATATTATTGGGCTACCCTGAGCCCAAATGTACTTTTTGCTTGAGTTATGACCAATGCCTAAGATGGAGCAACTAAAGCCTATGACAGTTTCATTACATTACTTACGTTGAATTAAATGAATAGTGTGAAAATGTTACATTATATCTTATATTGATATTGAAACTTTCAAACTATATAACTTAGATAACACTACTAATATAACTTGCCGTCGGGGTGACAACTCGTGGGACCAAAATTGGCAATCGCCCTCTCCATTATTGCTACATTGGGTTCAAAAACTCGATAAGTCGTACATTTGTTATTATGGTTTCGTTTCGTAGAAATGCTTTCATTCAAACTCAATTAATTTCATTTTACTAATTGATATTCAAGGCCTTTTTCATATACGATGATTAAATAATCATGTGACATAAGGGTATTAATTTAAAATAGTCATGTGCAAATTGTAATAAGTAATAATACGACAAATATGTGCTATTTACTATCTGATGTAGATATATGTACGTATGTTTAAACAACAAAACATACGATTAAACTCGATTACTTAGTTCTGCTGAAAATGTTCTCAACCTTTTAACAAAAAACTGGCTTAAGGATTCAGGTAAACTGTTCATTTTCTGCTTAATTAAAAAAATACTTAAGAGAACAAAATTCTCTTTGTTTTTTATCGCAAGTTCCGCTTTGTACGTTTTCGGGGGGTGAAGTTTTTCGCTGACGCTGTCGTAGCGCGCGCTCGTGATAAATTACGAAACACATTGTTGCTACACGTTCTGATTTACTCCCAGTTTGATTTATGGTACGTTCATTGTCTCTGCATACATACCTTTATAGAACAATATTTTGGTGTTCCCGAATAGCTTTGTTCGACGCAATAGCTTGTTAGGCTATTGATATAAATGGTTGTTCAATTGGATATTGACACGGTTATTGATCTCTGACTAGAACGAAGCTTTGGTAGCATTTCGTTCATTTATACATTTGTCGATAATGAATATATAAGTAAAGATACTACATGTAGACCATGGTTCATTTTGAATGTGTTTTTAGAGTCGCCATTCCGGTACTGTTTTTGCCTTATAGCAGCTGTGTCTAATTAAGCTCTACTGTACCATACAGCCTGTATAGTAGTTTAGAGACTGTGATAATTCAGACACATATACCAATCTCCGACCGAATTGTCAAACGTTGCTACCTTATGCAGCCATCAAAGGTTGCTTTATGTCCGACCTTCGGGCCTACAATGCTATTTCGTATTGATGAAAGTTGACCACTAGCGGTAATGACCTTCATAAACGACACTTACAAAACTATTTACCTATCTGTTTGGTGAAATTACATTTTTTCAAAATATTCTTTACAAAATTGGTGAAATGTTTCTGCGTGGATCACGATTCCGCCCGCGCGGCCGTAGGGTGTGCGGATCAGCGCATCTAGATGTACAGTCTGCACAGTGGACAGTTACTACGAACGCTGGCCTTTCTACCATATAACAGCGAATTTGTGGTTAATAGAGTTTGAAAGTGAAAAATATTACAGTTCAGAGGTAGCAACGCGTTTTTGATCGACTTCAAATAAGATTACAATCCTATATTAGATTGATTACATGTCCATAAACAGCTATATCCTCTTGACAAATCTATAAAACATTTCATCTACCAAATATCTTTATATATTTGTGATAATAGGTGAAATGTTTCTGCGTGGGTCACGATTCCGCCCGCGCGGCAGTGGGGTGTGCGGACCAGCGCATCTACGTGTACAGTCTGCACAGCGGACAGTTGCTACGAACACTGGCCGCCGCGCACGACCTCGCGGCGTTGGCTGTCGCTGATAAGGACCACTTCTTGTTGGCTGCTGGTGAGTTTTTAGAATTGTTAATTTACTTTGCTGTTATAGAATTTAATATTAAAACAACTTTAAAATAACTAGAATATTATATGATGAATCATTAGGGTATGTTGATATTATCAATGATACTTTTACGGGAAATAAAGCTATGAATGATCGTATCTTATCGTTCGTAGTACGTTACAAATATTACAATCATTACAAATACACATAACGTTGACGCTGAAAAATATTTTTGTACAGATTTTTTCACACATCACATATTTTGAGTTAGAATCTATTTCCATCAATAAAGGGCCATTTCTATACAGTCAAGATCAATAACATACTAGTAACTACTACATATTTTTACACCAGGAAAACCTTTGGAAAAATTTCCAAATTTGTAACATGCCACAAAGCAGACACTAGCGATATTTTCAAATTTCACGGACATATCAACAAAGAATCAAATTAATTATCTGACAGCAATAAATGTGGTTCATTATATAATAATGAATTACTCATTTGAGTAGACAAGTTCAAGGATATAACCATTAATCGTGAAACATTTGACAACAACGACTTTGTTTATCATCTAGACAACATAAGTTTTGCGACAAAGCTCTTTGTTGTCCATAATTGATGAGTGTAAAAGCAAAAACGATTCCGTCACGAAATTGTTAAACCTAGCTTTATGGAATTTTCTTCTGTAGTATAGAAGTCTTTTCGAATGTCGAACTTTATTTTCAAAGGACATTTCAATAATGGCTCTTTTATGTTTCGTTTATGGCTTCGCTCTAAAACTGCAGTTCAAAAATGAGTGATTTTGGTTCGAAGTTAATTTTCTACTACGGCGTAGAACCCGGTACACATATGAATACTATTTTCCACCTTGCATTATGGTGGAGATAAACTTTGTTTCTTTGTTGCTTCCCGGCTTTTGACATGCAGAATTTTCAAAAATCAGTGTAATAATTTGGAACTGAAGGCGGTTTATATTATATTATTAAATTATTAAATTAATTAATGTTTAGGTTAAATGAGTTGGAACGTTACCAATAACCGCGATTAATTGTAGGTGGCAACAGGGTAACGATCTACTCGTTCCACACCGAAGACAACTTGACGAATTTCCGACCCACCAAACAAATGAAGCGGCGCCAAACTAAATCGACCACGAACATTACTTTGTTGCAGGTATTGTATCGTCCTAATAGCTTTACCTTGTTTTGATGAAGAATTATAATTAATTGTGAAATGTATTGTATTTAGTGATCGATTCTTGGTATTATGTTTAGCTTTAACAAAGGCAATGTTAATTTAAATGTTCCTAATACGGTGACCCCTCAACTAAAAAAGTCGGGTCTCCCTTCTAAATCGTCCTCCATAAATATATTGCAAGGCGCGCCACTTAACTTTTGTGAACTATGAAATGAAATGACAAATGTCATGTGATATTTGTCAACAATGCCGCTTTGCTTTGCCGTTCAAATAAAAATGTTTTATTATTTACACGGATCTGCCTATCTAAATTGATGGGTAACAATCAACAACGATGACTTTGTTTAACAACCTCACACTTTGATATGCATGTTTTATTATGCAACACTTAGATACTCGGGAATAATCATTCGAGTAACTGGCCGAATAATGACGAGTTTGTAAAACACGGAGTACGTTACATATTATTATGATACTCGCGTCGATTCGTCTGTACTTGACGAGTATCTAAATATTGCATATCATTTCTTCATATATTATAGAGTGTAATTTTCATAATAGGTACAGTAATACCTCGGACTTACACGATTGGTGGGACCGAGTGATAACTGCGTAAGTCGGGGTATGCATGTACATAACATGGTATGGTATGATTTCGAATGTGTTGACTTCGCGCAACAAATACAAACGTATGAATATTTATATGAATAATTATGGGGTCAGTAAGGGTTACTATGGCTCGATTATGGATAATAATCCATAATCCATAATCGAGCCATAGCAACCCTTCGTAGTAATCGTTGCGGGACGCCCAAACCAAAGAAGAATCGAGAACGAGGTCGATTTCAAAATCGCGTAACTCCGAATTGGCGTATGTCTGGGTAGTATAAGTCGAGGTATTACTGTATAAATAATATCACCAGCCAAATGTATTCAAGCTTCAAAACTTAATTAGAAAACAACGTAACAACAAACTTCACCTATAATCCGCTAACAGGCCGAACAGAGCGAACTGATACCAATAAGTTGCCTGGAGGTGTCGCGCGACGGACAGCTCGCGGCGAGCGGCTGCGCGCGCGGCCTCGTGCGCGTCTGGCAGCTCTCCACACACCGCCTCCAAGCCACGCTCAGCGGACACATGGGGCACATCACCTGTGTGACGTTCTCGCCGAATAACTTGCTCGTGTTGAGCGGATCCGAGGACAGGACGGTCGTCGTTTGGCAGTTGGCTGATAACTCCCCCTCGCTTACCTATAAGGTAAGATTATTTGACTTATAAAACAGTGTGGTCTGAACTAACCCCACCCACATGCGCCATTAGGTTAAGTGCAATTGTACAAAACTTTTTTTTTTAAATGTGTGTTATGGAGTTTCTTTCGCCGCTTCTTTTCCATAACGAAACACCTTGTGAAGTGGTGGTAGTTGTATTGACATTCAAAAAGTGCTCTGTAAAGAACCTATTTTGAATAAAAAAAATGATTTGATTTGTTTTTGATGAGCGTTAGTCATTGTGTTAACCCTATCTTCGTTTACTTTTGATTGTGGTCGAACTATAGATGTAGATTTTTCTGTATTGGTGAAGCATAAGAATATAGGTATTTAAAACATGATAAACGATTGTAACCTTTCAAAAATAGAAAAGATCTTCGGAAGAAAGACTAATCCACTTATTAAGTTGCGTTCATAGTAAAATGACAGTATTTGAGCTACTTGACCAACACATACATAGTTCAAATAACTGAAGTTCTTAAACAAGTTATAGGAATTTATTATTAAAATACAACACATAACCTTGCTTATTTCGTATTCTGAACAAAACTTTCTGAAAACTATATGAGAATTTATAACTGGTGCCTGATTTTCTTCATGATGCTATTATCCATAGTTATTTGAAAAGTACAATTTTCTAGTAATATAATTCATTCCATTAGTGATGTATTTTCCTCGAGAAATAACTATTACGTAACATTTAAACTAAATTAATGCAAAATGAATCTGCTTAGAATAACCGCGAAGTATAAAGGGAAAAGCTCTTAAGCTCACTCTGTCAGGAAAATCTTTTCTACCGGGAAAATAAAATTTAGTTTGCGGAGATAATTAACAATCTACTGCAATTAAATAAGAATTGAATCTTGGAAAAAGCATTTAAAAAGAACGCTGTTATTAGCGTAATTTTTTTACAATATTTTTTAGCATTATAATTAATTTTGTAATACTGATTGTTTGAAGAAATATGTATCCTTACGAGTCCAGAAAATAATTGCGAAAGGTTCCAATAAATTGAAAAGAAAAAGGTATACACTTTCTATAAAGAGGAAGACAGGAAAATGTTTTACGAAAATTACGAATGAAATCTATAAGGTTCCCTTTCAAAAGTACACATCTACGAAATTAAATTAATGATCTCAAACGCCGTCGAGTTGGGTTGGCAACAGGTGGCGAAAGATTATTTTGTGCTAGTCATTTTAAATATTGTAATGGTAACAGTATTGTATAATTTATCACATTGATTAACGATAGAGACTTTATGTTAGAATCATCAACTGTTTTTTGTCTCACTGCTGAGCACAAATCTCCTTTTAGAATTAAAAGAATGTAGGCCTCAGATCACAATGCTACCCAAGTGCGAATTGATACACTTTGTTGACTTTCTTTAAAAACTCTCAGGCATATAGGTTTCTTATGACCTCTAGTTTGTTGGTCCGAATATATGTACCATAACACTACTCGAAGGTTAGAATGGAAATAACTTTTACATACGACTTCAAAACAGTGCTTTGTCTTGACCTTCGAAGTAGAGTCTCTATGGACATAAAACTTTTTAAAGAGACTACGACTTCATAGACGTCTTACTTGAGCTATAAAACAAAAAACTTTTTTATGTGATTGGAGTTGCGAATGGGAGTCTACTTGATGTTTTATGGTCCCTGCAGTCCAATAACATCTGTCACCAAATTCAATTAGGGCAATTTTGACTTTAATAGTAGATGAATTACTTACTAATTGTCCGTAACATATTTTTTGTCTCACTGTTAAACTCGGTTGTACCTACAATTGGGAATAACCTGAAGTAAACGTCGATAGATTACATTTTGATTGATTTAAACCACTCAAAACATCTCCAACAACACTTAACTACGTCCATCAATCTTATCGACTCAACATACCTTACCGTAAATCCACTAGCAGCCACATAAGTACATTAAAGCATTAACAGCGCTGCTACAGCATAATGCCGAAATAGATGTTGTAGTGGTGACGTCACGATTTAACCACGAGTTCTACCACCTTCAAGTCGTTTAACCTCTCCAGGGTCACCAAGCCGCCCTCCAAAGCTTGGTGATGATGTCGGACGGTCGACGAGCGATGTCCGGCGATAGAACACGCAATGTGCACGTGTGGCTCGTTGATTCTGGAATTATTCTGCACTCCACTACCGGACCCAATGCCAGCATCGAAGTTACTTTGAATATGAAGTATGCTGTAAGTATTAATGATTAGCATCGTCAAAAGTTTCTTCCTTTTTATGAAATAGAAGTAGCCAATGAGCATGTAGTCTATCTTCTGTTAAATTGTAAGTGCTGCTTTTGAAGATAAGTAAGTTATCTTAAATTTTACAATTTTGGCAGCACAATCATGAAACCATGAGAACTAAGTTGTTGTCTCATAATTCTGTGCCTTTTACCCCTAATAGTAGCTTTACACATCTTTTACAGTATCTTAGTAATCAATAGGGAAACAAAGGGAAAATAAATCATCCTGAAAATAAACCTAAATTTAAATTTGCGGCATGGACCTGTCAAAATATTTCACTGAGTTTATAACTAATTGGTTCGCAAAAATTTTAATTGAGAGCGTTTAAGTTTTGACATTTCTTAAAGTTATGAGTCGTTTGAAACTTATAAAAGGTACTTCTATTATCACTGCAATTAAAAAGATTTTTTACTAAACCTTTTACTTTCATATTTAAGGCCAAGAAAATATTCTTACAAGAAGGCAAATTTATCGATCAGCAGAAAGTGTTAAAGCGTGAAGCTTTAAAAAGAATCAGATTAAAGGTTTCAAACGCTCTCTACACTCACAGCCCCACACTAGAATTCCCTGTGTCGTGGGTACCATGGACACACACATAGACAAATACACAAATATGTAGACCTAGAAACAAAAATCTGAATTTATCATTTAGATATCTAGCCGGGGATCGAACCCGAAACCTTCTACGCGTCAGACCAGTATGGTGACCGCTCCGCCACGTAGGTCGTCAAATAGCTTTTCTCTGGATAGTCAACTAAAACCATATAACATTGCAGGTGCTCTCAGATGGTGATACGTCAGTCCGTATCTGGGCGCTGGCGGAAGGCGACAGCGGTGAAGACAGACGATCAGTGTCCCACGCTGAACGTATTACTTGTTTTGTACTAACTGCCGACTCTAAGTTTGTTGTCACTGGCTCCATGGATATGTCTCTTAAGGTGTGGCAGTTGGATGGAGGAAAACTATCACAGGTCAGTTTACACATATTATCACACACATCAGAATTTGTAATCCAGAATTTCCAAATCCAATCCAGTTAATTGAATAGACTTGAATATTTGTCTTGTATAAAAAGGAATAAATTATGGAAATTAACTCCTTAAAACAGTTTCAACAAATCAATCTTCCCCTCTTCTATTCCATTTTAAACCAATTCTTCATATTTATCGGTCTAAAGATCGAAATTAAGATAAATGTTCTTTTTTATTTTGAGTTTTGTATCGAAATGTTTTCAAATACTCGTACATGCTGATTTACTTTAATACAGAATTGATTATTTATTTATAACGTACTTCCTCAATCTTCATCATCGTCATTTTTACTAATCATCATCAGTTTCATGTATATGAGAACTGAATTAGTGATTTTGGATTTTCTTACAGTAATTCTGGATTTTGGATTTCATCTTCATAATCGTAATCTCTGATCGTCATCGATTTTGTATATGGTCTGAATGAAGGTTTTGGAATGTCTTGAATTGGTTTTGTCTTGAAATAATTCTGGTATTGTAAAAGTTTCAATGAACCGTAAATAAACTAGGTGTTAGTCGGTCACTCGGACATCGTGACTTGCGTGGCGGTGTCGATCACGAACAAGAATCAAGTGGTCTCCGGCTCATGGGACTGCAACCTCATCGTGTGGGACATCAATACTGGATCTGACCTGCATCTCCTGTCGGGTCATCTGGGGAAAGTCACCTGCGTTAAAGTCACCGGTGATGGATCTATTGCAGTTTCTGGTAAGTTCTTACTTGCATTTGTTTGTTTTTATCCATCGTAAGGGATATCAACACCGGCTCTGACCTACATCTCCTGTCGGGTCATCTGGGGAAAGTCACATGCGTTAAGGTCACCGGTGATGGATATATTGCTGTTTCTGGTAAGTTTTTAATTTTATTTGTTTGTTTGTTTTTTCACTTGTTTCATTGTAATGTTTTTGTGATCGTTATCAACAAAACGAAGTCTGTATTTTGTCTGTTTGAAATGTCAATGGCAACTGTCATTTGCACTTTCTCACCAGGAATCTTTTTTTGTTTCTGATAACAATTATTTTTTATAAATTCTTCCTGTTCCAAAATATTTATTTAAGTCCTTGTCTACCTTAAAATCCAAAAAAGGTTATTCTCCATTAAAAACGCAAACGATGACTTTAGGAACTCTTTAGAGTTTATTATTTTTTTGTTAAGTGGTGCCATACGAGTAAGGAATGTGTTGCAAGTAAAAAAAATACTTCATTATTATACAGGGAATTCATTTATGTTTATAAAATTCAGCAAAATACCTTAAAATTAAATGTAGAACAGCAAATAATGACCCACAAATTATATTCAAAAATCACATTTCGTCCCTTGTCAAATTCTTAAGATGAAACAAAATTGAATTCAGTAGAGCGTTGTCAACACGGTTACCTGCAAATTAGATATACAGAAGCGCTTCTAAAATTGCACTTGATTTTTAGCAACGCTAAGAGCCCGAGACGTTGAGAGATCGTGCCTCGCTACTTTAATTATATTCCTAGGCAAGACGTATTCAGGTTTTTAATCTCGTTGCAGAAACCATCTGCTGTATTAAAAGCATTTCTAGAACTTAATGCCGGCGGTTTTATTAAAATATGTCGCGTTTTCGCAATTCTCTTTGAAATATACCTGGTAATACCTTGCAAACGTAATGTTTCTGTTCTTTAGTATTAAATATAGAAGTATAGGTAACTTGTAAACTACGATATTCTTTAACTAAAAAAATGATATTTTTACGTTTTTCGTTTTTAATATATATTCCAAAAAGTTTTACAAAATCATATTTAATAAATAAGTAATAGGAACATCGGAATTTCAAGACGCATCTAGAATTTTTACCACAATTGTTTTACCATTGTAGTAATAAATGAATTCAAAGGCAGCCTTTGAATTAATTTATTATTCTTATTATTAAAACAAGATATTCATTTTAGCTGAGTTTTTACTATGTCACTTCTGGACACTGCTGTCTTTCTCTAAGCTTCATCATGGTCTAGCAAAGTGTAGATTGACATACATTTAAAAACATTCCACACTCACTCAAGGACGTAGGCTATGATCCTAATTATGTGGATTCTTTGATGGTGGTAGAGCCCTTTGTGGTTCGACTCCGGCGGCACCACCGCTACTCCTATTTCTGCCTTATAACATCAGTGCTAAGCGCTGCTGTGTTCTGGTTTGAAGGGTGTGGTAAGGGAGACATACTTTTCCGAGGCGTTCCAGCTTAGTCCTTTGGATTAGCGGCGCATCTGTGGCCGACCTCCGGTACGAATATCTAATCCTGTCTGGAATCGATTACAGATGTCCATGGGCGGCAAGAGCCACTTACCACCAGGAGGACTGCATGCTCATTTGCTATTTCATATTAAAAAAAAATCTCATTCACATAATAGGTGCGGAAGATAAAACACTGATCATATGGGAGACGAAGCGCGGGTTAGCTCTGACGTCACTGGCGCTGCACGTGCCGCTGCTCGGCTTCCAGATCACCAGCGACTGTGCTCGCATCGTCGTGCATCTGTTGGATAGAGGTATTTATTACTATTTATTTAAATTTACACGGATACTAGTGGTGCCCGCGACTTCGCCCGGGTTTAAAGAAATAATATGACATACATAAAATGGAAAATTTGTATCTGCATTGGAATGACAGTGGTGCCATCTGTCAAAATTGATCTTACCAACTTCCAAACCCTCGTGGGCTCTTGGACAACAATTTTGCTAAATATCATCACTTGATTAAATGCATAGTTTCCCATTCTATAACTACTTACTTACTTAATTCTATAATTCATTAAAAAAACCTTTTCCCACGGACTAAATTGTGAATCTAAACCATTCTCAAGTCCCCTTGAACACACACAACAAATTTCATCAAAATCAGTCCAGTCGTTTAGGAGGAGTTCAGTGACATACACACGCACATAAGAAATATATACATAAAGATTATACTTCTAGCTCCTTTAACCCAATAGGTTTTTTTACTTTACCTGCTGAAAATTCTCTACATCCACCCAGGGTGGACTGGTAGAGAATGCCATCAGGCATTAAGTTTTGTACATTTCTTCATAGAGGTGATAAATAAATAGGTAGCGTTACAGTCGACTCTCCATTTCGACTCTCAACACACTGCCACCCTTCCGGTCCAAAAGTCTTAAACCTTTTAAGCTGGAATAAACCAAACATATATATTTTTTTGATTTCGATATAACGATTTCGGCGTGTATGAACAGAGTACAGTTTGTGTTCGTTGAGTGAGTTTAAGTTTTAATATTAAATTTTGATTAAGATTGCTGCATGCTTTAGAATAATCACTGTACGTAAATATTAAACTAAATGTTTACATACAACTAATGAAAGTTAAACACTAAACCTAATAAAAGGTAAACGCAAGAGTATGAGATTTACTTTTATTTGTCTTTGTATACTGAATTTATCATTATTTAATTCTATTACGTATGTTGTGGTTATTCGTTTCTTTGTGTAAAAAATGTATTGTAGATTTATTTATAATACGCTAAATGTATACGCACAGTCAATCGAAGGTAAACACTAAATGTAATATAAATGTACGAAATTTATTTTCATTGTGACTGTAATTGGCGTCGACCCGCGTGGCGGAGTGGTCACCATACCGGTCTGACGCGCAAAGGGTCCCGGGTTCGATACCCGGCCAGACATATATATATCTAAATGATGAATTTAGATTTCTGTTTCTGGATCTGGGTGTTTGTGTATTTGTCTATGCGTGTGTCCATAGCATCCACGACACAGGGAATCCTGGTGTGGGGCTGTGAGTGTAGAAAGCGTTTAAGCGTTTAAAGCGTTTATTTTTTTTATATTCCTTCATTTCATCACGTACGTTCGTGTATCTTCAAAACTTGTAGTAAATTTAATATTTCAACAAACTGTTGTTCGTAAGTTTCTAGAAGTGCGAATTTAAGAGTAAACTGAGAAGGATAAAAGTTAGACATTCTCTTCCAACTCTTTAATTAAGTTTTGCGTTGAATTTGATATCGCACTGGATATTTTTCATTCGCTATCTATTAATTAATGAAAAATGTTATATTTATTAGTCGTCGGCATTTATTCATTTAATGTCAGTCACAGTTCACACTTAACATTTTAATATAGTAACCTAATAAAGGTGTTTATGGGTTTATTGCGTACATTATATATTATACTTGTAGCATTTAGTGCATCCAAGATTATTCGGTACAGATGTAAAAATTTCTTAAAAGTAAAAAAGACATTAAACTCCCATTCTTACTATATATATTTTTATCAAGGATTTCAAAACATTGTTCTAAACGAAGAAAATAAAACAGCAAAACTTTACATTTCTGATTTTAATATTACTATCGCTACAACATTGCTATTGCTATAATAATTACTACACGTTTGCAAAACAATAGAAATAACAACAACACTCTTCACCCGTCGTTGTATCAATTGGAGATTTCAAAATTAGAAAATATTTAAACAGTAAAAATTCGTATACACTTCAATAACCTCCCATACTACTAGCTCTATGTTCAGCATGTATACCATACATGGGTATGTACGATATACATGTGGAGCTAAGAAAGCTAGCAGTATGTTCATACGTTATCGGTGTCCAGGTTGTCTGCCAATCATCTGTCTGCACAACACTCCGGCCACGTACGTCAAGATACCCACATACGCCGCGCCCACTAAGAACGTCGATGGTGAGTTTGAAATGTTTAACTGGCTATTTGTCTATTTGAATTTAATTTAATTTTATATTCATTACATATATTTTTTAATAACAAAGAGTCCTTACATTTAAATTATTATAATATTTTATGTGATATAACTACTACAATGAGATATTTAATTGTAGTTAATATTGTAATTACGAGCAAGTTTAATGTTAGTTATAGGAATATAAATATACTTGTAAAATATTTTTCTTAATATTCGTATATTTTTAACATTATATTAATTAAAGTCAATCATAAAACGCATCGCTATTCCTAAGAAATTAATGTTTATTAATCGGTATTTCGGTTGGTTACTAACCCGTGCCGTGCTTACTTTTCCAACCAGTTAAAGTTGCGACAAGGTATTATAAAAAAGTATGGTTCATTCTCTAGACCCTCTTATGTTCTTCTTAAAGATCTCTTATTATGTAGCAATATACGTACTTACTCATGTAAGTTGTATTATAACAGAACTCCGACCGTTAGCACCCAAGCGGCCCATGAGAAGGTTATTGAAGAAGGAGGTATCCTTAGACACTTACACGTGGCAGAAGAAGTACGGACACCTCACCTCCGCCGCCATGATGGCACAGGTCGACGAGAGGCTGAAACGAAGGTAAATATAATAAAAACAATTATAATTTACTTTTACTTCAAAATTTTAATAAAAACACAGATTGTCTTACAAAAATAGTAATATTATGGTAAAGACTTATTTTCAGGAAATAAAATTGCGTTAAAGTTTGTTCTATTAAATTACATAGTAAACACAGTAAATACACATAATAATTATAAATGAAAAAGTCGTTTAAATAAAACCCATATAATTTACTAGTAACGTTTAAGTATTTACTTTATTTTGCTTAGATTTTCTTGATGTATTTTTGTTCAGGTTTTCTGTGTCCGCTTCTATGGAGGAAATATCCAAGATTCAAGAAGCCAAGAATAAAGATTTAGGATCCCAGGTAACATTCATGTACTAATTAAGAATAATATGCATAGTAGAATAACTTGATTATTATTAAAAAAAAATATTTACTTTACATTACTACGTGGAATGGCTTTAATGTTAGTACTAAAATAAATTACATTAGGTATAGCAAATTATATAACGAGCCATATACATATACCGCAATGTATATACATCAACAAATTGTTATTGTTTTACCTTTGATATAAAACATGTAAAACAAAGCTGTTTGTGATAAGTAGCTTAAGTTATTAGAATTTGTACAATACATAAAGTATAACTATTATAGTGTTCATGTACAAACCATTGCGACCGACGACGGTTTTTCGACCCATTTATTAGGTCATATTTTTCCATAAGTTTCCCATAAGTTATTTAAAAGATAGCCCAAATTTCATTAGACTACATTATTGTTCACTGTTAGCGTTAGGTATTAAATTTGTGCTACTAAATTCAAGAAGTAGATAAATATAAGTTATAAATTTTAGTAAGAACAACCGAGTTTAGGATACAGAAGTTAAAATTAAAACTTGTAAGAAGGTACATTTACTTACTCAAATGTAAAAAGTTTTTATATCTGGATGAAACGATATTCCTTCGATTTCGTGTTTTTGCACCACATGTCAGCATTGTTCCGCTTAAATTACACCATCATGACAGCCATTAAACGGCTGACACATTGTCAGGCGCTTAAGCCATTTAATGGCTTCCGTCAATTACAAGGCGGTTAGATATCTATACTTATCTATGTATATAGGTATTAGTTGAGAATTGAAAACATATTTGTAAATGTCAGGTGAGTTTGGGCCCCGAGGAGGCGGCGATCGCGCAGTCGCAGCACTTCGACCAGCTGGAGGCGCTCTGGAACAAGATCTCGCCGCCGCGCAGGCGCTCCAATAAGGTAACACACATTATACGATTAATGGACATTATGACAAATTGTGAAATATAATGTAGGTATAAATAAAACGGCACGTTTTTTCAACGCATTGAAGCGAACTAATTTATTTGAATTTCGACAGAACATAGATCACGTCAATTAATATAGATGGCGTTACTAGTCTACATACATAGTGAAACTATAATATTTCATAATACTAACAGTAGGTATGTAATAAATGTAGTTATTGATTCGAAAAATCGTATTATTTCGACAATAATTTCAGTATTAACGAAAATAATAGCATTTTTAAAAACAAATTTTGAATTAAGCGCGAGAACGCTCGCGGGTGTCATGGCATCCGCAGGTGACGTCACGTCTTCGACATCCCATAGAAAAGTTCAAGCAATACGCTGACACGCTATAATAATGATGTAATTTGCCCCCGATTAGCGTTTCAGACAACATGGCCGACTGCAGTATCTTATTCTTGTATTTCATTGAAAATACCTATAATAAATCTTAAAGTGTATATTAATAGGACTGGGTAATTATTGAGAATCCTGTCACCATATTGCTTTTACTTAAATCAAAGAATAAATATTTTTTTATTTTTATACTGCCATCATACCCATTAAAATTTCACAATTTTTAATATGATAAATAAATGTAAATTCCCTATTATATCCCTCGAATCCGTATACAGTATTGGTTAGCTTCCGTATAAGTATTAAACGATTGCGATTCCAGAAACATTCAATTAATGAAAATGATTGTTTATCCAATTAATCGGAAAAGTATCGGCGCTGTACATGGCATTTCAATTACATTGAATTGCCTACGTCGATCTGTAGTACACAAAAGTTGTATAACAATCGATTACACACATTATGTATAGTCCACGTAAAACTGCTAGTCCGCTCTGAACATAGAAATGAATCGCGTCGCCATAGCAAATTGTATGACTATACTTGCTCGCAACAACTTCAGAACGGACCAGCAGTTTGACGCGGACTATACCTATTATGTAATTACTTACGGTTATCATGTTCGAATTTTCGTTCGATTTTTTTTAAGAGAACTTAAAATAGAAGTAGGATTCTAGCCTCGGAATCGCAGCATAGGATCTGCTTGAAAATAATTAAAACCTACTAATCATTTGAACTTATCGCATGATCCAACTGTCAAGGAACCGGCCTGAACCAAAGTGTTCCGGATTCCATCCGTAGCTAGCTTAACGTTTTAAAAACCTCAGAATTCATAGACGAATTTAGAATAGTGTAGATACGTAATTATATAATATCTGAGCCTTGGTTTTGCGTTGTGCCCCGCGAAAGGTTTGGACTTTATACTAAAAAAAAATGTCCATTAAATATTCACATACGTAACCTATTTGTACTGATTTTTTTACAAAATACTCACTACTAAAGCTCAGCGGTTTGGAAAGCGTACTTCAGAGTAAAATATAAAATATTACTTCAAAGTAAATTCTATACGATATTCAGAAAATCCAACTATGTGGAATTCAATTTTCTAACAAAAATATAACTATTCTGTATGTTTTTCATACGAAATATATTTTATACAACAGTGTATTGAGAGCATTCATCTGTGATGTAACAATTTGGGATTGGATTTTTCCGCGGAATTTACATCGAAGGGAACGGTTTTCTGATAGATCGACTCCGTGCATGTTACTTGCGCTTGACATGTACTGATCGGCGAACATTCATATGGTCCTCGCGTAGAGTTACGGTATGCATACGTAACGTGACCATACATCCCGTTTTGAATAGGACTATCCTGATTTCAGCTACTTTGTATTGGTGTCCCCAAAAACGTCAGGAATGAGAAAATGTCCCGCTTTAGGAAAATATGTAAATGGCGATTTTAAATGTTTTGAGGTCATTGTCAAAGGTCAAATAAAGTTCTTTGAGGTCATCAGTGCGCTTCGCAAATCACGTGAACGATTAACAAAACAACAATATTTAACTTTAAACCTATGTGCTTAAGGCTATGTTGGTTATTATAATTGATATCTAAAAAATGTGCCAAGAGTTCTGCACATACACATAATTTGATATATGTGATATCGAAATTTGTTTATCCACTAAATAAAATATTCCATTTAGATGTTTTTACCCAATATTATAGTCCTAGTCCCCTTTGAGTATAGACATGAATCGCGTCGCCATATAAAATTGTATGACTAAATATAGCAACAACTTCAGACCTTCAGACTAGCTGTTTGGCGCGGACTATACCTGTATACTTATTTAAAGTATATGCATACCAGCAATAGAACTCATACGAATCATATAATCATAATACGAACAATAGAGCTCACCTTACTTTAACTACGAAACAAAACAAAAAAAAACCTACGACAAACAAGACAGAAAACCGTTTTATCTTAGCATATTTAAAAAAAATGGTTTTGTTTCAGTCCCTATCAAAGCAAAGCTCGCTCATAGAGCGACTGGACTCTTCAGACGAGGAGCACACGCCGGTGGAGGAACAAGGTTTGTATTAGCTCAATATACGTTGTCACTTGAACATTACTTGCAAATGCCACTTGAAAGTTTCGAACACGTTTAGGACTACTTTTGAACTCCCCCGTCAACTTTAGACGACGCAACTACGAACTACTATCTACACCATTGTCTTAGGTAACAAGTATTAGAATTTAACCGGAAAATATCCGAAGAAAATATACATTGATTGCCTACAAATGCAATTATTTTTAGTTAATTTAATTATATTCAATGATTATGATTTCAATTTTTTACTTGCAAAAACCATTGCATAAATAACAACTGTTCCGAAATTGTATCACTTTTTTCAATTTGGCAGCGTTTTTGGACGTCTTTAATACCTGAATTAGTAGGAAAATGGTTTACACAATGTAACTTCCCTTATTTACCCACAAAACTGTTGTTAGTTTACGACAATCACCTGTGTCTACAATAAAATAGCTGAATCAAGAAATATATTGTATTGAAAAAGTGTGTATTTTTCATACTGTCAATCTGTCAAGCGTATGGACATGTTCAAACTCGGCTTTATATTGACATAACATACAAAAAGAATAAAAATACAAAACACAGTGTACATACAGTATTGAACGCTTCGATAAATAACTGTTCATTTGTTTGCCCTTTACCATAACCAATTGTACGCAATCAGTGTTAAACGAGGGTATTGACCGAGAGTTTAAATTTAATGGCGATTTCATGTGAGCATATATTTTTGTGTGAAATGGAAGCAACAAACGAGCACAGTTACTTTACACTTAATGGAAATGAAAGCAACAAATTATCATAGAGTCGTTTAATTACACTTAACAACAACAAATTATTAAGGCTCAGAACACACGGAGCGTTTTTCAGCCACCTCCGTGCGTGATGATCAACCGTATAACTTTCGTAGAGTCGAAGAATATGAAAATCTATGTAAAATTATAGTTTCTATTTTTATTTACGCTTCGTGCGTGGTTGTCTGCCGTTTGCGATGCACGTTTAAATATCTAATGAAATGGCAAAAACAATGCGATGTGTCTCATTTACAGTCTTATATCCCATCGGTTATAAAAAGCTCTTAAGAGCAGTGTTTAGCGCTGCCGTGTTCCGTTTTAAACGGTGTGATAATGAAAAGACGTGTGATCCTGAGGGGTAGTCACATGTATAACCGTCATCGGGTATGACCACAAGACTAACAAGGACGTCCAGAGCCGGCAGTGGCCACTTCCTATAAACATGAGAACATTGCTCATTTGCTACTTCCATTTCATAAAAATAAAACAAGTGCGGAAAGACCGTTACATGCAAAAATTCTTGGTCAATACTCATTTTGAAATACTGCTCAATAAATTGAATATAAAATAAATTGCGAATAGTGATGTTTACCGTTAACCACGACCAATTACATCCAATCAGTTTAAACATGCAATACTATAGAATCAGTGATACGGTAATAATTTATATTTGTTGTTTACATTAACATTTTCGTTTCACAGAGCACATGGTCGAGTGAACTGGGCGTTTTCGGATTAATTAATGATCACATTTAATTTATCAATCTCATTAGTTTAGTTTAGTTAAATCATTTTAATGAGCTGGTCTCGATTTGTTTGCTGATTTGATTAAATTAATTTTTGCTCCAGTTTATATTATCGCCGTGTTATTTAGATTACGTTTTTCACTCAGTCACTAGTATTAGTAGGTGATATTAGCATTTTTATGTTAAGCGGTTACGGAATGGACGCTACACGTTGATTGCAATTGATTTAATGATTATTTTAAATGGACCATGTCACTGTAATTTACCACATTTTCTTTTTTAAGTGAATAATCCAAAGGTACCTCAAAATACAAGATTACATTTAGACAATACTATTAGGGAGTCAAAAATGGCTTGAATTGTTCGAGAAATGTACGACGGTTGCTCCACTTTTTTTGGCTAGACTTGGCGGAGGCACTGCCCTGCCTCCAGATAAAAGAACTGTGGATTTATTTTATAGAATTAATTTTAACCGTATCGTTATCCGGAATATTAAATTTTATTAAAAAAAATCAATACTTGTAGCGACCAAATTTGTAACCGCATTACACATTACTTACGTTATTTACTTGCAACAAGCATTAGTTATTATATCATTGTGTATGTTTTGCCATAGAATTGTTTACCACTTTCATGTTATTACGTATTGTGAAACGCGGGCTATCTATTGAGTCGTGTGTAGATAGTTGAGTAAGATTTAGTGGGTAGTTCTTTCTAGAGCGCCAGCCTCTACGCAATGTGATCTTTAGTGATAGCTTCTACTGTATTTGGACCAGTTTCTTCTGCAATCATTTTCATTATTTAACTGCCTAGCAAGATATGTGAAGTAGCCACCGCAAGTCTAAATTGTTAGTAAGTTGTTACTATTACTTGGGAATTAATTAGTACTTGTCCCAGTTGTCGATCGTTGTATAGGTACTGAAGCGGCCTGCGACAAAATACCTCTTCAAAGTATGCACAAACAATGAATGAAACTGAATTGGCGCAAGTATCGAACTTAAATTGTGTAAACAATGTATACCTATGCAGCCAAAATGCAGGTAACGCGGAGAAAAGGATGCGAGGACGACCCGTGTGGCGAAGCGGTCACCATGCCGGTCTGACGCGCAGAGGGTCCCGGGTTCGATCCCCGGCCAGACAGATTTCTAAATGATGAATTTAGACTTCTGTTTCTGGGTCTGGGTGTTTGTGTATTTGTCTCTGTGTGTGTCCATAGCATCCACGACACAGGGAATCCTAGTGTGGGGCTGTGAGTGTAGAAAGCGTTCTTAGGCGAATGTGGCTGGATCCTAATAGCTGAGCGAATTTTTACCTTAGTGATGCAAAGAAATGTGAGCAAGGTACACAAGCTAAGAATATATATCAAATAAAACGTATAGCAAGCTATCCTATAGACAAAAAAGGCCTTACTCCCGCTGAGCTCTTTTCAGGTTCGCCGTTATGTTCGGTACAGGTAATAAAGGCTGAAAAATATTAAAAGGATTACATAACAAGTCACACCTGCCCAGAGATTAAATGGGGTACCTATCTTGCTTCTTTTCAGTTTATGTAATCTGGTGCATAGGACTTACTCAAGTTAAATCGCTACATAATGCTTACGTTATGCGAAATAACAATGTGTATTATTTGAAAAGTTGTTCGATCAAAGCTATCATTATTATCACTTACAAATTATTATTTGTGTTACATATGACTTCAATTATTATTTAAAAAAATGTATTAAGTTTTCAGTAAAATCTAACAACGTGTATATTAAAATCGAATTATTCAATTTTCTTTATATCGCTAAATAACAATTCACATTAATTTAAACGTTGTTAAAAATCTTCACTCATATTAAAGTTTACTTATCCAATGTAGAAAGAAACTGGTTCTTATCCCTTCTTAGTGTATTAGTAATATGTATAAAACATTTGTTTAAATTTAAACTCGCTATATTCGTCGCTACGTCAATCACTACAAAAAATGAAACGAAATACATCAATATTTTACGAGAACTCTTGATTTATTATTATTAACTTAATACTAAACAGGAGTATCTAAGCCATACAATTTAATTAACAAAAATAATTATGTGTAGTAATTGACGCAACGATTTGTTTAGTAATTAGTCATTATTTAAAGAAGCTTAGCACCCATTTGTTATCGACACGGTAATTGTTACCTTAGCTATACTATTTTTCTTGTAAACTCCATGTAAGTAATAGACATTTTGTTGTGTGAAAGAACGAATTTTGTTCAAAAATCTCAAGTATGGGCATTATCATTTTGGATGTTCGGAACATACATGATATTTTGAATCTCATGGTGTAGAGGGAGCGTTATTCTTTAGAGTTTTCCATAAATTAACCTAACGGTGTGCCTAAACAAGCAAGCTTGTGAACATAACCTTACGGTGCCAACGCCACTCAGCTGATAGTACAATTTAGGGCTACGAATAATGCTAAGCAAAGTTTCCGTAATAAAGTACACTTGCTACGGTAGGAAAATACTGAAAGGATAACTAGAAGGTTAGAAGGTGGTAGAACCCTTTGTGGTTCGACTCCGGCGGCACCACCGCCACACCTATTTCTACCTAATAACAGCAGTGTTAGGCGCTGCTGTGTTCCGGTTTGAAGGGTGTGGTCAGGGAAGGGAGACAGACTTTTCCGAGGCGTTCCAGCTTAGTCCTCAGGGGTAGCGGCGCATCTGTGGCCGACCTCAGGTAGGAATATCTAATCCTATCTGGGGTTGATTACAGATGTCCATGAGCGGCAGTAGCCACTTACCATCAGGTGGACTGCATGCTCGTCTGCTACTCTCATATTATAAAAAAAAAAAAACTAATTCCGACATAACCTATGTCGTATGGCATAAGTCATGGTTCGCAGTGGAGAAGTAATTATGAATCTATTACAATTGATAGTTTAGAGAGTAGATCCTAATGAGTAAGTACATAATTAATATCTACTCACACTTTTACAATCGTTTGAATTCTCTGAATACTTTTAAAATACATTTATTTTACTCTACAAGACCAATACTATCATATAAACAATATTGATTTAGGCTGCTATTACAAGTTTACACTTCACCTGTCATTAATTAAACGCATTTGATTGACAAATCAATCAATCATTCAATCAATTGAAGCGTTAATCATTTTGTTTGAGTATCAAATGTTCAATTTCCAAACAAATTATTTTCATTTCAAATACGAACGCGTCTCTTCCCGTGATTGATTGATGACGCGCTGTTGATACATTACACGTTAATGTGTCCAGTTGATACGTCCGTAATTCCAGCTCGTAACAGCTCTATATAATTCCAACTAGTGTTGATCTAATGCATTCTATTTTCAAAATTCGTTCTTTCGTACAACGGCGATTTTAAACCTGCATTTCTCAATTTTATTTACGGCCCTAGCAGACATGCAGCTTTTAGTATCGGTGATTTGTGTGTGGCGACCTGTTGTGTTTGGTCTCGTTATTGCAAACCTCACGTTTTGCGACTACATTAATGCTGTATCGCGTTTTCGTGTTCAATTGGTACATCGATCGCCCAAAATGTGCTAGTACCGGCCTACAAACGTTTGATCGTTTCCATCTTCCGAAAAGGTTAAATCATCGATCGCCAATGCGGAAAGTGGCATATCTGCCGGGTCCCTTAATATTAATATTAAATTAGAATCATAGATAAGTAATAGTATATAATTATGTAATCTCCCTCATTGATGTATTGAACTAGTTTTCCAAACTGTGATCCCCTATAAAGACTTCTATGTAAGTACATACGTTGTAATCGGGTTAAATATTACCCCTACTAATGTAATGTTAGAATACCTTAATTTAAACACCTAGATTGTAATGCTATCCCTTTTACACGTGTACTCTTGTAATATGTTAACTAGGTACCTATATGATAACTTCACTTCCTTAGAATCATCTATTATAGAAATAGAGTTTTAAAATTGTAATCTAAACGCGCGCCGTCACTTTAACAACAAAAATGGTATCTAGTAACTAGTACAATTAAATTTAAAAAATCGACATAAGTTTAAAAATGACTTGTGGACGACAAATCTGTTTTGTTTAACATATTTTGAAAAAATACTGTGTTATGAATAAATTCCTGTTGTCTAGTGTCGGCTGCGTACTAGGACTTGTTGCTGTAAATGTGAAATTGTGTGATAGCTTCTTTAATATGTTGGTTGTTATTATATTTTAAACGTTACAATTATGTAATATTACGTGTTAATTTTGCCAATACTATTTATTTAATTTTGAAACAATCTACAAAATGTTTGACGAATTTGTCGCACGAATAATTTGAAATTTTAAACATTTTATTTTTAATTAAGAATTTTAATATGAGAAATAGGAAGTCTTGAAATTATATATCATATATATTTTTCTGCTCTATAAGTACACACATTTTAGTGTTGTGTAAAAAGTTAATAACAACGATTTTCTTGTAAACTTCTTACATTGTAAACAACTATTTAAAACTGCTGTTCTTTGTGATGTGAATGAATAAATCATTTTTAAAGAATAATACTTCTCGTAAGTTATGATTGTACCTAATGTTTTGCACAAAAATTATAATCACCATTTCCTTTATCTTAATAATTCTTCGTTTTAAGTCATGTTGATTATCATAAGTAAAATGTTTTTGCATAATAGAATTCGTAGAGAATTTAAATTGACTTAAATGTTGGCATTAGAGGTTACGTATTAATTAGAAAATGCAATAATATTTCGTAAGTAGATGCACTAATTTGTAGGTTTAAGCTTAACTCTTCGGCTGCTGTTAGGAAGTTCAAAGACCATTTTAAAACAATACCTGAATAAACTCATGCTTCACCTAAATACTAAAAATCATGACATAAATTCAATCATATTATGTTAAAGGTAAAATTTTTGATTTCTTTTATTTCCTTAACAAAGTTTGTTTAATTCAGCTTAATAGGAAAATGTCGGCGTTTCTTATGATTTAACAATATTAAAGAAGACGCGAGAATCTTAAGTGCCGTTCGACATTAATTTTGCACCCTTGAAACAACTTAAGTTTTAATGGATCTCCAAAGAAGAATTGATTTATAATGTACCAACTTAATTTAGGATTAATTTGTCAAAATTATTGTTTTTTTTTTTATATCGTATTATTTTCTTTTTACTTTCTGTAACCATCCAGACCATCCAGGTTACAGAAAGTAAAAAGAAAATATGAAGTATGAAGTGTGGCTTAGGTTGTTACATGCTAGATGCATCATAGGCTTTATTTTAATCCTAAGCCAGAAAGTAACTACAAGTAAAACCACAGAATACTATATTTATTTAATCCTATATGGCGGTGTTTGGTATACATTTACGAACTCTATTTTTTGGGTTTGCTACATATATACAATGCGATTTATATGACTCTGCCATTAAATTCCTGGATTGGCAGTCATCTATTTTAATATTTTCAGGGTCTATTCCACGTTTTATCATTGTGTGATACACCCACATCTTAAATAGTGCAGTATACTTTAAATAATCTGAAATATTTATTTTATAACTTTTTAAACATCATAATTGCTTCTTAAATCCATTTAACAGAAACCAATCAAAAATTTTACCCTATCTTTATACTGTGTACTTTTCTATGTAGAAATTCGCATACTTCGCAATAAGTGTAATTAGACACTGTCACCTTGTTGACTATTTGTATAGAGTTTTATATATTCGACGTTTCTTATTCCTCACTGGAGTGAGTTTTATTTTGGACCTGTCGTGATGTTATATCTGAAAATATATTCTCTGTGTTTCTTAATTGTTATTTTATTTCTTCACCCTTAATACCAGAAGAATTTTAAAAACGTTACGAGTGTAAGTTTATACTCGGCTACTATATTTGTCGGTATGAATCTTGACACTTGAAGACAATCGTAGATTTCCCGATGGAGTAAAAACTTACAGAAAGTTCTAAGTTAATCGTAAGAGATAAGCCGCAGTTTAACAAATATTAAGGACGACAATAGACACACATTTGACTCATTTTCCTTTTACAAGATTTTCATTGCATCTTTTGAAACTCCTTTAAACACAGACTTAAAGTGTAATAGTAACTTCTCATGTCTTCTCACCTGACACAAAACATCTTTATAAACGTATACCCATATAAAATAGACTATGCTTTTACTGCGAACCCTCCTTCAATTAAAGTGATCAACAGATAATCGAGTTTATTAACGTCTATCGAGCTCATCTCGGAAAGCGCACTTAGCTTGTCAAACCGAAGTTTATCTAATCACTCTGCGCTAATAGACATCCCGTACGAGTAACCCTGTCTATAACGTATCTGATCGATATATTGACGGTAATTAGGCTATTAGGACTGCACTGAAGTTTATGGTTTAGAGATAAGGATGTGTGCGTAGGTGTATTGCATGAATACATACATACGTACGCGTGTGTGCGAGCGTACTATGTCCTACAAATATGAGTATGGGAAAGTATGAATTTTCTTTGGTATAGTAAAATATCACGAACATTTTGCTTGCATAGCAATATTAAATAACTTATGTATCCTTAGGTATTTGAAACTAGCTTTAAATACAGATCGCCCTAACCTTCAATTAGACGAACAGCGGTTATGAATAATCAATCTATCCAATGTCTGCATATTTAAAATCAAATCAAATTTATTATTCTAAATAGGTTCTTTACAGAGCACTTTTTGAATGTCAATACAACTACCACCACTTCACAAGGTGTTTCGTTATGGAGAAGAAGTGAATATTAAAAATCGAAATATGTCAATTATAAGTAACATTTGATGCATTGATTTTTGACTGCTAAGAATCCCACCAGGTTAAATATTAATAACTTATCGTCTTGATTGTACTTGCATAATAATGTACATCTACAAAGCCAAAAAAGAATAACAAGCCGTAACAATTATAGACATATCGAGACAGGCCATTACTGCCAAGCTTGTGTAATCAATCAAAGTAAACGACTTGTTCAAGATAATTACGATGTAGGTTCGTTTTGGAAAGCATAAACAGCACATTTTAAATACTTATTAATTACATTACCAAAATATTAAACCGTAATGTCTAATATTTTGAAAAAAGGGCCTAACCCCTGAAATCATGTTCCATTTCTTAATAAATTACTTTATTATTGAATAACTAGGTAGATATGGCTATGTGAGCCTTTTTAAAGTAAAGTTAGCAATTTATTAAGTAAATTGTATTTTCTAATCAACATTTTCCTAAAGGAGCGACACAACCAACAACTGTCATTTATTTGACAGTTGATTGATTTGTTCTATGAGCAGTTTTAAATTTATCGATTACAACTTTCCCTTTGATAAACCGTTTGGAGATTGAGTTAATGACATTGTAACTCTTATAAAATAACTTTTTTAGCTTAACATTTTTTACGCAAAAATGTCGTAATTAAACGTAAAGTTAATCACAAGGATTATAAAGGTTATATTTGAGAAAAAAGGAAATTCGCTAGAAAATAAATTGGCCTCCGAAAAATTTATTTTTTCGTCAGCAAAATTTAAGCAAACAAATTGATAGCGAATAAAAAGCTATATTAAAAGCGATGTTTTACACGACAAAATAATGAGAAGTTATTCGCCGATATACTAAACTATCACTTTCATTTATCTAATATTAAAATTAATCAGTATAAATAAATGCTACGTAACTTACGCTCTTGTGTTCCAAAATAATAACAATTACAAATAATACAATATATAACAATTTATATAATGTATAATAAAAACTCACATAAATTACAAGCCAATAATACTATTTTAACGAGATATTATTAACATATTTTACGTTGTATATTGTACATGAGACATCATACTGAACGATATTCAAAGTAGGTCCGAGAAAAAGTAAATACGACCCTCATGAATCGCGGCTTTAATTCTTCATTACTTGATTACTATATCTCAGAATAATTTTCAGAATAATAACAATAATATTTTCTTGTAATCCAACTAGAGCCGCGTAAATATATGAAATATTTTCGCGGTGTAAGAGTCAGATGAACGTATGTACAAAAAATAAAAAATGGTTTCTTTTTCACAAAACGGTCCATAATGTAGTCTTTTATGAAATGGCAAAACGACGTAACGCTATATTCACTATTTTTATTTTAACTACTGTATATTATCTCTATTAATAATCTGGTAAAGTTTGAAGTGGCGAATTTTCACACTATTTTTGCTCTCCTGTAAAATTGACAAAATGTAAAAATACGTTCATCTGACTCTTACACCGCGTTTTACACTAATAAAAGTCGTTAATAATTACCAAGCTAAACCATATAACATTTATTTAATGCATTTTTTTCCATAAGGAAAAACAGAAGGTAATAAAATATATGTTTCCCAAAATGGGGCAATGAAGTGACACTTGATGTTAATGAGAACACTACAGTGAATGTAATGACTCTCGTCAAAAATGTTGGATCTAATCACCGAGATAAAGGGCCCGATATCAGCTATGCTGTCGAAAATTAATACTGATAATCGGTATTTGTGGGCAAATTATTAGTTAAGACCAGTGAGAAAGACGTGTACCGTGTTGTATATTTTTCTAAAATATTACTAAACTTTACTAAAACCTTAATAAAAGTACATTAAATTATAATGATGCCTTCTACTGAACCTTCACCATCATTATCAAGAAAAACTGAAGCTGCGATGAAATAACAAGTAACGATGAAAGTTAACAGCAACAAATTCATATACTTTTGAGAATGGACCATGGAAACATCGTATACGGACCAGAAAACAACTCCTCGGCTCTTACAATCTTGACATTGACATTTAGCACTTGTGGTCTACTGATATCAGTTGCTGCCTTAATATTGTTGTTCTTGACGGCATATTTGTTCCAAGAATGGAGGGATGTCTACAAGAACCAGCTGCTTATACAATTCATGAGTGCACGATTTTTATTTATCTTGGTTCGATACGCCCATGACATTTCCATCGCTTTCGAATTTGAGACAAACAGAAACCCTATCGTCGTGTACATATTTTCAAAAATCTACAGTGAAATGGCTCTAGTGACGTGGATGTACGTATTCAGTAAGCACATGTATGACAGTTTCGTGAAAGTATGCAACGCGGAAACATTGACTCTGTGGAAAGTGTCTGTTGCTGCATGGATTGTGCCTGCACTTATATCGGTATTATTGTACGGCTTGTACACCTTCCCGAGTAGAAAAGACCTGTTTTTCTTATTGGTGTATCTTGTGTTTGTTAAGTGGCCTATTCTGTGTGTTAATGGAATCCAATTGGCGCTGATCCTTAAATACATTTTAAGAAGTAACCAGAGTAAGACAGAAAACAATTTGCGAATTGTTTTTGTTATGATATTACTCATATTCACTTTTTCGATACAACAAGCTATCGGGGATATACATAAGTTTTTCTACATAGTTATCTTTAACAAATATGAACGAGTGCCCCTTTTTATTACACTAGCTAACATTGGGGCTATTTACCAGTGTGGATTCACTATACTGTTTTGGTTATTTGGAAATAAAAATACGCGAAAGCTTTGGGCATCTAAAGATGCACCAAATGAGAACTTATCTACATGATTATTTTACGTGATTTTTTATAATACTGAATAAGTTCAAGCCAATATAGAAGCTTGGTCAAAGACATATTTTAAGGACGATGAGACTCAGAAAAGGACAGGATAATACTAACACGGCACATTTACAAACTTTACAGCAACGATGTGTTTTATCTAATGTGAGTATCATACGTAAATTAATGTAACTTTGCAATTTGATTATAAGAGATATTTAAATAAGGAAAGCATCAATTTTGTTTCTTGGAGTGTTAAATATCTGCAGCACTTGAATTAAAAATAATAAAAAGCTTTATTCTCAGTTGCGTGTTACTATACAATATCTATCCCACTTATGGAATATGCCGTCGGAAGGAAACTTACTCATATCTCAATATATCAAAAAAAAAAATGAATTGGTAGATAGACGACACAATGAAATAAAATGTATATATTTTTTATTTATTCTTGTATTTTGATTAGGTTGGGTTTCAGGACTGATCTGATTTATTTAATTTCCTCTTAACCCTAGATACCAAATTATCAAATAAGTATTTTAACAAACTTCTATATTTATATTGTAATTGAAAATTTATTTAGATATTAGATATGGTATTTAGAGATATTTTTTAATAAATGATTAAAAATTAAAACATATCTATGTTATAATATTTTTTTATTTATCTTCAATGTTAATAATAACATCTGCCACGTCATTGAAGTAATTAAATATTTTATCAATAAACGACATAGGATAATAACCATGAAAGAAATGACAGATTAATGTTCATTATCACGTTATTATCATAATTTTATCACATAATATAACTTCCATTATAATTTATTCTGTGAATATGATATGTAAATATTAGCTGTCTTTCAGTAAATTGTTCTAATTAAACTTCAACATATGTATTACAGTACCCTTACCATGAGTTTTCAAAATATCCCACAATTTAAGTTACGTTTACTCAATCCATTATTCTGTTACGTTTGCTTAGTAGACTGAGTAAACGTAACATTAAGTGCTCAAGTGTTTTTGTCTACCTCAAATGTTCGCAAAAAAGAGAGACAAACCATAAATCGCCATTTTGTCAATATAGACATACTAAACTGACATTATAGTTCTGATACAATTCGCTAGGAGCGCTGATTGGTAATTGTATGCGCAAATACGTAAACAAATACCAAAATAGTCATATTTGTCAAAACGTAAAAACTCATGGTAAGGGTACAGGGTTCGTGATTTCATAATTGTTTATGTAGACTAAACATTAAACAGGTAAAAAGTGTGGCAAAAGTATTTGGAATAATGCAATACTTTTCATTCATGTAATCGTCTAAATTATCTTTTAATGATGGATACTACAGATTCTTATATAAGTATGTAATCTTAACCATAACGTATCCATAACGAAACACCTTGTGAAGTGGTGGTAGTTTGACATTCAAAAAGTGCTCTGTAAAGAACCTATTTTGAATAAAACATTTTGATTTGATTTGATTTGCCGAAAGATTTTCACAGGCAAGTTGCCAGAGCTACATTAATGGGGACGCAAAAAAATCTTACTAATTGCTCTTGTTAAGAGCATCCGTAATTGCATTAATTAGTGTTGATTTACTGCCAAAATTTAACTATGTGCAATAAGCAACAATAAAGGCTTTGACATTCACTGAGTAGTTGTGATGTATTAAGTATCTATATAGGAGACATGCAACCTTCCTCATGTTTATAAGTAATATTTTAACCAATATTTACAAAAGGGAATTATACAAGCAAATAAGCATAACTGCAATTTTATTTTATTTTATTTCCTCTGTTTTTGTAATGAAAATGTTTTTGAAAAGGTGTCGACTACGACACCAAAGCGAAATGGTGCTTTGGGAGAAGACCGGTATCCAACAGTGGTATAAAAATGGTAATTATGATTAATAAAAAGACATTAATCAATGTAGTTCCCACTTTTTCATAGTCTCAAAAACGACGAGAAATGTATTGTAGTTAAAACATTGTCTCTTCGTGAAACTGAAGTAAGAATATATATAGACTTATTCTTATTCTTTTCATTGTAACACTTAATTCTTTAGATCCATTTTACTTGTTCATCAAAAAGCAATAAGTATAAGCCCTGGTACCTTTCTCACTATGATCATTAAAACGACAGTACATTCATATAAAAGGTTGAGTTCTGATTAGTTATTTTCTCAAATGACGATATTTTTTAACATATTTATTTCATATCTTTTACAAATTCTGTAAAGTCTCTCTATTAAAAAAAAACAATTCTAATTACTGCGATTAATCCGCTGTAATGTGGATAAGTGCCATAACGAATTAATTCGTCAAGGGTTCGTCTGTCGTAAGTTTCACCTAATTTGACCTTAACTTTATAAATAAAAAATAAGACATCAGTACCAAAAAAAGAGGCAATAAATCCATTAGTTGCCCTGTTATCCCTGTGTTAATGAAAGAAATGTAAACATCGAAAATATGTTTCCTCAAGATATTTTATCAATATCAAAAGCTAGACTCATTTCAATTTAATCTTTGTTTATTGACAAAACGAGTATTTTCTTAATCGCACATCGTTCCTCGTAGACGATAAAACAACTACCGTTATTATTACGATGTGTTTATTATATTCGAAGTAGTCTTTATTGTAAAGCGATAAGGTCCAATAGGAACAGATTGTGACACGGATTTTTACGAGTTTATGGTTGAAGTTTTCTTAATGAAATATCGGGGGAGGATGATGGTCCGTAAAAATAATGATGGGGCATAAAATGGGGTGCTTACAACAAATAGCAGTTCCAGATTTGTTTTGTATAACGTCGCCGGGACTGAATGAGAGATACTCTAATAATTTATTTCAACTCAAAATCATTTTATTTTTATGTTATTGATATTTATAGGTGGCCCGAATTAAACTAATTACAAGATTCATTATTAAATAAATATACACGGTTAGTATTTAATTGATTGAATTTTTAATTAGTATTTTAATATACAAAATTATTTCGAAAATCTTGCTGCGTTTCCTACGACTCGTTGAGAAAAATAACGACTCAACAAATAGAAAAATATTCCTACACTTCCATACTCCTAGAAATACTTTTCTAAAATTACAAAAGTCTGAACAACTATCCGTATTTCCTTCGTACTACATAAATTCGCTCAAGCTAGCAAACTGTACATATCAAAGTTTACGTTAAATTGGAGATCGGCGCTGAACGACACTCGAGCTTATTGGATCCGGCGCAGCTGCTATCCACAGCTGGGAAACAATATGTACGGTATGTACCTATAAATCTTTATATAACTTAGTTTCTGCCTTTAAAACATTAATAGGTCGATTAATAAAAAAACATGAATGGGTCGATGAATCACATCGACGAATAGGAGTAGCAGAGGATGCAGTACACCTGATGGTAAGTAAGTACTGACGCTACATAGACATCTGTAATCAATCACAAATAAAATTAGATTCCTACCTAAGGTCGGCCACAGATATGCCGCTACACCTGAAGACTACGCTGGAACGACTTAGAAATGTCTCCTCCTATTACAGCCTTCAAACCAGAACCCAGGAGCGCTTAGAATTGCTGTTATTAAGCCAAATTTAATTTAATAAAAGCCGACAAACATTAATCTCTTAAACCTAAAATTAACGAAAAGCGTCATAAAGAGGCATATAACAAGATCGAGTTATTCTACTAATCAAACCGATAGATTACAGAAAAGGTGAACTACTTAATTGAAACTCAAAAACGTATACTTTCATATTTACGTGTAAGCCTACAATATAAAACATAATTATTGAAGTATACCTACATATTACGAGTAAATTAAGCTTGTTCCCCTCAATTTACCATACATAGCTATATCGAATTCAGCATGATAAAGCACTTATCAATACTACAGCGACAGCAGCTAAAATATTCGAAAACAAAAACCTCAATACATTCAACTACATAAAAGGCACTCTGAAAGCTGAGGCTTACAGTTTCAGCATACGTCCAACCATGCACATGTCATGTCGCAGAGTGGCCCAGTTCTGCCCTGACACGTGTCCGTTGATAACGATTTGAAATTGGAATTCAATTTCCCATGACATACGTATACGCTTCGTCCGTTCTATTCTATTTGACGGATCGCGTTAGTGATGCTCAAATTGAATGACAATTTTAAAAATCGAATTTGTTTATTTCTCGTCTTTTTTTTGGTGTCGTTGATAAACGTCAAATATAGCGAAGTGAAAATCGGCTCAAAATAGTTTTTTAATTGACTTATTAGAAAAATAAAATATTTTTATACAAGAAGTAGCAAATGAGCATACAGTCCAGTTTGATGGTAAGTGGCCACCCATAGGGATGCAAACACTGATTATTATGAAGTATTACAGTCCTTCTTGCGGTCGGCCACATTTTATACCTCCGAGAGCTAACTTGGAACGCCACACCAAAGTAAGGGAGGCTTACTTATCCGTGGTCTTTTAAACCAGAACAGCGAATCTCTACACTTTTCTTATAGGTCAGAAACTGATGTAGCGGTGATGCCACCGGAATCCAAACGTAAAGTGTTTGACCACTCAATAATTCAATTATTAAAACGGTGGGTACACCGCCTATCATCCAAAATTTCAAAAAATATAACATTATATATATTATTACAACTTTCGGTAACAAAGTAAATAGGCTAATGACTAAAATATCATCTAAGGGACTACAGAGGCCAGGACGGGAAGACCGGAATTGGTCCCCATAGAGGTTACTTTCAAAACAGGTCGCCGTGGGTCAACATAATGATACCTTATATGAGAAAACGTTGCAAAATTGTGCGAAAGTAAATCTGCTTATTTGAAAAAAACCCGAATAGACCTTCTTATATCATAAAATAGGAAAAGTAGTAATTTAAAATGTTTGTGGCTTTTCTATTTATCACGTACGATGCAAGGAAAATATTATGTAAAATTGTATTTTCCATGGGTACGCATGATTTTAAACCAGTTATATAATCGCATTTTTCAAATATTTCAAATGGTTCATTTTAAAATTTATAATTTTCATTATTTATGGTAGGGGATCTTTATTTCCCTACAAACTATTTTATTAGTTGTACCTTAAGATTGTCTATTTAAATATAAAAAAGTAATGTCCATTCATGCACTCTTTCCCGGGATATAGAATCTCGTTTAAATCCTTATTTTATGGTCCCCATAGGCATCCTTGTCACGACTCCCCTATGACAGCTCCTGCGGGTCACTTGATAAAGTAGGTATCTGATGGAAAATATTTTCTCCATATTTCCTCTTACGGCTCAATTTTACTAAATTAACAAATTCTTTGACAGAAATGTATGTGTTATTAATGTAAAGTTATTATATAAAACAATGTTATTTCACATATTTTGTAGTATCACGGGATTGATTTTCTTTTTTATTATAAGAAATAGGTATATAATATAAGATGGGTATGTCTTTCGTGCTGTTACACTTATCTTTTGAAAATATCATAATTTCATTTTTATAATTATATACATAACGATTTTTCACGTTTTGTCGTAAAATCGTTAGATAAAAAGTCAAGACGCCTTGAAAAATTTTTGCCTTTAACAAATGCCTTACTACCTACACATCGATAATTACTTTTTTGCTGTACTAAACACTAAAAATAGATGGAATGGTATTGCCCCTGTCATACAGCAATGCATCTCTTAATACAAATACAAATAAAACTGAAAATATTTTCAACAGTTTATTAGCATACAAAAAGACAAACGAGATAAAGCAGCCAAGTACTTCAATTTTGAATTCAATTAAATTTGTCCTAAGTAAATATTTAATAAGATGAATATTTTAATATCTTCTCTTATCAGAAATAAACACGAACCGGAGTGTTGTTTTAATTGTAAAAACAATACTGTGTACACAACGCGGCTACAACAATCATAATGCGTAATTAATCCCTCCGGCGGCTATAGCAAAATATTATTTTCCATCCACCGTAAAACAATACGTAATAACAATATTTGGCTTAAATTAAAATACATATAATTATTATGGAAATATTCTGGATACATAAAGGATTTTGAGTTGGTCAGTTTCAGCAACATTGACGCCAATTCTTCATGTTAAAAGCAATACAAACCTACCTTATTATCTAGATAATTAGGTAGAACCTGTTGCTACTCCTGTTATATAGTACGCTACCTTTCGCTTCTCTTACCTACTTTTGACACCATTTCAAATTAATAAATACCTACTTTACTTTTATATTTTACTTTTAACCTTCAAGCTAACATAACATAAAGTGGAAGTCAAATTACCTACTTCACAATCATATTAAAAACTGCCACTTCCATTTATATTCTCCAGCCTTTGTCCAAGAAATGAAATAAAAATATTTTTCTAAGCATTGCAGAAAAATCCGTATAATACGAGTTCCATTCCATTTTTCCGCCGAGAAATGTTCCAATTAGATCGAGGATGGAGGTTTCCTCGTAAAGCACTCGATAGGCAGAGCTATTTAATTGCGAAAAATACAATGCACAATTTTCCGAGTTGCATACTTTATAAAGCACAGCAATATTAATCTCCTACAAGTACCTATAAAAAAGTACTTACATGATTCTTCTAATTTAGTAAGTAACGTTAATTATAGAAGTTGTCAATGAAACCATTATTATGAATACTGCAATATAGTATAACCAAACCTGCGGTACAAACAAGATATAAAACTTATATAAAGCCAGATCGCCAGGCTAAGTAAGCTTTTTACCTAATTTACAAATAAGTAAATTAATATTGCCACTGACATAATATAATTTTATATGACGCATGTTGCTATATACAAAATTATAAACTACTATCTTCATAACACACACTTTCTATAAAACAACAGTATAAATATTGCAAATAACTCAACACTATCGATATCGCTATAGCCGACTACAAATAACTAATAACCAGCACCCACTTACAGTTCAAGTTAGTGCCGTTCTAATTTTGAACACAAATGAAATGGAGCGGAATTTATGTAAAGTGCAATCAAGTTTTTATGTGGTCCAATAAACACATTCATTCCTGAATTCATGGCGGGCCAAGTAACAAGAAATAGACCCCTATAAATACCCGCATTAGTGGTGTGGCGCCGCAACTAAACCTCAGCCTTTAACGGTCTACTGCCCACAAAACGTAGCACCATACCTTCTAACCTAGAATATATTGCACCCTTTATATGAACGTAGGTGTAAGTTATCGCCTCGCGTACCGTTTTACTAGGATTTGTGTTAGGCCAGCCCAGGTCAGGGAAAAATAGCTATCTTAAATTAATACTTAAATAATTGCCCCGACGAGGGACGAACCCGCGATTCACGGCATGGTCGTCGAGTCATCGATATTTCCCTATAAATCATAATATATTTTTCAAACATTCACAGATGTTAAAGATGTGTCTGTAAAAATACAGATCGAAAAATCAGAATGAAGTGTTTCTATATAGACACTTGATATTTTTTATTACAAATTTCATTCATTAATATCTAATTCAATACAATCTATAAATACGCAGGATACACTGTACCCATTCTAACCTTGGCACTACGAAAAAGTAGGTTTTCCATCAAAATAAACGGTATTATATTTAACCGTCGTATTGCTGAAGTCAAAGCTATATATAACACAATTGTACATAAAATTACCTACGAATCTCTACCTGGCTATATCTTTATCCCGGACCGCGCTGGGTAAGCGGATTAGGGAACTGAATAAGTTTAAAAAACATCGGCCGCCCTCGATAAAACGACAGGTCCTCAACAAACAGCAAGGTAATGAAATGGATGTGGTCAGACGCAAACTTGCGTCACAATTCTCAATAAACGCGATTTTATTTCTATTTTGTTTATAAGATTGTTGTATCAAACAACCATCGCCCATGTACAGTTGAAGGCCACTCCATATAAAGCAGAGGTAGGTACTATTTGAAGCCGATGAAGTTCCTGAAGACTGAAACAGTCGCCTCACATGTACACGTATAGCAGCCTGTATCGAACCGAATAGTTTTCCCAATGGATAGGGGAGAACGATTTGTACCCTTTTTTCAAGATGGTGTCTGCAGAACAAGGGTTGAGACCCCACAAACTTGCATTTAACTTTACATTAACCTCCACTTGACATCCAAAATACAAAATTGCGTCGTTTCATGTTTATAACCTTATTGTAACTTTTCAATGGTACGAGTATATGAGTAAAAAACTAACCTGAGAATTATATTTAACTCAAATCTAAAACGCGGCGTTCAAAGCGCTCGTTTACTTAACCTAATTCCCAATTCTTCCGTCTGCTCACCGCAAGCTATTTACAGGTTCCAGTCTGGGTCCGCATAAATTATGGAGAGGCTGTACACGGATCAACAAGGCCACATGAGCAGCAAGAGCATTCCCGTGTTCACCGTCACACAATAAATATGATTACGAACGAGTCTATATGAATATTTTAAAGTTAACTCTAAATTTAAAATGGAAAATATATAATTTATGTATTTCAATGTAACTTTCTACTAGAGGCGGGTACGATAGCTAATCGGTATGCGAGATCGAAGGTAAATTACCTAGTCCAGTATATTTGCTTCCATAGGATAAAGAAATTATTATTATGAAAATCCTGTAAACGTAAACCAGATTGCTTAAAAATATGCATATGGTCGGTTGCATAATTGAAACGAACCCAAAGACATCTCATATGTTTAAATTCGTCAAGCTGTTTGGGTTGTAATGAATGTCAAAAAAAGGAGACATACATACATACATATACACAACAATCATTACCATTCGCAATCGGGTAAAAAATACATGTAACTCCCATTTATTTCAATATTTCGTACAACTTAATCCGTCTCTTATTGAGCAATGGAAGCTCGGCACATCTTTATATTATTCAGTGAAACTGCTCACACGAAGTATATATCTATTTACTATATATCTTTGTGGGAGAAATAAAGCTAGAAGGTAATTGTGTTTGTAGCCGTCATCAAATAAGTTATTTCGGACTGAACTCATATCTTCTACAGTAAAACAGTAAAAACGGCGTACGCTTTATGTGCTATTTCGTTGAATGACGCAGTCACTGCCGATACCGAATGAGAAATCTATTGTACTTTAACAAATGTTTTATTGCACAATTCCACTAGAAACAATCTATTTAAACTCTTCAAGTCCACTACAGCGGTCAATGGATCATATATGTACTTCACTTTTCACTTACTTACAAATTATTATAACACACCATTAAATATCAAACATTACAATACATATACGCTCTACTTGCTCTTTTAATCGGGATTCTGAGGATCCCAGGCACATCTGATTTTTCAAAGTTAAGTAAGTGCGTATTAGGATAATCATTTTTTATCATTTTCTTAAACGTAAAAAGAAATCAATAAGGTGCACTAAAACTTAAATGAAGTCTACCAATCCAGACTTGGCTATTACTGGATTATGGCCTAAACGGGTCTCCCTATTATAGACCCATGCCTAGCAGTAATGGCCTGACGACGAAGCTATAAGAACTGCAATATCAATTTCTAAATAAGGTTTACCATTAACCCTAAACTTATACCAGTTTCTTCTGTTCAATATATAACACAAATTACGCATGTGTAAATGAGGAATGCCGTGCCGTGTGGTGCCGGCTGCGAATAGCACCACTCCCTCTCTTCCCGTGGATGTCGTAAGAGTCGACTAAGGGACAAAAACCAGGAGATGGGCAGCAGCGTCTCTCTGTGAATTTACCACCATACTGCGGTCACCAACACGCACAGCCAAGCGCGGTGACTATGGCAACAACCCCCTAATGGCAGCTGCAACAAAACCCCGGCCCCCAGTCCCCGGCAGCCCCGCTATTCCTGGCTACGGTAGCGGTCACGGTTACGGCGGGGCAGGGGGTGCTAAGAATCTCCGGCAGAGATCGGGCTACCATAAACGACGACTGCTGCACCTGGCAACATATAACACCAGGACTCTGAGGAACGATGAGAAGATATATGAGCTGGAAGAAGAGATAGGCAAGTTAAACTGGAGTATTATAGGGTTGTCTGAAGTCCGAAGACAGGGGGAGGACTCGACGATCCTAAAATCCGGTAACTTGCTCTATCACCGAGAGGGCGAACATCTGTCCCAAGGTGGTGTCGGGTTTATCGTCAACAAATCCCTCGTCAACAACATAGTGGAGATCAAGAGTGTGTCGCCAAGGGTAGCATACCTTATACTCAGAGTATCTAAAAGATACTCGCTGAAGGTCATACAGGTATATGCGCCGACATCGACACACTCCGACGACGAGGTTGAGGTTATGTATGAGGACATATCAAAAGCCATACATACCTCAAAATCGTACTTCACGGTTGTGATGGGGGACTTCAATGCAAAACTAGGTGTCCAATATGGCGATGAGTCGAAGGTGGGGCCTTTTGGATTTGGTCATCGGAACCATCGAGGCCACTTGCTGGCTAACTTTTTGGAAAAGGAAGGATTCTATATGATGAACTCCTTTTTCAAGAAGAAGCCCCAGAGGAAGTGGACCTGGATGAGTCCCGATGGTACTACCAAAAACGAGATTGACTTCATATTGGCGGACAAACGGCATATATTTAACGATGTCTCTGTGATCAATAGGCTTAAAACCGGAAGCGATCACCGGATGGTTAGAGGCACGTTAAATATCCAAGTCAAGCTGGAACGGTCCCGCCTTATGAGGTCGATACTTCGTCCAACACCTTGCCAGGTCCAGGGCTCTGAAGACTTTCGACTCGAGCTCGATAATCGTCTGCGATGCCTAGAACGTTGCGTAGATGTTGACGATATTAACACCAAGTTGGTAGAAACTGTCCGTGAGGTGGGGTCGAAGTATTACCAGACCGCCTCCAAAAGAACAACTCAAAGGCTCTCAGCCCATACACTCGGACTTATGGCAGAGCGGCGGGCAATGTGTGTGCAGTCTCCGGCTTCACTGTCTAAGTGCAGGCGGCTCAACGCACAGATCTTTAATAGAATGCGACACGACTTGCGCCTCTCTAATGCTATTCGCATTAAAGAGTGCATTGAGCGAAATAAAGGCTCCAAAGTCTTCGCAAGGGATCTGCGGGTTGGGCAAAGCTTGCTGACGCAGCTGAGGACGGATGCCGGCACCACAGTTGCCACGAGGCCTGAAGTTCTGAGAGAAATTGAGAAGTTCTACGGACAGTTATATACCACTTCGCGTGCGCCTCTACGACCTGTCTTTGACAAGCGAGCCACGCTAACCCGGCACTATACCGAAGATATCCCGGACGTCAGCCTTTACGAGATAAGAATGGCCCTCAAACAGCTCAAAAACAACCGAGCCCCTGGCGAAGACGGAATAACAACGGAACTGCTAAAAGCAGGTGGCAAACCGATTTTAATAGCACTCCAACAGCTATTCGATTCCGTCATTAGCCAGGGTATAGCACCGGAGGCGTGGAGCAAAAGCGTGGTGGTACTGTTCTTCAAAAAAGGCGATACGTCTTTGTTGAAGAACTACAGGCCCATTGCGCTTTTGAGCCATGTCTACAAAGTGTTCTCGAGGGTCATCTACAATCGAATAGCTCGCAGGCTTGACGACTTCCAGCCTCCCGAACAAGCCGGCTTTCGAAAAGGCTTTAGCACCATGGACCACATACACACGCTGCGGCAGGTGGTACAGAAGTCCGAGGAGTACAACCTGCCGTTGTGCGTGGCTTATGTGGACTATGAGAAAGCCTTCGATTCTATCGAGACGTGGGCGGTATTGGAGTCACTCCAGAGGTGCCAGATCGACTATCGATACATCGAAGTGTTGAAGTGTATGTATAAGGCAGCCTCAATGACGATCCGATTACACGACAGAAGTACGAACCCCATCCAAGTGCAGCGAGGTGTGAGACAGGGTGACGTATTGTCTCCAAAACTGTTTACCGCTGCACTGGAGGACGTGTTCAAACTGATGGAGTGGAAAGGATTCGGCATCAACATCGATGGCGAATACATCACTCACCTTCGATTCGCAGACGATATCGTCATCATGGCGGAGTCGCTGGAGGACCTCAATACCATGCTCAATGACCTCTGTGACGCCTCTCAACGGGTAGGTCTTAAGATGAACATGGACAAGACGAAGATCATGTCTAACGTCCATGTCACACCCATGCCGGTCGTTGTAGATGGCGTCACACTCGAAGTTGTTGACGAATACGTTTACCTGGGACAGATAATCCAGATGGGTAAGTCCAACTTCGAGAAAGAGGTCACTCGTAGAATCCGACTCGGTTGGGCAGCGTTCGGGAAATTGCGTGACATCTTCTCATCCAAGATACCTCAGAGCCTGAAGTCGAAGATGTTCGAGCAGTGTGTGTTGCCAGTGATGACGTACGGTGCCGAGACGTGGTCTTTCACTGTGAGCCTTATACGAAGACTCAAAGTCGCTCAGCGAGCTATGGAGAGAGCTATGCTCGGTATTTCCCTACGCGACAGAATTCGTAACGAGGAAATCCGTAGGCGAACGAAAGTTACCGACATAGCTCTCAAAATAAGCAAGCTGAAGTGGCAATGGGCTGGCCACATAGTTCGCAGGACCGATAACCGGTGGGGTCGGAAGGTCCTCGAATGGAGACCACGTCTCGGCAAAAGGAGTACAGGACGCCCCCCGACCAGGTGGACTGACGACCTGAAGCGGACGGCGGGAAACCGCTGGATGCAGACGGCCCAAGACCGGTCGGAGTGGCGCAGACTAGGGGAGGCCTATGTCCAGCAGTGGACCAGTAAAGGCTGATGGATGGATGGAAATGAGGAAAGTTGATCCTACCGTTGCGCCGTACCTACGGCCCTACGTGAAAAGTTTTAATTGATAGCCCTGCAATTATCTAGAGGCTTCGGGAAACGTAATATGCATTCGAGCTCGTAATTTAATATCAAGGGTAGGCTAATACGTTAATCGGATTAGTTCCACTGTTTTACAGCGTTAATTTTAATCTATTAACAGGGTTATTGTTTTTATATTAAAAGTAATCTCCTGAATTATGAAAACATAACAAAATCCGTTTGGCTTAGTCTACCTACTTACGAACGTTAAAATATGGTATTTCAATAAAGATTATACCAGATGAGTTACTAGTCGGATAATCTTAGTAATTATATTATTAATCTTTATTATCTTAATCCGATAAAAGTAAAAAAAATAAACTACCTACCAATCCATCTTATGTGAGGTGCTCATTACCGCCCATGGAAATTACATAAAACTCCATATAGAACAGGGAACTTGAAACCAATCATAGATCTCGTGATCCCACTCCTAAAGACCAAGATGGTCGCCTGAAAAATGCTTTATGTAATTTAATTATGTTACTTAAGTAAAAACGAGTATTTTGATTATGTAGATACTTTCCGAGAAACCAACGCAAAAAGTCGTAATTTTTATAAAATGAAGCTCCATATTTTTGTAGGAGCGAACGGTTAACCGGAACACGTGAGATAAGCAGCATGTGCCCGGTTGTTTTATGACCAGACCTGAATCACAGCGAGGGTTTTGTAAGATACACACACATATTGTATAAACAATATTCTATGTAGCTACCCGCTATTTAAAATGTTTATATATTTTTAATGTACACTGGAATACTCTTTTATGATTGTATAATTTAAAATCATTAAAAATGATCCTTCTATTTCTACGTAGAACATGAAAAAGGTAACCTAATGTCCCAAACGTTCACATTTAGGCTATTTACTACAAACAAATCAAAGATCCCCTAAACCGCTTCAACGCCCCTGTAGGCCTCCAGCTTCTAAAAAGAGTTATATCCCACTTTGAGAACTAATTTAGAATCTAAATACATATTATCACTTAACAATTAATACAATCGTACTATCGTAACAACAATACCATCGTACACGGCATGGAACTTGTACGATTGTTAAACAATCAAAGAGCTAGAAAGCCAGCTAACAGATCTCCAGAATTGGCCACCAACGTAATATTACTTACTAGTTACACTAACTCGTAAACTACAAAGCCACGTAGAACTGCAGTAAAATGGATAGCTCCATCTATCTTAGTCTAGTCACACTTTAGTATACTGAGTTTATCTTAGGGTGGGTTGCATCATGTAACTTTAACATTTACAGAAGCCTAACCAACCGTCAAATCCATGATTAAAAAAAAACGTTGCACAATTTTAGTTTACGTTAAAATTACGTCATAACTAATACTTAACTTTAACTCGATTTCGATCGGTTAAAGTTACTGTATTTGTCAACTTCCCTATCTGTCAATTTCGACTAAAAATTGCGGTGACAGCGACACAAATGACGTTAATGACCAATCAATTGGTGCAACACAGAATTCTTACAATCCATCGCTACCGTCAAAGTTATTGTTATATTTAACTTTAACGCAAGCTTTAACCGGGCTTTCGATGCAACCCACCCTTAGAAGACAAATTAACTACAGGTTCCATTTATATATACAGACATTGAACGTGTCGTGTCAGATAAAGACGAATGAAATATTCCAACTTATTCTTTAAATGCAGTAAGGCTGTGTTTAATCGCAGGTTAGGTTACTTTTGGTATGGTTTAATTATATTTAAATGGCGAAATCATCTTTCGATTAAAATGGCTCTATGGGCAACCTTTTTTGGAAATTCAATTCTGATTATGATATAATAAGCATTAAAGCCCGGTAATTGGTTGCTAAAATAGATAGTGATAATAGTTCTTTCTTACCCTACATAATAATATATTTATTGTTATTATCACACGGTTTTGTTTACTTCACATGTGAGGGTCAAACACGCAACATAAACCTATTATTGTCCCAAAGCTGGGCACGGGTCTCCTCTCAGAATGAGAAGGGTTAGGTTATAGTCCATCGCGCTGGCCAAGTGCGTATTGGTAGACTTCACATACCTTTGAGGTTTTTTTTATAAATCTCTCAGGTAGGTATGTAGGTTTTCTCACGATATTTTCCTTTACTGTTTAAGCAAGTGATAATTAATTTCTATTACGCACATAATTTTGAAAATCAGAGATGCGTGCCTGGAATTTGAACCTCAGACCCCTCGATCGTGAAGTCGTGTTTCTTAACCACTAGGCTATCACTGCTGCTAAAAGGGTCAAACCTTAGAACGGAATTTCAAAGTAGTTATCCTCAACCGATTAAACTAAAATTTTGCATACATGTCTGATTTAGAAGCCCAATGATGGACCAATAAATTTTTATACGATCCCATGATATTAAATCAAAGGGTTTTCTGAGAAAATGGAAATGATGTTACTTTTTTGTTTGATGTAAATGTTATAACTCTATCTTTTGTTATCTTATAAGTTTTTAACTTTGAATACAACAACGTCCGAAAGCGTAGGATGAAAGCGTGGAGAAAATTAAAAATGTAATTCGCTTTATCCCGCTAACTCTTTAGTACACAACAAAATTCGAAAGGGGCTTACTGTGTGTTTATCATCCCCTGTCGTATAACACGTTGCAATATGAGAGTTAATTAAAAGATTTATGAGCAAAGGTTTTTAACAAAGAAGATATTACGAAATATTTTTTCTTTTGTTACTTACGTTTATATATTGCTTCGACCTTTTGAAGTAATTATTAACTTATTGTCAGTAAATATTTAATTATTTCCCGCATAATGCAAAACACTGAAATTTTACACTATACATATGGGGATTTGCGCATACATGTTTGGATAATTCTACAAAATATGGAGTTTTTAAAGTACATTTAAATCAAATTAGTTAATTAAATATTTCTTAACTAAATATCCCATATTTCATGTTGGAAGTTGTTATGTCTACTTATCTTCGGTACCTGTCGGACTGAAAGATAATTTGATATTTGAATTGCACAAATATTAAAATTATAATTATAAACGCACTACGTTACATATATGAGTAAGTTACGCATATTACAATGTAATCAAAGTTATGTTATTCCCGACAACGAAACCAAAAGTACCAACCAACTAATAAAACATAATAATATAGTAACACTTTCAATCAAACTTCAGGTTTAATATAATTAACCGCAATTATAATCAATACGCCAACACCCAACTAGTTTGGGTCCAATCTACAAATTAGGTGCAAATATCCCTTTAATTCTCTGACCCAATTTCATGTGGCAACTTCAGCACGGTCTAATAGAACATGTTTCGGAATTACGCCGGGTAATGGCCGGTGGATTTAGTTACCTACACTGATTACTTGTATGCAATTGAATATAGACTAGGTTCTGTATACACTTCTACGACATTCCATGGACTTTATATTTTTTTTATACAATATTTATACTTTATAACAGCAGTCTTACAGACTATTATATTGTTATCCCTGTAGTTCCGGGACAAGAATAGGGCTACGGTATCCTCTGCCTGTCGTAAACGGCGACTAAAAGGGGGCTTCTGGGGTCGTGGGTGGCAAGAGTGGGAGCTCGAACCATCCTGCCAACGGCCCCGGGAAGGGCGGCGGTATGTGTGGTCGCATACCGTCGTACGCACCAGACGGTGCGGCGAGCGTTAAGCTCACATGGGCGGAGCCCAACGGGGCAACGCGCTAAGAGGACTCCTGTTGCGTTCCTTTGGAGATCCCGGAGTCCTCTACGAAGCGCCGAGGACGGCCACCGAGGGGGTTTTAATGCGGTAAGAGTCCCACATAACCCTGTGTCGCTCCCACGGCATCGGTTACCTTTTGAAGGTTTCCCCCTCGTGAAGAAAAGAAAAAAAAGCTTATTTACCTCATTTTTCTGTTTAAATTTTATGCATGCAATTTTTACTTCTTTGTGATGAGTGAATAAAAAGTATCCATTCATTCAACGGGTCCGACGTTCATAAAGTAATTCATGTTTTATTTAACTGAAAAAGTTGTAATTAACGCCTGAAGGACCGGCAGAAGGTAAACCAAAATAATCTGATACTTTTATGTCTATAGAATCTGGTTAAAGAAATCCGGATACGGAAAATAATTGCCTATCTCTGAATTATTTTTCCAAAATACATGACTATAGAATACTGAATCTAGATTTTCTAAAGCAATTATATATGTATATTCATCAATTTAACGTATACCTAACTACATATTACGTATGGCACTTTAATACTAATGATATTAGTGATTAGAATAATATATGTAATATAGATACTGTACTACTATATTAACTAAAGTACTACGAATCTATAAAATGGCGTCCTATCTTGAGATTAGCCCAATTTTCATTATTCAATAGGTATAAATTACAGATCTCAATTTACAGCGTAGCTTCAATACTAAATAACTCAACGTGATCGAATTTTCATCAATAGAAATCAACCAATTGATTTATTCGTCATTAGCATTATTAATTACTTAATTTCAATAGTTATTATGAATTAAATCTAGTAATATACTTTCCGGATATCTGTTTTTAGCTTGTACCTTTTTTTTTGTGGGGAAACCCTTCATGGGTTCCTCTCAGCTGCGGGGGTAGCGGGTAGAGGATATGCCGGACTCCTACCGGCTAAAACCCCACGGTGTTCCTCTGGACGCCTTTTGTCGGGACCACGGGTACGCTAATAGCACTTGTCCGCGATCCCGACAGCGTTTGCCCACGTCCGGGCCCGTCTCGGTTCGGGATGGAGCTGGAGCTGCTCCATCCGCTCATCTTTGAGGTGCACGCAGGAACACCGCGCGCGCCACCTCGAGGCTTAATGGTGTTTTTGACGTAGGACACCCCCGTGTCCTACGCCAATGCCTCCGTTATGGGGGTAGGAGATGGGCGTGGGGAAACCTTCGCCTACGCCCGATTTTACGGCTGCGGATTGGGAGGTCTGAGGATTTCTCTCTCTCCCACTCCGCCTTCCTCCGCCTCCTTCTGCGAGATTACTTCCTCACAGAAGGATTTGACCGCCTTCCATGACCTTTTAGCTTGCACCTAACAGCCGTTGTCTTTCTATATTTTGGAGTAGCTGACCCGGCAAACTTTGTACCGCCTCAAAATCTATTTATCAAATATATTTCATATAAAATATAGCCTATGTTACTCGTGTTTGTATTATGTTTTAAAAATTTACCAAATTATTATTACGGTTTTATTTATTTTCATTCTTACTAGTTAACATGTTATTGTGTTTCAAAAAGACAATAATAAAAATGTATGGTTAAAGTATAGTTTTATTTTCTTTAAAAATTTCGGTCTGTGTTGCTAGTAATATTTTTTTGGTATTTTGTTTGTTTCATTACCATGAATAAATTCCTATATTTTTTAACACGCTTTTATTAGCTTGGGTTGTATGTTTGTATGTATGTATGTATGTACGTAACATTAACGGAATCTTTGAACCCGATTTCCATCCACTTTCAACGTTCAGTTTCATTCAAAATTTTGAAAAATTATCAAAAACCGATGACAATACACGATTTTAATAATTTTGTACCATTGTCCTTATCAACATCCTCAGGATTAACGATTTCGAGGCGAGAGAAAGCGCCTTATGGAGAGTACAGGCAAAGTTACTAGATTGATTTTTAGCTATGAAAAATAATAATGTTATTTCCCTTTAACTCACATGTACTGAAACATATCTATAATGCCATCTTTTAGAATAATTTTTAGGATTCCGTACTCAAAGGATAAAACAAAACCCTTCGCTGTCTGTTCGTGAGTCACAGGGCTTTGTCTCTTAAACCGTAATAGATAGTTGTGCTTTCGAAAATTGATAAGTGGAGCACTCCACGCCTTTTTCACAATTATACAATTTACTGTTCCTTAATTGATTCCTAGATTGAAAATTATTTTCTACTAATTAGTTAATTTTATCGTAAAAGCGTGTTTTTTAGTTTTTTTTAACTATATTTATGGTAAGTGGCTACTGCCGCCCATGGACATCTGTAATCAACCCCAGATAGGATTAGATATTCCTACCTGAAGTACCACAAAGGGTTCTATCCTATTCAATACAAATAAATAAACGGTTAATTTATTGAGGAAAAAAATATTAAATATTTTATTTTCATGATATACTTAACAATAATTTATTTTTAAAAACTCAGATATAGTATATGTCGACGATATCCCAATACCGCACTTTATTAATAAACTGAACGAAACGACTTTAATATGAGAATCACTTTTATTCACTTTTATTTACAAAATGTAACGGCTTACACGACTGATTAAATGCGAATGTACCAGCGCGTGGACTTAAATACTACTCGAGTGACAAACAGCATAAGAAGTACCTCACATCACTTGTTTTGTTATAACAAGTGACGTGATTCACAATAAATTTAACTGTTAATAAAATAACATTATATTGAAAATATTGTTTTAAAAATACGAGAATAAGTATTTTAATATTATTATAATTTACATTATTTATATGACTAACAAAGTGTTTTGAAGTACTACCGGAAATCGTCCATATTTTAATCTAAATATTAATTCCACATTGACAATCAAAATTGACATAATAAAAATTAATAATGAATTTTATGTTACTCCAAATAATTTATCTTACACAAATTATATTTGTTTTAATAAACAAGCGCGTTACAACACGCAAACATTCCTTACAAGTTTTCATAAATCGCCAAAAGAGGGCGCTACTAGTAGGATGCAAATTCAACTAAGTTTTGTTTATAAAACAATAAAATTGGAGTCATAATAATCTAATTGATTTTTACTTTGAAGGTTTGCAACAATATGAATTATTAAAAATAAATTACAAAATCAATGTTTTAAAATCAGTCGAAAGAATCAGTGCAATGTCTAAGAGACATTGAGGTTAGATCAATAACAGTATTGTAATTACGAATAATTATTTTAAACATTAAATATTATAATATAAACGTAAGATACAGATTTACACCCATAAATAATTATTTTAAACATTAAATGTTATAATATAAACATAAGATACTGATTTGCGCCCATATATACGTACTTGACACAATATATACATAATTAAGAGATTAACCAATTCAAAACTACTAACAACCAGTTTAATTGGAAAAAACTTTTAATAATCTAACTACGATAGTTAATTTCACAAATAACTTATTACAAATAGTTTAATATAATAATTTTAGTACGTAATATAATAATTACAGATTATCTCGCGTATTTCGACTATAACTTTCCAACAGGCTAACTGTTTGCTGTTACAACTTCAATACAAACTAATGAAACATGATTGGGAATTACCTTCGTTAATTGCTGAACGGGTTTAGTTACACTATCCTAATTAGTTACTGTACAACTTTGTGGCTATCAGTATATTAGTAATATCGGTCCTTAACACTTAGCAATTATATTTCTTTAGACACGATGAACAGCTATTCCAGCAGCGCTATGACATAGGGCACTACAACAAAAGGCTTTAAAAGAGTTCTTCTTCAAAGCTGACATTGACCACTGGAATATATAATCGGTTTTATTATTTTATTGATTAAATATAGGTATGCCTTAACTTGATTTTAATATTATATACTTGGATACATAGATTGGTAAAGATACTTCGCCGCCTTGAAATTGAATGAAGCCACAAACGGCTTATTAACTTATTTTTTTGAATTCTTGACAAATAAAGCATTTTTAGAGAATATTTACGAATAAATAACTAATACTGCACAATTTACATAATAAATAAATAATTATTTCAAATATTTTAGGGACATTTTAGCACGAAGACGTGGCAAAACTTTTTTACGCAACTATTTCAATTCTCAAAACTGGGTACATTTTCTTGTTAGGAGTGAGTAATCTTTACTAATCTATGCTTGGATAAAATATTCTACAACATTTATTAAGTTTCCAAAAAAGTAAATGAAATACCATTTGCCTATCACCAGCTTAAAATCTTTTCTTACGAAAACGAAACACTTATTCTTTATTATAGTCTTTAGTTTAGTCACTTTAGGCTTAATTTCTAAACACGGGCACACATGTAGTCCAAACACGAACTAATCAAACATACTTTGGAATTAGGTTCAGTAATTACCGGCGGTGTTTAGTTACCTACACTAATGGCTCGCCGTTAAACTTGGTACAAACTTTGTAAATTACATGTTTTCTGCTCTAGGCAACTAGCGTTTGAATTAGAACTGCTTAAATGTAATCTACGGTTCTATTTAATAAAAAAATGTAACGTAAGTATATTTGTTTAATATTGCAATGTGCTGCAAAATCATAGTGTTATTGCAATCGGTGCAATAGCTTTAGACAATTATAACATACTCGTACTTCTTATAGTAGATACCATAACATATATAAATAGTAATAAATATTTGGATATACTGTTAATATTTAAGTACCTTTATTTAATATACTTATATATTTCACATACATATCTTAGGTTAAATATTTTTTCTTATTTTAATGTTCAAGTTAATAAAGTTACAAATTTTGGTGTGACGGTATTCAGATCGAGTTGTGAAAGGTAAAAATGTCTCCTTCAGCTGATGTACTAATAATATGGTCTGTGAATACAATTGAGACTTTTTATTGATGAAACCTAATAATAAGACACACTCACAATCTGATAAATGTTGTTACAATCACCTCAGGACATTTGCAACAGTAGAGAAGTTGTCAATACCTCGCAAATAAAACACTGCACGTTAAACTATCTTTTTCGACACTTTTAGCTACTTTTTTTTTAAATTTAAGATGAGAAAAATGTATTATACAAAGCGAAGCATAATTCTGAAATAGCTTTTCGCCTTCAAGCAAGCGTCGGTGAAGAATCTTGAGAATAAGGTCAAGCCGACGTTAAGGGACCGGAGAGGCTCATCTTGACGCACGTTCCAGCCGCTGAAGATGTTTCACTTTTACCAGCCACAAAGTATGAACGTATTATGAAGATATATCTACCATAGCAAGTGCACAGTAATAATAGACCAATCATGGGGCGCAGAAGTATCATCCACAAGTTATTACCAACTGGTAGTAAGTCTATAAGTAAGCATTCCTAGGTGGTGTTCATGTGGACGACCCGTGTGGCGGAGCGGTCACCATACCGGTCTGACGCGCAGAGGGTCCCGGGTTCGATCCCCGGCCAGACAGATTTCTAAATGATGAATTTAGGATTCTGTTTCTGGGTCTGGGTGTTTGTGTATTTCTCCCTGTGTGTGTCCATAGATACAGGGATACAGGGATACACCCACGATACAGGGAATCCTAGTGTGGGGTTGTGAGTGTAGAAAGCGTTTTATTTATTTTTATTTATTTATTTGAAGCAAAATGAAAAATGTATGTAGGAAAATTGGCATATGATTCTCCAGCCCTATATACTTAGAGCCGTCTTTGACTTGAAGATACCTACCTTACCTACTACATACTTTTGTGATCGTTAGCATATCTAGACTTCATTATGTTCCTTATCTTAATTTATTTAAGATAACTTCGGTGCCTTTTTACCCGCGTTCTCTTACAAAATTCCTCAAACATTCCTGAAAATCGTTTACACTATAAAAATAAAATATTCCAACCCCACAGACATTCCATAGACATAAAGTAGCAATAATCTTTTTTGTAGAAAAGTTGGAAGATTAAGTAGTAGGTAATTACGAGTAAGTAGTAAGTATGATATTTATGTATCATCTTCTCTAAAGCTTTTTCTTTTATTTCCATGTTACAAAAAAGTGTGTCAACGTCACCACTTGTCGTCGGCATTTCACGGTCTCTCAAGTTTCTAAAAGTATCTATCTACCTTAGCAGGTATCCTAAAAGAAAATGTGCGGATATCATTGACCTAGTACCTAATCAATAGACGGGTCTAATACTAAACCTACGATGTCAGTGGAAAATGTATTCTATCTATATCATCATCATCATCAACCCATTACTGTCCCACTTCTGGGCACGGGTCTCCTGTCAGAATAAGCAGGATTAGGCCATAGTTCTCCGTTCTGGCCAAGTGCGAATTGGTAGATTTATACAGGTATCTTAGATTTTTTTAAAGATTTATGCGAAAATTAGAATAGCATACCGTACTTCGGTACGAAAATAAACTCTCAATAAAGAGGTCAAATTTCCTGTAAATTTACCTGTAAATCACCTTCTGCAATTTGTTAACGCCATGACTATAAATACCTATAAATGATTCATTTAAAAATTATAAATATAAGCAGTAAGCACCCAGTGCATGAGTTTTAACTAAAAAAAAACTGTTACCCATATTTCGTTGTTAACACAAAAGACACACTTAAAATTAAGTTATTTTATGACACTGTATAATATAAAATAATCGTAACGATAAAGGTACACTAAAAACATTAAATAAAGATGTTTAAGTAAATAAAATGAAAGAATATGTGCCTCTATATGCCTATGTAAATTATGAATTGAATTCTCCAAATAGTTCACCTTCAACTACTAAAGACAGAAACTTTGTGACAAAGGTGTTTGTTGGTTTGAAGAGGAGGCCGGGGTGCTCTTGTACCACTCTCTGTGCGAGCGACTTAAAACTTACGAGTTTGGGATGTTCTTATCAACTAGAACCATGATAGTCTAAGCGCTGACTGCGTCATTCCTACACTCATCTGTTTTATTTGTTTTTTAATAGAAGTTAGTTATGTTTTACATAGTTTTGTGGTTACATAGTGGCATAAACATATTATTTCGAGTTCTAAGAGAAGATATTCATTAGTCAATTAGTACTTTACTTACAGTAGTAAAACATTTTCTTCCTAATATTAGAATATTAATTAGGTGATTTCATTAAAACATCACAACGTTCATTTTTATAACCGGGTGGTCGTAGTGTATTGGTGTTTTATGTCCTTTATATGATAAGATTCTATACACCTATTTCTAATTATTAAAATTAAACGTATTATCTACAAACACTCTCGAGAATTTGCTAAAATATGAGAATACATAATTATATTTATGCTATGTGTACCTACTCTTCTAGTTTCAGGTTTTTCATTCAAACAACATTTTCTTGCTAATAATATTCATTAAGTCCATAACCAGGTGGCCATAGTGTTCCCGGTGGCATCGAAGTAACTCCATTAGCGGCACTTAGTAGCTCGTAGCAAAGATAGTGGCTCTTAGCAACTGGACTGTTATAACAAGACACATCGCACTTATAATGTCGTTAGCTGCCTTGCTTGCTTTACCTGTGGCCTTTTAAACATAATACATCGTGGTCTACATTACAAACTTAATTAGAAAGTTTTCCGAATTGTGGAGGCCGTTTAAGTTATCACTGTAAAACTCGTCAGTGCTACGGTTTCGTTATAGTACTTAAAAACAGTCATTTGAATTTACCTAAACGTAATAGTGTGTAATGCCCCTTATTAGTAGATTCTATCCACCTATTTCTACTTAGTAATAGCAGAAATAGGTACTTGTATAGAATCCTACTACTAATATTATAATAGTGTACAAAAGAGCCTTGCTTGCAAGGTTTGATTAGATTATTTATAGATCATTATAAATTTCAATTACCTAGTGTTTACGTTGAAGCTTAGGTATAAAGACTTAATTAAGAACCTCTAATTGGTTAGGTAAATCCTTAACACAAATATTTCCATTCCTATTAATGTTTCTCTGGGCCGAAAATTATAAGCAAGTGCTATTTTCAGATGATAAGAAATAATATAATATTATAATCAGAGTAATAAATCGATATTTGACGTAACTAAAATTTAAATGTACGCGTGTGATTTGTAAATAAAACTAGCTAACCCGGCAAACGTTATGTTGCCATATAAATAAAAAAAATGTTAAGGTTACAACCCTTATCACTTAGGGGTAGAAAAAATAGATAGTAGCAGATTCTCAGACCTATTGAATATGCATATAAAAGGTGAAAATCGGTAAAGCCGTTTCGGAGGAGTACGGTAACTAACATTGTAACACGAGAATTTTATATATAAGATATTACTTAGGTTAATCATAAGTCTTTTTATAATTTTAACACTACGTATTTCTACAGATTGTCTTTTTAATAGAGGTGTTATTAAATTTTCATTGACGAATAAACGATACGTTGAAGTTTCGAATAGCTTTCTTTGGACGCACCTGGCTATCTTAAGAATTAGTGTGTGTTTCATCTTTAAGCTATGTACTATCAAGTGTTTAAGCAATACATTGTCTAACCGTAGGTATACAATCGACAATATCATCAGACTATAATCGAGTAATGTGCTACGGTCCATGTTGGTTTAATGCAAATTCGTGATTGAGTTCCACCACAGTGCCAGAACTCTAATTACTGGGGCTTCTGCAAATGTAATTAGTGATGACGTGGCACCGAGTTTGAGCCGTATTGACATCTAGCACCTAGTTAATGTATCTAACCTTTGGTGTACATCTGACACAAAACTTCTGTATGTGCCTATGTTTCTCATGAATCTATGTGCGAGTGATTTAGAAACCAGAATAGAATTATAGGGTTTTATACATGTAAAACATGTTATTAAAGTAGCAAAGTGTAAATTCATCAAAGTGGAAAGCCGTCTCCCGAAGACACCACCACAACATATTTCTGCCTTATAACACCAGCGAAGCGCAGCTGTGTTCTGGCTTTAAGCGTGTGGTGTGGGAGATACACTACAAAGTGTCCCTACTTAGTCGCAGGGGTAGTAAAGTATCTGTAGCCGTCGTTATGTAAGACGCGAAACCTATGTATTTGGGATTGATTATACAAGTGTACCTACAATCCACAAGGGCGGTAATTATCACTTATCTTTAGATAATCTAGACTCTCATTTCCACTTCAATAAAATTCGGAAAAAAACATGTTCAACCACCTTTTAGACTTATTTGTAAATGCAATACGATGCCTAGTTACCCTCTGAATATGTACAATACGAATATAGCAGACAAACTATTTGATAGTGGTGGAAAATAAAATTATTGTTCTACATTTGTGCATGTTTGTGGCAATGTTAACCGAGATGAATTTAATATTTCACGAGGGAACGATGCCGCTTGTGTACATTGTGCTTCCGAAATATATTCGTTTTGAACAATAACTTTAACATTTTTGTGCAAGTTTACATAAATAAGTCGCTTGAAAGGCAATTCTTACGAAGCGAAGACACACAATACGTCATATTACAATTTTGATACATACCTAGGCCGGCATAACTGTATTATTTTTTACGAATAACAATTTTGCAAGTAAATTTATTTCAACACAAGAGGAGTCGCGAATGCAATCACCGGTTTTAAAGAAAAGGTCATTTTGAACCCTTTGACATAGCGCTTCGGGATTACTTCGATAGTCATTTCATATTTTATATGGATAAAAACTTATTAAAACAGATGGAAATAAAATCCGATTGAGTACTATAATAATAAAAAAACCATGTGAGACGCCTATTTTATTTCCTTCACCAATGTATGATTGGTAACAGCGCATTTTAATATACTAATTTGCACATAGGTACTTACTTATTGTGTCAAATGGAACACGGCCAATTCTAAGAATAGTGAATATTAGTCGGAAATTATGACGAATATCACTCATCATTGAGTTCACTGTTTGTGTAGCAAAATGTAAACTCTTTAGAAAATGTAACTAAGTCTACTTAAATAAAAGACACACAGACACACTACACACACACACAAAGTTGCAGTTGGCTAATCTATAGTAGGTACATATTTGAAAATTAGACGAGCTTACCTGTAAGCGAAGTCTGATTATAATTTTATGAATGGTGATCTGAAATATAATTGATAATTACAATGTAGTATCCTTCTTCCCACTCGTCGGCATCGCGATTGTTTAGCCTTTAAAAACAAAAAAAGTTAAAAGACCACTGACACTGCGTATGACAGTGACAGCTCCGGATTCCTCACTTAATTTAGAGTCTATCATTTCCAACTTAGTCTCCTTGATAATATGCATGCTGTCTATATCTAGAAGACTCTTGTTCATATTGTTGCAGTATGGGTTTTGATTTTGGGAGGGTGGGTAATTATATTTCAGATCACCATTCATAAAATTATAATCAGACTTCGCTTACAGGTAAGCTCGTCTAATTTTCAATTTTATTTCATGGTGATCTGAAATATAATTGATAATTACAATGTAGATGTTTAGAGACAACTGCAACAATGGAACATGTAATTAAATTAAAGATTTATTACCATACATATATATTATTATATGGATTTAATTACATTGCTGAATATTTATTTGTTCTGCATCATATGGATGAGATGTTGCGAAATCCATAGTGCTTAGTGATTTATTGTCAATAATAAAATATATATATATATATATATATATAAAAATACAATATGAAAATATCATATTAATAAGAGTTTTTTCTCTTAATTAGGTATAATTATAAAATATACATAATTATTAGGATTGCTAACTGAATATTTACTCTTACTGTATAATATGGATGAAATGTTCTGAAACACATAGTACTAAGTGAGATTCCCTCTGAATTAGATGAAATAATATTCAGTGCAATAATAATGCAATATTTTTCTCTAAATATATTATTACTAAAATTGGCCAATAATAATAATAATAAAAGTAATATTGTAATTTAGTCAGTGTTAATAATTATTCAATTCAAGCTTTTGCACCTTGCAAAAAATAAATACATACAAGGTCGAAAATATGTTTTCTACCCTCCATAGTATGTCATAATTATGTGTAGAATGAATTACTTGGTCAATTTTATTGACACAAATAATACTATTTCCTTTGCTATATAGCAATATGTGTATAAATATGTTTCATATGTGATGTGCATTATATAATTATGTACTTTTATATAATACTATACTTAAATGTACCAGTAGGTACATTGTATGTATTCCAATATTATTAAAATAGGAAGCCATCCCATGTTGAATATTAAGGAATTAATACCATTATTTATTGACAAATTATGATTGGGTATTTGATTTGATCTTGGGATGATATATGCCCCATGTGAGATAAAGGAGATGTTTCATTTTCGGCCATCTCATGTACACTATATCTAAAAAACACGAATATTTTGTATAATTGAAGAAAAATACACATATATTTTGATAACCTAAAGTATTCCTGTTTAAAAATATTTAAAATAAGCATTCCTCATTGAAATATTAAATATGGCGGAATACTGTCAATGTCAAGTTTTCAAAACTGTCAAATATAGTAAGTTAAAATAGAATGACAGATGACATTATTACGGTAATCACTACCGCCATGATGTTTTTCCACTGTTGTGTTGCAAGTTTAAGTGTAAATAATTGTTTTTAAACAATTAAACGAACATGATTTGAAGAAAATGAAGCCCTACGAATTGTTCTTTGCATGTTTTCTTAGTTTTTAATATAGTGTACAAAAGGTGGCCGGGAGCCCATACATTTTGAAACATCTCCTTTATATTTTATGTTGTAGGTATACCCGGTATAATATTGGGTGTTATACCTACTTTGTTTCTTTATATTAGTGTGCATGTTCAGGAGGGACATGATCATTCTTAGATCAATGAAACATTTTAGTTTTATATGACTTCCTGTTTATGTAGGTATATATCAGATTTGCAAAAGTTACTTATACTTTTTGCTGTACCATGCTTATGCATGCCCTCTGTAAAGTTACATATCTATGGTTGGTTGGAAAGCTTATGATGTGTTTCCTTTTGAAATCCAATCTGACTTTCCATCTAACATCTTTTCCTAAAAATGTGTGTAACTATCAGTTATGTGTATGTAAAAGTTGATATCAGTTTTCATAGCAGTATTTATGTATATGATTATTTCAAACCCCATTCATGACTAGACCAGAAAAGCTTATCTTGCCTCAAAAGTATTTATGCTGAGCATTCCCAGGATTAATTCAGTTTTAATAAGTCAAATATTTTATAACTTCCATGGGGTTCTGGCTTACTTAGCCTGTAATGATTACTAACACAACTGGTTCTAGTTACAACTCTGACAGTGATAAATTATAAAGTTATTACCCACATTTTTCTCCATCTTAATTCTTTAAGAAAAGGAAAGTAGATAAATCTTCTATATATAATAATTATAATAATAATTTGTATATATAATATAGTTTTCTTTGTTCCAGGCCAGATGTCTACCATGTGTGTCCTATATAGTAACGTTCATCACACATACCCCTAAGGAATTCCTATTAATTCTAGGGATGCTAGATTTACATTTGAAAATTGATTGGACATGCAGCTTACTTTCTTTGTTTTATGTTTTATAAGAGCATCTAGGTATACACACTAGGCATAAAAGACCCAAAGAAGATATCATATTAATGGCTGGCCATTCACATGATATAATAATATTGTTATTACTTTTATATCATTAATGTGTCACATATTACCATGGTGGACATTATTTACCCTTAGCCTAAGCTTCATTATGAAATGAGAACAATTTCAGTTTTAGTGTAACTAACATAGACATTATGAAGACTTAAGTGCAATAGCAATTCTCATATTATGCTTGTCTTTATTCCAGGATTAATGGACTGCTGTGTTATTTTTTGACCTGATGACTGGTGTATAAATGTATGATGCATGTTTCTATATAAACCTGGTGTTGCTAAAGGAAATGTTTAAGCAACAATATAAGTAGTATATTAATATTTGATTGCTTTTTGTAATGTTGGGAGTACCAGGCTTCTGTTGTAGAGCATTACATAGGCACCAATAATCTTTAGTCAATTTTTTCATGATGATCAGCCTCATATTTTAAGCAGTTTTACTGTACATGTAAAAGTGAAAAATATGTGCAGATATTTAATAATTACCCATATGTTTGTGAACTGAACTTCCAAACCTTTAATTATTACTGTATTTATTCCTATTGAGTCACTGAAACATAAGTGTAACGAAATCCAAAGTGTTAATTTTGTATAAATTCTCACATTTGTACATAAAGTTCACTCTTGACATTCACATATTTGCATTTACGAGTATGTCACATATGCCATATAAATAAGTAATACTAAACAAGGTTTTTGAATTATTTACAAGTATGGACATTTATTATTTAGCACATTTGTATTGTTATAGTATTGCAGGTATTGTTATAGTACCTGGCCTTAGAATCAATCATAAAGGTATTTGTGTCCAAAGACAACTCCAGACTTCTGGATTGATTATCACTGAAAACCAGTGTATTAAATAGATAATTTAAAAACTTCAATTCAAGTTACATCTATATATAATAGAGTTATATATGTTATGTAAGCTCAATGACTTTAAGTAGGTACTCTGTACCAGTAGTTAAGTGGTGCATTATAGTTCTGATTGTACTCCTTGATACAAATCTCCTTAGAGTTATACCTTAGTAATACGAGTATTTCCTGAAATCCGCAATATCTTGAAATACACCTAATCTGGATGTTAGGATATTCATATACCTAGCCCACAAGATATCAAATCAAACAGCTTTATATAGCTGGTAACTGATTAGATTTTATTATACATAATTTGTATATATGTGAGTAAGAGGTACTACAATATAACCCATGTAATATTGTTTACTTTGAGCCATGTATAGGTACCTGTTATTTGCTTATAAAACAGCTGAAATTGAGTAGGAACTATAGAGTATCCATAACAAATCAATGAACTCTGCTCAATTGTGTTGAGGTATTAACACAGAATGCTACTATCAAAGCTAGGACTTCAGACGCTGGTTCCAATATATGAGATACTTATAGTATTCTTTCTTCATGTGACTAAAAATATATTGGACAGATATGTGTCAGTATCAATAAGCCGGAGTCTTGTTTGCTTAATCATTGTCCTCCTGAGGTGGTTCTTTTGAGAGAGCATGCCTTCTGTTCTATTTCAGGTTAACATGAAACAGTTGTCATGTATATACACCAGTGTGTATGTGATAATGTGAGGAGCACATCTATTACCATTTGAGATCGAGCATTGGATTAACTAGTATACAAAGATAATTTTGTCATCAATGTTGTAAGATTTTTATCTTGACGCCATATATTAAATTTTAATATCATATAACACAATTGATTTGTGTGGAACGACCAATCTCAACCAATTTCAAATTGGCAACGGGGTGCTGCATAAAACATTTATGTCACAAATGTCTATTTTAGACATTGTTTTCTGATAAGATAGTTAGTCTTCTATCATTTGTAATGCAGCTAAGTGAGTTTCAATGTCTTCAGTATGATTCCGTTACATGAGCTCATGAGCATCATGCTGTGCGGTGAATCCTGATAAGATTCTTATATGCACGGGGTTATATTTGTTATGGGTTAGCGCACCAGCAATGTGATGATTCCTATTTTCTGTTCTCCACCATGTATTGCACATATTTTTATCGTGTGTATTGTGGTGGAGCATAAATGACCTATTATGACCTTTATAGGAAATGTACCAGGTTGATTTCCTCAGTTCTCATTGGAATATGTTATTCATCCAGTTGCTTCACACATACCTCCCAATTTTAGAGAACTCTGATGATATTATTGTATTCACTCGTTGTCCCAGTATGTTGACATAATATTTTCCATTTCTGTTAGGACACTGTTTTGTCATAAAGTTACAAATATGTTTTGCTATTTGCAATAACTCCATGAATGATTCCTGAAATTATAGCTGGTTCTGAAAATTATTTTGTCAGAGTTGGTATAACAGGGTTGGCATAACCTTGTGTTGTAGCAGCTCTAGCTTGGTGCTTATAAATCATTCATGCTTTATACTGTGTATTGTTAGTGCAATAGCTAGTGATGGGAGCATTCAAGCCATTTGCCACATATAAGTATTAGCGCAGGTATCTCGTACTTAATGGCGAATGAGTGAAATGTTTAGTGTCAAAAAAGTAACACTTGGAGTATCTCGTACTCGACGGTTCTGATGCTTTGTATATTCGACCACTTGCCACATAGAAATGTTAGCGCGAGTATCTCGTACTCAATGGCGAATGAGTGAACCGTTTAGTGTCATCAAAGTAACACTAGGAGTATCTCGTACTCGACGGTTGTGACTCTTTGAATATTTGAACATTTGCCACATATAAATGTTAGGGCCAGCATCTCGTGCTTAATGGTGAACATGGGAAACATTTAGTGTCGACAAAGCGACGCAACGAGTATCTCGTACTCAATGGCTCGAGTGCATTTTATATTTGGACCATTAATTGCTAAATTATATGCATAAAAATGCAAGCATCTTACGGTTAATGGCGAATATGAGCACCGTTTGGTGTCTGTAATGTGCAACAGCGAGATTGGCGTGCATGAATAGTTTTGAAGTTGTAGATACGAGAAAGTTTTTCGAACAATATAGTTTCTTTCTGAGAATATGTTAGTTATTTAGGCATTTTTATAGTCGTGCACACATACTGTAAAAGGTAAATAATGCATTATTTTCTTACATACCTGGTAACATAGATCCTGGTAAGTAATTTGTACATAACCTCTGAACCGGTGATCCAATCCGAAGAATTGCTTCGTAAATTCCTGCTACTGCGACTACAACTACGCGGACGTGATTCTTCATTCCTAGTTTCCATTTTCTTCATTTTTTCACTAGCTTTGCTTCACTATACACGTTCAACAAAACTTTGAAAAAATAGTATCACGATGCCTTGGAAGCGCGAAAAAGAAGTGAGGAATCCGGAGCTGTCACTGTCATACGCAGTGTCAGTGGTCTTTTAACTTTTTTTGTTTTTAAAGGCTAAACAATCGCGATGCCGACGAGTGGGAAGAAGGATACTACATTGTAATTATCAATTATATTTCAGATCACCATGAAATAAAATTAATTTTATAACTTAATGAATCTAAACTATTGTATAAAACCATTAATCTAAATTATATTTAATAAATCAGAAGCAATTTTGCTATGTATAAGTTTATATTAAATCCAATTAATCAGATTATATAGTAACTCAGACACAATTTAGGGAGAGTTCAGTTGCCTATATTACAGGTATTCTTTACCCAGTTTAGGCAGCTGACGATACTTAATTATGTTAAATAAAATACTTACTATTATATCAATATTACCTGAAGAATATTCAAATATACCTTTGTAATGCTTCATGAAATAAATAAATTTATTATTATATTATTATTATAAAAACCTACTAAAATAAATACACACAGTAAATAAGCAATCTCAGTATTGCTACTCATCACATCAACCCTGTTTACAGCAACCAAACTTTATACTCAGCTGTGTTTTGTGAATTTTTGTGGGATTGCTTCCCGCGGCGAATTTAATATTTCACGAAGCGACGCTTGCTTGCGGTACGTACTTTATGCAAATTGTGCTCGCAAAATATGTCCGAGTAACCTGCGGCAAGAGACCTTTCATGAAACATAAAATCAAAACATGTTCTACTCTAATAAAATGTTCATTTAAGTTTAAAAGGAAAGTAAATTGCTTCTGTCAAAGCATTACTGTCCTATTTTCATTTAGTCAGTATTGATATATGCTTATGATTATGCTTATGCCTATAAACATCAATTCGTAAAGTAGTGGTGAGAGGAGGATAGCTTAGTTCAGTGAGTATACAGTTTACGCGTCTGATTTTTTAAAAATAAACACTAAGAAATTAATTTTCAAAATAGATATCGTGAGGATACCATCATGTGTGAATAATGTATAAATCAACCAATTATATCATCTATTTCGTAAATATTTTGAAATTGAAATATTACAACATTAATTAAATGAATACGTTAACATTGAGATTAAAAATTCAAGGAACGTCCAGGTTGGGAGGCTATAATTTAGTATCAGCTTCAACTCAAAAAACCTTTAAAAAAACTACAAAAAATACAACACACATATAGTATACAAGAACCTAAATGAACTTGACTCAACTGAACTTAAATGAACCGAGAAGCTCCTAATTTATTCCCTAAAAAAACGAACGTAAATGAATAAAAAAGCCCAACATAAAATACGTTTTCCGAGTGCGAGCAACAGGGGTGTAATAGAACGTGTTACAGTAACTACACAATAAAGGGAGTCTGATAAGAGAGCTTTTGTTGAGCGCAATTAGGAGCCCGACGCCCTACGTGACGAGATAGCGCTCGTGCTAGTACTTTTGGGTCATAGAAAAGGGTTGGGGTAATTTTGTTACATAAATAATACACATATAGACTCGTATTTTCCCGCCACTTCGTACACGTAAATTATAAAATGAAATAATAATGACCAACTTTCACCAACCCCCTTTTTTATATATTCCTTTCTTACTATTACCATATAAAGAACCTACATTCATTGACATGTATTGAATTGACGAGTACATATTATTATTGTGATTTGAGTTCTTAAGCACCACCGCCACATTTGTTAACAGTGTTAGGCGCTACTGTATTATAGTTTTAAGGATGTGGCACGGCTGTCCTTAATTAATCGAATCCTGAGGATCAGTAAATTATAGGAGTACATTTATAAATATAAGTTTAATAAAGAAATAACAAGTTCATAAATATAGGTAACTGGGAAAAGTGAGAATTTATTGAGTTCTATCTGAAGCCGAATACATCTCTATTCGGTCGGTCGTTGCAATTCCTGAGAGCTAAGATGGTCAAAATTAAGTCAGCCGGCATGCACATCCTTTCACTGAAACGCGAGACCTCACGCTACAAATACATGTGACGGTACCTTACCAATCGAAATATAGTTACTCTACCACCTTTGAGAAGTATATCTGTGTATTATAATATAGTAGAAACAATATTATTCTGCCACCCTTCAGAAATCTACTAAGTATATATTATATAACCTAAAATTCCAAGTTGAAATTCTTACATAAGCTCTCGTTAGCAACCGATGTCAACATAAGCTCTTGTTCTTAAGAAGTTGTTACCTTACTACCTAGTTACGTGGATGTGGAGGATCAAACAAAGTCAAATTGTATCATTATTTTGTAGTGCCATACTTACGTTGAAATATGCTACAAAGTATGCTCTTAACATTTTGATAGGATAATCTTACTCAGTCGGAATATTGGGTAAATAATATTTTGATTATCACCCACTACTGGGCATATAACTAGTGGAAGCTTGAAGCATATTTCACCACGAAGCTCAATGCAAATTGAAGAATACGAATTACCTACTGTTAAATATTTTAAATCTGCTATAAGATCTTCGACTTGATTTAACGTCTGCTAGTCAATGGTTATAATAAGGACTGAAGACATAATGTGCTCTCAGACGGCAATATGCATCTTAAAACTGTTTATGACTAACTGCCACCCATCCAATCCCCGAATGTGCTCGACGTTGCTTAACATTGTAGGACAGTTACCATCTGTACAAGCTGCGGATTAGGGACCCAGAATCGAAATCTAAATTCATTATTTAACATTCTACCCGGTCAATGATCGAACCTAGGACGTACAAACAGTATGGTAGACAAGCATGATAATCACTACACCACATGGAACTTCAATACACAATACATTTTTATAATATAGGATAAGCAGACCAGCATGCAGTCCACCTGTGGCACCCACAATGTGTTGTCCACCCACAAGTGGCTACTGCCCCTCATGGACATCCGTAATCAGACCCAGATAGGATTAGATATTCCTATCTGAGGTCGGCCACAGATGCGCCGCTACATCTGATGACTAAGCAGGAACGCCTCGGATTAGTATATCTCTCTTACCACAGCCTTAAAAACAGGACACACACACACAGCGCTTAACAGTGCTGTTATGAGGTAGAAATAGGTGCCGCCGGAGTCGAACCACAAAGGATTCTACCACCTTCAATTACTCATCATCATAATGGGTGTTTATCTACAATTAAACACCCATAGGACGCATTAATAAAATCCGGTCCAATACACATTAACACAACAATTAGGGATACATGAGATGGGTATACAAAACATATGTTACTGAAGAAGCGACCCCTTCAAGCCATATCGATAACAAAAACAAAACATTTGTAGATATATTCACAGCGTCCATTAAACGTGTTCCAATATTGTATCATTCTCATACTTACCCCAACCAAAGCAAAGAGATAATATTACTAACGGTTTTTAGGTAACTGATACGAACCCTGAGACTAGTATGAGAAGGAGCCCCATGATTTTTGCTCATCTGTTTTTAATACATTTTAATTTTGTTAATGTAACGCTTAATGAGTAAAATCAAAATAGGTACTTGGTATAAGTATTATCGAAATACTTTTTTTCGATTTTTTCTTCTTTTTTTTACACCCCCAAGGTTCAAACGCCTAAGAAATTCCAAAAATAATATCCGTACTGAATTTAATGGTAACTTTTTAACGGAAAAGGACAACATCAGAAAAAACGACATTATTGAGATTTCATCAAAGATCCTAAGTCCTAAAAAGATTAATTTTTTCCTAAGAGAACATAGATGGCTATCACTACTTATCTTTTGGAGTGCGTGCTTGTTTCTGCTTCAGTTAAAAATTGAATACATGACCAATATCTACAGTAGTAAAAAGATATCTACTGTTAATGAAAAGATCCATAAAGTAAATTAAGATATATTTAGTCTTATGAATAAACAAAATGCAAAATAAATTTGCATAGAACTAGAGGTTGCCTGAATAATTTTTGCCTCAACACAGCAGCTGTCGCACTTGAGGCCCACGATCCGGTTGGAGTTTTAATTAATTTAATTAATGAACCCGAGAGGGCGCCACTTGTGTCGGGAGGTAAGCCCTCAGACTATGTAAGACAAGTTGGAAATAACGAAGTATGTTATATTTATTTAATTTATTTTCCGTCAATGAGTTCAATCTCGACTAGCAAATTGGTGCGTCTTCACAACATACAAAAATAGCATATATGTATACAATATGCAAACATTATATCTCAGCTTAAAAACTGAAAAAGCTTTTCTTTACCACAAATAGTCACTGTGTTAGAATAAAACTTAGCACCCCAGAATACAATGGTACAAAATGCACTGACGATAAAATCTTGTAAGAATATAAGGTTTTAAGTATATGGGTTTTTATTAATATAGCCTTTAAATTAAGTTCAAATTATTATCCATACCTTTCCTTAAAAGGAACATTTTGTTATCTACTTATATGAAGGGTTAATCACATTATCGAATTTACAACTTACGGAATTTTTATGTCCAATAATCGATGTTTATGTCAAAGCATGTTTTAGAAAATATTATAAATTTAAAAGTACATTCAAAATTGCCCCTTTAGTAAGGACCAATAGAACGTCGGTTTCCAGCTACCTGTTGCGAGCCCTTGGGACGTTGTTGCTATCATCGAATCATTTATTTCTTGGAAACTTTTACAGTAGCTTAAAGTAGCGTAGTAAAATGCGAGATATCTCTGGAGTTATCTGATTAAATATTAAATATATTTATCATGAAGAAAGTGAAGAAAAGCTTCCAAAAGTCAGGAAGCAAAACACTGAATTTATCATAAATGGATCGGTATTTTGGGTTAAATTGCGGCATCTGGAGATTAACGGCCATTATTCATATTCAATCTACCTAATATGTTTCTACTAAAAGATCGAGATTTAACAGTTTCTGCACATTAGAAATTGACAAAAATCGGGTAGATAAATTATTAATAACTGATAGTATTTGAGCCAACACATAGTCACATATGTCAGTATGGCACACACCACATTGCTGTTATAAGGTAATTAACGCGTAAAGGTCTATCTTTACTAAATTAAATCATCGGACGAATAAATATAGTTAAGTTTATGTAAAGTTGAGTTATTCATGCATAATACGAGTATAAATCAGGAAAGGGATTGAATGAATGGATGCGAAAAGAGGATCATCCCGAAACTAAAACTCATCTCGTGCGGCAATTTATTTAATAATCACAAATTAATTTATTTAACACATATTATATAAAAGTAATGTTAGGATACGGTGTTTTATTGTACCCTCGGGTTGTGTCAATTTTATCGGAATCACAGGAATTACAGGTACATTTATTTAAAAAAAAATAATAAGAAAAAAACTGTCAATGAAAGTTACGTTAATGAAATAAAATGCAAAAGATGCATTTGGCACATTTCTCACGAACAAGATTGTACCTATTTAGGTAAATAAAATTTAAAGTTCGAAAAATTATAATAGTATTTAAAATAATACATTTTAAGTTTTTTTAGATCTTATAAACTTATGTTTGAAAATTCCAAAGCAATCCGCAGGATTTTCATGCAAGGACCAAGAAATTTACGCAAAGGAACATTGGCTCATTTTAATCCGAAAATATAAATGAATCACGTGTAAAAACCATGACCCGGGATTAACATAGGCGGATTAACATACCGCAGATAAATTTATCTCACATAAAATCATTCGTAGTACATTAACGAAAGGCGACTCACTATTGAATTTCCATTTGAGAATCTGGGTCACTACTAGCCAAGCCATTAAGGCCAACTGAAAGTTTGTCCGGAATTCGCAATAGTCTAAATGCTCCAATAAAAATAACTTCGCTCTTTTGTTACCAAAAGTACTAGATATTTAATCCTTTCCGGTTCGTAAAATTTTCGCTGTTCCAATTCTCTGATTTCCTATTTTTGAGATTTGATAATAAATATTTATTTTATGTAACAATATTGAAATATGTCGTCGGGTTTAGCCTCAAGCTAGATTAAACGTCTAATATTCGACAATTGGCGCACCAGGTATAAAATACCACACAGGGTATAAAATTGCACCGTCAATCTTTCTGTCCATCTATATTTAGCTACCCAATATCTGGAGGCACGGCAGTGCCTCCGCCAAGTCGAGCCAAAGCCAAAAAAAGCGGCACGGCCGTAGCATTCTTTTCTCGAAGCAATTCGGCCCATTTTCGACCTCCTGTAACTTCGTTGCATATGAAGCTAGAAGCCTGAATTTTCAGGAGCCAAGCAAGCATTGTGTAGACACGGTATATTTCAAATTTCATTAAATTTGAACCAGTAGTTTAAGAATTACAAGTAGTCAAAATTCGTAATTTTGTCACTCACTCACTCACTGACTGACCGATCATCAAAAGTTTAAGGCACTTCTAGCAGCCATAGAAGGTTGAAATTGAGAATACAATTAGTGTTTATTATATAACTCTAGGGAAAACTAAAATATTTTGCAATTTCTGTCCAGTTATCTAGATACACCAACTACATTAAATAACTTTGTATCCTATATAAGTTATATAGGATGACAAAGTTACATTTGCAGTTAATGAATCTGTGTTTCTGTCCGCGAAATGTACGAGTAGTAGGGGAGCCCATGATGTTAAATGGGTAGAAACTCGAGCGTCGATAGGACCTATACGATTATGTAGATTACACGTTAGAGTGAAGAAAAGGTTGTGTGATATTTTTCGATTCACCGTGGGAATAGTTTCTAGACGATTCGAAAGATGTAAAAAGCAGAGTCAGACATACTCAAGGCGCGGCAGGTTAGTGATAGTGTATATATCTCTGATGCCGGAAATATGTTTATCTGCTGGTTTGCATATTGGGGCAGCCATACGAGAGGTAAAAATGGAAAAAAAAAGTAACCAGCGCATTCGATTTTCAAAGGGGATATGAAGTTACCCCAGATGAGTCGCCCATTCGAAAGACTGACGATCCGATTCGAAAGACTGTCAGTGACTCTTCGAAAATGCAAAAAAAAACCGTTATCATGCCACACTAGAGGGCGTAAGATTATTATACAGGAAATTCCAGCTGATGTTTTACTTATCATAACCCTTCATCTGACGATTTAGTGGAGGGGTTTTTTATATTGACGATTTGAATAAAAATAGAATGAGAATGTATGAAGAATAATGTATTTTCCATAAAATTAGCCTTTTCCTTTCGTTTGTTACACAGCATTACTTTTCAGGGATTCATGCTAATAAGTAGAGCTATCAGATAGTGTATATACATATTTTCCTTTTAAATAAGTTTTTTGTCACTACATCAACGTGTGGTATGATTATGATGTTACCCGTTTTCTAGCATTATTTCCTTTATATTAAAAAATGACCGCACTCGAGTATGTCCAGGTATAGATTTTTTTGCAACCTTATTACTCCCTAACGCTGCCCTCAAATCGTCAGGTTAAAATTTATTGTTTTCAGCATGTAATTAAGCTACTGTAGATAATACTATTTTTTTAAACACCCTGGTTGAACCCCCAAAATGGATGGTTTAAGATACTCTATAGGATGTAAGGTATCTCCCATATCTTAATCTGCCGCGTTCGAGTCACTCTCAAAATCCCGTCTTGGGCTCCCCTACTATTATTGGCGACGACTTCAATTGTTTCTATTCTCGAGACATAAGACGTTTTCTATTCCAACTTCAATTTAAATTCAATACAAATAATTGGTGAAGTGCGAATCGAACTCTTACACTGAGGGTTCCGTACCACAAAAAAAATTGTTTTTTTATTTTTATTTTTACTAATTGATATTATAGCTGCCATATAATGCATTGTGAACATTTCAACTGTAACATCTACGGTTCAATCATTAAAATGAAAAACGCCAAAAAATAGCAGGTCCTTATATGTTTGTCCCTGTAGTTCCTGGACTAAAAAAGGGCTACGATATCCCGTGCCTGTCGTAAGAAGCGACTAAAAGGGGGCTTCCAGAGTTGGGAGTGGCAGCAAGGAGCTCGAACCGTCCAATTAGTGTCCCTGGGAAGGACGGCGGTATGTGTAGTCGCATACCGTCGTGAACACGGGATAGTTTAGGAGGAGCGAAAACTGCCCAGGGCAGAGCTTGATCGGGGCATTGCGCTTGGAGGACTTCGGTTGCGTTCCGTCGGAGATCCCGGAGTTCTCCAACAAACGTTGAGGACAGCCACCCGGCATCACTCCCACGTCGTCGAGTACCTTTTGAAGATTTCCTCCTCATAAAGAAAAAGAAGGTCCTTGTATGGCAACTCCTTTATATGAAAGTTTTTCTTTTTACTTTTAGTACTTGTTATTAAAGCGGCCACCATTATATATATTCCGTAAAAAAATAAGTTTCTATCTATTAAGGTTCCAGAAATAGAGCTCTATGTCAGACAGACAGCTTAGAAATAGGGTTCCGTTTTTACCCTTTGGGTATGGAACCCTAAAAAGTAATATAATATCAAAAACATTCCGAATTTCTGACAAATGTCATGACAAAAAACTAGATGTTACGGCTAATGTGCCTAAATCAGTTAAAACGCAGATTAGCTTGCCCATTACCTAAAGTACAAAACGAAGATTGTATCAATTTTCACCCCTTGACGTCGACCCGTGCATGTCATGATGCGTCGTCGTGTCATGAATTTACGACAAACATTGTATATTTGCACGAAACAATATCGCTTTGTGGCACAATGTCGCTATGTGTCACGATACGTCATCGTGTCGTAAAAAGGCATGTGTTTTAGCCCTAAGAACAAGTCTGAAAAGATTTTTCGAATTTTAACTACATAGTTAATCTGCATATTTTCTAGCTAATCTTAAGACTGCCTAGTATAGTTAATGTGTATGCTAACGTATTCTACAATATAACGGTAACATACAAAAAATACGATAACTGTCGTGAGGTAAAGCAACTGTCACCGTATTATAAAATAATAATAAGTTTGTTTCCAAGGAAACAAATGTGCAAATTTCGGCCTTATTGCGCTTAAATAAATGTCTGTATGAAAATAATAAGCTTACATATACAAATTTACAATGTTCACAATGGAAAATCCCTAATAACTTCTAAACGGATTACCCTTATTACACAATTCCTTTTGCCCTATCTGTTTTAGACCTAAATCTACCAAATGGCCTTAAAGACAAACCAATATCTACACAAACAAAAAATCATGTTTTCAACTTACGTAATATTTGATACGTAATATTACATAAATTTAGTTAAGTTCGTTTCAAATTATTCGAAATAAGAAACTGTTATATAAATCGAGCTTAGATAGCCACTTTATAACATATTCTTGCCATGATCACCAAAAATATCATCTTCTTGTGGCTCGGTACAACAGCAAATACCGACTTACCTCCCTAAAAAATTGATAGCTATAAAAACGAAAATGCACAGTTTAATGTTGAATTTAAACAACCGTCCATTGCACAATTAGGGTATTTTTTTTGCTCCATTGCTCGTACAAAACAAACATAATAGTTATATATAAAATGATATTGTTCGGTGAGCTAAGTTTTAAATAGAAGTGAATAAAAATATAGTCTAGCTGAAAATATGTATTATTAATATACTCTGGAAATATTAATTCTAAAAATAACTACAGGTTGAATGCAGAGGACAAGTGCAGACTAATAATTTAAGTATGAATTTGTTAGCGGTGAGTAAACTTACTGAAAAAGGATTTACTGTTAATTTCATGAAAAACGGTTGCACTATTAGTAACTCTATGGATAATATCATCGCAACTGGCCACAACGTAAATGGTATATATAAATTTACACAATTTGTCAAATCACCGATATGTAATTTGACAATGTCAAATAAATATTGGCATAGAAGACTAGCCCATATTAATCCGGAATATATGCGAATTTTAAAGAATATTGTGACTGGTCTTGATAATGTGAACATTACGACGGATATGACGAATAGTAAGAAACCATTTCCAAACCTCTGAACGCGAACGAACGATATACTGGAGATCGTACATACAGATTTATGTGGTCCCATGGAAGCTACTTCACTCAACGGTTCAAGGTACATGTTATTATTTATCGACTATTATTCTCGAATGACACGATGAATGTTTATTTTCTAAAACATAAGAGTGAGTCTTTAAGAAATTTCAAAAATATAAAGTGTTGAAAAGGGAACTAGCAAGTCGAACAAATGTATGAGATCAGATAGTGGGACGAAATTTTGTAATAGAGCTTTCAATATTTTCTTGTCAACAAATGGAATTCTACATCAGAAGGCGATACTATATACCCCTAAACAAATTGTTGTGGTTGAAACAGCTAACAGAACTATTATTGTAAATGGAGAAGTCTAAAACGAATGTTATCATTATTAAATAAATATTTCATTTCATTTCAGAAGTCTATTATAAATTGAAACGAATTTGAGCAAGAGCAGAAAATACTGTGGTTTATATCAAAAACCGGAGTCCGACGAAGTCAGTGAAAGATTACCAATGATTTTTGTCGGATATTCAGAAGAAAGTAAGGGATGTCGATTATTTAATACGAAGACAATCAAAAAAAATCACAATAAATAAATAAATGAATCACAATCAGTAGAGATGTTTTTTCCTGAGGATAATGGGAATAATTTCAGTTGTCAAAATAGTAACTTTTTTAGATTTAATTTATTGTCATGTTCGAATGAAAGTGATGATGAATGGCAAGATTATTTACATAACTACAAAGACAAACTACAAAAATTTAATTGGCTTTAAAAAATCTGTTGTTGAGATTCAACTAGTAGAACGTACCGGAAAGGAAAAGAGTAGAAATATCTACAAAAAGGAATGAGATGCCATCAAAAACAATGCTTGTAAAAAGATCCAAGTCTCGCCATTCAGTTCTTCTACCGTAAAAAGGTTTGAGATCTATGTAAAACCAAGCCGGTAAATGTATGCAGTCCCTACTTAAGGGACCTTCTGTCTTAAGGTATTATCTCACTATCTAACCTAACAACATCTCATGGGACCATACCAATATTAAAAATCTTTTATGTTCTAAATAAATTGACGTGGCAATCGTACTAATGTTACCTGTGTGATGCGATATGATAAGATGAAAACACAATGTGACTTGCAGTACGATTGCCACGTTAATTTATTTAGAACATAAAAGATTTTTAATATTGGTATGGTCCCATGAGATGTTGTTAGGTTAGATAGTGAGATAATACCTTAAGACAGAAGGTCCCTTAAGTAGGGACTGCATACATTTACCGGCTTGGTTTTACATAGATCTCAAACCTTTTTACGGTAGAAGAACTGAATGGCGAGACTTGGATCTTTTTACAAGCATTGTTTTTGATGGCATCTATTTATTTCTATTGCAGAAAATGCTTGATGTAATAAATTTTTAATTTTATTTCCATTCGAGTGTTGATAACAATCTGGAAACTGAAAAAACAAAACAATAAAGAATATTATTTTTTCACACTTCTTTTTTTTTTACTTCCGATCGAAACGTTTCAATAACTCGGCCCCACGTGAAACTAATTGCCGACCCTTGGTCTAGATATTAAAAGTTCGCGCGATCATGAAAGTTTCAACGAATTTAACCTTATCCCCAAAAATATATAATATAATCCACGAAATTACACGGCTATCCCCGAGAACAAAGAAGGAATTGATAAGCCGCCGCTGTCCGTTTGTTTTACCATTTATCTTCAGATAATTACGAAGAACGCGCGCGATTCCTAAAGGAGGCATTTATTTAGATTTACAGCCCCAATAGTGACGATGCAAATCGCTTTAAAGGTCTCTCTAATAAATACGCCTGCGAGGGTCCAAAATTACGAGTTTCTGGATTCAGAATTACAAAATTCTGCCCATATTTAAGACACGGCTTTACAGATCGAAATTTGTAATGCGTAAGCGTGGCAGATAAAGTTTTGCCAGCAAGCCCGAACCCGTAAATTGAATGGATTTGTACCCTAGTAGTGTACACATATAACCAAAATTATAACTGTAAGTATGTAGATACATTGTAGAACATAATTTATTATAACATTTTTATCTCAAAAAGTTTAGTATACGGCCATGAGAGCAATTCACCTAATGGTAAGTAGTCATCGCTGCCCATGGACTTCTGAAACGAACCCATACAAAACAGGGGTTCCCTCTGAAGTTGATCATAGATGCTTTGGCACTAAGATGGTCGCCTTAAAATACTGAAAATTAGCCAGTATCCACCCTGCCACCGATAATCCATCCGTACCATTTCTACCACCATACAAATTGTATTTGTATTAAACAAAATGTTGTTATACGATATAACGCCGCAGTATGAGTCCAGTATGTACGTTGTAAAATAAAGCAGGTCCCAATATGACGCCCAGCTTTTGCAATGTTGGTAGTATCCCAGTTGAGTTGTCGGCTTGTTTCATTATTAGTTTAGTTTGTTATTACATATTACAACACGAAGGATGTATTGGACCCTTTCCAATCCTTAACCTAATACCCTAATACCTACACGTATAGGTACATACTATAGGTACATTATATAGTACCTACGTGTATAGTATCCGAATTTACAAAAGCGCAGTATACTTATTAATCTTATTTTTTGATCTTCCTATTAGTATAGTTATAGTTACGTGATGTAGTTACATCTCGAGGGACGAATTAATCTTTGGCATTACTACTTCAGTCAGTCTGTTAAAAGATCAATCCAATCAGTCGTTTAACCTTTTAGGGGATCCAAAGGGGATTTGTGGGACTAGGGAGGAGTGGGCAGCGCGATTTATAAACCGAAAAGCGAGTCAAAATAACTCGCCAATCCCTGCCTGCCGCGACAGCCCGGCTCTGTTTGCCAGTCACCAGATTTTGTCTCCGAATTGCATTAAAAAAAGCACGTAATTTTGGGTAGAGGGGAGTAGTCTAAATTACCTTATGATAATGATACCAGATATGATCGCAATCCAAACACAGATGTATAGTCCGCGCCAAACTGCTAGTCCGCTCTGAAGTTGTTGCGAGCAGGCGTAGTCATACTATTTACTACGGCATCGATTCATTTCTATATTCAGATCGGACTAGCGGTTTTACGTGGACTATACCGTCTTTTAAAACCGACCTTTGAAGTTTTCAGATTACGCATGACTAATGTTGAGCTTTCTTTACGGCTTGTTCTTGTTTTACGGACAATTTTTATTCGTGCTTTTCTCTTACTGGTAGCATGACCGTAAAAGGGTCATAAACTTGTTCCATAAACGTCATGATAGCACTGACTAAGCGCACTATTGCCATAAAGTCTTGTATTAAGGTAATAGAAAATTTAATCATCCATTCAGAGTGGCCAGAAATTCTTTATTTTTGTCCTATCGACAACAAACATTTTTGTGTTGTGGGTCTTATAGTTTGTAGTCGACATTATTATTTCTTAAATCTGTACCTACCTGCCATATAATTTACGCAAAAAAAATTGAAATTAAAAGGCTGAGAAACAAAAAAAATGGTTTTTGAATAGTAGTTCCATGTTCGAGTACTGTGGTACTACCAAAAGGTGCATATAAATTTCGAGTATAATAAACACAACAATCGAAAATTTCCTTAGCATAAAAGATTACTTGAAAACTACTTTCATATTTTGCTTACACCCAAGACTCCGCCTCTGAACTGCCTCTTTATTATCAAACATATTTTAGTCTTAAACCAGCCTTGTAATTCTGAATTTTGTAGATTCCGCAGGACGAGCGATACAGAACTCCCCCTCCTCCCGCACTCGGAACATACAATACATGATTAATACATGACTTGATACTTGAAAATATTTATCTAGGACTCGAAAAATAACATCTGCCTACAAATAACACTGTTTCATGCTCAATTTCGCTATCCATATCACCATTCACTCACAAATCATTCTACCTTCATATAAATCATAAGGAAATACGCGGTTACCCTAAGCACGCCGCATTCATAAAATATTAGCTTTTGTGCGAAGGTAATCTCGCTAATGGCGCCCGCCGCAGCTAATTACCGCTGTGCCGTGCGTTCCGTATTAACTACTCATGAGAACATACTGTTTATGTATCATCTAAATTCGTCTTGAAATTGCGTATGGGGTATGGATTATTTCTAGCGTATCGTTGGTAGGATTTGGATGCCATCATCATCAACAACTCATTACTGTCCCACTGCTGGGCACAGGTCTTCTCTCATAATGAGAAGAATTAGGCCACAGTCCACCGCGCTGACCAAGTGCGTAATGGTAGATACCTTTGAGATTTTTTTTATAAATCTCTCAGGTATGCAGATTTCCTCACGATGTTTTCCTTCACCGTCTAGCAAGTGATAATTAATTTCTAATATACACATAACTTTGAAAAATCAGAGGAGGTCCGGGATTGAACCAAGGACTCCTCGATCGGAGAGGCCGAGTTTCTTAACCACTAGGCTATCACTGCTTTTATTTGGATGCCGGCTAACTTATATTTGAAGGACAATCTAAGTCCTCAGACGTGATAACGCATCTGTGGTCTGCTTCAGGTAGACAGCCTGTTTTATATAGAGTTAATTAAAGATTTATAGGGGCAGTAGTGACGTGACAACTTACCAGCAGACAATCTAATTGAATCTTATAAAAAAATGTTGTTTCAAAGGCACCTTCATTAATATAAGGAGTGCTGTCATGCCTAATTGTTTTTTATCTTTACAAAGCATTATCATTTTGTTATTAAAATAAATCAAGATCCCACCAAATCCAACTGTTTCATTATAATTTAAATCATTAGATAGGACAAATAGGAAAAGGATTAATGAAAATATAAAGATATTGAGTTCAATATGAAAAAAAATAATTTATTTCTTGACTAACGTATAAAAAAAATCATCGCTTTACTTTCAATATTAAATCACATTACAAGATAACGTTATACATATCACCTTTATTTGTATTAAGGTACTTATCAGAGGAGTATTATATTTAGGTAGGCTCAGAACTGTTTACTGTAATACAAGTCGATCATATCTATCTAATATTAAAAGAAATATTTTGTGATGTCTGACGAAAAGAAAAAAACATCTATCAATTACTCAAAGTATACTTGTATATTGGTCCACAAAGTATAAAAATATATTTTTGTCGACCAATACATATAATAAAATAAAAGAATTTAAGACTAGTTCATGGTTTAGAATTGCTTGGTAAACCTAGTACATATTCTTAAAACTTACTAAAATGATAAACTATAGTACTTTTAAAACTTATATCAATCTACTAATAAAGGTACAGCATACAAATGACTTGTATTACAGTTGTATGTAGTCTTAAATATAGATAAAGTATTGCCTTCCTTCAATAATGACACATCTCAAAAAACGGCGAAGATGAAGAATGGTTGAATAAAAGATTTGGAAAATACAAAAAATATGATAAATAACATTGACAAAACCTTAAACATCTTTCTGGCGATTTATATTACTTTCATAGTAATAACTAATAAGATAATATTAATAAGTTATGAAATACAATATATCTCAAAGGTGACTGACTGACATAGTGATCTATCAACGCACAGCCCAAACCACTAGACGGATCGGGCTGAAATTTGGCATGCAGATAGATGTTATGACGTAGACATCCGCTAAGAAAGGATTTTGATCAATTCTACCCCCAAGGGGATAAAATAGGGGATGAAAATATTACTTCGTAACGCGAGCGAAGCCGCGGGCAAAAGATCGTGAAATATAATTTTAGAAATAAATCGGAATAACTTGACGTTTTCATCTAATAATTAGCGTAAGCTCTTGTAAGGTAAAGTATTTGTAGGAAAATTATCGCTTTCCTATTGATAATTTGGCATGAGATTTGCAAATGTGTCATTATTGAAATAAAGCACATTTATAAATTGATAATATAATTTGTTCTTAAGTTGTAACGCCGTACTCACGATACCACGCTATATAAATATGAAGTCTTCATTGTACATTTGTATAGAAAAGGTTTTGTTGTCCACAATATACATATTTTTGTGCTCAAATAATTACATAATCATAAATATCGTACAAACTTTGATTCAACATAAATGTATTATTCTGTGACCAAAACTCTAAACAATTGGCGTAAACGTATTTTGGTATATAAAAAAAAAACTTTAGTCATCAATAATAAGACATTTATGTTAAAACAAAGATGAAAGATACGTGTTATAGAATTATCAATGCCAAATTTTAAAAATTAATTTAATCATATAATTTCCAATACTTTTTTTTCTCGCGTTACAATATAACACTTAGCTAGACTAGATTTGTTTATCTGTAGTAATAACAGATTTATTATTATATATTCCAACTGTTTTCCAGTCTCGGTCTACTTAGGTTCTACAGAAACTAATAATCATATTTATTGATAAATGAGAAGAAATAAGTCTGACTTTAAGGTTCAATATTTCTTCATCCAGATATAGATATAGTTAAAATTGTGAAATAAACATTAAATCACAATATTAAAAAGATAAAATTATTTGATAACAACTATACAAAACATAACAAAAATTAGCAAGTTATTGTTCTTCATTTAAGTGGGTCCAATTCATGGTAGCTAAAATTGTATCACATGCCATAAAATGTGTTTACCGCTAAGTCTACCGAAACTGGATAACGTTTGGCATATTAATAATTTTATTATATTATGATACACATTTTTTAAAGGTTTATAAGTTATACAATTTTCATTGAAAGTGTGCAAAAATACATATATTAATTTTGAAAAATATAGTCAAATTTTAGTGGCCGTTATTAATTAGCTTAGGCCTTTAACATACTAGCTAATATATTTAAATGGAAGCTGCATTATATGACATGTGTTAAACACCATACATATTTATATATAAATATAACTCATATTCACGACTTTGTCAAACTCAGTCACAAAACGAACGAACGAATGATGTTTTCGTTTTCTCAAACCTATATGATCACAATATATATAATATATATTAACATTAAATTAAAGATATAAAATACATATTATATTATTATCGAATAAAAATCACAGATTCCAACGTACGCTCCACATCGGCATTACATATTTATTATGTGTAAATTTATTAAGCAATCATCAAGTAGATACTAAATTGTATGAACTTAGGAATAGTCTATTAATCACGTGACGCTCGAGTATGGGGTCCGTAAAAAGAGGTTGGAGGTGTACTGATATAATATCACATCATTTTTAATTTTTTTCAAATCCCGATATTTACTTGTCGTAACCGAGTTACCAGTTCGTTATATTTTTCATGTGTTTTTCACATGATTACTATTTTTACCACGCTTTATTAACTTGGGTTGTATGTATGTATGTATCTATGTAACGGAATCTTTGAACTCGATTTTTACCCAGTTTGAAAGGTCCGATTAATTTAAAATTTTGAACAATTATCACGAACCGATGTCAATACACGATTTTAATAATTTTATCACATTCTCCTCATCAGGATCGTCAGGAATCAGGATTACCGATTTTCCTTGTGCGATTTTAGCGTGGTTTTTAGTTTTTAAACTATGTATTTATTATGATTATTTTCATTCCGTTCAGAAACAACTAGCAACATTTTCATCATAGTGGATTTATGAAAATGTTGCTAGTTGTTTCTGAACGGAACAACTTATTAAAAATTAATTTTTAACGAACATATGTGTGTGTGTGTGTATTTCTAATACTTTGACATGCTCTAGAGCCCAAACGCCTTGACGCATTTTAACACATGAGGTGTATGTTGTTTTAAGCAGTTTAATTTTAAAATAATTGCTAGTCTAGAACTGTATTTAATGAAAATTCCGATTTAATTAGGTACTTAAACTAAAAAAATACCAGAGGGGGTAAACCTATACCACAAAGGGGGAAACAGGAGGGTTTTCATTTTTTCTGAACTAAACGTGATTAATAGACATCCCCTTACTCATACATTACTGAAATACTCCGCGCTTGGTGCTCACCTTACCTCTAACACTGAATAGTGATTATTTAATTAATAATTCAAAATATTTACATAAAGCTTAAAATATAAACATCGTATTTAACTCATTGTGATATGATTATTTTTGAACTATAATTAAAATATATGTTGAGTTCAAAGTTATGTTGAAAAGCACCGTGAATTGTGAAAGTACCCACGAATTGTTCGAATTTAGTTGAAAATACTTATTATAAAGCTGGCTAATTTTCATAGTGTTGCCATTGCTATTCTGTTATAAAAGTGTGACCTGTGTAGAATAATTTAAATAAACGTGGGAATGACGTCATTTATGTTTAAACGATGTTTGAATTAATCAATACAATTTGAATTTATAATGTAGTGGTTTTCTTTAAATCTCAAGCTTTTTACTAAGAATAAATGTTTTATTAATCTTTAATACTGCTAATTTTAAGAAAATTTTACACCGCGATAAAATATTTAAAGGCACAAACATCTAAAGCCTGGCTAAGTAAAAAGCTTAGCATAGTAAAATAGTGTGGTAAACAAAATAAAATGACAAATTTTTAATTATTATATTAAAATTTATCGCCTAAAATACATTAATATATTTTTTTAGGCTTTCAATATTTGACATAAAACGATTTTTAGTTATCTATTTCGTCGCAAGGTTTTTATCCTGCGTCCCTTTCCTGGGCTATACTCAGGTAGTCATATTTTAACAATTAATTTTGATATTATCGTAACGTCATTCCCACGACATTCAAACCTACCTATAGCTGATACCGTATTTAGTGGCGACCTGTGGCGTATGAGTGGTTGCCACCGATAGTAGGAGGGGGACATCGTTGACATCGATGTTGAGTGATTTCGTGAGTGTCGCGATGTCGCAGAAGTCCGTCGACATCAACATGTCCGCTAGAGTCTTGGATAGGACGCAGAACTCGCGTAGCTTGCTCTCTAGGTAGAGGAGACACTAGAATGAAAAGTAAATTAACTCTTTATAGTTTTTATATAAATCTAATAATAATTTATTTGAAATAAAATGATACTTTTGAAATGATATTTTTATTAATTGTATAAATTTTAAATAATAAGTAATTGGAATTGCTTAGTTGTAGGAAAATATCTGTGCTGAACCGTGGAAAATAAAGGGAATTAAATAAATTAAAATTATTCTTATGGTTTGTTTCCATAAATTATGAGTTATTTCAATTGATTAACGGACTATATTTTGGTAAATGTTTTCCGCCAGTTATTAATAATTCAATTTTGTCTTCCAAAAATCGACATTTATTGTATACCATCACAGATTAAAAAAAAATGAACATTCTGAACCATTGACAATTAAAAAATAAATGTCTATCGTATCGTTCCACTACGACCAATCCATAGAGAAAAATGTATTTTCCAAAACAAATGCACATAGCCGACGCTCAAAATATATGAGTGTGGTGCTGACCTGCGCGGGCGGCACGCGCGCGCGGCGCATGGCGGGCAGCGCGTCGAGCAGCGCGCCCACCAGCGGCGACAGCGCGCCCGGCCCGCACGCCCGCCCCACCACGCGCACCTCCCTGACACAACACACACCATTACACCATATATAAATGTACACAAATACTATCACTTTACACAATACTTCAATTATTAAACAACTATTTCACCCTAATAACCCTCCACGCGCACCTCCCTGACACACAACACACTTCATTACACCATATATACATTTATTGAAAGATTTAAGGATTTTATTGAAGCTGTACACATTTTCACAATTTGTACATTCGTAAACAACTGTGTCGCAGCCGATTACGCCCCCTCTGAACACGAAGGAAGTTTGTTCCAAAAGCTATACATACAATACGGATAATGATAATTTTGGTAAATATTCTATTACAAATATAAATATACACAAATACTACCACTTTACACAATACTTCAATTATTAAACAACTATTTCAACCTAATAGGAGCAGTGTTAAGCGCTGCTGTGCTCTGGTTTTAATAGTGTGGTAAGGGAGACATTCTTATCCGAGGCGATCCCCACCTTAGTCTGCAGGTGTAACAGCACATCTGTGGCCTATGTAATCCCAGAGAGACAAATAAAAAACTGCAACTGTTATTTGCCAAAACTTTCACATGAGTAGGTAAAAATTTGCGAAGGTACCACTGCCATCATTTCTGACTCATAAGTAGTTTAAGTTTACAAACATGGCGGTGAGTGTAACATTATGTTCTTTACTAAAATACCCCTAGTGAAATAAAATTTAAGCAAAAATACATAAGTCATGTATTTTTTAAACAAAATCTAAATACAGTTTTATTTATGAATGTAAATAACACCTATTTCTTGTGCTATAGTAAAGTATACTAACCATGTGTTAGTGTCCCCAACAATGGCTACAGTTTGTATAGGCGAATCGGCAGCCCTGTTCAGGTACATTGTTAAGTCGAGATCCCTCCGCAACTCCGCCTCCCAACTAGTTGGGTTCGCTATTGTCCCTGCAATCACAAGAAACTAATATAATATACAGAGACATCATAGTAGATTACTTCTAACAAATTACTTGAATCTCACAGAAAAAAGTTTAAACAAACACTATGTTAAAAGCAGTACGCTTTATATATATAGGCTGAGTGATTATTTGACTGATAAAATGATGTGGTCTGAAGTAGCTCCAACTCCACATGTACCATTTAGGTTACCATTGTATAAAACATTTATTTTTTAAAAAAGATGTGTGTTATGGAGTTTCTTTCGCCGCTTCTTCTCAATACAATTCAAAAAGTGCTCTGTTAATATTTCTCTGTTAATATGCTCTGTTCTATTTTGAATAAAAAAAAATATTTGATTTATTTAAGTATTTATGTATAATTTATATCGCCCACACTTATTATTTACAGTTTTATATTTTTATACGACATTGCGATAGTAAAAGGTTTGCAAATTAGAATTGGTGTACGAAAAACTAACAGACCTTTCCGAAGTAATCCATCATCATATTAATAATGTCAAGATACTGAATTTATAACTGGCGTTATTAAGTTTATTACTGATAAAAAATAAGACAAGCAATGAATTAGTTAAGAGGGTTCAATAGAGCTGGATAATATAATAATAATATAAATAAGTTATATGGCTATATAATAGGTACAATAATATCCTACTTAACTTTAAATACAGTCAATAAGCTATAGGTGTATACACTAATCATCAGATATTCATTTTATTACATATAAAAGCAGTTTATATGCTAATTAACATATCTTTATTCCCTGTTGATAAATTAAGAATGTCTCGTTAAGCGGAATTTCCAAGAGAAATGCTTACATTAATTAATTGATAACACTATATTAGATTTAACATCTACACCTTATCTAAATAAAGCACTTTGTTCTATAAATATGTGAAATAGTTTATATTATACCACTCTATTTGAACTTTCCAACTCATTTTATCTTTGCACACGTTAAGTATATTTACTTTAAGTAATAAATACGATCTGTGTCGTCATTCAATAATAAATATATACGATAAGATACATTATCTTACAAGTAAACAATTAGTATTGATTGCTATTCCATTGCTAAGCGTTTTCTACATGTAATCCTAAATTGGTAGACTCCCAGGAAAAGCGGAACATCATAACTTAATGCACATAATATCTTAATGATATCTTATATGCACATAATTACGGGTAAAACGTAAAATAATATCACTAATTCGATAATGAATAAATATGATGAGTATTCAGTTATCTAGAGATTTAACCTACAGAAAACGGGGAGGGAACGGTGTTGTAGCGATGTAGGAGGCGATTGCTGTCTTTTTGTAATTTTAAAACTAAAACGAATGAATTAGACCGTTAGAAAATAAAAGTTTCTACTTCCTAGAAGTCGAAATAAGTTTCAGAATCTCTAGTATAAAGTATAATGGCCTCACCTTGTAATATTAAATCAGGTACATAATGATCGGTGACTCCGCCCAGCAGCGTGGCATCGAACCCGGAGCGCGCCTCTACCGCACACGACCTAGCGCACACGCGCGGCAACGGGAACTCTATCACTTGCTTCACTGCCACTCTATCTCCATTCAACCGTCCGTCGTGCCTGTCCAACCCGGCCCTCGACTCCTCCAATCTCCGCTTTACGTTCACTATTATCGTGTTCTCTTTCCGTTTTCTCACAAAGGTCTTCGGCGACATCTCTCTGGTCTCACTCTCTATGGTTTCCTTCGCGTACTGTGGTTCCGACTGTCGCGGCAGATCGTTCATGCACTCCATCTCTGAAGCGTTTGTAGGCGTTTGCAGCATCGACTCCATCAACTGACACTTGTAACATATATCGCATCTCTCCTCCTGTATCGGAGGCACCACCGTGGGGTCGAACTGGAAGTTGTCAAGCTTCAAGTTGCCCGGCTTGCCGATGTAGTGTCTGTCTAGTATCTCTAAGTTTTTGCTCTTCATATAATTAGTGACTATCTGTGGGTACTTATCGAATTCGAACTTAAAACCGGAATGTTTTATTGGCTTGGAATGTTGAAGTGTTTGACTGCAGCACTTCGTGGGGTTCTCCGCGCTGCCCGACGACTTCTCCTGATCACAGGTTCCTCGGTCACATTTCTCCGATTTCTCGGGTAGGTCGAGATTGACCGGCTCGTTGTGAACCTTGGAAGACCTCTTCACGCTCTTGCCTCCGTTGGACTTATTCTTCAAACCCACTAACTTCTCATCGTCACCCAACACGAACACGACTTTCTTCTCCTCGGACTCCTCCGAGAGCGACGAGTTTAAGCTTGAATCTGACGAGTTCAGCGGGATCATCATGGTGGGGTTCCTTTTCAGTTGACTGGACATGGGCTTGTCGATGGCGACCTCCGCACTCGTAGAGAGCTTTTGGTTAAAGTTGGCCATCGTCGTCGACTTCTTGAGACTGACGTCGCTGGCCATTAAGGTACTGACACTACTTCCACTACTCTGAGTATTTAACGACGGCACTGTTAAACTCGAATCACGCTCAAAATCACCACGCGTTGCGGTCCTTTTCAGGGTCGAAGTTTCAGGATTCACATTCACTATTTTGCTTTCATTAACTACACAGTCTTGATATTCGAATTCCTTCCTCTTCACGTCGCCGCACCGCACGAAGTACGTTAGAACGGCTAGTAGCCTGTTGATGAACTGTACGTTGGTCGAACCGGCGATGATGGTTCTTGCCGCTCTTGGGGGAAAGCCAATACTCCCACAGAGGTCGCCGAGCTGGGCCCACAGCGCATTGTATGGCCGCTGGGAATCTGTGTCTGCTGGGCGCTTGGTAACTTCCACCGTATCGTATGGACTAACCGTCGTCACCCAGCCCAGATGGTGGGTTAGGACGTGGGTGAGTAGCGTGCTGATGAAACTGAAACAATCATTGTCTATATTTTAACAGTGTTTGCAATACTATCTAGATTTAAATTTTGGGATAAGGTAGACAAATAGGACCATTATTACCTTCAGGATATAATTACGGTACTAGACTTCATTTTGATATAAGAAATGTAAATGGATGTTAAATTTAATTGTAAACTAAATGAAGAAAAAGTAAATTCAACGAATTCTCCGACAAGTTAATAATATTTTTTGCAACAAAATGCATACAATAACTAATACCAGGCATGGCATTTGGCAAGTAGGAAGCTATTAATATTTCGAGTGTAATAACTTTTTAATTTGAACACCGAAAAATGTAATTAGGGGCTCTTACTACACCTATGACAAGGCAAACCATTATTTTTGAATATATTATCAATGTTTCCATCATTGCCGATGGTAGAACCCTTTGTGGTTCGACTCCGGCGGCACCGCCGCCACACCTATGGCTGCCTAATAACAGCAATGTTAAGCGCTTGTGTGTTCCGTTTTGAAGAGTGTGGTAAGTGACACATACTTTTCCGAGGCATTCCAGCTTAATCCCCCGGGGTAGCGGAGCATCTGTGGCCGACCTCAGGTTGGAAACTAGTCTTAGCTGAGGTTAATTCTATATGTCCATGGGCGGCAGTAACCACTTACCATCTGGATTGCATGCTCGTCTGCTACTCCAATCTTATAATAAAAAATAATATGCTAAAATGTCACATACTAATCGTCATAAGGGTTATCAGCCTCTTATTGTACCATAATAGGGCCCGAGCCCCGTTACGAATAACAGCATGAGATTATAACACAGGCCAAATGCGGATTGGTAGATTTCAACCACCTTAGACATTTTTCTTCCAGAACTCTTAAGCACGTCGATTTCTTTACGATGTAGGTATTCCTTTAGCTTTAAATAAAGGGATACATATTTTTTATTGGCACATAAAGTATTAGAGGTGGGTACCTAAGTTTCCTCAGCGTCCGAATATGTTTATTTTGTAATGTTAAAAGATTAACTAAAATATGCATACCAACGTATAATATACGGACTACTAGTGATGTTACACTGCAATATTAGACAGACACAAACATCAAATAGCAGCCGACGATTAAACACTGCTCCATCTCTTTGTGGTGTTTACGTCGCAATTCCAACTCACCGACATCTAGTTACACAACGAATTTGCACTTGCAAACGTCAACCCATTGAAGTGAGCAATCACGTGAATACGTATGTAAAGTACCGTATTTGAAGGGTAAATATTAGAAGTTGATCGTAATAAGTAAATTCGACAAAAGATATGACTAAAGTTGATAGAACGGTTCGTGATTCGAGTCCAGAGTCATCACCGCCTCTATCTCCATCACAACAACTGTCTTAAGTGCTGTTGTGTTTTCATTCAACGGGTGTCATAACCGATGGCAGCAATACATCTACATCTGATCTCAGATTATTCTCATTCTATCCTATTTCATATTCTCATCCTATTTAGAATTGATTAAAGATGTCCATCGGCGGCAGATGGCACTTACCATCAGACTGACTGCATGGTTGTTTGATACTTATAGGAACGATACACAAAAAGCATGGCATAGTATCATAAAATATAAGTTACATCCGATCTTAGATACTATTCTCATCCTATCTAGAATTGATTAAGGATGTCCATATGCAGCAGATGACACTTGCCATCAGACTTATAACCGTTTGCTCCTTCTAGGAACAATATAAAAAAGCACCGTATAGTATCTCAAAATATGTACCCGTCCCGATACAAACACCATCACCAGTAAACACGTAACGTACCAACCCAAATCGTTATGACGAAAACACGAAAAATATCACAATACAAAACAATAGAATATCGTGACAGCCAATTCATTCACACGTCTTTCGTAATTATCGGACATACGCCGGGCCAAAGACAAAGTTTGTTTTTTATGTACAGAAATCATTAATCGCCCGAGAACATTGGCACGTGTCCAGAGAAACATTCCCAATGCGTGTAAATGTACCTATGTGTTCGAACGATTGATTAATGTTAAATTAACTGTAAAGGCTAAGTGTTCACTAATTTTTGCTTTCATTTTTTTCTTTTTATTAGTAGTTGTTTTTTTTTCGTTTTTAACTCTACTTATTGAAAGTGTGAAATAAGTGAAATCATATTGCAGTAACCCGCTTTTGATGGATGGCAAAAAAAAACATTTCTAATATGACAAAAAAATCAAAAAGAAGAATGAAATCATATCATATAGATTTCCTGTGAAATTCCAAACGAAATCTCATTTGAATAATATCACAAAGATAATTAGGTATTTTTAATAGAGCAACTTAAGAAAAAAATAAAAATAAAACAGATACAAAATATATCTAAGTATTTAAATTTATAAAACACGAACTGGAGGAAACTGGAGGGAACGAAGAAAAAAATAATCACATTCCCTATTACCATAACCATGCTAATAGTGTTTTATGCCGACGTTAAAGCTCGAACAACATTTGCATATCGCGTTGGCAGTCCTTTTACGACAATAGGGTCAAATAACAAACATAATCCAACAATGCAAATGGTCTTATTTGAGTTTGTCACGCGGCGAGCGGTAATAACCACCATCTGATTTTTCGTATGTGCGTATAAGACATTCATGTCACTTGCTTTAACGATAAAGAAAAACATCGTGAGGATAGGAACACAACTGAGGGCTCTTTAAAAGAAGGCCGCAAAGTGTGTGAAGTCGACCAATTCGCACTTGGTCAACGCGTTTTACCATGCCCCTATCCCCTATCACTCGGAGATACTCTTGACCAGCAGTGGGACAGTAATGGATAGACATAACCCAACAATAAAAATGATGATTTGAAGATAGTCCCTGTGTGGTTCGACCCCGGCGGCAACACCGCCACACCTATTTCTGCCTCATAACAGCAGTGATAGCAGCTCTGATTTGAAGGGTGTGATAAGTGAGACATACTTTTCTAGGCGTTTTAGCTTAGTCCTCAGGGGTAGGGGTAGCTTAGTCATCTGTGGCCGACCTCAGGTAGGAATATCTAATCCTATCTGGGGTTGATGAGCATGGGTGGCAGTAGGCACTTACGATCATGCAGTCCGCATCATGCCCGTCTGTTACTCATATATAATAAAAAAACATCCTTGAGTTAGTCACGCGCCGAAAGATACGGCTTTCCCTTAAAATCATGTGATTCTTTTCAATGGGGAGACTCGTATGTAAGTACCTACGTCACACACACAAAAATCCCGTTACACGCGAAACGAAATATTTTTATCACCTTTCATAGTCACGTGAGTTCTAAAAATGTTTGTGTTTTATATTGTTGTTCTCATACATCTTTGTCGGTTGGGTGGCTATGTAATCATAATATATGTAAATCTTTTCTAATTAAAACTATGCTAGGATTTATGGATGCCATGGATAGACAAAGATAACCATACGAATATCATAGAAAACCAATCCGCACTTGGCCGCACTTATTTTACTCTGGTCGAAACACCTGACTCTGAGAGGATATCCGTGCCCAGCTGTGGGATAGTGATAGGTTGATATCGAAACATATAAATACTGAGAACTAATTGAGTTATTTATAGATACTGATATATCGAGGATTCAAACACGGTTTCTTAGCTGCAGAGAGTCGGTTACAATAACCACTATGCCACGTAAAATATTTAAGTTACTGTAACTTACGTTGGTAAGTTGTTAAATTTATATAAAATATTTTTATCTTTTAATAAATTTTATAAAAAAAAATAGTTTTTTGAGCTAAATATTTAATAGATATAAACTAAAACGCTAGATATAGTAAGACTTTAGTCATTAACGAACCGACTAATCTTCAACGTACATGTAATATTTATGTACAGAAAAATAGAATGACCTCGAAGTGTAACGGTAACGTCTATATATAACCGTCGGATCTTTTTTAGGCCGTCTGTTGCACCTTTAGACACATTTGTACTAAGGCAATGAACTGGTTAAGATCACGGCAAATTCTATTTTTTCTACTAATGCCGGCTACACACCTACAGTTTTATTCGATCGAATCATCGATATAAAAAATCGAATAGGTTCGATAAATCGGTTGGTCAGTTGATCGACTAAATTGACAGTTAGGTCAAATGTATCGATCTATAATATGTTGAAGTAATTTAAAATAATAACATATATTTAACATTTGCAAATATTTATTTTTTAACTGACAACTGCTTTACTAATAGGGTAGGTCGCCTGCCAATTTTTCTGTCGGTGGTGAAAATACTTTCTGTGTGATAATATAGTATATTTGACTGCTACCCAGGAACATCTGGACTCCTAATTGAAGGGCCTCACTTAAGGTCGAACACAGATGTAATCTTACATTTAAAAATTAAAAAGCAACTAAACTAATTAAACCTCATCTATAATCGGCTTGAAATATGATTCTTAGGTAGATATTCTATTATTGTAATATAATAAATAAAAGTGTCGCGAATTGTAGCAAACACTTAAAAATATAGCCTATGTCACTCCCACAATTTAGACGAATCCAACGACACCCCATATGTTAAGATCCGTCAAGCCGTATGGGCTGTACGGACCAAATAATGTGACATACATATAATACATACACACACTTGGAAAACATTACCTTCAACTGTCGGGTAAAAAAAAATTGCAAAGACTATCCACCTAAAAAGTGGCTGCAATTTCAATAGGGATGAATAATAAAAATCCGTATTACATTCACTCCAATAAAACCGAAGGTGTGTAGTGGGCACGAACAGCTTTATTTATAACGACCTTCGTTATGCGTCATTACGTGATTTCATATAACGCGGACGACGCGCTGCTTAGAAAGGCGCGTCAGTTTATAAGAAACGTATCGACCTCGTCTATCACATCGTATGGTAGAAGACTTTGGTATCTAAGTACACTTTAAGTACTCTTGTATTTATTTACATAGATAAAAACTTGCTATATAGCACTCGTTTTGTAGTAGTGCTAGTGCAGTTCGAATAGGAACTGCACTAGCACTTTTTTTGCGTTTCGGTGGAAGATGTGGGTGATGGCTGACTTACATATGAGCCGAGCATCTTAGTCTTCAGGAGTCTTCAGGTGGAGCCTCTGTTTTATGTCACACTGTGTTATTCACAGGTCATAGGCGGCAGTGAACATAGCATCAGACTACAATCTCGTTTGCAACTTAAATGTTAAAAAAACCTCGTGAAAGTGTCTCGTCCTTACCGCCTACAAACCATAATACCAACACTTTTTGGTTTAAATAACGGTGTTGTAGTTGAGCTATGAGGGCATCATGAGAAATACATTTATAAATATGACAGTCGGAGTTAATAACTTACAAGTTGGTATTCTTCGTGTCAGCCACAGAGAGAACAGAACACAGATCGGAGAGGAGTCCATCGGCTATCTTGTTGGCACTTCTAGAGTCGCTGTTCACCAGCTTCAACCACGTCGGCTGCAGACGCGGCCCGTACATCAGATCCGATAACCTGGAATCATGAAATTATATAAACCATTTCTTTCTACATTTAGATCTCTTTCTTGTATAAAATTGATGTAGGGAACGAGTATACATGAAATAGAAAATAATGACTGCTGTTCATGGACATCCGAATCAACTCCAAATAGGATTGACGTTCTACTAAAACCTTAGGTTGGTCACATATGTTGATTTAATAATAATAATAACTTTTTTATTTCAAGCCACAGGACTCATATGTGTTAGTATTTGCTACCCATGATAATTAAAACAGAATACTTCGCATAAAACTTAGTTAATTTTGTATAAAACTTTACTAATCTCAATAAAACGGTTCGGTTACGGGGGAGGGGCCTTATGTGTGGATATTTATAAACTTTTCTTGTATGCATATAAAAGTACTTGCATCTACCTCAAAGTGAATCTTTAATAGAACAAATGTAAAGAACTATATCATAAATGTACAAAAGATTCGCTCACTCATTCATTTGTTCAAAACTATATTGCTTTCCCAATTAATTATTAATTGAACACCCATCTCAGTTTGTGTAGAAATCGTTATTTTATATCGTTGTACTAATAATATTGTTTCTAAAAATACCCCAATGACATCATGCAAAACATTTATCGATCAGCGATAAACCACACGTATCAACGACGATAAAACACGATCAAAGTCAGCGCCACCCATTCAATCATACGGTGAACTCAATTCGGTCTGTCTGGATGTATCATTTACATGGGAATTAGGTCTAGGAACACGGTTCAATTACGTACAGCTGATCTTCAATCGTACGAGCGTGCAAGACCAATGTGAATATTCAAAATTAAGAGACAAATGTATCAACTTGTGTTCTATTTTCAGCGGGACATATATTATTTAATATGACATATTTATTATCTAAATTGTAAACTAAATAATATTGTGAATTTGCCTTGATTTTATTTTTAAACCTTAATAAATAATATTTTCGATATCGTCTCATATAAGCATTTTATTGTGAGTACAAGACATAAAGACGAGAAAACAAACACCCGGACACAAAAAAACAATCTAAATTTATAATTTGTCCGTTTGTATCAAATTTGTATTCTTAAGTATCACATATTTTAAAGATTTTTAAAGTTAGTAGGACTCTCCGTGGTTCAACCCCGGTGGTACCAATGCCTCGCCTACTTCTGTCTTATAACAGCAGTGTCGGGCACTGCATTTTACTTTGAAAAGACACTTAGAGGAACGATGTAAAGTTAAATGTGAAAAAAGTCAAATTGTCTTTGGTTTTGACTGATCCATAGACGAGAGTGGTCTGATCACTTACCACTTATAAAAAAAAATGTGAGCCGTCACGGGACGCCTGGCAGATGTGAAACATCGACATTATTTTGTAAAAGTAATATGCAGAAAAGAACATATTGTGATAGGAACTAAATATGTCATAATGATAAAATAAAATATTACGATATTTTTCCAGATAATGATAACTATTTATTGAATTCGATTGCGCATGGCGACGCGTCGCCACACCGTACACACTACTGCATATAGACTGTATATATATACCATCGTATAGCATCGCCACGGCATGCGTCGCCACGCCAGAAATCGGTTTTACGTGCGGCTATAGATGTTTCACATCAAAAAGTTATAAATTTTACTTGAATAATATTCAGTATTTGGTCAAACAAGACGTTATTTAGTTAATATATAAGGTCTAGCAATTCGCACTTGGCCGGCGCGGTGGACTATGGCCTAATGCTTCTCATTCTAGGAGACTCGTGTCATGTAGTGGCACAATAATGGGTCGATGATGATATATTATGATGATAATGTTCTCACCATCTAGCAGCATCGCTCGCAGCGCGGTACAATGTTGACACGAAGCTGTTCCCCGAGCCCGCTGATAATGTGGCCAGTCGTAGCCTGTACACCAGCGCCTGCAGTTGTGGGGAATGCTCCACGCAGCGACGGACGAAGTCCCTGGAAAGATGTCTTGTTGTTATGGAAAATTGGTTATTTGAAGCTAAGTACGCGAAAGTGGGGAAGAAAATTGTATTTTCTTTTAAATGAGGTCCTTCTGTGTACCAACTGTTATTATTTTATTGAATTCATCTTCATATACATCTTTTGGGAAAAATTATTAGAGTTTTTGCAAACTTACAAATAAAATCGACAACATGAAGTCTACTAGTAAACATTGCAAGTTTTGCATTTTTTAATTACTGCAATTTTAATTACTGCAACCCATGATATGAAACGATACGATATATCGTGTTGTGTCGTATCATTTAGTATCTGCTCTTCTTTTGTATAATTTTACTTCTTGCGCACATTGATACACGGACTCTTTTTTATTTCTTCTGAAATACGCCAAAGAAGTTTAACTACTTACACGCGTACATAAGTATACTCAAGTTTTTAATAAATTTAATTAGGTATAATTGATTTGCTTGCATCAAAATCGGCCGTTGGCAGCATTGATAACATCTCACTACCCTTTATACTTTCGGATTTGCCCAGCCACACCCATTTGAAAAAATCACCCTTTATACTTAATACATTATTTTACTGCATTATAATTAACAAGCGAGTTCCACCTCAATCACTCCACGTCAACTTGATGCTTCTATTCTCATCAAATATATTTATCCTTCCGTCAACATATCATACAAAATGAGTGAAATGTCAGCTCACTAGCTCCTACACACTATTTTCTAATATACGAAGTTCAAAGAACTGTGAGTAATACTTGCAGAAACTGTTCAAATTGTTTAGAATTTCCTTTAAACAATAATCCGTAAAATTAATGTCTTACAAATTTAGATTTATATAAACAATTCATCGTTAGAATGTAAGGTTTGTTACTTGTAGTGCGTTTTACTATGTTGTGTGGTGCGTATTTATAGGCTACAACTTGTGTGAAAATAAAAATAAATGGAAGATCTTTTTATATTCATTTTCATTAGATGCTCCTAACAGACATAAAGGAAAATACAATGGGAGGTGGGAGAACCCTTTGTGGTTAGACTCCTACGGCACCATCTCCATACCTATTTCTCCCTAATACTGTTACAGCGCTGCTGTGTTCCGCTTTAAAGGGCCACACCCTTTAAGGGAGACAGATTTATACGTGTCATAGAGCGTTATCCGAAGCGTTAAGCGTTGTTGTACTCTGGTTTGAAGGGTGTGGTAAGAGAGACATACTTTTTTGAGATGTTCCAGATTTGTTCTCAGGGATAGCAACGTAACGGACCTCAGGAAAGACTCTAACCTTATGTGGGTTTGATTACAAATGTCCATGTACATCAGTAGTTCGTTTGTTCGTCTTCTACATCTATATTATAAAATCTATATTAACACTTGGATTACGGCAATATTTAAACTGTTGCTACAGACTGATGACTACTGCTGAAGACTGAAATAGGTGTGCTGATGTAGCCGCCGCATTCGTACTTCAGAGAATTCTAACACCTGTAAATAACTTATCTAATCCATCTAACCGGTTAGTTTAATGCATTTCAATATATTTCAAATCTCTTAATTCGTATGTTCTGCCTGACTTAGCTCGCCAATCGTAATTATATAAAAACTGGGTACTTTTTAAAATTAATGTCTAACATTTTCTTATATAACCAGTTACATTATCTTTAATTTAGCGTTTTAGACTGTCACTTGTTTTTATGGCCACAGGAACAGACAACAACGCATCAACTGATATGCTATATAACATATCTTTTATCATGACGTACCATATTTTCTTCAAAATAAAACGATAGATCACTATAGCAATATCACAACCAACGTTCAGATATGTATAACATAGTATATTATAGATATGGAATCATATCAATCTTTGCTACTGTTTAAAATATCATAACACTATAATGAAATCAAAGTACAGATATTTTATCTATACTTCTATACTAATATTATAAAGAGGTAAAATTTGTAACTTTGATTGTTTGTTTATAAGGGCTAATCTTCGGAAATACTGAAAATATCATGAAAATTCTTTCACAATCAGAAATCAACACTATTCAGAAGTGCTATAGGCTATATTTTATTATAATTTAACAAAAAGTTCAGAGACGAATAATGGCAAATGTATATCAAGTCAACGAAGTGGGCACGGGTCAGCTAGTGTCATATAGATATACGATATGCTCTCATACTATTTTAAGCAAGAAGCGGATGTGCATGTATGTTATCGCACTAGTTTCAGCAAACGGAAATTGTCATCATCAATTGGTATATGTGTGACTCGAATTGATACCAAAATAATCATATATTTGTCTTCTGTCTGTAACCGCTTTTAAAAAGATACGAATCTTAAAAGTAGGTAGAATCCTGGCTCTAAGGAGTATGCGTGATCACAGCAGTGGAACCTACTAAGGATACTACTATAGTGGGAAAGAGGTGCCAAGCAGTGCGACATAATAATGATACTTTTTATAATACAGAAGGAGCAGACAAGCAGTCCAAGCAGGTGGTATGTGGCTACTGCCGCCCATGGAATTTTGTTATCCACCCCAGATAACATTAGACTTCTACCTGAAGTCGGTCACAAATGTGCCGATAAAAACTTGGATAAGTATGTCTCCCTTACCCTTCAAACTAGAACACAGCAGCGCTTATCACTGCTTAACACTGTTATTAGGCAGAAATATGTATAGCGGTGGTGCCGCCGGAGTCGAACCGCAAAGGGTTCTACCACCATAATATTTTGCAAAGCCATGCCAAACGGTACGATATAAAAAGATTTATAGAGACAGATTCCTACGTCTACTTTTAGGACATAAAAACATTATTCGGAATGTGTAATGATCGTAAATTGCAACGCCAATAAAACGCATTATAAACTAAACACTATTTCGAGTGGCGTGACTCAGGCGGTCTGCTGAAGTATTTTAGAACTTTATTTTCTCTTTTCATTTCGAAGCGTTGACTGACGAGTTCGGTAGAAGTACAGCCTTTGTAAATTATGATGTACGAAAATGAATGCGTGAATTCAGATCTCATCAAATGCTATTTGTTTAAAATGATTTCTCTTCGCGCCTCTATCCGTGCTCAACACTTTTTGTTTCAAAATGTATGGATCAAGTGAAATTGTAGTTTCGGAGCAAATGGACAGTCAGACGGACAGACACAAGACCTTTGTAAGATCAATAAGGGTTCGTTCTTGTGTTTTTTTGTAGGAAACCCTAAAAAAGAGACATTCCTTTGACTTTTCTTTTTGAGTGTACTATTTTTTTAATTTACCTGCATTTTTCTAGATACTTTTAGGAAAAAAATATCGTTATGCAATTCCTAAAATCCCGTATTTGTAGAATACATAGAGGCGAATGCGGCGGGGTCCAAGCGGAAGGGGGTAGAGTTGGGATATTTTAAAAGGCAAATTGATTCACATGAGTACGACATCATTTCTCATTCATACATTCATTCTTCATGAATTCATTCATCTTTAATCAACACAAACAAAATTTCACATTAATAGACCCACACTAAGATCTTCGTCGTTGCAATTGGATCTGCACGCGGACACAAACCCGCGTGACAGGAAAGAGGCCCTTAACCGGGCCGATGGGTGAATTAAACATAAATGACTCACATATCAGCGGTGTCAGCGACTGTGATGAGTAACGCCAGCCCCAACTTGCTCCGCCGGGGGGGCAGGGAGGAGCAACTCGCCAGGCTGTCGCTGGTGCCGCTCGTAGAACTGTTGCTGTATATCTGCGTGACAAGAAAATATATTTTTATTTATTTCGTTGCATTTACACACGACGTTAACGCAATATAATACAATTCAATACTATATGATAGGATACGGTATGATGATAGTATGGTACTGTTTGGTAAGTTATGTGTAGCGTAAAAAGTCAAAGACGTTAGGATTTCTACTCTATTAGGGATTGGGTAAGTTCGTGACATTTTCACATCATATAAACCAATTCCGTTTTTATTTTCATACCATAAATGGGCAAGATTTTTACTCAAACCATTTTAAGAACCCATGACTGATAGCGTAAGTTCCAAAAATCTTATCGCCGTAAGTTGGTAGTATGAAAATCTATAATACACACGTTGCGTGTGTACGCCTGGAATTTGGTAGACCCACGATCGTGCGTCTAGATACTCGTACCAATAGGAAAATTTACCACCCGAACTAAGTACTTTACTAAACTTTCTCCCACTATCACTTCTACTATATTTCTTACTATTAAAAATGCTTTTTGATAAATAATTAATACCATATTAAGGTCATACAAAGTCGTCTACGACATAAAACCTTAATGCCATAATCGTGTTTATTACATCTGTGTAGCCCTTATCTGATAATCCTATCGTACGAGTTTATTGCACTTTGTGTTAATACTATGTTATTATCACACAATAATATATTAAATTCAGGTATAGCTGCTTCGTTTGCATGTCAAAATGTACTTTTTAGGGTTCCGTATCCAAACGGTAAAACCGGAATCCTATTACCAAGCCTCCGCTGTCTGTCCCTCTGTCCGTATGTCACAGGGTTCTATCTCCTGAACCATAATAGATAAACGCTTGATTTTTTACCGTATATGTAAAAGGGTGGCCGCTAGAACAACAAATATTAAAAATAAAAAAGTTGAAAATAAATGAGGGTCGCTATACAAGAAACCGCTGGTTGTACGGAACTCTCAGTGCGCGGGTTCGACTTGCACTTGGCTAATTATTAAATAACATAAGTAACAAACGAGCTTGAAGTCCATCTGATGGAAAATGGCGTCTGCCGCTTTTGGACATCTATAATCAACCCCATATATCATATGTGTTCCACCTGAGATCGACCATAGATGACTCGCTGCCCTGAAGAACCCAATATGAACGATTCGTATAAGTATCCTTAACCTTTAGAACACTGTATAAACTAAAACACAGCAGCGCTTAACACTGTTGTTATGAGGCAAAAATATGCGATGGTACCTTTGGAGTCGAACTACGAAGGGTTCTACCCTAGCTTGTTTGCGCATCAAGTACTACGTTTAATAAGTAATAAATTTCCTATAACTGAATGTGACTGTAAAACATAGCTAGCTAGAACATAGCCCATTTAGTACAATGTACATTAGCAACAGTGAATTAGTCATTATACTCTATTAATCTTATAGTTTTTGGCATTATACCTGACATGTAAGAGTTGTACAATGATGCATTGTATAGTGATAGTATATACTTTAGTCTATTTCATACATTTGATGCACAATTATTGTTTTGGATGAAATTGTGTACCTTTTTATGGATTTAAGAGATGCAATCAAATCTAACTGATAATCTGATCTGAAGCCGTCGCCCTATGCGTCCTAAGGTACCTTAAGGAACTAAACGTTGGTGCACAGTGTAAGAATAAAATACAGTAACCCAAAAAAGAAATAGGAACTTTAGTAGTTTTAATCGAAAGGACAGAGTTCTACCACCCAATCGACACATACGTTCCGTGCATCGACCTAAGCGTTCGCATATACAAATAGCTAATAATAAATTAATCTACCCGTTAATATATAAGTACGGCTGTCAACAATGATCCGATAGGACTCACATGACTGAATGATAGCCCTCGTTCGGTCACTCATGTGACAAGTCACGCGCGACGCACTGATAATTCCGATAAACCGTTTGTAAACACACGACAACAGTGCGAACAATTAATTCCGGAGATTTCGATAGTAAATACGAAGTGGGGGAATGCACCTGCCTATTGAAATCACAAGGCGATTGTGGTGTACGTAACCGTGCACGTTACGCTTTGTACGTTCACAGGCCAACTAGGATTGTTTTGTAAGTGACGAAGAAAAGAATTGAAAAGCTTTTGAGAACGAATTTGATGGAATATTTCAATTAATAAACGAAATAAGGCATTGAAAAGCTCTTGCGAACTAATTTGTAGAAATATTTGAATTAATATCAATTGTAATTTTTAATCGAGTTTGAAAAGGAAGAGATTCTGTATTTGGTTGTGTGTATTTTTCTAAATATGTAATACTCATAAATGGACTCAAAAGTCTACGTGAGGCCAAAATGTGAAAGACAAAATTTACCCAAATTGTAATTTAACAACCTCACACGAAAATGTCAACTAAAAATTAAAAAACAATCAAAGGACAACCCCAAAGATATAACAACACTTTAAAACTAAATTACGAGTACAAGAAAGTCAATTCCGTCATATCGACAGCATCCATACTCACCTGCGAGTCAGCGCTGACAGTGCTGGAGGTTGGCACTTTGATGACGTCAGCACTCTGGCTGAGATCGAACCTGGTCGCGAGGCTCTGGAAGGTTCTACGCTGCCAACTGCCGCTGCTCGATGTACTCAGCTTGCGGCCCGATGGTGCTGTTATGAAAACGTTGTTAATGTATAAACCACCTAAAACTGCTAGTCCGCTTTGAATATAGAAATGAATCGCGTCACCATAGCAAATTGTATGACTACACCTGCTCGGAACAACTTCAGAGCGGACTAGAAATTTGGCGATAACTAAATCTTATTAACTACTATAAATAGGTAGATATGTCTTGATTAGAAATAGAAGTTTGGATGTTTTTTAATACCAGTGAACACTCGAGTTTACCAGTTTATCTGTATCGTTACTACCTGTCAGTTTAAACTACAGTGACAGTAGAGTTCGAGAAACCATAACAAATGCAAACTAAAACTCTATTGAATAGTTTTAAGATATAGAGAATACTATAAGTAAAGATAAGTACACGGAATAAGTATCCAAATAAACGCCGATAGGTTCCCAAAGTTATGCTTTAAGATTGGGTTAAAAAAGCTTAAAATTCATTCATATTAACCAAATCTCCAATTATCAACTGCTTCTCTCAGTTCTCTTAATTCATGCTATTTTCGTGTGAAATATTTGCAAAGAATATTGCAATTATTAAGAACTGATATTTATAAAAATAACACTGACTTACAATAAAATATATCTTCTGGAAAGTTCCCGTCCCAAGAGTCGAACATGGAGAAATAATCGTAGGTGGAACCGATACTGCTGCAAGATGACTGCTCCCCACAGAACCCTGGAGGCAAATGACACCTGTATTCTTTGACAACAACAATTGAGAAGGAGCTGACCTAAATTCATTATCCAAACATTACCGTACCAATTGTAGTACGAACTACGACGTTCATGAAAACATGTCTAAACAAAACATAAGTAATATATGTTAAAAAAAAAACATTAAAATATTAATGTTTTTTTTTATTGTATTGTAGGTAAGCTATTGTTTTAATTGTAGTCGGGGAATTCCCCGACTACAATTAAAACAATAGCTTATCTTATGGTATTCAAACATTTAAGAAAGTTTTCTTTAATCATACGTTTAGAAATGACAATGCCGCAGACAGACATACAGACATACAAGTTATACTTAAAACTTATGAGCTTGCTAAAAAACTTCCCTACACACAGCGAGACAGCCGTTAATAGGTGACTTGAATAAATATATTATAGATTATGCTTTAATTGTGCTTTATTTTTACTTTTGCACTGGGAATTTTAGATAATTTATTATTATTGATTTTAGATCTTGTTCATGCGTATGAAGCCCGTACACCATTATCACCACCGTTATCACCTTTGCCATATTGTAGGACTTTCAAACTAGACGTTTGTGAGTGAAAACCGGACGCCTATAAATTATTACCACATTAATAAATACCATTAAATCACAGTATTCCACACTTCATCCGCTCATACTCCTACCTTCGAACGTGCAGCTATTAAAATCCGAATTACAACTGAGTACAATACCAAACACTAAATAAGCACTAAAATCCCACGGAAACCTGGCATACTCAGCTTGAATGGACGTACGGATGTAGAATTACGTCTTCCCCGCCCAAAATAATTGAAACATCACGCGCCATTGGCCGTATCACTCATTTTGTCCAAGTGCAAGTGTGAAGCTAGTGTTGGCTTACTATTTTTAGCACCAATTTGTACCTAAACACATTTATTATAATTAACAGCACTCATAAGTGCTCAGAAACGGTTAATCGACCTACTACGTATTAGAATGTTGTCACTAAGGAATATTAAGCACACAATTCCATGAACACATGAGTAATATATTTTTTGTTTTATTTTCATGTAAAAATCAGACTATATTGTATTTAAATATCGCATTGTACTTACTAAAGCAAATGTCTATTAGGTACAATGGGTACGCTATACAATACCTGCCGATTTCCTATTAGGTAACATAAAATACGACATCGCTTATACAATAGGTATATCAATCGTAGACGTAGTTTAGAGAAATTTCCACTACAATGAATAAAACAGAGCGTAGCCAATGTGCACTACGCTTCTCCGTGGTACTGACTTCAAAAATTGAATTAGTGATATAATATGCGACACTGATCAAACCACTGGACATATCGAAAAACCTACAGGCTTTGTTACATATACAGGTTTACCTCAAAGAATTCCCTATCGAGATATTTTTTTGTCATAGAAATATGAAAAAAAGATCAACTGATGTTAACAATAATTATTTATTTGCAGCCATAGATACCTAATCTGCGACTAAGACAGAATAATAGATGTCTTATAGCCAATTGAACATGGATAAATTCTCATGACTAGTAGATGTTCCTAACCAGTAGAAGGTATAAGTTTAACAAATCATAACCAATTATAACAACTGCGATCGACAACTAATGTGTCCTACAAAGCACGTTAGGGTATAGGGTTAGGGTCAGTATGAAACTTATGTTAGGTTATGAAACCTACCATAAGTTTCATACTTAGCCCCAGTAGCAGTCAACTATCGGTAAACTTTGTAAACTATTTTCGATACAAGCTGCGGATTACGTTTCGTAAATATAACACGCGCTACATGAGCAAAATAAAAGTCATTAAACCATTTAATCTTTCAAAATACGCCAAACTGTATGACTAACTTATCACTAAGTTGCAACTCATATTTAGCTGGCATGACAGACTAACTTCCAGACCTACATCATCCAGGTGTCGCGTGCCTAACAACAGCTCATGGGTAGCAGCCAACGACGACACTAGGACAATAAATATCCCCCATCCACTATACTACACGCTCTATTTAACTCGTTCGCTCGAAAACTCATTTGCAACGGACAGGTTGATAAATTAGTCAGTCATGTGGTTTTATTAACGGAGTCTTGTGACATGCATTTATTTGATTATTGCTCAAATTGAGATAACTTACATATGTGTACAAATGTTTGCAATCCTTGTATTTGAAGTTGAAATGATTTCGTCTGTAAACATCCGGCTGGGCGGATTTTTGTATTTATTTACTTATGGATATTATATATTTTTTAATTTAAAATATACATACAGAATTCGAAATTCATATATTGGTGTGTTTATCGATTCATTATTATGAATAATACACATAAAAATAAAAATAAAACTAGTTATTTCGTCCAATCCACTTAGCGGATATATATCATTTGTTATTTAACTTTGTGATTTGCATTTGAATCACACAAAATTTTACGCCAAATAGCAGTTTATACAATAAGGTAAAAACGTAAACATTGAAACACCCGGTTTTCCAGCTGCGGTCTGAGGTTCTCTTTCTCTTCCTCTCCACAGCCTCTTTCTGCGAGATGACTTCCTCGCAGAAGGATTTAACAACTTTCCAGGACCTGTCGCTCCCGACCATAGCTTTTACTACGGCGGGGAGAGAGAGGTCCGGCCCCACTGCAGCGACGAGAACACGACGCTGATCGGCCCACGCTGGGCACACCTCCAGTGTATGCTGCGCCGTATCCTCGTCGCAGCCACAATGGTGGCACTCGGTGGTTAGCTCCCTTCCGACCGTGTTGCACAGGTATCTCCCGAAACACAATCGTATCTACCTAAGCTTAGTAATTAATTTCCATATAGAATCCTAGTTCTGCAGAATGGGCAAGAAGCAAATTGTGTTATAGTTGTGATGTTGTTGCGAAGCGGTTGCGATGTGGGCACTATCGTCCGCAATGTTTTATTCACACTGGTGAATAAAACTTGCATGTTTGTACTTTCCGCCCTCCCACTCAGTTGCCTTTGGCGTTGTGTCACTGTAATTAGAAATTAAAAGTGACAAACTCACCAGAATCTCCTCTATCCAGCGACAGACTCAACGAGAACCCGTGGTCCCGCACCAGCGGTACGTTCAGAGGCTTCGAAGCGTTGCTACGACTACTGCTGTTCGCCTCGTTCACCTTCCGGTCCACACGACTGATGCGTCGAGAAGTCGGCACACAGAATACTTTTGTGCAAAGTAACCTGTTGAGAGAAACGTGATCTACAACAAATTTTTAATAAAAAAAACCACAACCACAGCTCAGTTAGATATTTAGTCCATGTTTTAGTTGAAAACTAAAACATCACACATTAATCAGCGCGAATTTCAGTTCAAGTCGCAAATCAGTTCCGTTATAACGTAGATAAACAGAAATATTTTTTGAGAAAAAAATTAAAGGATGTTTAAGGCAAGTAAGTAGATATACGGGATGTATGGGATAAAAATATATATGCTTTAAAAAGTCTACATAATACATGAAAATTTACTTATTTCGAGCAAAATAATACTTTTAGTTAACTATTGTGAAGGTGGTAGAACCCTTTATGGTTCGACTTCGGCGGCACCACCGCCACACCTATTTCTACCTAATAACAGCAGTGTTAAACGCTGCTGTGTTCCGGTTTGAAGGGTGTGGTAAGGGAGACAGACTTTTCCGAGGCGTTCCAGCTTAGTCCTCAGGGGTAGCGGCGCATCTGTGGCCGACCTCAGGTAGGAATATCTAATCCTATCTGGGGTTGATTACAGATGTCCATGGGCGGCAGTAGCCACTTACCATCAGGTGGACTGCATGCTCGTCTGCTACTCTTATATTATAAAAAAAAAAAAAAGAAAAAACTATTAATTTAGGACATGCCTAATCATACGACATAATTATCTATCATGTAGTGAAGTGCCTTACTATATAAACAGAGTATGAGATTGTTTTGTAAATATTTAACCCTAAATTACTATAAAATCATGAAAACCAACATTCCAGTTTAACGGCTACTAGTGCCATTCATATTTCACATCCTACATATTTAAATCATAATTTGCAAACGGAAATATAGTAATTTAAACTAATGACAAATATTTGCATGCTAACTTGCTCTGATAGGCGTCTAAGCGTGATAAATTAGATAGTATACATCGTCCTTCGAACATCCTAGAAATTTCAAGTAAAAATAATGTTATACACATTAATAAAACATGGAGAATGCAGCAAAATCGGAATAAGTAATATCTCCGTATTGTCAAGATAACACATACATAATTAAGCGTGTGCAAACATCAATAGTTGTTTAGTATTATGATTGAACTAAACTATCACGGTATTTTGCATTCGGCGCGAGCGCTATGCAAATAATGCGGATTGAATTGAATTTTAATCAAGCTATTACAACCTTGTATCGATTACTACGTCCGAATATTGCAAAATTGTTATAATAATCGCAATAAGCCCGTTGAAAATGATTACTGTTGTACCTACTCGTATTTCTAACGTATAACAAAAGTTTAGTGCTACTGTGTTCCAATTTGAAGGTTTTTTTTTTTATAATATAGGAGTCGCAGACGAGCATGCAGTCCATCTGATGGTAAGTGGCTACTGCCGCCCATGGACATCTGTAATCAACCCTAGATAGGCCACTGATGCGCCGCTACCCCTGAGGACAAAGCTGGAACGCCTCGGAAAAGTCTGTCTCCCTTACCACACCCTTCAAACCGGAACACAGCAAAGCATAACACTGCTGTTATTAGGTAGAAATAGGTGTGGCGGTAGTGCCGCCGGAGTCGAACCACAAAGGGTTCTACCACCTTCAATCTTCTTCAGGTCATGGTAAGAGAGATATCCTCAGGGTAGAAATACAGCTGTGGCCGATCTCAGGTACGACTTCATCCTTACCATAACCATACTTCAATCCTATTTATAGTCGTTTACAGAGGAACATAAGTAGCAGTCACCACTTACCATTATTAGTTGGACTACACCTATATTGTATCTGTGACATGAGAACAAATGACATTTATCAATGGTCTTACCTCCTCGGATCGTTCATGATGTGGATCTTCAAAGAGACGCTCTTGCAGTTCATCGCGACAGCGCCGAATATCATCTCACCGAAAACGCTCGCATCCGTCGCTGGACCCTTGTACTGTTGACAACATAACACTGACTAAATCTTTATATTTTGTTATACTCAATGCGAACGATACTCAAAAGATTTTCATATCATCGGCTTAGAGGATTTTAAGAGATTTCTTATGAACAAACGAGCATAAAATGCACCTGATAGTAAGTGGTTATTGCCCCACATGGGCATCTCGTATGATCAAAACTCAAGTACAATTTGAGTATATGAGTAAATATTACTAGCCCCGAGGACTATATTGAAATGCCTTATCTAAATGTCTACTTCATACCCTTAAAACAGAACGCAGCAGCGATTGTCACTGGTTTTTAAGGCAGAAATAGGTGAAGAGTCGAGCTACGGTTTCTACCACGTTTAATTATTGAATACATATCTTATTCTATATCTTTAAGTAGAGAAGAGATAGATATATGTTTGACAGGTTTTTGTTAATATTTATGTAACTTGTCGACCTTTGCATTTTTAATTTACATAGTATAATATTAACTACGATAAAAAGTCGATTAATAATATTGAAACAAATACTTATGTAACGAAAGTTGTCACCTTTTAATTTTTTTTGGTTTTTTTAATTTTGAATAATGTTCAATAATGTACCATAACGATATGCCAGGCTAGACAGACACACATATAAATTATAAATTTACTAATATGAGTCATGTTCTGGTTTTATTTGTTTATTTTATGGTACGTGACATACCCACCATAAATCATTCCTTAATCACACCAAAATAATTCATTTCCACTACATTCAGAAGTACACTAGCAAATAAGCACCCTTTAAAAATAACATTAAAAAGTAATACTAATACCACACGCCAACTAAACATTAGTACATAAGCAGTGGGTACATTCATAGTTGCGTCTATTAGCAAAAATAAAACGAAATCTCGTAAACAATACAAAATACGTCATTCACGTACTTACACCTACGTGTAAACGTAAACTATGACACAACACAACTCATACAACAATGTAATCAATATGACTTATGCAACATTTTTGCACCCATTTCTATTTCTGTCTTATATCAGAGTTGAACAGCTGTGTTCTGGTTTAGAATTAAGTAGTAGTTTAAGAAAATATTGTAACTGACAATTTGTAAGTGCCGCCGTTGGCCTATACAAAATAAATATATTTCATTTCAAATATATTTCATTTCATTTCATTTCATTTCAGAGGGTGGAGTAAGGGAGAAAAGCTTACACGAAGCGTTCTCTAGTCCTCAAGTGTTACCTGTCTATCAGTCACCGACTTAAAGTGGAAATCAAATACGATTTGTGATTGATCAGATATCCATAGACTGAAAGGCCACTTATCATTAGATCGGTTGCTACTCCTACTTTATAACGTACGTCTTTGAATAAATTCCGGTCTAGCACGCTAGGAAATAAAATATTAAATTAAAAACCAAACTGATCATTGCTTATATCCTGATCAGTTTGGTTTTTAATGAAACTCCTGAGAGGTCCTCATAATATTCTCAAATCCGTTGTGTTTGAGTATGACCTACAGAACATGTACAGAAAACCCAAGACCGAGACGAAATGAGCTGATGATGTAATTATTTTTGTGTACGTCTACAGTAGAAAAAGAAATAAATCCACAATGATTACTTTATCAACAGGCCATGATTCACTTGATCTATACAAATAAATAAAATCTGTCCGTCTGTGATTTGTAAATAACTACCTCTTTAACTCTAAGGTTAATTCCAAAAATCCGTTTTATTTATTTCGTCTGGCTGTCTGTTTAATGGCTAATCTTAGAAAAGGTCGAACAGATGTTGACGTAATTTTCACGGGAGGGCTTATACAGATTATACAATTTGTGTACATTATATACAAGAAAGCACGCGATCGGTGGCGCGAATGAATGGTCGTCATTTAATAATGCGCGCGCGGAAGTGACATTTGCAAATTAGATTCGTAATTGGAATCACATGAGAATAGACAAATCGTTTTTTTTTTCTTATCATAAAGGATGAATACAATATTATTTGCCAGAATAGTAGCACACAAGTGGGGGGCAAGGAAAATCTTCTAAAAATTCTGTAACTCTAATAAATTACTCCCTTAAGAAACGGTGCAATGACATTTTTTCCATTCATTTTGATTAAATTTATTTATGGTCGTATTTCGTCTTCATATTTTCGTATTTCCTTCTATTCCAGAAATAATTAATAACGCTTCTTATTGAATAAAATAAATAGTCACCATTAATTTAATAACAGTAATAATAAACAATAGACAGTCTGTAGACAAAAAAAGCAAATAACGTACAATAGTTCATAGTTCAAGCAAATTCGTCGTGATCTCATCGAATCACGTGATGGTCGTAGACATTACAGACTGGCTGTTTTACGTATTTATAGGTATATCTAATATATACTGGCCATTTTTATTTTATTTAAAAACGACAACTGTATACTGTGTACGTAATTTCGGGCAAAATCGTGCCTCCTGGGTTGGGAGTTGAATTCGCCATCTCTTAAAGAAATTAACTGAAGAAAAATGTCGTGAAGACTAAATATTTATCTAGAATGCTAATCTCTGTAGACAAAAGGTCCTTCTATTTACAATTACGCTGATTAACCGTCGCTATTTTATTTTTTTATTTTCTTAGGTACACTGTGACAAGAGTAGCAGAAAACGGAGTCCCATACAAAACTGGACATATGGTAATGTTAATTATATCCTATATATAAAAGCGATAATCATCAGAACTATGTCGTTTTATAAGTGTTAATATAACACATTTGGACATATAAAAATAGACTTACTAATGATTCCATCGAAAATAGGTATACCATATGCGATCATGTTTAGCGTGTCCCTAGAAGGCCCGACCTGATCAGGTGTCTTTTACTATAAGTGTATATGGTCTAATAGGTAAAGTACATAGGTAGTTCGGAAATAGATCCACGTGATAGCGAACGCAACATTTTAACTATCAATCATTATTGTTCAAAGTAAATATGTCGCCGAAAATAGAAAGGGAAACGTAAATTGGTCAAATTTATTACTGGTTACTTAGCGCTCGGGTACTGTGTGAATATCTTATTTGAAGATTGAATCTAAGGAAGACGTTTTTGTTTACGCAAAAAATAGTTTTTGTGTTTTGTAATATATAGACGCTACGGAGTACGGACTATAGTAAAATAAGGGTTGTGCATTTAGCTCGTCAATTTTGACTTTTCGAGATTGAAATGACAATTGACGCTTTTCATTCATAATCGAATACTTAGATTCCTAGTCTCGTGAAATGAACACACACAACTACAACAGACAAGAGCCAGACCCAGAAGTCGGTGTCAAACTTGCTGGGGATCAAACCCGGATTAAGTAGGGTAGAGTAAAGCTATCTTAGGTTGCAGGTTTTTTTAACAATAGAAGATATAACAGGAGAATATTTAACAATAGAATGACAATGAAGTAGTAAATGAGCATGTAGTCCATCTAATATAAAGTGGGCAATACAGTCCATGAAGATTTGTAATCAACCCCAGGTTGAATTAGAGTTTTGTCTTAGGACGATCACATATGCTGTCCCTGTAGTTCCGGGACTAGAATAGGGCTACGGTATCCCCTGCCTGTCGTAAGAGGCGACTAAAAGGGGGCTTCCGGGGTTGCGGGCGGCAAGAGTGGGAGATCAAACCGCCCGGCCAGCGGCCCCGGGAAGGACGACGGTATGTGTGGTCGCATACCGTCGTACACACCAGATGGTGTAGCGAGCGTCAAGCTCGCCTGGGTGGAGCCCGACGGGGCAACGCGCTAAGAGGACTCCGGTTGCGTTCCTTTGGAGATCCCAGAGCCCTCTACGCAGCGCAGAGGACGGCCACCGGGGGGGTTTTAGTGCGGTAAAAATCCCACATAACCGGGCGTCGCTCCCATGTTGTCGGGTACCTTTTGAAGGTTTCCCCCTCGATAACAAAAAAAAAAAAAGACGATCACATATGCATTGCTAGCTCTGAGGTAGCTTGCTAGCTATGTTGGAACGCGCTGTAGCCGAAACACAGCAGCGTTTAATAGTGCTGTTATAAGGCAGAAATAGGTCTAGCTGTGACGGTTCCAGAGTAGAACCACGAAGGATCCTACCACCTTGCAAGGTTTTATAGGTCCCTTATTATCTTCATATTAGTCTAATCGACATAGGTACATCATCTACAACTAGCATATTTTGTTAACGCAACTATTACAGCAAATGGCTCAATCACTCAACACACCATACACATTACGTACTCAGTCAATTGTTAACATCAAGTGTTCGTCAGTTTAACCCGAGCTAAAATTACAGTCCCACGATGTTGTTCGTTAGATCCACTTACAAACGGGAGCCGTAATCAAAAAGGCTAACATTTTAAATTGGTCTAAATATAGCCGGGAGTAGTGAGTAGTGCGAATAAATGAATTAAGTCTCGTGACGGCGCGATGTCTCAATAAAATTATTAGTAGGTTATTTTTGTATTGTAAGATTGTAACAGTAGGTACGTACGCGACGATTTTGTTATATATAGACAACAATATGAATTGGCATCGTGAAATCTATGAGTTATTTATTTCTTTCTTAAGTATTTTATTTACTGAGGAAAGTTATACACTTTCTTTGGTAAAATAGGTACTTTTTTATTATAAAAAGGAGTAGCAGACGAGCATGCAGTCCACTTGATGGTAAGTGGCTCCTGCCGCCCATGAACATCTGTAATCAACCCCAGATTAGATATTCCTGCCTGAGGTCGGACACAGATGCGCCGCTACCCCTGAGGACTAAGCTGGAACGCCTCGGAAAAGTCTGTCTCCCTTAACACACCCTTCAAAACGAAACACAGCAGAGCCAACGCTGCTATTATTAGGTAGCAATGGGTGTGGCGGTGGTGCCACCGGAGTCGAACCACAAAGGGTTCTACCACCTTCAACAGCTTCTATGTATTGTAAGAATGTAACAGTAGGTAGGTGCGCGACAATTTTGTTATATATAGACAGCAATATGAATTGTCATCGTAAAATCTATGAGTTATTTATTTTTTTCTTAAGTATTTTATTTACTGAGGAAAGTAATACACTTTCTTTAGGTATAGGTGCGTATGAAATGCTTCTAATATATCTACTTATAAATCAAAGTAGCTAGTTGCTAGGTACTTTATGTGTAGGTACTATTAGGAATAATCCGGTCATTCTGATTAGTCGATATCGCATATTATTTCACTTTGCGATTTTAGCGATAAAAATATTATGATTTCTGATGATTTATTCTCTGTTTTATACTCTGTTTGCCTCCATTTTAAACTATTCGTATATTTCACTTTGAAACCAAAATCATATTGAACAATAAAATAACTAAAAGAAACAGTTTTCTTTAGAATTTCTTAAGAAATCTACTAAAATAATAGGTAGATCCCAGTCTCATTAAATTTTGCGTAAGCCATACTTCTTCTCTACTCAGACAAAATGATATAGTTAAACTCCTCTTTTATTGACAAACTGATGACATAATCCCAAGAGATTTAGATAATACAATAGTAACTACCAACACAATATACCACAAAATGCGCATTATAATATGTAATTACATATTATATGTACTCATAACACGAGTACTCGTAAAAGGCATCCGATTTTTTTGAATAAAAACGGATCTTCACTGACTCCATTCCACATTTATTTATAAACAGATATAAGTAATCGGCACGTGACTGATCTACAAAATGAAAAGTACACGAGTTATGCAATAATTACGAGATAGAATTTAAAGAGTTCCAATACTTTCAAAAGCTAAGGCTTAGTGAGTGTTTTACTTTATATTTCCCAATATTATCGCCACAGATTAAAGGGGGGATGGTCTTGCCTCTTATAGGTATCGTCTCGTACCCGTCTTAATAAACGCGGACTCAATATCGTAAAGGCGCTTATAACAATCTTTATAATGAAGAGAACATCATATTTACTATCATCACAAGATAAGATTAAAAGAAAATAGTAGAAACTATAGATTTATACCATAGATAAGGACCGTTAGGATGACTCTATTTTTTTTTACCAAAAATACAATGATTAGGAATGTTTTATGAGTATGAGTTGACGACAATTTTTTTACAGAGGTACTCATAAAACTTGCAAACTAGTTTGTTCGTATCATACTCAAAAAGTTCTACCATCTCATATAGGACGATTGGCGTGAAAGTAAAATTTTGAAAGATTTTAAAAGAATTAATTTTAACAATAACATTAGTGCAATGTCCTTATTTCATTCAAGATTCTCTTCACAATATAATATTAAACTATACGACAGTTTTAGGTCAACACCAAATGAAAGTTCATTAAAAAAGCTTTAACTTTTAAAAGTTTCTCTCATGGTGATAATGAGCCTCAAAATACTAATTTAATTGTTTTCGATACGATTTATTGCACTAGTATTAATGATTACTACCGACCGACTACAGTTCAATATTACTACAACGTATTATATAGAAATTAAATTTTGAAATGAATTTATTTCATTAATTTGATATGAAAGTCTTCCGTTATAATATGTGTTTTGTATTAAGCTATTTTTTGGATGGTATTTTGCTCTGATCAATATTTACTATAGCTCCAAGAATATGGTTGAAAAGTTATGCAATTCGACTATCGCGTCATCGCGCCATCACCTAAATGGCGACAGAATATGCGCTAAGAAATTAAAGCAAGCGAGTAATAATACTTGAGAGTTCAAACAAGCAGAATTATTGTGTGCGGCGTTAAATAAAATCGAAGAGTGTCTGTGACCTCAAACTCGTATTTTATTTACACAACACCAAAACATAAAAACACCATTTTGAAGTATTTGCCTATCTTAGTGGTACCCCTCGAACCCCTAGGGGTCGACGACGACCTTGAAATCGACATAGAAATAACTCACAAGAACATTTGCAAATAATGCATTTGAAGATGATGAATTTGCAAACTACAATATTAGATTGGCAGGAGGTCTCACCCAAAACAGAAAGCCATAGCAAAGGTTCTATGAGGCAATGCAGTTTGGGTACTCTCATTTCTTCTATATATTTGGACATAGTCGAATCAATTTGAGGGGATTTTCATGTAAGGAGTGTTTGAAAATGAAGGCTGCACAGGAAGTGCTAAAAATCTCTTTTTCGACCAAAGGTTTTGCATAAATTGTATGTGGTGGACAGATAACTTTATAAGCTTAAAAATATATGAATTTATCTCTTACCTAAGAGTTTGAACTAGATAGATAAATGCAATTTTCGTCTGGTATGTTTAAAAAACCTATTTTTTCTTAAAAATTAAATAAATGTATCAACTACCTTGTTCAAATATGCTTATAATATACCATTTAAAAAAGTCTAAGTAGGCATACATTTTGCAGAATTTTCCAACTTGCCACCCAATAAAAGCAAAATTTATATGAGTATATAAATTTCTAGAAACATATAAACCAAAATAGTATTACTAATCTTATCTACTATGCACTACTTACCAAGTATGTAAATCCTCCGGACACCTCCAAAATACAGGGGATTTTATCAGTCTGCAAGATTTCTGGCTTGTCATATTTGCTGGCCGGAACCTTCTCGATGGTAGAGGAATCAAATAACACCTTTCTCCCCCTCCGGTCACACTCTTTGTACAGAAGCAACCTTACTTGCTCCAAGGCTATCTCACAGGACCTAGTGACAAGAATACAATACAATTTACTCAATAAAATACAATTTAATAACATTTTACTAAGTCGGATATTATGTTGTAAATGTAATTAATTTTTCACCGCAAAGTCTTAAATTTATATACATGTTTTTTTTTAAATATCTCCTAATGTGATCTACAATACATATAAACCCAATTTTCATATTCAATAATTATGACTTTATATAAATAAGTTATAACTCAAAAATAATTGAAAAAAAAGAATATTCCTGAATTACCTACATCACCTGTTGAATAAATTTATTCAAAAATAGTAGTTTCATAATAATATACTATTTTACAAGAGAAATTAAAACAGAGTTATTTTTAACATTAGTTATTTTTATGCGCAATTGTTATTATATAATTTCTATGCCCCAACAAAATTAAATAGGTTACTAAGAATATGTACACTGCTTATCAGATAAATTCTTATGAGAAATGTCCTTCCTGTCTCCTTGTTCCATCACTTATTATCTAACACAACTTCATGTTATCAAACTGGGAACCATTTAAAAGAACTTGCAAAAAATTCATAGATTAAGATTTTTTTATATTTGTATGAAAATAAGTCACAAACATAAGCATTTATTGCATTAAATTACTATTTACACATTTGATTGATTACAGATTTTGATTATTACAGATTTGATTGATGCAAATCAAATAAGATTCCTATTAGTTATATTCATAATGTATGAAAATTTGAGAAATATTTATTGCAACATATTAAGTGTACAAAATAAACCTATATCAAATATCAGTATCTAAAATTAGCAGTCAATGAAATGTATTTATTAATATATACCATATGCTATATTTCCTGTGCTGTTATATAAAATGTAGTGTATATTTGCAGACATTGTTGCCTCCATTGCAAATACGAAGTCACAAAAAACTTTCTCTTCTGCAACAAGAGCCACATACACTACTTGTGTGTATATCACCACTGTTTTGGTGTCATACTAGCAACAAAATAATGTTAATATATCAGTTTACCTGTATGCCAGTTATGTATGCAATATGCATATTAATTTTTTGTTGATAACATCTAAACTTTATAGAAACATCGTAAACATCACACAAGTATGCTATCCACTTGATTTGTTTGTTAATTACAGACAAGTTTGTACTGCTTCGATCCACATAACAACAGTTATACTGTGTACCAATAAAGGTATGGTGCATATATCATACTCTTAACTTGGCTCATTAACTTAACCTGTTCGACACAAAACAAGTAACAAATTACGGTACCTAAATTTCATTTTATTTCATAGTCGCTTTGGTATTGAGCTCACAGCTGGTTATGTACAGTTAGGGAGCCCCAAAAGAGAAATCAACGTCACATGCACTCACTGCCTAAATGCAATACCCGAATTCACTTTAAATGCACTTTGACAGCCGAATGACAATGGGCAATCGGCCGAGTGGAGTGGAATGTGCGAGTGTACTGACTCGCGTGTAAATAATAAGTAAACACGATTGAACTTCCACCGCCCCCCTTGCGGTGACGCGGGCCAGTAGACGCCCACGCCCGCGCCCGCGCCCCGCGCTTATCACATGCTTCGGCTCGCCCGAGCCCGCGTCGCTAGTCGGTGACGCCAGTCGCACAACTCTGCTGGTGTCGTGCGTCAACCACCACTTCCAAAGGTCCCACCCGAAATTACGTGCGTCCACCCTTCACATGCCACACAGAAATAGAATGAAATGAATGAAAAGCACTCGCTATGACGTACCTGGCCCCATTTCGTGAGTCGCTAAACGCATTATCAAGTTTTCTCTTTGTTGAAAAAAATTTGTCCAGTAATGCCATTGCGACACTACACACATTATCATTTTACGACATACTCATCGCCAAACTCTACTGGCATCATTTTATGTTAAGGTTTATGACGAGTAATCAAAAACTATAATTATTGTCGTTAATAAATAAAAAAAACACTACGAATGTAAATAATTTGACAGATCACGTGCGAAAGTCATATGATTTACCATAGACAAAGTGTTTTTACTTTTATATAAAGGTCAAGGTCAAAATTTGACATTTTTAGTCATAGACATCGTTTTTTTTTCTAAACTATCACAATATTTGAAATTATTCTTCATACATCTGTTTTACTACTATTACCTTGCTGGTAAATAAGATGAAAAGTTAATTTAAAAAAGCAAAAAATATGCATTAAATAACGTACAGGCTGACAAATCTGTATTATCGTCGTTTTAGGTAAATTTAAAAAGATCAAACAAGCGTTCAGTGACTACGACTAAATAAAATTTTTAACCCTAACTAAAACCCGAAAAAGATGTTAAAATTTAAAACAAAGGAATAAATCTCCATCTACAAATATTATACCAATATTTATATATAATTTTTTTTGGATTTTTTAAAATATTGAAGTAATACCCAAAAAAATCTAGTAAAAGACAAATCGTTAAATGCGCTATGTTTGAGGTTATTGAACGCACCTCACGTAATAAATCAATACACCAATAAAATGTCTGTCTTTATTCTTTCTGCAGTGTCAATTGTCAGTGTCAAAAAAACTAATTGGATAATTGGATTGCACTTCTGTTGTGCTTGCAGTATACAAAATAAAAGCTCTTCGATTGATGTAAAAATGTAATAAAACACGCTATCACTAATCACCAGACCCTGAAGCAAATTTGGGGTGAAAAGTTCTTATTTTACCTCGAGGTTCCTGTTGCATTTCGACCATGTCTAACGAGGATATGTACATAAGTGACATCTTCGAAGAAATCAAAAGCTTCAAGCCGAAAATCTCTCTTGATGAAATATCAGAGTTAGATATGACTTGTAAATCCGTAATCGAAAATGGCCTAAACGACGCGAACCCAGATGACCCGAATAGGATAGGAAAAATAAAAGGAGTATTAGATTATATGCACGAACAAGTGAATATTGGAAACTGGAAAGAAGTGCAGATATACATAAGGAAAACCATTACAATTGCTTCCTACGTTAGATTATTAGTTTATTTAAAATCCTGTGATGCGATCACCGAGCCTGTTGTGAGAGAAAGCATGAAAATTATCGATTTTGGTATCGTTTTCGGGAGTCCCATCGACAACGACCCAACGCTGCTGCAACGGTGCGCCAGTCTCATGAACTCGGCGTTTGTGACCGAAATCAACATTCCTTCAAGTTCCAATGCCAATAGTCAATTTATTGAAATAAATACTGAGAGTAATAAATACGATGCGACACGCATAGAAGTATTAGATTGCCCGAGTATGGAACATTTTTACAACAACTACATAATACCAGGTAAGCCAGTGATCCTAGATAATTGTATTAGCCATTGGCCAGCATTGAACAAATGGAATGACCGGAATTACCTGCTAAAAGTAGCTGGACTGAGGACTGTGTCAGTGGAACTCGGAAAAGATTACACAGACTCTGAATGGACACAGAAAATGATGACCATAGAGGACTTCATCAAAAACCATGTTTACCAAAATAATGGACCCACCGGTTACCTCGCTCAATACCAGCTTTTTGAACAAATACCAGAACTTAAGGATGATATCTTTGAGCCAGATTACTGTAGTTTTACGGACACCAACGACCCAGTTGATGTAATGGCCTGGTATGGCCCGAAGGGCACCTTATCCCCTCTGCATCATGATCCAAAAAGGAATTTGCTAACCCAAGTTGTCGGTGAAAAACAGATATTTTTATTCTCACCCGAAGATTCCGAGTACTTATATCCTCATGAACATGAGCTCCTGACCAATACAGCTAGAGTCGACCCAAGAAATCCAAATTATATCTTATATCCCAAATACAGACAGGCTAAGACATATTATTGTGTGTTACGGCCGGGACAGATGCTGTACATACCACCGAAGTGGTGGCACTTTGTCGAGTCACTGTCAGTCAGCTTCTCTGTAAGCTTCTGGTGGACATGAATACCAAAGAAAACAAAATAGTTAAGGTATATCTATTTATAACAAATTAATGTATGTAAATATAAGTTTATGGCAAAGTTTCTCTTTTATTTGTATTCATTGTTCAAAGCTCTTCCAATGAGCATTCGTCTGACTTCTGATGTACCGGCTCCAATCTCGTACAGCTTGGCATCTCGGAGGATTCTGCCAGTAGGATAGTCATTAATGTAACCATTTCCACCTGAAACAAATAGTCATTTACAATTACATTTTAATCTACTAACATTTTTAATAATATGTAACCTAGTTATTAGTAGAGTAGAACATTTTAAATTATATTTATGTAGATTCTGAAATATCAATTGTTTGTATCTGTGTCATGTGTAGCATGTATTAATAAAGTAATATAAATGTTTGATGTCCTACTAACAACTGTATTATTTACTAATATCCTACTTCGAATATTGAGAATTATTTTCTCTTGCACTCTGTTGCAATCAGTCTTGACAAAACTATGTGGAGTTCACAGTCCTCAAGATGAGAAACGCATCTGTGATAGACTTCAGATAGCACTGCTATTCTCTTTGCAAATGTTATCTGAGATTAGTACCTACCAGTACTTCTGAAACTTGGTACTGACACATAAAAAGTAGCACCTATAGTTTCTACTTCACTCAAGGTGATAGAACTCTTCTTAGTTACAATATGGCAATGAGGCCTCATGAGTTATTATGAGTATTATAAGAGTATTAAATGCAAATATAAGATATTTACACACATTTCTCATATATTTTGTGTTCGAAAAAATTCTGTATATATTTGTAATGAAGCATGGTATGACTTGTTCTATTTGAGATAGGTAACATCATTAAAATAAAACATCAATACCAAGTATCTGTATAGCATCCAATGCGACTTGTGTGGCTTTCTCCGCGCAGTAGAGGATGACTCCGGCACAGTCCTTGCTGTTGACGTGGCCCTCGTCGCAGGCGCGCGCCACACTGTATAAGTACGCTCTGCACGCGCTTAAGGTCGTGTACATGTCCGCCATTTTACCCTGAAAACATGACAATCTCTAACTAACCAACCTGCACAGGTGCACAGATCGAGGCTCTTAAGCTACTTACATAGGGGAGTAAAACAAAATAGGCAGACTATCTGCATATATATAGTGAATGCTCAGTAGCAATAAAACCACCTAAGATTTTGGAAATAGTGGTGGTGGTCTAAAGGTGTTTCAAGTTTCCTGCAGAATCGAAATAGCGACTGGCGGTCACCCATCCATCTGAAAAACGCGACTGTCGCACCTAACTTTATGCATCGATAGTGGACTAAGCGCGATATGAAATGATAGCTAGTACAGGTTTTATACAGCAGTATATAAAACCTACTGCAGTTTTCTTTGTGGAGCGAAAAACAATAATTACCTACCTGTATCAACTGGAACTCTCCAATTTTAACGCCGAATTGCTTTCTCGTGTGTGCGTATTCGAAGGCGGCGTCGATAGCAGCCTGCATCAGTCCCACAGGCCCTGCCGCCAACACCAGCCGCTCAAGGTCCAATCCAGACATCAGGACATACACACCTTTGTTCTCTTCTCCTAGCAAATTAGATGCTGGGACCTATAAATCCTTTAAACTTTAAAAATACTTCAATAAATAATGCTTTTTACACGCACAGTCACTAAGATTCTCTGTTGTAATGGCTGGTTAGGATTGAACCCGGAACCTTGTGCGAGTCATACATTTTATTTTACTCTTTGGAGTCAGATCTGTATAGTTACCACTGGTTAATATACATAGGTTGATGTATGGATGTAAGCATAGACTTTTCGCCACGCTATGTAAGTATGTATACGGAACTTTATTTTATGTTAATGTGATAAAAATAAAACACGTAAATTATTATAATTATGTAACGTAACTAATTAAACTTGTGTAGTCAAAAGATAGATAAGTATTTAGATTTTAAAATTTTATATCAAGAAACTTTATAACTTATACGTACCTACATAGTAGGTACCTACTTACCGACTTATCACAATCTTAAGTAAATTTGTATCCCACGAAATTTCAGATTATATAAATAATATAGGTACGTAGGTAATATACATATTTTGATTTTGAATGAGATAATTTTACTTACTTTGCCCCCTTCCGAATTATAATATAACCCATTATTTTCTAATGTTTAACCGTTTCTTACCTTACAGTCTTCAAAAACTAATTCACCGGTATTTGAGCCTCTCATTCCGAGTTTGTCTAGTTTTTGGGCAGTGGAAAATCCAGGGTAACCCTTTTCAATCAAAAACGCTGATATTCCGTGCTGCGGTTTGCTAGTCTGATTTGTTTTTGCATAAACCTTGAATATGAAAAAGTAGATACAAAATTATTTCTAGTATTACCTATAAATAAGATTTTTCAATGTCAGTAGGTATTAAGGAAAATATTTATTTGAAATTGAAATAGCTAACGAGCCAGTTGTCTACCACATGGTGAGTGGCCAGTATAGCCCATAAGCTGTAATCAACCTGATTATAAGATTATATTGGCGTCCTCATACAAGAATCTTACCCATGGCACACCCTTCAATCTTAACAAAGGAGCGCCTAACGAAGCTTAACTCTTTGCCTTAATTGCAAATACATTTGTTATTAAATAGGAACATGTAATGTGGCCATGTGTTTATGGTTCGCCCTTAAAAATTATTACGCAAATGCAATATTGTTCTATCGAGCTACCTACCACTAGCACATCAGCATCAGGTCCATTAGTAATCCAGAATTTGTTGCCGTTGAGAACATAATAGTCACCCTTCTTCTCAGCCCTCAGTTTCATGGAGACCACGTCGCTACCTGAACCAGGTTCTGACATAGCTAAGGCGCCTATGTGTTCTCCGGAACATAACTGTAATAATAATGTTTTATACTCGAAGACATCATGTGCCATGAACATCTTTAATGAACAACTGGGATGTGCGCCACGGGCGGACAAAGGGCGGAAAGGGCGGTCCTCCCTGGGCTGTAGGGCTTCCAAACACAGTTGCCAACCATTCCGAACTAAAAATCAGTGCTTAAAATGTTCATATAGACGAAGAAATCTCTGACATGTGTATTTATCAGGGAAAAAAGGACGTCAGAACTACACAATCACCGAAATACGTATTGGTTGTGGAAAAATAACTACAATATATTTGTAAAAGCATGTAAATTTAAATCAAATTTTTAGACTGGAGGCCTCTTGCAACTTTCCCACCTGACGAGCTTAGTTCGCCACTAATGTTGACACTTGTGTTTGTTTTCTTGTATGTACCTACAGCGCAATAGGCGCGCGACCATTCAACGGGTTTTTTTAACGCGCAGCGGTCGTACGACGCGTTCGAACGCGGCTAACATCCGCTCGTATATTTTTTAATGTAAATCAAATATGTATTCTAAAACGCCGCTAATGCATACCGCGCGTAGGATGCAACGCAAGCTCGACCCGTCCTAGGTCGTACGAAGCGGACGCACGCTCGGTGCACATGCGCTAGTTTTAACGGTAGCCCTACGCTGTATATAATACGAGTAAATTAATAATAATACTCTATCGGTAGCTCTTACAGTCAGTTATACTTATAATCTACTTACTGAAATATATAGTAACACACCTTACCTTAGGCAAATATTTACTTTTTTGCTCGTGTGTCCCATTTCTATTGATTTGATTAACACACAAATTTGAATGAGCGCCGTAAGACAGTGCGATTGAACCGCAAGCTCTGTAAGTTAAATAGATTAGTTGACATTAATATCTAGGCTGAGTCTATTAGTACAGGTACTGTACGAATAATTTATAATTATTAATACGGGTACTGGACAAACAATTTATTATTATCCGATTCGAACCGGTAGATTTTGAGAAATATATTAAAAAAAAAATTGAATTTGTCACATTGTTTAAAGAAAAAAAATTGAATAAATGTACAAATAAATATATTAAAAAAAAAATTGAATAAATGTACGAATAAATATAATTTATTAGTCCAGTACCTGTACAAATAGTCACATTGTAATATCTACTTATTTATTGTATGCGTTTCATAATAGTTGGTAAAAGATAAATTGTTAATGAATGCAAATTATCTTCTAATTGGTATGCAAAAACTGACAAATTACTTTCAGCTCAAATTAAATTAATTAAATCACGAATTAATTCAGCGCGGTGGCATATAAATTGCAGCAAGAAAATTATGAAAATGTACCTAGAAAGTTCCTCCATAATGACGCAATGGTCTGAATATTTGCCTCCTGTTCCACCATAGTCTGGACTTGCAGTTATACCTGAAATTCATGAATTGCAAAAACGTATCAGCAGATTTCATTCATACAATATCGAATGACGTTTTTGTTATAGATATTAGGTACATTACGCTAAGCCTCTGTATATTAAAATAGGGGCTAGACATATAGGCTATTAATAGATTAATTGTTATAGTTAATCTTATACTTATAAATTAGATGAAGGCTTGTAGTTGAAACACTGGATATTTGAAAGTCAGATAAATCCACTTAGTAATCCATCCATCCGGTAAGCAACTAATAATTTAAACTTTATTATAAGAGTGTTTGTTTTAATACGACTTATAATGTAGGTAAGTGTAGGTATATTTGTGTTCTACTCGAAGAGGTAGAAACTTTATTAATTCTAGCGCAGCAGCACCAGCGCCTGTGACAGATGTGATGTGTGAGCGGTGATTTATAAATTTATAAAAGTAAAGTTTAATTACCTAAAAGACCAAGATTTCCAAGTTTCTTCCAGAACTCACGAAGATCTTTAAAATTATTTTCTTTGTCGATCTCTGCTGCTTTTGGCGCTAACTCTTTCTGGGCAAAGTCGAACACTGATTGACGAAGCTGAAAAAAATACATTTATGTAACTAAAACACGGATATAAATTAAAAGCACCTAGACAATAGACATGTAGCTAAATAAATAAGTGAGGTGGCTCAGTTGTGCCTATCCAAGATACCAAGACTAGCGCTGATCAAGGATATCTACAATTTTGTCCAATTTTATTACACTGAGGTCAGGTGTCCTACATATTCAGAAATTCATATGGTGCAAAAAAACTACTTATTACTTATACGGCAGGTGGCAGGTTATCAACCTTTTTTATGTCCCGATAACTCAAACTGGGCTGGAACACTCGACGCCCCACCACGCGCAACGATATTATATATCCGAACAACGCTGATACTTTCATAATTTTCTCTTCATTCGGAGAGCGTGTGTAAACTTTTGCAAGTTGTGGTCACACATGCAACTCTTGACCGGGTTCGACTAAGCGCAATACAAGCGAAGATACCTACTCACAAATACCTACCTATTATTTTGTTATTAAAAGTATATAGAAAACTAATTTAGGTATTGTATACAAATTAAATAATTCAATTCACTATCGAGTAGGTACCTATGTTAATCAAAATATATATCCCAATATTGGAATACAAATTATGATATTTTCTGAAACTCTTTATAAATACACAATATCTGTGCCTATATAGAGGTACGGTATGTACTTGCACTGTCGATCAACAATAGTCCCTACGAGATGTACCTACATATTTGATCGAAAAGTAAAAAGAATTGTCTAATACATTACCTAATACTAATGAAAAGGTAATGACTTCCTACTATACTACTACTAATGTCTATCAATGAAATACATAGTTAATAACAAACCTGTTGCTGTTCACTGGTCAGTCCAAATATGTGTTCATCGATCGGATATTGAGACATACATCGCTTACCAGTTTTAACGGTCTTATTCCACAACTGTTTCACACAAACCAATCTAACTGCCATTGTAACACGTCTTACCACCAGTATATTTCAATGTATACTACACTAATAACGCGAAAACAAGTTTATCAATGACGCATCTATCATACACGCAATAAAGAATATATTTGCATGACGGTAAAGTTCATTTATGATAATAATATTCACTGCTCGTTGATAAGCGAGCCTTATCGTATTATCAATACTAATTATTTGGAGCTCATTTTAATTTTTGCCTCATCTGATAACTTTGCCAAAAGTTTTGAATAGTGATTAGTGTGTGTTATCTAAAGTTAATTTATTATGTAATCCAATAATTTTATAATGTCAGTAAATAAGTATATTTTGCTGTTTACTACTGCAGTGTGACAAAAAAATCACTTATGAAATATATGTACGTTTGCAGTGTATTTAAAAATCATTTTGTTAGGTTTACTGACCACATGATATTCCTGGTAGAACCGCTGGGGAATATAACCCATACTACCATGTACCTACTATGTATTGGGGAATATAACCCATACTACCATGCACTACTGTCTAATAGTGGACAGCAGACTAAAATCAATGCAAAATATTTTTTAATTATATTCTGTACAGATTTTTTAAAGTCACTCACTCCAACTTACAGAGTTTTCTATTTGTATGTCACCCATCCAACAACTGACCGCCTTCGACTCTGCTTTATTTTGTATATTAATATGACGATATACTTAAACACAATACAAGCGACCGTAAGGTCACAATACGCGTTTACCAACCCGCTCTTAATGGTATGCTCGAATAATATGTGGTAAACATTCTGACGTAAATAAAATTATTGTTTACGAATTAAATAATTTCATTCACTATCGAGTAGGTATGTTATTCAAAATATATGTAGTCCTGTAATCTTTATAAATACACAAAAGGTCCATCCATCCATCCATCAGCCTTTAATAGTCCACTGCTGGACATAGGCTTCCCCTAATCTACGCCACTCCGACCGGTCTTGATCCAGCGGTTACCCGCCGTCCGCTTCAGGTCATCATCATCACAAAAGGTCAATAATTGTAAACCTCAAAATAGTTTGCCTTAAAAAATAAAACATCAATAATGCATTCATATTATCTTTATTATTGTATAATAATTAAATAAATCTGCTAGCTTTTTAAGCACCATTCATTAGGATCAAAATACAACACTTTAGTAAACCTTTTACAACTTAACAACATATACATTTCGTCAAACGGAGTCAACCGATCATAATTACAATAGTAATACAAAATAAATGTCACAGTTTAAAAATAAAAATGAAAAAATCAACTTAATTTAATAAAGTATCTATATAAAAGCCACCATAAGATTGGAATGTGTATATGCTACACAAATATACTACCGTACTTCAGGTAAAAATATATGAGGAATGTAATACTACATTTCAATACATCTATTGCACCATTAGCTTTAAAGAAACATAATTTTGGGAACCATTGCACTATGTTTACACAATATGTACTAAATTTAATGTTTATCAATTATACATATTTCGATGTACATTACATATTCCACTTAACGACAACGATGGTTAAACGCGTGCTATTCTGTGCACGATAAAATATGAGAGAGCAACAGACACTATCGTTTCGATCGTCAAGTGGAATACAGGAATTGTTCTGATATGTTCTCATTTAGTTAGTTTCCATTTTTGACTTAAGAGACTGGTAGTACTCGGATAGAACTTTCCACGCAGAGGGTGCCATGAAGCCTTTTGGAGGCTCCTTGCCTGCTCTGGCCAGACCTGAGAACAAATATTAAGTAATTCATTATAATGATTAAGTTTACTTCATGCATTCAATCACTCAATTCCTTTCCATTGCTGAGTTCAGATCTTCTCAGGTACTCAAAGTTGTCAATAAATAAAAGAAACTTTGTGTCCGTATAGTAAGCTGTGTTAGCCCACGAACCTGGTAAACAGGAACAAAACAATCACGTTACATTTTGTGACGTGCAGAGGGTCTCAAATTCGAACTTGGTCAGGTAGAAATTAATGTGATGAATTTAAATGTCTGGTATGGATATTATGTCTATGTAACCGATGGAAATAGCAGGTTCGAATTCTAGATATTTCAACATATTACATAACATTACTTACCTCTCATCCTAGTTCCGGATATGAAATCGAAGTCTTCCTTGCGGGTAGGGTCGAAGAACGCCATCTTGCCAACCGAGGCGTCATATGCGGCCACGCGGAATGGAATGATCTAAAGAAAAGAAAGAAAAGTATAATTCCACAAATAAAATTATATTGTGTGTTTCATAAAAAAATTTATGGGTTTTTTTTAAATATAAGCCGATTAGTACGACTCACGATTTTGTATGCGCAGATAATCATAATCCTTTTTAGTTGATATTTAGTTCATAGTTATATTAAAATGAATAGACCCAACGACAACTCAGACGACAACAACAAAGTTGAGAATTGTTAACCTCTTTTTGGAGTAACATGGAGGATGTAAATAAGAAGGCTTGTTATAATAACATAAGCGTAGCAAACATAACTACGTATTTCTTAACACATACTTCTAACCTCCAAACACAGTAATACTTACGACTACTGTAACTCTATCAGCTTTAAAGGACTTGAAGTGACTATAACACAACCTTATCACACTATAACATGAAATAACGTGACTCTACCGTTAAAACACAACGTAAAATAACATTATTACATCTACCACCCAACAACCAAACTTACTTCGAGGTCATTGAGCCCGGGCGCCATCTTGAGCACCATGGCACCGTGTCGCGGGTCGTACAGGTCCCCGGCGCCGTCCGGGTGCGGCAGCCCGGCGGGGTCGCGCCCCACTATGTAGTGGTTAGCGCCCGCGTTCATACGGCATTTCGCGTGCCATTGCACCTGGTGATGACGATAACGAGGGAATATGTTGAATTGAATAAGAATATAGTTAGGACATACCACAATTTATCTGATGATTAATACAGGACGTGTGCCTTTTTTAATGTTCTACGTTCTTGTGTAGAAGCACAACTGTACATCCAACAAATTCAGGGAATGCACGCAATATGTATACTATACGAAACCTTTTACGCCTATCATATTATGTATATGATATTTTATTTTTACATTTGTCTTTTTTAGTTTTAATTTTTACAGTTTTAAGTTTCAACAAAATTACGCTCGTAACTCTCTTCAGCATTTATCTTCTACTGTTATAATTTCAGATTTTTCTATGCACGTACACTTGATAAAATCACCCGATATTAATCTGTCGTCATCCTCACCCTTCAGCCAAGACGCACTACTGCGCGCTAGAAATAGGTGTAGCGATGGTACCACTCCGGTTAACCTGTAATGACTTTACCACCTTTCAATATACATTACAACGGTACGGTTATTTACCTCAGTGGGTCCCGCATACATCATGGGCGAGGGGAAGATGGCGAGGATAGTGGCTCGCGGGTCCAACACACCCTCATTGAGCACCGCACGGTGTTGTTGCATACGAACGTTGAGAGGTACGTCGTCGTCCTTCGTCCAACCACCTGTTAAAAATAAGTTGGTTAATAAATTAAATAAATATAATATAATTAGTAACTACTACACACTATTGAGTGATTTATTTGGTAAAAAAATAAAATAATTAAGTTCGAAAAAAATGCTGTAAGAAAAGTATGAGGAAAAGGGGAAAATTTAGGAAAAAAATAAGAGAGAGACAAAATAAGTAAAAAGCAGTATTATTCATAGGTAAACGAATATATGAAAGTAATATATGTAATAAAATGACCAAAATGTAAGTTTATAAAATAGGTAAGAAATAAATTTCATAAATAAGGTAGTACTGAGGAAAATAAATAGTTAACAAAAGCGTTAATTAATAATTCCGTGAATAATTGTACAAGAGTAAATATGTAATTAAAAATAGTAAACAACAAACAGAGAAAGAAAGAGGGAGAGGGAGAGAGAAGGACGTAATTAGAAATAAGAAAACAAGTAACTTTGGCAAAGGGAGATCTCCCGCCGGGCTAGGTGATCATGCCCGGGGAGCGGCCGCGCTCCCACAGTCTCAGTTCGGAACTTGTATATATGCCAGATACTTAGAAAACTTCGACTAATATAAAAAAAATGTTACAAATATTCTTACCTAGAGGGTGTAACAGTAGGACAGGTTTCTTGAAACCTCTACTGACAAGTTGCCGTTGTGTGTCCTGCATCAGCAGGGCGTGCCCGTTGTGGATTGGATTGCGGAGCTGAACAGTAAAAACACCACTTGAAACCACTATCCCTCATATGTAACTATCACTTAATAAACTTATCTCAAATGAAATGAAAAAACACCATTTGAAACTATCTCTCATTTAACATCGAATAGCACGGTTAAACGGAGTATCATAATTACTAATCATATGTCTAGTGTACTAGTCACTGGAAAGGTTAAAAGTCTAACACAAAGCAGCCCTATTGCTAGAATTGTATACTTCCAGTGACGATATATTATTCTAAAGTGCATTAAGAAAGTGCCCAATGAAAGCAGCCCTTCTTTGTTAACTACAGGTAACATTTAAAATTATATTGTGTTCAAACCTTTAAATATTTCGACCCTTAACTAAGCATTCATGATAAATTTCAATTACTGATCTAGGTCTGGGTTTTTAAACTTTTTAATATTCATAATTTCTGAGCAGGAAATTTAATTTATATTATTTCACTATATTATTTAATTTATATTTATAATATATATTTTATATATCATATTCTTGTATTTTAATTTCTTACCTGGAAAGCGAATACGGCGTCAGCTTTGAGCTCCTTGAACTTTGCTCTTAACTCATTGGGCGTTAGACGGTACGAGTCAAGCCCATCGTGCCAACGGATACGTTCAAACACTTCAAGGTTACCGCCCACCAACCAATCGCCGGATTCGTCGATCATCTAGAAATTGTATAAAGTATGCACTATTAATCTATCCATAACCTTCAAAAGAAGTTTAGCAAGATGCGTGAAATGTATCAATTCTCTGTTGGATTTGGGGTGAACTGTGGCTTAAGCCCCTCTCACACTAAAATGTCAAAGTAGGGAATCATTTTCTACATAGAAATATTTGGGTTAAAATTAGAGTCCACACTACTAGCAATACTCAACGTCTTTCTATTTTTCGGGTACAACGAAACAATATGTAGATTAATCATAAATATTTAATGAAAAAGAGTTTCTAAACTGTTTTATCGATCTGAACACTGTTATCATAGAATTAGTTGAACTAACTTTAACGAAACTTTCACATATCAATAGGCAACCTAAAGCGGAGGAAGTGCACATTCACTTGCTGCTTAATTTACATGAAATCTCAACTAACCTTGATATACGGATGTCCAGTGTGATATATCCCGAACTGTCTAGCACACCGCTCCTGTTTCCTGTGCGGGTAGAACTCAGGCGCTCGTAGCACTGCAACTGCTTTCCCGTTATACTCTAGAGCGATAGCACCCGCCCCCGCCAACTGTTCCTTCACCTCAGTGTCCACTGGGAGCACCACTGGGACAGACTGGTTCACTATGCCCCCGTCGGGAAGAGTGAAGCAGTTCGAATGCAAGGACTGAAATTTAACGAATTGTAGATTAAATACAGTCTTTGGTATGAACTATTTTAACAGACTTCAAGAAAGATGACTTCGCCTTCCTAATGTCCCCTCTTTCTCCCACCATTTTCTAAAATTTAAAAAATGCGACTCAAAACTATATTTGTACGCCATTTATGGCAAAATAAGCGACAATTCTTGACTATAACACCAATGTATACGCCTTATTCTACAAATAAAGATTTTCGTATTTATATATGTACCCTCGCCTCCCACTCCAACCCTTCCCCATTCTTAAAGATTAATTGATAGACGAATGCACCTAATGTGAGTAATATTCAGTGAACTAAGCTTTACATCGCATCTTTAACCCACCCGTCACACGAAAATCGACGCATAGAAATGGATAAGCGACATCTGTGATAGGTGTAGTGGGGAGTGCAGTGAAAAAACTGATTGCGAAACCGACAACAGGCTTTATGTTACGTCATGTTGTCTGTTTCGCAATCAATATGGAATACATTCCATGCGGTGGTTCCGTAAAAGTGTATGAACTTATAGTATTCAATCAATCGAAAAACGAGCACATCCTACAAGCACTAGATTATTTAGGAAACGAATCATAAGTTCAAACCCGATGGAGTTACGCGTTGAATTAAATGTAATTATTACTGAGCTTCCATACCCTTTCTGTAACGTATATTAGACCCCTGTACCCATGGCCGCATACTAATTCCATCATCAGATCCTTGTAATGCATATATATCAAGCATGCAAAATTTGAGCTCAATCGGATATCGGAAATTGGGTAAAACTCGCAAGATATGAATTTGAACAAAAGTGAACACTTTAAATCACGAAATGAAAAGTCACTTGTTACATTCATTACATAAGAAAGGTATTCATTAATAATAACAATAAAAACAACTATTAACATAATTATCTCACATTACGCAGTTAGTCATTAGTATACAGTGCTATTTATACGACAGGCGGAACTAATGGCCAGCGTAATACTTCCGTGTTCAGTACATTTACCATTACATTGCATAGTGTAAACTTTATTCTGAAACTTACTACTACTAGGTTTACACTTTGTTGTTTGTTTGGCTCGACTTGATAGTCCTGTACGTAGTATACAATAATTGGACAAGTGGTGGGTCGAACTCGCACACGGAGGGTTCCGTCCATCAATTTTTTATTTAATTTAGATTTTTAGCCATTTATTATATAAATATATAAAACGCCGAAAAGTTGCGGTTTTTTGTATGAGGAGCCCCTTTTACATTTTTTGATTTGTTGCTATAGCGGTCAACGACAGCGACGATTATAAAGATCAAATTGTAACTTACTTGTAAATATTCAGTTTCGCGCATGAATCCCTTTAGTGGATAGGCCCAGCCCTCTGACAAAACCTGGAATTTACAACAAACAAAAAAATAACAAAATAAATAAATAAAGTAGATACCAGTGGCAAAATCTTACAAAACTTTTACACATTTGTGAAAAAACCATAATAACATATTTGTAACAAATATACAGGGTGGATGGTTAAACGAAGAACATAAAAGTTTATAATAATTCATGATCACAGGTGGTAAAACAAAAATAATAAAAAGAAAACAAATAACAGAAAAAATCCCAATAAAAATGCAGCAATATGTCCCCCACTAAAGACATCAAAGTGCCGGCGAAATATCTTATGAAACCCGGCATGTGTTTTACCAAGATTCACTATTTTTTCCACCTTATCATATTATTATTTAGGGTATTAGGTTTTTGGCGGACTTTAATGGTAAATCTTATCAAAAATTAACGTCATATTTTTAAGGATAAGTCGAGTCAATGAGTAGATTGAAAACCCGCTTGAAATAACTCCTATGTTTTATCTATCACTTAGTATACATTTGTAAATACACATATTAAGTATTTCTTGTGCAAGTTATGTTATTTTTTTTCTATATAAAACATTCAAAATCATAAATCATTCGAAATGTGACCTAGATGTGTACAAAAGATAAAAAATAAATTTCCGCTCATGCTTTAATAATACCTTATTTTTTTTTTTGCAGTATACCAAAGAACAGTGGTTTGATTTGGTATAGATAGTATGGATAAAGACAAAAATATTAACGTTGAAAAATAATTAATGTATTTTAGAAATAAATGCTCAAGTTTTTATTGCTCATTTTTATTTTTTTTCTCCGTAGCCGTCATACACTTTAAACTAGAAATTTATACTATGTATTATTAGTAATAAGACTTCTTGTAGACAATGTTCTTGAACATAGATTACGAATTTATTATTAAATACCTGAACCCACTGTAGATCTAATGTAGTGAGTTGAATCTTCGGTAATTTGGCTGCCTCTTCAATAGCACTGGTCAATCTGTTCCCGTCAATAAACAGCTCTTCTACGGTCGTGTTGTAGGACTCGAAGCGGGGGATAATACCCTGAAAGTATGATAATATTGTACATCCGGCTCTAAGGACCATATCATGGATCATTGAATTAATAGGACTTAGATAATTGACACATGTCTACTACCATTTTTTCTGTCGTTTATAGATGTCATCAAGATGACATACAAGTGTATAATATTAATACTATTTTAAACTTTCTTCAGCACTCATGTATTAAAAAAAATATTTAAATTTTTATGAAGAAATACATGCATTTATTTATGTATATTCTACATAATGCAGGACAGCTGTAAGTTAACGTATAATAATAAGAATAAAGCAACTTTAATAGGTCGTACTAGGGCACCTACTGAACCTTCTTTTCTTATTTTTATTTTACACAAATTATAAACATATAAATTATAAACATAAAATTATAAAGATAAAATTATAAACATATAAATTAATTATTGATATTAAGTTTAGAGCAAAGATAAGAGTTCGTATTAGAGCAGATTTCTCACCTGTGATTCGAGTAGGCGTACCACCTCCATGGTGGATTCTTCGACAGTGTTTCCCACTGTCTGTATGACCAACTCGGGTGCGTCCGGACGCTCATACTCTTGGGTGATGCCTGTGAAACCCTGTAACACATATTTTTAATCACTATTTAGTTGCAATCGTTGGATATCAAATGGGCTTTCAGGGCCAAATCAGAAACTATAAGAAATATCGAAAAATGCTGAATGAAGAAACGAAGCAGATTTTGATAAAGAACTAAAACCGCATCATTAGATTTTTTAAAAATCTTTTTCACTACCTGGGCTAATCGAACGAGTTCATTTCATTGGAAAAAGAACCCATTCTGTATTTTTCCAACATCTGATAGTGTCATTCATAACGATGGGTAGTCAAAGATTTTTTTTTAAGCTTCTATATTTTGTATATACAAACTGACATGTTAAGAATTGTGGTACTGACTTACCTTAATCTGTCCCTCTCTAGCCTTCTTGTAGAGTCCCTTAGTGTCTCGCTGCTCGCACACCTCCAGCGGCGTGTCGATGAACACTTCGAAGAACGGCAGCTCAGAATCCGTATGGATTCGACGGGCGACTTCTCTATCCTGTAATGGGTATGCAAAACTGTTAGACCATGATTTAAATCTCGCAAGATACTCATGTTTTAGTGGTGAAAATATATATATAATTTTTTTGATATATATTAGTTTTAATAATATACCTAGTGGTATTGTAGGTTGGAAAATTCCGAAAAATATATAATAAATACGTAATTAAACTTCACGTCGGCGTGATTTTAAAAAAGCATATTTATGTAACTTCCTGAATATTCTATAATATACCTATGAAATATTTTCACTTATTGGACATTTATTGATTTTGCGATCCTTTTAATTTAGTTAGTGTTAAGACTATTAAATACAGATTAATTACAACGTACTTCAAGCATTATTTGGATTAATAGGTAAGATAATGTATGCATAGTTACAGTATCTACCTCATCATGAACTACACAAACAGTGTACAAGGTAATAGAATAATCTGTGGAATCAAATCATAAACTATGCCAATTACGGGCAATCTACATTAGAATGTACATACAAAGCATTTGATATCGTCATACAAAGGAATAAAGACTAAAGTGAAACAAAAACTAAGCTTTTCACTCTCTATTTCTGGCTCGTAACATAATATTCATAAAGTAGCTTATTAAAAAATGAGTTCATGAAAGTGCAAGTTTCTAGCGTTTGGGAATTGAGAACAATAACAAATATTAGGCTACATTGAGCCCGGTCAGTGATTGCATAAGTCGTGTGTAGGACCGATTTTGGAGAAGGGCTGGTGGGGCCAATACACATGGCCTCTACAATACAGATGAAAAATGTCCAAATTTCTATAGGTCAACATTTTTTTTAATTTTTGTGCTTAATTTATTACTACATTGTTTGAAATAATTCTATAAAGTAATTTTATTTGCCGGTAATATCTCTTTGAAAAATTTTGACGGAAATTGTGGGGCTTTAGGTCCTCCGCTCCTTCGTTGCCCTAGGTTCCCTAGGTTCCACTGTCAGAAGCCAAGTGCTTCTGTCAGCGGAACATCAAAGCAATTCTCCGACTTTTTGCGACTAAAAACATTCATACGATACGCGACATCTTTCGACATCATTCACGTTACGTTTTGCGTCGTGGAAAACTACGAGGTGCATTTTAAAAAATCAATATGTGGAAATTGGTAGTGCAAAATTACGTTATATATATTTTTGAATATTGTTATTTTTTTACATTTTTTTCCTAATAGCATTTTAGAATATAACTATAAAATATCGTTTAGTATGTAGTTGCTCAAGCTGTTCGCACCTGTAATTGAGGTGGCACTTAAAAAATCTCTCAATGTTTTATCAAAATAATTTGTATGCATCAGTGTTCACCTTGTTGGTGCGACTTTTTAATAAATAAATAAATAAATATATTCCTAAAGATATTTCTATCATCCATGAATATACTGAATCCATCATTTTCTTTCAGTATTACACTTTTCCTGGATAACACCAGAGCTGCGATTGTAATAGGCCTACCCCTAAAAGGCCAGTCCTGAGCATGAAATTATCATAAAAACAGCTTTATCCCGATATTACTAGCTCGCGTCACAATAATCATAACTACCTCATTTAATAATGAGTTCAACGCTATCGCTCGTTATCGTTGCGAATATATTTAATGATATCGTTAAAATATGGACCCTACCTGTTAGCGACGTCTTCAACCCGTTAGAATTAGTTATGTATAATAAGAGTTTTAATTGAAAATAAAAGATAATCTATATTAGGTATTAGGGATATTTATAAGAATGTAATTTAATAGAATAGGTTGTTTTATTAGTTAGAATAGTTTTAGAAATAATTAAAATATAAATAGTAACGAAAAGAGTTACACGTGTCAGTTACACGTGCCAGTTACACGTGTCACCATTATAACCTTGTAACCTTGTGAACCCCGAATTATCCTTGGACACGTCGCGACAGGTCCGAAAGACAGAAAGAGACGCGTGAAGCGAGATAGGTATATGCTCGCACGCCATTGGCCTACAGAGGCATATTACTAGTGAGACCTGTCGCGCGTTCCGTACCTTAATTCGGGGTATAAATATAGGTCCGATTTGCGGACTATGTACAGTCGAATTCTGAGCTTCTATGGAAATATACGCATTTGAAAGATAAGAACATTGGAAGGTTTTCTTCGGTCGACCGGCACCTCTCCCGATACGTCACATTGTTTGGTCCTTCTACGTCGGATAGGGAAGAGAAGAAAAAACCGAAGATGCCTACCGTTCGTTCAAGGTCACCGTCACGCTCCAAGCAGGAAGAACGAAGCTCAGAAGAATCAAGAACGGACTGGTCGATTTTCACACCTACGGACACCGTGACTGCGTCAACGTCCACATCTCGTCACACGATCGCCACCGCCTCAACCGCCGCATCCGCCTCGACGCATGGAAGAAGAACGCGCGCCGCGACGGCCGCGACCGCAGCCGCCGCCGACGCCACCGCGACCGAGGCACCGAGCGCGACGACTACGACTACGACTACGACCGCGACCGCGACCACAACGACGAGTAGAACTACGCGCACCGCACCGACCGCGACTGCGCCCGCACGCAGCGTGTCCACGAATCCCGCGACTACGATGCCCGCACCCGCGAGCATCCCGCACCACGAACCACACACGCATCTGAAGAACATTGGAAGGCCTAGCGTCCCTCCGTTCGCGTCTTCAGACACCGTGGTCCCTCGGACGACCAGATCCTCAAGGTCACGCAAGGCAGAACTCAGAGCACAAGTGGAACTTCAGAAAAAGCAGCTAGCGGCCGCGGAGACCGCCGCAGCCCTCGCACGCACCGAACTGGAACTTGCACAATGCGACTCCGAAGATGAAGTAGACAACGAATTCGAAGCTGAACGTCACTCGCACATCGAACAATGGGTCCAACACACCGCGTCTTACGTGGAAGCCCCGAATGAAAAGGAAGTACCTTCACACAAGAGCGAACTTAAAGAACTCGCCGACGCCATTATCATCGCCGCGCGCACAACGCAACCAACGCCTGCGGCTCATAAGGTATGGGACTTACCCGACTTCAACGGATCTAACGAAGAATGGCTGCCTTTCAAGAGGTCATATATGGACAGCGCGGAGCAGTTTAACGACGTACAGAACATGGCTCGCCTAAGAAGAACAATAAAGGGAGCCGCCAGAGAAGCAATACGAAGCCTGCTTTTCGCATCGTCAGAACCTCAAGAAATCCTCGCCGCGTTAGAACGTCGTTTCGGGAGACCAGAGCAACTAGTTCTCGCAGAAGTTGAAAGGATGAAGGACTTACCCCGTATTAGCGACGCACCCAGGGACATCTGCGCATTCGCGAGTCAAGTCAGCAACGCCGTTACAACGATAGAAGCTTTGAAGAAAGTCCAGTATTTATATTCACCGGAGATCACAAGAGTCGTCATTGAGAAGCTGTCACCCATACTTCGGTATCGATGGTTCGACTTCAACGCCAGCATGGGCCACGATGAACCAGAACTGGTGAAACTTAAGAAGTTCCTCAATTCTGAAGCTGATTTGTGTGGATCGTTTGCACCGCCCGAACTGATTAAGAAGAGGTTCGGGCAAAGAAGATTCCCTGTCCACACAACGCAAGATGACGAAGAAGAAACGCACATTGTAGCAACGTCATCGGAACCATATAAGAAGAACTGCTTCCATTGCAATGGAGAACACTGGCTCACCGAATGCAAGAATTTTAAGGAAGCAACAACCGATGAGAAATGGGAAATAGCGAAACAGAAGCGTTTATGTTTCAAGTGTCTGCGACTGAGACACGTACGAACGAATTGTAAAGCACAGCCGTGCAGAAAATGTAAGAGACCGCACCACACGTTGTTGCACTCGGAGCTGACTCGCACAACAGCACCGTCTACTCAACAACAGAAGCTCGCACCGTCCCCCTGTAATCAAGCAAAGGAAATAGAAGATGTTCGTCCCGTCTACGCCGCAGCGGATGGGGCAAGAATTTATTTGAAGATGATGCCTGTCGATATCTACGGACCCAAAGGATCAGCCCGCGTACTAGCACTACTAGACGAGGGCTCAACGGTTTCCCTGCTGGACGCCTCCATCGCCTCACGCATTGGGGCCACGGGGGAAGAAAAAGAATTAATATTGGAAACCGTCGGTGGGAAAATAATCACCAAAGAAAAGTCACAGAAAATGGATCTGAAGATAAGAGGCATACACAGGAGGGACAAACGAGCCTTGAGAGGCGTGCGCACCGTTGAAGAACTGAAGTTGTCACCTCAATATGTAGATGGGAAATCTATTGAACGATGCGACCATCTGAAGAATTTAAAGAATGAATTAGTATATGAAAAAGGAAGGCCCGCACTGCTCATCGGTCAGGACAACTGGGACCTCATAGTCTCAAGGAAGATCGTGAAAGGGAAACGAAGCGAACCTGTGGCTTCTCTCACAAGCCTGGGTTGGGTACTTCACGGGGGCCACACCGGGATACCTTCAGTTCACTTCATCAACCATTGTCGAATAAATAATAAAGAAGAATCACTTGAAGAATTAATTAAGAAGCACTTCGAATTAGACTCAATTGGAATAAGAGAACGACGTCCTAGCAACGATGCAGATGAACGAGCGTTGAAGATACTTAAAGAATCTACAAGGCAGTTACCAGATGGAAGATACGAGTCCGGGCTTCTGTGGAAATCTGAAGACGAGAGGTTGCCCAATAACTACACTCAAGCTCGCAACAGGCTGCTGGGTGTTGAAAGAAAACTGGACAGAGACGCAACCCTCAATGAAGAATATAGCAAGCAACTAGGTAACCTCTTGACGAGCGCGTACGCCGAAGAAGCACCGGAGAACATCACAATGGGCCGGACTTTCTATCTTCCTCATTTCGCCGTGAAACATCCATTGAAAGGGAAGATTCGAATAGTATTCGACGCCGCCGCTAAGCATGAAGGGAAGAGCCTGAACGACGCGCTGCTACCAGGACCAGACCTACTCCAATCTCTCTTTGGGGTATTAATACGATTCCGAGAGGGGCCCGTAGCAGTCGTCGCTGACGTGAAAGAAATGTTCCTGCAAATCCAGATAAGAGAGGAAGACCGCGACAGCCTACGCTTTCTTTGGCGAGGTGAAGACCGAGGATCGAAGCCCAAAGAATATAGAATGAAGTCTGTAATCTTCGGCGCCGCGTCTTCTCCAGCAACGGCTATCTACGTAAAGAACATCAACGCGGAGCAACATGCAAAGGAACATCCGAGGGCAGCCCGAGCAATCATCCGCAACCATTATATGGATGATTACCTACAGAGCTTTTCTACAACGGAAGAGGCGGCATCCGTTGCTGACGAAGTAAATCAAGTGCACAAGAAGGCTGGATTCATATTGAAGCAATGGGCCAGCAATAAAGAAGAAGCCTTAGCCAAGATAGACGCGAACGAGAATATTAAAGAAAAAAGACTTGGCCAAGAAGAAGAGAAAACATTAGGTATGAGGTGGCTCGTACAAGAAGACGCATTAGCCTTCAACGTCGGTCTCAGAAACACACCATTGGAGGTCAAGAATGGCAACAAGAAGCCCACGAAGAGAGAAGTCACCAGCGCAGTAATGTCTACCTTCGACCCGCTTGGACTCGCTACCCCAGTCCTGATAATGGGGAAAAGAATCATACAAGACCTCTGGAGAACCGGAGTCCAGTGGGACGAAGAAGTCAATGAGGAACAGCATCGCGCCTGGGAAGAATACGCTGGGAACGTCAAGTCCTTGAGCTGCTTGAAGATACCTCGATGTCTAGCACCAACAACGAGATCGGGCGAAGTACACACCTTCGTCGACGCCAGTGAAACCGCATACGCCGCCGCCGTGTATTGGAGGTCAACAGCTGACAACGGGGAGGTCAACATCAGGCTGATGGCTGGGAAGGCGCGAGTGGCCCCAGTGAAAGCCACATCGATTCCCCGCCTCGAACTACAAGCTGCTCTGTTGGGTGCAAGACTGGCTGCGTCCGTATGCGAAGAAACCGATCTCACTGTTACCAGTAGAGTATTCTGGTCGGACTCCACGACCGTTCTACAATGGCTGAAGGCGGACCCACAACGATTCAAGGTGTTCGTTGCACATAGACTCGCCGCCATAGAAGAACTCTCTAAGCCGAACGAATGGAGGTGGGTATCCACCAAGGACAACCCAGCTGATGATGCGACTAGGAACACCCTACGAGACTTCAACGAAGAGGCAAGATGGTTCAGAGGTCCCGCGTTCCTTTACGGTCCGAAATCTGACTGGCCCGTAAAGAAGACACTGAAACAAGAAGATGACTCTGAAATAAAGAAAAAGAGTGCCTGCACCATCGCCGCCGTTAATGAAAAAGAGAAGTTGCTCGACCCTCGCAAGTTCAGTAATTGGTGGCGCCTTTTGAGGACGACGGCCAGGGTTCATATGTTTATAGACATGTGTCGAAGGAAATGCAACAAAGAAAACTCCGAAAAGAAGGCTAATGAAACTCACCTGTGTATCGACCGCAAGTATTTAAAGAAGGCAGAAGCGACATTAATAAGAAACAGTCAAGATGAAGCATTCGAACGCGAAATAAATAGCATGAAACGAAATAAACCAATCGAACGTTCCAGCCGGTTGGGAAATGTGGACGTCACTCTGAACGATGACGGAATTCTTCGACTCCGGAGCCGGACATCGAAGATCGAAACGAATGGAAAAGGACTGCCGATCCTTGATGGGAGGGAGCACACAACCCAGCTCATTATAGAGCACTATCATCGGCATTTGTTGCACAGCAGTCACGCCACTGTCATCGAGAAGACATTCCCTGGGCCTGACGGCAGAATCCGCATCGTCGACGTGCGAACAAGGGGCGGAACGCTGCGCCGACCGGTGTCCCGACTCATCGTGGTGAACCAGACGCCGCCACCTGAGGATGGAGTGTCCGGACCGCCGAACACTGGGGGGAGATTGTTAGCGACGTCTTCAACCCGTTAGAATTAGTTATGTATAATAAGAGTTTTAATTGAAAATAAAAGATAATCTATATTAGGTATTAGGGATATTTATAAGAATGTAATTTAATAGAATAGGTTGTTTTATTAGTTAGAATAGTTTTAGAAATAATTAAAATATAAATAGTAACGAAAAGAGTTACACGTGTCAGTTACACGTGCCAGTTACACGTGTCACCATTATAACCTTGTAACCTTGTGAACCCCGAATTATCCTTGGACACGTCGCGACAGGTCCGAAAGACAGAAAGAGACGCGTGAAGCGAGATAGGTATATGCTCGCACGCCATTGGCCTACAGAGGCATATTACTAGTGAGACCTGTCGCGCGTTCCGTACCTTAATTCGGGGTATAAATATAGGTCCGATTTGCGGACTATGTACAGTCGAATTCTGAGCTTCTATGGAAATATACGCATTTGAAAGATAAGAACATTGGAAGGTTTTCTTCGGTCGACCGGCACCTCTCCCGATACGTCACACTACCATATCCTCTACCATTACGAAAATTCGTAATATTCAAATATGGTTAGATGCGGATAATATTGAAAAAAAATAATAATAATAAAAGAATACAACCGACTTCTATGTCACTACAAAGTAAAAAATAATTGAAATAAATGTTGGTTTAGTACATATTTCTGAAGTCGGCGCTCAATATATTTCGTTGGATAACGATGTAAACAGCGTGTCTAATATGAGCGCCGACTTGGGTGGAGGAGTTCTCCTCATTTTCTCCAGAACCTCGTCTCTAAACAATAAAAAAAGATTTATTAAAATCGGTCCACGAACGGCTGAGTAATTCGTGTACATACATAAAAAAAAAAGATACCAGCCGAATTGATAACCACCTCCTTTTTGAAGTCGGTTAATAATAAGTTAACAGAAAAAAAAAACATAAGTACGTACGTAATTTTCTTGGCGAGGTAAACGAATACCCTACGGTATCCTATAAACTTAATTCCATTTAAGACTTACTACGCTGTTTTAATTAGCATGGCCAAAGAGACAAACAAAAAAATCATTTATTGAAGTTATGTTTTCTTAGCGAAACTACATACTAATAAAAAAACTTATTTACAAAATGTATATAATACGAAAATGAACAACAAAAATATAAACAAAAACAGTCTCAAAAAAAATATCACCATCGCTACAAAAAACTTGTTTTTAAATCGTAATCATGCTAATAAATATTAGTAGTTCATAATAGGATTTAATTTATTGAAATCACGTGTATCATATAAATTTTAAAATGTGTAAATTTGCTTAGTAAGATAATTGAAAATTAGACGAGCTTACCTGTAAGCGAAGTCTGATTATAATTTTATGAATGGTGATCTGAAATATAATTGAAAATTAGACGAGCTTACCTGTAAGCGAAGTCTGATTATAATTTTATGAATGGTGATCTGAAATATAATTGAGAATTACAATGTAGTATCCTTCTTCCCACTCGTCGGCATCGCGATTGTTTAGCCTTTAAAAACAAAAAAAGTTTAAAGACCACTGACACTGCGTATGACAGTGACAGCTCCGGATTCCTCACTTAATTTAGAGTCTATCATTTCCAACTTAGTCTCCTTGATAATATGCATGCTGTCTATATCTAGGAGACTCTTGTTCTTATTGTTGCAGTATGGGTTTTGATTTTGGGAGGGTGGGTAATTATATTTCAGATCACCATTCATAAAATTATAATCAGACTTCGCTTACAGGTAAGCTCGTCTAATTTTCAATTTTATTTCATGGTGATCTGAAATATAATTGAGAATTACAATGTAGATGTTTAGAGACAACTGCAACAATGGGGCATGTAATTAAATTAAAGATTTATTACCATACATATATATTATTATATGGATTTAATTACATTGCTGAATATTTATTTATTCTGCATCATATGGATGAGATGTTGTGAAATCCATAGTGCTTAGTGAGATTTATTCTCAATAATAAAATATATATATATATATATTTTATTATTTTATTATATATATATATATATATAAAAATACCATATGAAAATATCATATTAATAAGAATTTTTTCTCTTAATTAGGTATAATTATAAAATATACATAATTATTAGGATTGCTAACTGAATATTTACTCTTACTGTATAATATGGATGAAATGTTCTGAAACACATAGTACTAAGTGAGATTCCCTCTGAATTAGATGAAATAATATTCAGTGCAATAATAATGCAATATTTTTCTCTAAATATATTATTACTAAAATTGGCCAATAATAATAATAATAATAGTAATATTGTAATTTAGTCAGTGTTAATAATTATTCAATTCAAGCTTTTGCACCTTGCAAAAAATAAATACATACAAGGTCGAAAATATGTTTTCTACCCTCCATAGTATGTCATAATTATGTGTAGAATGAATTACTTGGTCAATTTTATTGACACAAATAATACTATTTCCTTTGCTATATAGCAATATGTGTATAAATATGTTTCATATGTGATGTGCATTATATAATAATGTACTTTTATATAATACTATACTTAAATGTACCAGTAGGTACATTGTATGTATTCCAATATTATTAAAATAGGAAGCCATCCCATGTTGAATATTAAGGAATTAATACCATTATTTATTGACAAATTATGATTGGGTATTTGATTTGATCTTGGGATGATATATGCCCCATGTGAGATAAATTTATATTTTATGTTGTAGGTATACCCGGTATAATATTAGGTGTTATACCTACTTTGTTTCTTTATATTAGTGTGCATGTTCAAGAGGGACATGATCATTCTTAGATCAATGAAACATTTTAGTTTTATATGACTTCCTGTTTTTGTAGGTATATATCAGATTTGCAAAAGTTACTTATACTTTTTGCTGTACTATGCTTATGCATGCCCTCTGTAAAGTTACATATCTATATGGTTGGTTGGAAAGCTTATGATGTGTTTCCTTTTGAAATCCAATCTGACTTTCCATCTAACATCTTTCCCTAAAAATGTGTGTAACTATCAGTTATGTGTATGTAAAAGTTGATATCAGTTTTCATAGCAGTATTTATGTATATGATTATTTCAAACCCCATTCATGACTAGACCAGAAAAGCTTATCTTGACCCAAAAGTATTTATGCTGAGCATTCCCAGGATTAATTCAGTTTTAATAAGTCAAATATTTTATAACTTCCATGGGGTTCTGGCTTACTTAGCCTGTAATGATTACTAACACAACTGGTTCTAGTTACAGCTCTGACAGTGATAAATTATAAAGTTATTACCCACATTTTTCTCCATCTTAATTCTTTAAGAAAAGGAAAGTAGATAAATCTTCTATATATAATAATTATAATTATAATAATAATTTGTATATATAATATAGTTTTCTTTGTTCCAGGCCAGATGTCTGCCATGTGTGTCCTATATAGTAACGTTCATCACACATACCCCTAAGGAATACCTATTAATTCTAGGGATGCTAGATTTACATTTGAAAATTGATTGGACATGCAGCTTACTTTCTTTGTTTTATGTTTTATAAGAGCATCTAGGTATACACACTAGGCATAAAAGACCCAAAGAAGATATCATATTAATGGCTGGCCATTCACATGATATAATAATATTGTTATTACTTTTATATCATTAATGTGTCACATATTACCATGGTGGACATTATTTACCCTTGGCCTAAGCTTCATTATGAAATGAGAACAATTTCAGTTTTAGTGTAACTAACATAGACATTATGAAGACTTAAGTGCAATAGCAATTCTCATATTATGCTTGTCTTTATTCCAGGATTAATGGACTGCTGTGTTATTTTTTGACCTGATCACTGGTGTATAAATGTATGATGCATGTTTCTATATAAACCTGGTGTTGCTAAAGGAAATGTTTAAGCAACAATATAAGTAGTATATTAATATTTGATTGCTTTTTGTAATGTTGGGAGTACCAGGCTTCTGTTGTAGAGCATTACATAGGCACCAATAATCTTTAGTCAATTTTTTCATGATGATCAGCCTCATATTTTAAGCAGTTTTACTGTACATGTGAAAGTGAAAAATATGTGCAGATATTTAATAATTACCCATATGTTTGTGGACTGAACTTCCAAACCTTTAATTATTACTGTATTTATTCCTATTGAGTCACTGAAACATAAGTGTAACGAAATCCAAAGTGTTAATTTTGTATAAATTCTCACATTTGTACATAAAGTTCACTCTTGACATTCACATATTTGCATTTATGTCACATATGCCATATAAATAAGTAATACTAAACAAGGTTTTTGAATTATTTACAAGTATGGACATTTATTATTTAGCACATTTGTATTGTTATAGTATTGCAGGTATTGTTATAGTACCTGGCCTTAGAATAAATCATAAAGGTATTTGTGTCCAAAGACAACTCCAGACTTTTGGATTGATTATCACTGTAAACCAGTGTATTAAATAGATAATTTAAAAACTTCAATTCAAGTTACATCTATATATAATAGAGTTATATATGTTATGTAAGCTCAATGACTTTAAGTAGGTACTCTGTACCAGTAGTTAAGTGGTCCATTATAGTTCTGATTGTACTCCTTGATACAAATCTCCTTAGAGTTATACCTTAATAATACGAGTATTTCCTGAAATCCGCAATATCTTGAAATACACCTAATCTGGATGTTAGGATATTCATATACCTAGCCCACAAGATATCAAGTCAAACAGCTTTATATAGCTGGTAACTGATTAAATTTTATTATACATAATTTGTATATATGTGAGTAAGAGGTACTACAATATAACCCATGTAATATTGTTTACTTTGAGCCATGTATAGGTACCTGTTATTTGCTTATAAAACAGCTGAAATTGAGTAGGAACTATAGAGTATCCATAACAAATCAATGAACTCTGCTCAATTGTGTTGAGGTATTAACACAGAATGCTACTATTAAAGCTAGGACTTCAGACGCTGGTTCCAATATATGAGATACTTATAGTATTCTTTCTTCATGTGACTAAAAATATATTGGACAGATATGTGTCAGTATCAATAAGCCGGAGTCTTGTTTGCTTAATCATTGTCCTCTTGAGGTGGTTCTTTTGAGAGAGCATGCCTTCTGTTCTATTTCAGGTTAACATGAAACAGTTGTCATGTATATACACCAGTGTGTATGTGATAATGTGAGGAGCACATCTATTACCATTTGAGATCGAGCATTGGATTAACTAGTATACAAAGATAATTTTGTCATCAATGTTGTAAGATTTTTATCTTGACACCATATATTAAATTTTAATATCATATAACACAATTGATTTGTGTGGAATGACCAATCTCAACCAATTTCAAATTGGCAACGGGGTGCTGCATAAAACATTTATGTCACAAATGTCTATTTTAGACATTGTTTTCTGATAAGATAGTTAGTCTTCTATCATTTGTAATGCAGCTAAGTGAGTTTCAATGTCTTCAGTATGATTCCGTTACATGAGCTCATGAGCATCATGCTGTGCGGTGAATCCTGATAAGATTCTTATATGCACGGGGTTATATTTGTTATGGGTTAGCGCACCAGCAATGTGATGATTCCTATTTTCTGTTCTCCACCATGTATTGCACATATTTTTATCGTGTGTATTGTGGTGGAGCATAAATTACCTATTATGACCTTTATAGGTAGCACTAGTTAAAGTGTTATTCTGAGAAGACTATCAAAATGTACCAGGTTGATTTCCTCAGTTCTCATTGGAATATGTTATTCATCCAGTTGCTTCACACATACCTCCCAATTTTAGAGAACTCTGATGATATTATTGTATTTGATCGTTGTCCCAGTATGTTGACATAATATTTTCCATTTCTGTTAGGACACTGTTTTGTCATAAAGTTACAAATATGTTTTGCTATTTGCAATAACTCCATGAATGATTCCTGAAATTATAGCTGGTTCTGAAAATTATTTTTTCAGAGTTGGTATAACAGGGTTGGCATAACCTTGTGTTGTAGCAGCTCTAGCTTGATGCTTATAAATCATTCATGCTTTATACTGTGTATTGTTAGTGCAATAGCTAGTGATGGAAGCATTCAAGCCATTTGCTACATATAAGTATTAGCGCAGGTATCTCGTACTCAATGGCGAATGAGTGAAATGTTTAGTGTCAACAAAGTAACACTTGGAGTATCTCGTACTCGACGGTTCTGATGCTTTGTATATTCGACCACTTGCCACATAGAAATGTTAGCGCGAGTATCTCGTACTCAATGGCGAATGAGTGAACCGTTTAGTGTCAACAAAGTAACACTAGGAGTATCTCGTACTCGACGGTTGTGACTCTTTGAATATTTGAACATTTGCCACATATAAATGTTAGGGCCAGCATCTCGTGCTTAATGGTGAACATGGGAAACATTTAGTGTCGACAAAGCGACGCAACGAGTATCTCGTACTCAATGGCTCGGGTGCATTTTATATTTGGACCATTAATTGCTAAATTATATGCATAAAAATGCAAGCATCTTACGGTTAATGGCGAATATGAGCACCGTTTGGTGTCTGTAATGTGCAACAGCGAGATTGGCGTGCATGAATAGTTTTGAAGTTGTAGATACGAGAAAGTTTTTCGAACAATATAGTTTCTTTCTGAGAATATGTTAGTTATTTAGGCATTTTTATAGTCGTGCACACATACTGTAAAAGGTGAATAATGCATTATTTTCTTACATACCTGGTAAGTAATTTGTACATAACCTCTGAACCGGTGATCCAATCCGAAGAATTGCTTCGTAAATTCCTGCTACTGCGACTACAACTACGCGGACGTGATTCTTCATTCCTAGTTTCCATTTTCTTCATTTTTTCACTAGCTTTGCTTCACTATACACGTTTAACAAAACTTTGAAAAAATAGTATCACGATGCCTTGGAAGCGCGAAAAAGAAGTGAGGAATCCGGAGCTGTCACTGTCATACGCAGTGTCAGTGGTCTTTAAACTTTTTTTGTTTTTAAAGGCTAAACAATCGCGATGCCGACGAGTGGGAAGAAGGATACTACATTGTAATTCTCAATTATATTTCAGATCACCATGAAATAAAATTGAGAATTACAATGTAGTATCCTTCTTCCCACTCGTCGGCATCGCGATTGTTTAGCCTTTAAAAACAAAAAAAGTTTAAAGACCACTGACACTGCGTATGACAGTGACAGCTCCGGATTCCTCACTTAATTTAGAGTCTATCATTTCCAACTTAGTCTCCTTGATAATATGCATGCTGTCTATATCTAGGAGACTCTTGTTCTTATTGTTGCAGTATGGGTTTTGATTTTGGGAGGGTGGGTAATTATATTTCAGATCACCATTCATAAAATTATAATCAGACTTCGCTTACAGGTAAGCTCGTCTAATTTTCAATTTTATTTCATGGTGATCTGAAATATAATTGAGAATTACAATGTAGATGTTTAGAGACAACTGCAACAATGGGACATGTAATTAAATTAAAGATTTATTACCATACATATATATTATTATATGGATTTAATTACATTGCTGAATATTTATATCATCATATGGATGAGATGTTGTGAAATCCATAGTGCTTAGTGAGATTTATTCTCAATAATAAAATATACATATATATAAAAATACAATATGAAAATTTCATATTAATAAGAAATTTTTCTCTTAATTAGGTATAATTATAAAATATACATAATTATTAGGATTGCTAACTGAATATTTACTCTTACTGTATAATATGGATGAAATGTTCTGAAACACATAGTACTAAGTGAGATTCCCTCTGAATTAGATGAAATAATATTCAGTGCAATAATAATGCAATATTTTTCTCTAAATATATTATTACTAAAATTGGCCAATAATAATAATAGTAATATTGTAATTTAGTCAGTATTAATAATTATTCAATTCAAGCTTTTGCACCTTGCAAAAAATAAATACATACAAGGTCGAAAATATGTTTTCTACCCTCCATAGTATGTCATAATTATGTGTAGAATGAATTACTTGGTCAATTTTATTGACACAAATAATACTATTTCCTTTGCTATATAGCAATATATGTATAAATATGTTTCATATGTGATGTGCATTATATAATAATGTACTTTTATATAATACTATACTTAAATGTACCAGTAGGTACATTGTATGTATTCCAATATTATTAAAATAGGAAGCCATCCCATGTTGAATATTAAGGAATTAATACCATTATTTATTGACAAATTATGATTGGGTATTTGATTTGATCTTGGGATGATATATGCCCCATGTGAGATAAATTTATATTTTATGTTGTAGGTATACCCGGTATAATATTGGGTGTTATACCTACTTTGTTTCTTTATATTAGTGTGCATGTTCAGGAGGGACATGATCATTCTTAGATCAATGAAACATTTTAGTTTTATATGACTTCCTGTTTTTGTAGGTATATATCAGATTTGCAAAAGTTACTTATACTTTTTGCTGTACCATGCTTATGCATGCCCTCTGTAAAGTTACATATCTATATGGTTGGTTGGAAAGCTTATGATGTGTTTCCTTTTGAAATCCGATCTGACTTTCCATCTAACATCTTTCCCTAAAAATGTGTGTAACTATCAGTTATGTGTATGTAAAAGTTGATATCAGTTTTCATAGCAGTATTTATGTATATGATTATTTCAAACCCCATTCATGACTAGACCAGAAAAGCTTATCTTGAGTCAAAAGTATTTATGCTGAGCATTCCCAGGATTAATTCAGTTTTAATAAGTCAAATATTTTATAACTTCTATGGGGTTCTGGCTTACTTAGCCTGTAATGATTACTAACACAACTGGTTCTAGTTACAGCTCTGACAGTGATAAATTGTAAAGTTATTACCCACATTTTTCTCCATCTTAATTCTTTAATAAAAGGAAAGTAGATAAATCTTCTATATATAATAATTATAATAATAATTTGTATATATAATATAGTTTTCTTTGTTCCAGGCCAGATGTCTGCCATGTGTGTCCTATATAGTAACGTTCATCACACATACCCCTAAGGAATTCCTATTAATTCTAGGGATGCTAGATTTACATTTGAAAATTGATTGGACATGCAGCTTACTTTCTTTGTTTTATGTTTTATAAGAGCATCTAGGTATACACACTAGGCATAAAAGACCCAAAGAAGATATCATATTAATGGCTGGCCATTCACATGATATAATAATATTGTTATTACTTTTATATCATTAATGTGTCACATATTACCATGGTGGACATTATTTACCCTTAGCCTAAGCTTCATTATGAAATGAGAACAATTTCAGTTTTAGTGTAACTAACATAGACATTATGAAGACTTAAGTGCAATAGCAATTCTCATATTATGCTTGTCTTTATTCCAGGATTAAAGGACTGCTGTGTTATTTTTTGACCTGATGACTGGTGTATAAATGTATGATGCATGTTTCTATATAAACCTGGTGTTGCTAAAGGAAATGTTTAAGCAACAATATAAGTAATATATTAATATTTGATTGCTTTTTGTAATGTTGGGAGTACCAGGCTTCTGTTGTAGAGCATTACATAGGCACCAATAATCTTTAGTCAATTTTTTCATGATGTTCAGCCTCATATTTTAAGCAGTTTTACTGTACATGTAAAAGTGAAAAATATGTTTGTGGACTGAACTTCCAAACCTTTAATTATTACTGTATTTATTCCTATTGAGTCACTGAAACATAAGTGTAACGAAATCCAAAATGATAATTTTGTATAAATTCTCACATTTGTACATAAAGTTCACTCTTGACATTCACATATTTGCATTTATGTCACATATGCCATATAAATAAGTAATACTAAACAAGGTTTTTGAATTATTTACAAGTATGGACATTTATTATTTAGCACATTTATATTGTTATAGTATTGCAGGTATTGTTATAGTACCTGGCCTTAGAATAAATCATATAGGTATTTGTGTCCAAAGACAACTCCAGACTTCTGGATTGATTATCACTGTAAACCAGTGTATTAAATAGATAATTTAAAAACTTCAATTCAAGTTACATCTATATATAATACAGTTATATATGTTATGTAAGCTCAATGACTTTAAGTAGGTACTCTGTACCAGTAGTTAAGTGGTGCATTATAGTTCTGATTGTACTCCTTGATACAAATCTCCTTAGAGTTATACCTTAATAATACGAGTATTTCCTGAAATCCGCAATATCTTGAAATACACCTAATCTGGATGTTAGGATATTCATATACCTAGCCCACAAGATATCAAATCAAACAGCTTTATATAGCTGGTAACTGATTAAATTTTATTATACATAATTTGTATATATGTGAGTAAGAGGTACTACAATATAACCCATGTAATATTGTTTACTTTGAGCCATGTATAGGTACCTGTTATTTGCTTATAAAACAGCTGAAATTGAGTAGGAACTATAGAGTATCCATAACAAATCAATGAACTCTGCTCAATTGTGTTGAGGTATTAAAACAGAATGCTACTATCAAAGCTAGGACTTCAGCCGCTGGTTCCAATATATGAGATACTTATAGTATTCTTTCTTCATGTGACTAAAAATATATTGGACAGATATGTGTCAGTATCAATAAACCGGAGTCTTGTTTGCTTAATCATTGTCCTCCTGAGGTGGTTCTTTTGAGAGAGCATGCCTTCTGTTCTATTTCAGGTTAACATGAAACAGTTGTCATGTATATACACCAGTGTGTATGTGATAATGTGAGGAGCACATCTATTACCATTTGAGATCGAGCATTGGATTAACAACATACAAAGATAATTTTGTCATCAATGTTGTAAGATTTTTATCTTGACGCCATATATTAAATTTTAATATCATATAACACAATTGATTTGTGTGGAACGACCAATCTCAACCAATTTCAAATTGGCAACGGAGTACTGCATAAAACATTTATGTCACAAATGTCTGTTTTAGACATTGTTTTCTGATAAGATAGTTAGTCTTCTATCATTTGTAATGCAGCTAAGTGAGTTTCAATGTCTTCAGTATGATTCCGTTACATGAGCTCATGAGCATCATGCTGTGCGGTGAATCCTGATAAGATTCTTATGTGCACGGGGTTATATTTCTTATGGGTTAGCGCACCAGCAATGTGATGATTCCTATTTTCTGTTCTCCACCATGTATTGCACATATTTTTATCGTGTGTATTGTGGTGGAGCATAAATTACCTATTATGACCTTTATAGGTAGCACTAGTTAAAGTGTTATTCTGAGAAGAGCATCAAAATGTACCGGATTGATTTCCTCAGTTCTCATTGGAATATGTTATTCATCCAGTTGCTTCACACATACCTCCCAATTTTAGAGAACTCTGATGATATTATTGTATTCACTCGTTGTCCCAGTATGTTGACATAATATTTTCCATTTCTGTTAGGACACTGTTTTTTCATAAAGTTACAAATATGTTTTGCTATTTGCAATAACTCCATGAATGATTCCTGAAATTATAGCTGGTTCTGAAAATTATTTTGTCAGAGTTGGTATAACAGGGTTGGCATAACCTTGTGTTGTAGCAGCTCTAGCTTGGTGCTTATAAATCATTCATGCTTTATACTGTGTATTGTTAGTGCGATAGCTAGTGATGGAAGCATTCAAGCCATTTGCCACATATAAATGTTAGCGCAGGTATCTCGTACTCAATGGCGAATGAGTGAAAGGTTTAGTGTCAACAAAGTAACACTTGGAGTATCTCGTACTCGACGGTTCTGATGCTTTGTATATTCGACCACTTGCCACATAGAAATGTTAGCGCGAGTATCTCGTACTCAATGGCGAATGAGTGAAACGTTAAGTGTCAACAAAGTAACACTTGGAGTATCTTGTACTCGACGGTTCTGATGCTTTGTATATTCGACCACTTGCCACATAGAAATGTTAGCGCGAGTATCTCGTACTCAATGGCGAATGAGTGAACCGTTTAGTGTCAACAAAGTAACACTAGGAGTATCTCGTACTCGACGGTTGTGACTCTTTGAATATTTGAACATTTGCCACATATAAATGTTAGGGTCAGCATCTCGTGCTTAATGGTGAACATGGGAAACATTTAGTGTCGACAAAGCGACGCAACGAGTATCTCGTACTCAATAGCTCGGGTGCATTTTATATTTGGACCATTAATTGCTAAATTATATGCATAAAAATGCAAGCATCTTACGGTTAATGGCGAATATGAGCACCGTTTGGTGTCTGTAATGTGCAACAGCGAGATTGGCGTGCATGAATAGTTTTGAAGTTGTAGATACGAGAAAGTTTTTCGAACAATATAGTTTCTTTCTGAGAATATGTTAGTTATTTAGGCATTTATATAGTCGTGCACACATACTGTAATGAATAATGCATTATTTTCTTACATACCTGGTAAGTAATTTGTACATAACCTCTGAACCGGTGATCCAATCCGAAGAATTGCTTCGTAAATTCCTGCTACTGCGACTACAACTACGCAGACGTGATTCTTCATTCCTAGTTTCCATTTTCTTCATTTTTTCACTAGCTTTGCTTCACTATACACGTTTAACAAAACTTTGAAAAAATAGTATCACGATGCCTTGGAAGCGCGAAAAAGAAGTGAGGAATCCGGAGCTGTCACTGTCATACGCAGTGTCAGTGGTCTTTAAACTTTTTTTGTTTTTAAAGGCTAAACAATCGCGATGCCGACGAGTGGGAAGAAGGATACTACATTGTAATTCTCAATTATATTTCAGATCACCATGAAATAAAATAAAATCTAATGCCGTTACATAATTATAAAAGATGTAATTGATAAGTATCTTGAGAACGCCTGTCTACCTTTTTATTCATTATTTTTTGCTTTCGAATTATATATTTGCTTTGAGTAATATATTTAAAGTAAAGCTCAAAAATAGCATGATAATTAGATTGCTTAGCAGGTCTGCTCACATTTTTGTTACAACTCTATTAGTATTTTCCCTTCGAAAAGCTGATAACATAACCCACAAATTTGACCTTACTTCGGAGAGTAATATTTTATAGAGAATTTACTATCTTTAAGCACATTTATTTACAACAATATTTTTATTATTTACTAAATCTAAATATATATAACTCAAAGGTGACTGACTGACATAGTGATCTATCAACGCACAGCCCAAACCACTGGACGGATCGGGCTGAAATTTGGCATGCAAGTATATGTTATGACGTAGGCATCCGCTAAGAAAGGATTTTGATCAATTCTACCCCCAAGGGGAAAAAATAGGGGATGAAAATATTACTTCGTAAAGCGAGCGAAGCCGCGGGCAAAAGCTCGTTATTCATATAGGTCTCTTAATTGATACCACTCCAACCATCCTGTTTCTTTAAAATATAATGATTTCCCGATATCAAGGGGATATTAAACATTGTCACCACTCAAGAACCTTCCTTCCTGAATTTTATAAGGTCCAGTTAGTTTCGTGACAGACCTCGACTAACAAAACGTACAATAGCAAACAAAATATTGTAGTTAAAAACCAATTTGCTCCATTTATAATGAGACATAGACTGTTTACGATTATTATAAACATAACCTTGGAGCGTTTGAATTAAATTGACTTTTACTTTATCTTTTGTAAACACAATTTAGTACATAAGTGATAATACGTGACAATTAAGAGTGGTATTGTTATCAATCCACGCATGAGTTGCCAAAATTCAGCCGAAAATGCCAAAAAATCAACAAAAACTGCCAAAAAACGATTTGACAGACGATAGTGACAGATAAAAGCTGTAAAACTTTGAAACTGTTTGATTTTACTGTGTTTGTGGGTCCAATAATTTATGGATTAGATCGGACATTAACCTCATATATGTATATTGTATAGGTCTTCTACAGGTACAAGTGAAACGTTTCTGAAGACTTTCCACAAAATGGTCAGGTTTATACAAAATACAATAATATATTTTATATCACGGCGTGCGTAAATGGACGTTTTACGCACGCTTCGCGTGCGCATAACCCCCATTTCCGACCCCGTAATATAAAATTTTATACAACACGCGGACGAAAAATGTTTTTCTGACTCGTGTGATTGCAGTCCTCGCCTGCGGCTCGGCCTGCAAACTCACACTTGTCAGAAAAAAATTTTTCGTCCTCGTATTGTAATGTACTATTTATTTCAAATATTTTTTATAGCACTCTGTGACCTAAACCCGCATTTTAGCTACGCATTTCTGTGTCCAAAGTAGCCGATTTTTACACCATACGAATATTAATACACTACCCTCACAGTTGTAAAAAATAAACATAGCTATGAACGTTTCATACTTTTAAATGCCATTTAAAAATTAAAAGTGAGTAATGAGTATTTTGTTTAAAGCTATAATTATTTTAATATTTTATTTTGGACGTATTTATAAATGTTTTGCAATTGTGTACATACTAAGCAATAGCATCACTATAAGACTAACTATTGGGCTTTATCGAATTTTAATTGTTTGTTTTGACTGTGTATTTTCGCTACACACCATAGTAGGAGATATTTAAATTAGGAATCATTATCAAAATTAGCCATAATACTACTCCAGTAGAATCTCGACTAAGCGACCTATTTGTTGTCGTATTTGTGGCATTCGGATTATCGGATACTTGGATAATTAAGTTTATGAAGAAAAGCTATTTAAACCGATTTAGGAAGGTGATGTTTTTCGACTATATGTTTGTTACGTATGTATTTTTCATTCTTTGGCAAACTCAAACGACTTCATTAATTTTGATACATGATGTGTCGTTGGATTTGTCTTAATTGTGGCGATAACATAGGTTATACTTTTAGCAATCGGGTTTTTGTTTTTTATAGTAACTATTTTGTTGCGATTTGGCGACTTTCCGGAATTTAAATGCACATGTCACACAAAATATGGCTGATCTGTAAGGGTTATTACAAAGTTACTTGTTCATGTTTCACAATCCGAATAATCGTGAATATTTATAACTGAGGTCCGGATAATCGATTTTCTACTGTATCACTAGTATGTATTAGTTATGTATTAGTACATTATGTGATTGCTTATCATATGTTTCTTTAATACGTTTAGGTGGAGTTCCCATTATAAGTCATTGGTCTAGACGCCTGTATGTAACCTAAATGGCTTGATAGATTTCAACGTACGTGTGGTGTTAGATTTGTCTTTATCACAAGAGCAGAATAATTACTAAATTTTGTAAATTTCAATGGTTTTGGTTGGTTTATTGCTTTTTTAGTTCATAATTTTTAGTTTCAATCATTTATAAGTTTCAAAATAATTATGATATTTTTTCATATTTCTTCACAAGTTATAAGCGGGTTTATGTCACACGAGCTATAAAATAGTATACGATACTTGTGACAAAAGTAGCCTATTATCTGCACGGCGTTTAGCACCCTCGCTGCGCTCGGGCGCTAACTTCACGCCGTGCAAAAATAGGCTACTTTGGCCACGCGTATCGTAATGTACTATTATAAGGAAAAAAGTAACTTTAAAGAATCCTCAAGTACTTCTAACTACAGAGGCAGACGAGGCCACCATCAGGCAGGTAGGTCAGGCAGATATTTCCGCAATACGCCTAATCAATGTCTTTCTCAAACCTTGTCTCCGCAAGACACTACCGGGATTCTTTGTTGTAACTTCTATTAGTTATAAGTCGAAATTTGGAAAAAATCGACGAAAGGGTCGTAATGAATAATTACTATACAGGGTGAATCTCCGTAATGTGCACATATTGAAACAGGTAAAATTAAACCGCATTTTGTCGACAAAAAAAAAATATCATATCAACACACAGAGGATTCCGTACCAAAAATATTCATTTTTTTATTTTTAGCATCATATTATAGCTATCATAGCAACCATAAAAATAAATACTTGTGATTTTTTTTACTGAAAATTCCAAGTGTCTATCTTCTATTATGGCTCCAGAGAACAGACAGCGGAGACTTAGTTACGGTTCCGTTTTTACCCTTTAGGTACGGAACCCTAAAAAGAGGTCTTTATATATAGAATTTTAAAGGATTTGTGCGTTTTGCAGTATTCTTTTTTATAATATAAGAGTAGCGGACGGGCATGCAGTCCACCTTGTGGTAAGTGGGTACTGCATGGCCCATGGATATCTGCAATTAACCCCAGATATGATTGGATTCCTACCTGAAGTCCAGAACACAGCAGCTCTTAACACTGCTGTCATAAGATAGAAATAGTTGTGGCGGTGGTGCCGCCGGAGTCGAACCATAGAGGGTTCTATCACCTTTCTTTAATTATTATAAAATAATACAAACCTCAGCAAACGGAGACACAAAGCTGCAAAGGCACACGACGCCACTGTCCGCGAAGAGCTTGGCCACCTCCGCCACACGCCTGATGTTCTCCTCCCGGTCCTCCTTACTGAAGCCCAGGTTCTTGTTGAGCCCCGTGCGTACATTGTCACCGTCTAGCCCGTACGCTGGGATACCTGGTAACAAAGATAGATGTTAATTTTATTATCCTAAAAATGGAAGCTGGTAGTTTTATAATCGTAAGCGCATTATCTAACTGCTTACATTACAATTGGGGCTGAGACAGACTTAGGGCGGAGCCGTATCTCTGATTGTGGCGTGTCTAATAGTAAGTATTATTTTGTTTTGTTATAGAAATATATGCTAAAATAGGCATGTAAGCAAATTATTAAGCGTAAAATATAGGTACCTAATTTTCAAAATATTTTATGAACGTTTAAATTGTAGATATACTTTGAAATTATTTCTCTTTACAATTTGATCGTTCATAATGAAAGTTTATATATCTACCAGTTTTTTTTTATAAACAAGCTTCGATTTAGGTAGCCACATTATGAAATTACATATGTGACGTAAAGTTAATTGCATTTCAATTTGAAATATATTTTGACACAAAAGTTAACACTTCACTTTTTCAAAAACTATTTACGCTAGATGTAAGATGAAACTACACGTGTATATTTACACGTGGAAGGAACGTAAACATAATTTTGCATAGGTGTTGCTTTTTAAACTTATACCGAATTCTTTCGTGAATAAAACAAGTTTTATCTAGAATTCTACAACACAAACCTAAATTACGATAAATCAGCTCATAAGAGGAAATATCGGTAGTGTCACATATCATATTGTTACATTTCTACATCCATTTTTTATTATTTTAAATGTGTTCAGTGATAATTGATAAAAGAGTAGTGCCTATTCTTTTCTTATGCCTTGCTATGGTTTGCCTATAAATATAGCCAAAGTAATATTAAGGTAATTAAAAAAATATTAGTATAAATTTAAACCTATTTTATTGCATACTTTAATATTAACATTAACTTAATTCATTCAATTCAAAATTGCCTTGAAGAAATTATTCAAATTACCATTTGGCCCATAAAATAATATGAAGAATGGAAACCAAAGTATGGCTGGAATACGAAGTACCTACATGAGCCTTAACGATATACATATCCAAGGTTATGATAAATATACTTCTTTATTTTTAAATGTTATTATAACTTTCTTTATGATTAAATTGTGGATGCTGAAATACTATTTCACTCGTTTTATTTTAATGTTCTATTCACTTTATTTTATTTCTTCTTTCATAGTTGGTTTTGCGAGGCATCTCGCAAAGTACGTTAATCATGAATAAATAAGATAAATACAGTCAAAATATTTCAGTACAGTAACAGTGACTATATTTTAAACGCGGGGAATTCCAGTGAATATTCATTATCCATCCGTTGCGATTTCCAGAAATCCGCACCATTATCAATATATTTTTGTACTTACTTCCCTCGTATTGTTTCCTTATATTAATTTTACATTTAAAATATTTAGTTTATATACTACTAAATACTAGTACTAAAATATTTTTTTTATAATATTGAAGAAGCGATCGAGCATGCAGTGCACCTTAGTGGCTACTGAAGCCCATGTACATCTGTTATCTGTAATGAACCCCAGATAGTAGTCCTATTTGAGATCGGTCGGATCTGGAAGGCCTCCTATAAGCGCAGCTCCCTTATTAACCATAACTTTACGTATCTCCTTTCAGAGCAGAACACAGCAGTGCTTAAGATAACATCTAATCAGGAATGATTGTATACAGCAGTTACCTTTAGAAACCAGATAAGCTTCCAAAGCGAAGGCGATACTGGTCTTCCCAGCGCCACTGAGCCCGGTGAACCAGACGGTGCTCCCACGGAACGCGCGGCTGCCGAGCGCCTTGCTCCTCTTCAGGCGAGACACTTGATGCTTCTGCTCCACAACGTTCGTTGCCACTTGTGCACACTGTAAAGAATATTTATTTCATTTACATGGGTTCCGTGGGCGCCGCGTCGTGAGGTGCTTATGTCGAAACCAAGTGAAGTAATCTAGTAACGAACATAGTAATTACTAGAGAATTACGATTAAAAGCCTGACTGCTTATATTTTTACCCTCTTATAATTACACAAGTCCAACCACACTCTTATATGTTAAAATCCGTCAAGCTATTTGGGCGTGAAAAAAGAATGAGACATATACTTCATACGCTCAGATAACATTACCCTCCTCAGTTGGGTAAAAGATTAGTCTAATTAAAAACATCCTTGTATTTTTGGAATTGGTTAAAAATAGATAAATAATGTTAGGTACTGCCGGAAAAAGCAACAGATGTATTAGATATGTAGTAAAAAAAAAACAAAAAAAAATAAGCTGTTAAAAATAAAAAAAAACACCGGTAACATACTTCGATTCCTGGTCATAATTTATTTATACCTACGCTCTTAAAATGTAAACAAAAAATAAAAAAAAAATAATAATGTCATAATAACAACGATTGCATAAGTTATAAAGCCGTTATGAATAACAATTCTAATTTTGATTGTCACTTTATAACAAAAAAAAACTGAAATTATTCACTGCCGGTATCTATTGCGTTCTTTCTTGAAGGTCAAACTTAAATTTATTTAAAAGGAAGTTTATTTAGCAGTATTTGTTCCATTTGGTACTGAAAAAAATATTAATTAAGTCCATGTAAAATAAATTAAATACCGGTAAGTTTTATATTAAAAATCCACCTTTCCATCCGCATGGATCTATCGATGGAGTTGAACGCAACTTTGTAATGACCGTGACTCTACTCGAAGCATGAGGTCAAGAGCTTGTTATGTAGTTCTACGTTTAAATATATTTGAGGTCTTAGACGCCACTTGCTAATGCGGAAATCGTGGAATAAATGCCTTACCAGATACCATAGTGCCGTCAGAAAACATGCTGTTAGATGGTTAATTCTAGAAACATGCAGAATTACAGAAGTATGAGTAAGAGCCAGTTCTTAGGGAATTTGCTAAGCTCCATTTTGAGTAGACCACGATTTTGAACATGCATTAAGTTATTCTTCTAAACTTGGAAATCCAAAAAAAACATCCAAATATTTTGTGCACAAATAAATAGAGAAAATCTTCAAAAATTATCTCAATTTTATACAATTTTTATATAAGTACATTTATTTTTATACAGGTTTTCCAGTAAGTACCACGACAAACTTGGGGAGAACATGGGTCAGGGTCTGACCTCTCAGAGAAAAAAAATACCTCAGTAAAAGTGTCACCGTTTTTGCACAATTGTAATATAAATTTAAAAAAATCAGCCCTCTTCATCTCCTTTCAATAAACGCGCGTACAAATTTGGTGATGCAGTGATTATTTTTTCTGTAAAATACTATATTGAAATGTGAATTGTTTAAAAGATGTTAAGGAACAATGAAAAAAATTGGGCTATTTCGAAGTTTAAAAAGATCTAATATTTTTTCCCAATTTTGGTTATTCGCGGTGAAAATAAAATACCATATCCATATCCATAACTATATCCTACCAAGCAAAAAACAGTAGCGCTTAACACTGCTGTTATGAGCTATAATAAATAGATGTGGCGCTGGTGCATCGTGAGTCGAACCACAAAGAGTTCTACAACCAATTGCATTACGCACCCAAACTGAGAAGTCACGAGGCAATTAAGTAAATGACTGACCTTAACGGAATCAAATTTTAATGTGATAGTTGTTAGATTCAATAAGTATCGAACCTAAATAGGAATGATTACTGTTTTCTTCCGCTTCCTTATAAAAAACTAAGGTTCAACTAGTCACTCAGCTATAAAGCTTATTTAAGTTATGTCGTAATCAATCAAAAAAATCCGTAACAACTACCTATTTTGCGAGTTAACACTAAATAAATCTAACAATTAAAAGTTGATTTCGCACGCCATTTTTCAAATTAATACGCAAATTGAAATCCACTTCCATTTAATTAGCAACATGTATACACGCAGTCGCAGTAGGTACATCAAAAACATGCATATGACCTTGATGGTCAATTAATAACCAAGTAACCTACATAACATCATAAATTAATTCATGTTATTAGTTTTTTTACATACGAAAATTCTTAGATATAACTCAGTTTGTCATCGAAATGTGATATCTAGAATTTAGTAGCGAATGCGAATACGTATCCTAATTTCTTCACCAATAATATAAATGCGAATGTGAGATTGTTTGTTTACTACCCTTTTACGTCTTAACTACAAAGCCGATTGTCATAAAATTTTGTACACATGTTGACAGGAATTCTGAAAAGGACATAGTGTACTTTTATCCCGAAAAAAGTATTGTACCCGAGGGATAGATAAAAACAACTTATAAGGTTCCAGCGGCTTCGATATCATTTTCATTCCATCTGTATAAAGTATAACATTGAAAACGTATCTTTTACCCTAATGATCTTAAGACCAATGTAATCAAATTATTATCGACCAACGACCGCTACCGAAGTCACAGGTGGTGGTCACCGCACCACGTGGATCTGTACTTAAGCAATGGTGTTTACAACGTATGTTCCTCATTGTTCATAAGTGGATCACGCAAGATTACAAGAATCATAAGCGAAATTACATGTCGGGAAGATTTAAGTCATTTTAAGTGATAGTCCCGTTTTAAATAACCCAAGAAGCCTCGACAATAATACCACAGTATAAGATTTGTACCTTGATAATACCATCCCCGCAATGAACCAAAACGCAAAATGTAAATCAACAAACCAAATTTTTGATTCAATTCGGATTAATAAAACAATATTATTACTAAAAATATATAGTAAACTTTCCATTTGTATTATTAAAACTAGTACTTTATTAAAAACTAAGGTACCTTCATAGTTTCTAAGTGTTCTCAGGTCACGTCATTCCAAGATTCGTGTCGCTATTATATTTCCTTGTACACAAATAATTTGACGACAGTTTTTTTAAATAGCACTGGTTTTCTAATTATATAAATAATCATCCCGTTCATTGTTTTCCTATCATATTTACTCGGACGTTGATAAACAGTTTCCTGCGTTTGGACAAAAAGCTATAGAAACGTTATAAGTAAAAATAAAATAAACCTACTGGAATAAGTGTACCTCTACTGGATAAATTTCGAATATCATAGTTTTTAAGTTTTTAAGTCTTTTATAATCTCCAAACGCTCATATGACCATAAAACAGTAGCCACTCGTAATTACAATTGTAGTAAAAGTAAAGTAAAACAGTTATCTTGTCTCAAAAAATACTACGTTGAGACCAGAAAACTGGGAACGCAGACATACCACACTGTTAATTTTGTCTACATAAATAACATGGTGTATCTAACCTTTGAAGCCTTATAAAAATGGTGAATAAAAAACGTCTTACATACCTACAACACCTAGCGCATTTGATTTTAATAAATTTGTTATTCTGTCAAAAAAATCATGAATAAGCAAAATTAAAGAATCCGCTATAACTTCATATCTTAAGAATTCATTCAAATTCATACTGGTTTCATATCTTTACCCGATTGCAAGAAAATCATTGTTTTGCTATTTGTTTTTTTTAAATAATTGGTTGTAACTTCTGCAAAAAAAAAATACAAATAAAACAGCAGCAGCGACTCCATGCTATCCCTGTTCTCGCAAACGTTTCCCACACACCCTGTCACTACTTCATAAAACATTCATATATTGACATGGACCTTTACGTACATGTTTAAAATAATAATACCGATAGAATAAATGTTTATTATCAGTAATTAGTTATTAATTGCAACATTTGCTGTCAAATCGATATGTGTGTTAAAGACAAGTTACATTAACATTAATTCTGTGATTCTTGATATACGAATTGAGAAGAAATATAAGAATTACAAAGCAACAATGGAAAAACATTGGATAACGTGTATGTCAATTTACATATTATATTTTTGTGTTCATACTTTAATCTTAAAATACTTCAAAAAATTAATTCATAGTTTCAATCCTGACTTATTTTGAATTAGGTTTCTGTTCCTGTTTCTATATTTGTATATAAGACTATATATTATTGTCGGAGCCTTTAATCTGCTAAAAGGGTTCATATAATAACTTATGAATTTAAACATTATAGGCACCGTTCGGAGACAATTTAAAAATAATAAGCATTTTCCAACAAACTTTCAAATTTTCTTTAAGGGTTATTTTTTATTTAAATACTTACTGAGTGCTCACTTTCGCTATATAAAGACCATAGGTATATTCTAAATTCAGAGGTTTCGGCTGTACATTACTCTAGTACAATCAATTATTACATTTAGTCAGTCCAGTTTTGTTTTGTCTAGTTTCAGTCAGTGTGTGTGTGTGTGTGTATGAGTGTGTTGTTTTGTAATCCCCCTTTTAATTTCCTTTATTTTGATATTCTACTCGATAGGTTTGGTAATTTCATTTTGAAATATTTTTCTATTTCGCGTACTAATCTATGATTTCGCGCCAAAAATCCGCCATTTTGGTTTTATTATTGTGTCTATCTAAGGAAATAATGTAATTTAACAACAATCCAATTCATCCAGCGATATCCATCAAGCCGTTTGGATAATACAAAGTAACAAAGAAATTTACCAACATACAAGATATACGAAAAACATTACCTTTCCTTGGCAGTCGTGGAAAGACTTTATTACTTTTTTTCTCAATATTTTTCTTTCACTAATTTCAGATATATTCATCATACTCAGTGGATATGTATTGATGGCAGAAACAACACAGCAATGCGTGTTATCGCATGTTACTTCACGATGTACATATACGGTTACTTGTGAAGTGTATGCTGGAAGCGCAGAAAACCCGAATTGTGAATATGTTGACCCGTACGTTACTTTCGAGATGATTTTCTCGCGTGTAGACACGTTGGACTCGAGCTTCTTTAGTGCGACTAGTTTTGATAGCAGAGTTAGAAGCATCGTAGCTAATTTCAATGTATGGCCAACAATAACCCGGGAGGCATTTAAATTTTTCTTTAACACCATCAGAATGGATCTTTCCCACAATGGAATACAGGACGTATACAATGACGCATTTAACAGATTATTCAAAATGAATTATCTCAACTTATCATCAAATGATATCAAAACACTTTATCCTAAATCATTTTATACATCAGACAGTAGAGAATCACTAATACAGATAATTGATTTATCGAAAAATAAATTAACTAAATTAGAAAACAAGCCTTTCGATGACTGTGTAAACTTAGAAGAGTTATATTTGCAAAACAACAATATAGAAAGTATGGATGAAGATGTTTTTATAACCCTCAAAAATTTGACTTCCTTATACTTACAATATAACAAACTGACAGCACTTAATATGACACTCATTAATTTAAAGTCATTAAAGGAATTAGATCTGTCGTTTAATAAAATTGGCAATATATCTGGGTTTGAAACCAACCGTCTGATATCACTTGAAAGAGTTAACATGTCATTCAATAACATTGAATTTATAGAGTTTAACTGCTTCAATCAAGCTTTCAATTTACAAAGCATAGATCTGAGAAATAATAATATTAAATCGAGTATACCTGAAACTATGTTCATCAATAACATAAAACTCAGTTATCTTAACGTTTTTAATAATTATATTAGAAATATTGCGGAAAATGCATTCCAACATAATATTCTAGTGTATTTAAATTTGGAAAAGAACTTCATATCTGGCGATATCACTGAGGCAACACTCGCTGGTTTGGAAAGACTACAAAATCTAAATTTATTTAATCAGAACATAACTTCTATCAAAGCCAATGCATTCAATAAAATGACAAATCTTATAAATTTCAATGCAAGCAAAAATAAGATCAATATGATACATGAATCTAGTTTCAGAAATGCAGGTTTGTTAAGTATTTTAGACCTTTCTCACAATAACCTTTCTTCTCTTAATTTTATGAAAGACTCTCTAACAAATCTTACTGAATTGTATTTAAATAATAACAGGCTAGATTCCATTCCGGGAAACACTTTTATCAACCAAACGCTTATTAAGAAATTGGATATTTCTATGAATAGAATCATCACTCTAGAACAATATTCATTACCATTATATAATTTACAGTATTTAAATATTTCGGGAAATCCTATATCAGGTGCAATTAAAAGCAATGTGCTAAGTCCCGCAAAGTTCTTACGATACTTAGACTTGAGTAATTTAAATATTAGCAGGATCGACAACATGGCTTTAACAGATTTACCTGTACTCGCAAGGCTTAACCTATCAAATAATATAATCGAACATATAGAACCAAAAAATTTCCTAAACTTAAATAATATGTTCAGCTTAGATCTGTCATACAATAAACTCTCTAATTTACAATTAAATGGTACTATAATTGAAAACCTCAATGCTATTTATTTAAATAATAATGAACTTACTAACATTACCGAAGTATTGCCGAACTCAACTCAGATTATCTATCTTGATATATCGAACAACAACATTTCTGAGATATCGAGTCCTGCTTTGGAATTATTAGTAAATCTTCGAGTATTATACGCCTCACATAATAAAATAGTAAAATTCAATAATCCGACCGTAAATCGCCTGTCTGAATTATACAATCTAGGTCTATCTTCAAACCAAATATCTCAGATAGATCTCAGTTACTTCAATAATTTGGTGAGTTTAGATATTAGCAATAATACACTTAATCACATAAACAGCACCTTGTTTCAAAATCTGACTTACTTGCAATCTTTAGATATTAGTAACAATAATATCTCAACATTGCCACCGGGAGTCTTCCGACAATTACAATTTTTAAAATTACTGAATATCTCTTCCAACAACTTGCCCGATATACGTTACGGCAGTTTGAAAGGTCTTCACAGAATGGAAGTTATGGATATATCAAGAAACAAAATAGCGGAAATAGATATAGATATGTTTCACGAATGTTCTGAACTTGTGAAACTTATAATAGACTACAATTTGATTAAAGAGTTTGACATTGAGGAACTCATAACTGTTGCTCCAAAGTTGTCGTCTGTAAGTATTGGAGGAAATCCAGTGTCTTGCAAGCAAATCGTCCGAAACATGAAAAACATTAACAAAACCGCCGAAAGAACAGTAGAAGTTACATCTATTGATAAAATTTATCATGAGGATAACGTATATGGTATCAGGTGTGGTACAGTAGGTGTTACGACAACTACAATGGCAACTTTAAGTACTTCTGTACCACCAGCAGAAACTTCATCTTTAACGCTTGTTATTTGGTGTACGGTAATTACTATGTTTTTCGTGCTATTAACTGTGGGATTTTTCCTTTATAAACGTAATAATGGATCTGGCTTAAATTTTCATCCGAGACTGCAATTAGGACGTTCAGTAGAACTAACGGGAACGGATTTTCAAAACGATTTGCTGAATTAAAAATAATGTAGTTTATGTCGTATAATATGTGTATATACCTATTTTCTGTTTGTTATTTATTGTATTTCAGTAAACATTTAATGAACTTTGCATAGTATTATTATTTATGATTTAGTTGTAACATGTAATGTTTATGTACCATTTGTGTCCTTTGTCTAGTTCAAATAAACTGTTTTACCCGACATGTTATTTTTATTTATCAATTCATTTTAGATTCTTATTACTTAATTTCTAACATTTCTTATTATACTATTACTAGTACCATTCTGTAGCAAGTTATACATCATATTCATACGTAATATTTATTAGGGCGATACATCAACGTTTTAGTTAGTGTGCGTCGAAAGGAAATATGGAGAAAGTGTACAGTTTACGTAAAACTAGCACTCCATATTACGCATAGCGCTTCACACTGAACTGAGAAAAAATTGAAGCATTGCAATGTCGAACAAGACTTATTAGAATTACAAACAAAACGAGCGATTATTATAAAAATAAAAACTCCACCGCGTAAAAGTCTAACTGATAATGGAAGTAATAAATAATTTAGATGTATTCAACAACACCGTTGACGTTAAAAATAAAAATCCATCAAGTCGTTTAAGCTGTAGGTCATGCCAAAGAAATTTGAGTACCCTAATTGTTCGTCCAACTTTCCTGTGTGACGAATAGTTAGCCTGATAGAGCGTGAAAATGACTTGCACCCCTTTTCAATCATGGCGGCTGAGAGACAAGAGTTGATTTAGCTTCAAATACCTTCACTAAGATCCAAAAGTAAACTGCATCTTTTGACCATAATTTGTAACATTTAAATGGACAACAGATGTTTGATTCGCAGATGTAACTCATTTGGTCACTCAGGTAACATCTAATAAAATAAAAGGGTTTTCATAAAATATTTCAACAACACGTAACATACTAAGCAAGAGAGAGACTATATAGATTGAAAGCGTTCATTTTAATCATAGTTCAATAATCTCAACACCATCGTATTTGTTGAACATTTCTGTAATATTCTGGTCTAACATTTATAGTCTCCTCATTAGTAGACTCCTCAAAAAACTTAATAAAGATAAAGACCAATAACACCTTTCAATTAATCTTCACCATTAGTTACTGGCAGAACTTCCACCATAACCATACTTTTCGATAACACTAAAGATGGTAAATAGCTACTAAACCACAAGAATGAATCATTGGTATTGAACGGTTTCATAATGGGTGTTTCTAAAAGTTCTTATTTTTTCTTAAAGTTGTGTGGTGTTAATTTTGAGAGTGAGTGGAACCCCGCAGTGTTAGTGCACTGGATATAATGTCAGTAGGTGGGGTTATACGATTTTTGAGAGTACCTAGCTAGTGTTTTATGTGTAAAGTTGTGCAGGAGGATCTAAACATTTTAATCTTAACGTTCGAGCAGTGTATGTTTGTGTGGTATCAAATACTATCTCCGTGCTTGAAGCTGCACAGCACCGCTTTTTGCACGTCTAGTGTACGTTACATCATTTTTTGTCCGCAGACGAGTTAAATTACAAGCCTCTGAGTATTAATAACACTATTTAACACACGCTCAACTGAAATTCCCGTTACTATAACCCAAACATAAATAATGTTGATAGATAAGATGCTTTATAATCGTTTTTATTTTTATAGCTAAGCAATCAGTCAGATCGTATTAAAATCTTCTTTATTATAGTCAAAAACCATCAGAAGAGCTATGATTTTTCCCCACAACGTTATTATGAAATACTGAGTTTATAAAAATGAAAGGATGTAATGGAAGATATTAAACAAAGTTAGCTGAGGTAACTTGTAATCATAATTGACTGAAACGCTGCTAGTAATCAGCTGCACTCAATTGTTTTGAGATCTTAAGCTAGTTCGTCTACTTAAGATGCATGATAAGCGACCAAGGCGGATGCGAAATAGAGATAAGGAATTGCGAATTTAAAATCTGCCATGAAAAGTATGGGAAAATTCTGTCAAGATAAAAAAAAGCTACAAAAGTTAGACTTGTCAAAATATTAGTTTTCTTTATTTTTGTCAACAGCGTAGGAACTTGGACTTGAGCAAAAGAAAATCCTTTGAAATGAAGCGTTGACGGCAGAATCCACCGCATTACGTGAATAGCAAAAAGAACCAACCAACCATTGCCTGTCTCCAAAGAATTATTTTTATTTTGGTCATAATTGTTTGGAGAAGATCATTGTCAACCAGGTGGCCTGATGAGATCAAAGACCTGATTAAGGTGTCCGTCAGTGTCTAAAAAAGGCACTGAAATTTGACGTATTCAATACATATCTCGGTACAAATCCTATAACAAACAAGTATTGACCTTGACAGTCACTATGACTAGTAAGAAAAATTACGGCAATAAAGATTCGATGTGTGAGGTGATGTGATGATAATATCAATAAATATGATAAAAGTAATGCGATAAATAATCGTCAGCCCCCTAAGCCTGTTATTGCATTGGCATTACATTAATTGCTGATAGTTCAGAGATATGAAAATTAGACTGGTAAGGTTTGAATCCAACGCATCTAAGAGTTTTCGAAATACTTTGTAAATTGACATTTTGGTTTTTGGAGAATACAATCGCTTAAATAATAGCTTTATACCATAGAACATGCTTTATACACTCACAGGCCAACACTAGGATTCCTTGTATCGTGGGTGCCATGGACAAACACATAGACGAATACACAATTTATATATCTGTTTTGGGTGGATGTTTCCACCCAAAACAGATATATAAATTCATCATTTAAATATCTGCCTGGCCGGGAATCGAACGCGGGACTCTTTGCGCGTCAGACCGGTATGAAGACCGCTCAGCCACGCGAGTTGTCATCTTACTGAAAAATAGATTCAACTACGAGTATATGGTATCTGGTATCAATTATATAGTATAGTGGTTATTGAACTCAGATTCTCCGAATGAGAGGCCAAGTTTCTTAACCACTAGGCTATCACTACTTACCGAGATTCGCTCTATACTTTGAGAGAGGTCAATGTGTCTTGCTAATTACTGTCTCTTGGGAGTTGAGGAAAATATGTTACTCGTCTCAAAACAGTGCCAGGAGGTCAGATTACGGTAGTTCGCATAAAACCACGATTTAACCATGTAGAGCGGTAGAGAAATAGAAAGTTAGTGATGTTTCTTAGCCTAATTCAAATTAAGGATGAGCTACCGAATCCAGACCGAAACTAGGTACAGATCAAATAAAAAGCTTTAGCTTTGCTACGGTCCTTTTAAGTCCCAGGGCAAGAGCTGGACTCCATTACTGTACAGGTGAATGTCGGGAGGTACGGTTAGTGGCAATCCCGTGACGTTTTGGAACAGCCCATTCATCGAATGTTTTCAAATGGCCTCCGATAAAGTTTAACGATTGCTCATTGATAACGGTCGGGATCTATGGTTTAACGTGCCCGTGGTAGTACGGTAACGCGCATCTTTAACTGCCGACCTCCTGACGTTGCTAAACTTTGAGGATCAGTGCAATAATCGGTGCAAAGCTACACAAGCCGCAGGGTTATGCACGTTTAACACAACACAGTGTCTATATAAAAGGTATGTCACGTTAGTTCTGTTAACCGTGCCACAGCGCGTACAGCTCTTAAACTGTAGCGTGAGGCCTTTAGTTTCCCTATAGTAATTGTATAGGAATGGAATCTTCATCGCATAATCACCGGTGGTTCATGTTACAAAGCAAATATTGTATAGAAGTTTACCATTATTAACATTTAGGTACAGGTAACTAAAAATATGTACCTACTCGTATTACCTACTGACCTAGTTACCTACATGTGTATGAAACCAATTTTATTTTGATTAATTTAATTCAAATTATTTCACAAAATTCTTTAAAATACTCAATTCAATTAAAACATGCAAAAATCATCTATCTTATAAGGAAATAATTAATTTTATTGCTACGATAGTTAAAACGAAAGGCAATGACCGATGATATCACTATGAAGTATCCGAAGTAATAATAAACATAGGTGAAAGTTTATCCGGATTTTATTCGTACGGAATTACTAAAATTACACAAAATAACCGTTATCACTTTCATTTTACTCATATTTCATCGTAACTCAAATATAGTTTATAACTGTAACACGTGGAAAATAATCAGACAAGTGTAAATATTTACGAAGTATTTAAAATTAAGCTGTAAGATGTAAATACAATAATATTTTAAGAAATACATACCGTTCTTGATCCATTATTTAGATTTCCCCATTCGCCGATTTTGTATCTCTCAAAGGTTTCGGCAACCTTTTTATTCCTTTGCTCCAGACTCATTTTTAAAAAAAATAATATTATGACAGTAAATGTGAACGGCGTCACTTTCCCGCCAACAAGAACGAATGCGTTCGAAAATTAAACCGGTCGAGAGAAACGCGGCAGCACGCTCGGTACATTAGAGAACACTGACAGCATAAACATTATTGAATGTTATTTAACTGATTTCTTGATTTTAGATTTAACGATTATACGCATACAATTGATAAAGGCCAATAAACGGACAGGTACATAATATAAAAAGGTAGCTATACAATCTAATCATAGACTCGCTGCTGTAAAGAATGCAACATTGCGGTCGGATAAAAAAATAACATTCATTGACAATATAAAATAATATTACTTTGATATGCCTTTGATAGGTAAGTTCCTAATGTTTAATTATTTTGGAAACGCAACTACTACACCGAGGACCTCCCGGAAGTCAGCCTGTACGAGATTAGAGGGGCTCTCAAACAGCTTAAAACCAACAAGGCACCGGGAGATGACGGAATCACAACAGACCTGCTAAAAGCTGGCGGGAAACCCGTACTAGTGGCGCTCCAAAAGTTGTTCGATTCCGTGATCAATAGCGGAACTACCCCGGAAGCGTGGAGCAGAAGCGTAGTGGTACTGTTCTTCAAAAAGGGCGATAAAACCCTCCTGAAGAACTACAGACCCATTGCGCTTCTGTGCCATGTTTATAAGCTCTTTTCGAGGGTCCTCACTAACCGTATTGCACGCAGGATTGACGACTTCCAGCCTCCCGAACAAGCCGGATTCCGCAAAGGCTACAGCACCATGGACCACACACACACACGAAAGTGCTGGAGTCCCTTCAGCTATGCCAGATCGACTATAGGTACATCGAGGTGTTGAAGTGTGTATACAAAGCCGCCACCATGTCAGTCCGAGTACACGATCAGAGGACGAACCCTATCCAATTGCAGCGGGGAGTCAGACAGCGCGATGTTGTATCGCCGAAGCTGTTCACCGCTGCGTTGGAAGATGTGTTCAAGCTGATGGAGTGGAAAGGTCTTGGCGTTAACATCAATGGCGTTAACACATTACAGACCTTTGATTTGCCGATGATATAGTCATCTTAGCAGATTCGCTGAGGGACCTTAGCAAAATGCTAGGAGACCTCAACAGAGTCTCACAACGGGTGGATCTTAAGATGAACATGGACAAGACGAAAATCATGTCCAATGTCCATGTCACGCCCGCACCGGTAGTTGTTGATGGCACTCCTGACGAAGTTGTTGACGAGTACTATTACCTGGGACAAACGATCCGGATGGGTAAGTCCAACTTTGAGAGGGAGGTCACTCGAAGAATCCAACTCGGCTGGGCTGCGTTCGGGAAATTACGGAGTATCTTCTCGTCCAAAATTCCTCAGTGCCTGAAGTCAAAACTATTCGAGCAATGTGTGTTGCCAGTGATGACATACGGCGCCGAAACGTGGTCCTTTACTGTAGGCCTCGTTCGAAAGCTCAAAGTCGCTCAGCGTGCTATGGAGAGAGCTATACTTGGTATTTCGCTTCGAAACATGTTTCGCAATGATGAAATCCGTAGACGAACTAAGCTTACCGACATATGTAGCTCTCAAAATTAGCAGGGTGAGGTGGCAATGGGCCGGCTACATCGCTCGGAGGACCGATAACCGGTGGGGAAGGAAGGTCCTCGAGTGGCGACCACGTGTAGGCAAAAGGAGTTCAGGCCGCCCCCCGACCAGGTGGACCGACGACCTGAAGAAGACCGCGGGAAACCGCTGGCTTCAAAGGGTACGGTACCGGTTGGAGTGGCGGCAATTAGGGGGGCCTATGTCCAGCAGTGGACCTCAAAAGGCTGACGGATGGATGGATGAATCAACAACTCTATTAAAGTACCCAGGATTAAAATTAATGTATTTTTTAATTAATTGTTCGATATGTCATAGGTTTTTGTACAGTCAAATTAGTATATAAAAATTTAATAAAATTTTTATTTATAATACAAAAGACATATTTAGTAACATCTTCGTATTCTTATTTAGGTCCTGAAAAATGAAAGTCCCGAAAGATCCCGTCAAAATCTATTCAGCACCGTTAAAAACTAGACATTACATATTTCAAATTGACTTAAGTATAGCAGGCTCTTATATTTTAAATAACAGGTTAAATAATATAATTTGTATAGTAATAAAAGGACAAAATAATTATGATCAGTGAAAAAAACATATCTAATTTGCAATATTGAAAATAAACCATCACTTTTTTCATTAATTTCCAAAACGAGATATTGTTGCATCCCCATGTTTAAGGACTCCGGGAGTGAAATATATAACTATATGGTAAAGGGTATTTAAGAAATTAATTTGGATATTAGTACTGGGTCTGGTTGTTTGTGTGTACATTAAGTTCGTGACTCCTAGTGAATCCTAGTATGAGGACATGAACATAGCTTTAGCGTTTTTTAAGAGAAACAGGTTCACACGCTCCAGGGAATATATTAGAGGAAAAGTCCTCCTATAAATATTTTTAACTCACCTATGCTAACTAAACTTTTCTGTTTCTGTTGTGTTTGAAAAAGATTCTCCTATTTGAAGATATTTTCTCATCTCGATTAAGGGGGATCTGAGCCACCTACACACGAGCCTTACCCTTACTCTTATGTATATAAGGCTATGAGCGTGGAGAAGATTATAGTTGACTTATATGTTTATTCAACAACAATGGGTTAAAGCTTAACACAAGGCTATATGGGTAACAAACGACATAATTGCATATTTACACAGTCACTCATGTAAATTTAATATGCTGACCTTCACAAGAATAATACTATGAATTAGTAGATGTTAAAATGACGAGAGGTAAAATAATAGTTATTATAATATAATATTAAAGTGGTTGTAAAGATTATGACTGTAATAAAAACAATAAATAATGTTTGATCAATTATTCTTACATTCCGATTCTGATTTAAAGTTTTTATAACACAAAATTGGTAAAATAGCAGTAATAAACAATTCTATAAATGATAGTCATAATTACCTAATTATAGAAGTGATTAATCTGTAAATATCTATGTAATTGATGCAATTTATGGAAAAAATTAAACAAGTTTTATAATAAAAAAAGATTATGCTAGAAATTAATAAATTCTAGAATCAAATAAGCTTAATGAATCTTGCTTTTGAAGACCAAAATCTTCTATGTTACATATCACCAGCTAAGTAGTACACATGGTATGATACATTCAACCATTGAGTGGCTGGCTTACATGTGAGGTGAAAACCATAGTCCTCAGGGGTAGCAAAATATCTGTGAAAAGCTTCTGGTAGAACCCCAGTTTTATAAGAAGTTAGTTACAGATATACAAGTGCAGCAGAGACAATTTACCAGTTCAACTTGTTACTATCTTTCAAAAAAAGTACAGGTTTATCAAATAAAATTGTTTTGTGCAATTCATATGGTGCACCAAAGGTGTAATCTAATTGTGATTAAATACAAGTATTATGCAACTTATACAATAAACAGCTACTCAATGACATAGGATATAGATAATTATTGAGGAGGTAAGATGCAATGCAGATACTACAAAATGTTTGATAGTCTTATCATCTTTTGAACCTAGTGACGGTAGAAAAGGTAGTTAGTTCTCTAGTACAATTATATGAACTATGTTATGAAAAAAATAATGCAAATGAACAGTATTAAAAATAATTACTACTGTAAAATATATATTATATTGTTTGATAAGTAGTGGCTACCATTTTGTCAATACTAGGTCTTGCTAAAGGAAGTATTAGAAAGGTAACCAGAACTATGTATATATAGAAGCTTGTACAAGAGTTTACTCTTGTATATATATAAAGTATATTAATTGTTTTATACTATGGTTATCAAAGGTGTAATAGCAGCTTCCTGCTGACTTTATAAATTACTGGTTGTTTATCAAGTTTTACGTGTATCAGGTACGTTGCTATGCCATAAAACTACAAGGCTTGCAGTATTGTAATATACATCAAAACATTTAACATTTTTGCTTGGTACCTATTTAAATTTTTTGGAACAAGATTCTTCAAAATTCTACGAATATATTACTGGGTATTCTAGTCATACTTGGTAATAATATTATGTTTAACGGGCTGCACATATAATACGAGCGATGTAGACATAGATAGGTACATCAACTTTACACTCGTCACGTCAATATTCAAAGAAAAGAGTACTCAAATACGACTTATTAATTGAACCAGAAGTAGTATTTTATCTGCTTATCTAAACTTTATATAATTCAATAGATAACTCACTGCTTTAAGCTTTTTTCTCGGTCTTGAAGGTCCATCCATGTTTATGTACTAACACGATTAAGGGTTCAAACTAAGGGTTTAAACTCAAATAATGGTCTAGAATGGTTGGTTCTTAACTTATCTTGAATTACGATATACAGAACAATATAGTATCTACTAATCCTACTATCGAATTTACGGTAACATCAAAGCAATATCAATAACTTTATAATGTACCTAACACCTATGACATGAATATGACACAAGACAGTGACACTAATCACTTGACAGCTGTTACAGTGTTTCTCAACTTTTCCAGTTGTTGATAAATCACAGAACCTTGATTTGCATTACTCATATTAAGTTCGTAACTTCATTTCGTACGATTGACAAACGAAATAGTTTTAAAACTTTCAAATTCATTCGTTTCGTCACTTTCTCTCCTCAAGAAGCTTTGGAAATCTAAATCTGATATAGGCCCGTGCCAGACATATTTAAACAAATATTTGAACACAGACTTTGTTCACTCATTTGAACACTTATTTGTTAATTTTTTTTAACATGTCACTCATGTCATGGTCTCCTAGCAACTGGACTTTGCGTGTGTGTAGCAGGCTCCGCACATATTTGAAGTTTGCTAGCTTTGATGTGCGCTCGAAAGACCGACATCAAATGGCAAAGTGCAAATATTTAAAGCAAGCTTTGAACATATACTCAAATACCTGTGCGTGCTTCACTGTGTTTAAACATGTGTTCAAATGTTTGTGCGTCTGGCACGGATATAAAATTTCGAACTATTTTGGTTTTGTTCATAAATATTGTTTCGTAAGCTTGCAGATTTGTTGGCTTTATTAAAATGTTTAACTATGTTAATTTCATCAACATGACATGATAAAATCAAATATAGTAAGAATATAGGAATATTATTTTATTTGGAATAATGATCACTATTATTTACTCTGTCTGTGCTCTAGGTACTCTGTGGTGAAGTGTGTGGTTGTCAATGAAATTTTATGTTACTTATTTATATTTATCTATATTCTATACCTATCTGTTTTTAGCTTTTTAGGGCAAAGTAAATAAATCAAAATCATCAAATATCTTCCGAAGAAATTAATATTCGATGCAATTTTTAGGTGTTACGTTATCTTTAATTGTTTTTCGAAACCTAGTTTTGTAAAAGAAGCAATCGTGTTGAGCTGGGGGGCAAATATAATGCCTTCGGTCACGTCGCCGACGGCTGAAGATCAAAATGAGTTAGAACGGAAGAAGTGGAAAGCTCTCAAAAGATATATCATACGAGAGAGAAAAAGGAAGAAGGAAGGTAACTAATATTACATCTATTTTAAGTGAATTACTGCATACAAGACTTAGGTCGCAGTCTTCCTCTAAATGTATGTAAAGATTACGAAAACATGGATGATTGCACGCCATAATATTACAATTCATTCATAAATACATTATGACGAAACAATTCTCAAATCAAATCAATTCTATTATATCAAAACGAAAAACAAATATCAAGATTTTCTATCTGTGCGAAGTTCTATAAACTCGCTAATGGTCTTTACTTATAATTTCAATAAGGGTACTAACTTGTGCCCTTCTTCGTATATATTGTTTTGGTCGTAGTTTCAATATAGCCTATAAATAATATCTCTCTGACGTTTCTGTCTCATCTTATATTTATTGTCAAGTGTTTTTCTGACCATAGAAAATGTAATTCATTTATAATGCCAAGAATTCTATAATTTTTTTCAACCCTTTCGTACCAATAAAACTTTCTACTCTCCTACTCTCTGTTCCTCCATAATACACTTTCTTGCATTGTCGCTGCCACAACACACAAAGACAAACATACAAACTTTCAATTCACGATGTGGGATATAACACCAATCCTATATTAAAGGGTTGTGTACAGATACTTATGTTACTTCAATTACAGTACAAATGAATAAAATCAGGAAAGCAAGCTTCTCTATTTTTACTCTACTACAGCGAAACAAAAAGGAGGGTTATGATCGTAACGGGTGAGTATATTTGTGAGTATCTAGTACATGATAAAATACTTTTACATCTAGCTTATTATATTTTCTAGAATATGAAGCGGAAGTGGAGGAAGAAAGACTGAGGAAAGAGCGAGAGGCAAGAGAAAGGCAAGATGTGATGACTCTTGGTATGTATATATTTTGCACCTTATCATTTATATGGATAAATTAATATGGTCATATTTTTAATTAATGCCTTCATATAATTTTTCCACAAAATATTATGAAAATGTTGATATTCTTGTATGTATGTATGTATGTAATGTTCTTCTATGTATGTGTGTATGTATGTTTTGACTGAATTAAATTAAAAATAGTTTTTAATTCAGGTAATGCAGTAAGTACCTGTTGGTTTTAGTTATTGAAGGAACAATACTATTGCAATCATCCCCGTAATGCTATCGCAAGATATATTTAATTTCTAAGCTTCATCTTATATATACAATTCTCATGTCACAATTATGTTACCGTACTCCTCTGGAATGGATTTACTTTCACCAAATTTTATATACATATTCAGTAAGTCTGAGAATTGAGGCTACTATCTATTTTTCATACCCCTAAGTGATAAGGGTTGTTCACCCTTAACATTTTTTTATTTATATGGCAACACAACATTTGCCAGGTCAACTAGTATATTACTATATATGCAATTATACTACAGTAACATTAACAACAATCACCGGTCTACAGAATTTTTGAGCATGGGTTATACATACGTTATTTTTATTCCTTTTATACCTAGAAATAAGAAAAAGAACAAAAAACAGTTCTGAATTTACTTTTATGTGTACAAATTGGAAAATTCAAATTAATGAAAATATAGGGTCTTCTAACAAGTACTTCCGAACTTTGAAAGTTGATAACGGTCATCTTACTGAAGCTACATCTGTCAAATTAGTTTTAATTTATTCAGTTTGTTTTGCCAAATTACCATGGATGATTATAGCATTCAACAACACGAACAAATAATAAAATTATTGTATCAAAAAGCTATACTGTTCGGGCAACGCGTGCTACAATCGTCCGCTACCGCGTGGTCGCCATAATCGTCCTTCCGAGAGGACTATTCGCAATCTGGTGGATAAGTTGAAGTCTACTGGGTCATTAAATGATTGACTAACTTCCGTATATCAACGAAACGGAAGATTTGCCGAAAACATCGCCGCTGTCCGTGAGAGTGTGCACTAGAATCTGAGACAGTCGATTTCCCGTCGCCCATAAGAACTCTGCCTTTTGCAGACCATAACCATAAAAGCCGTGCGGAAATTTGAACGATGTTATATTCTACACATAATGGCAGCAATAGGTCCTTTAATCGATTAAAAAAAATCGATAAAATATCACACACAATTTGTTTTATATAATTTTAAAGATAGGAAACGCTCAATGAAAGACCCTATACATGAAAATGGACACAGTTCATTTATTAAAAGATACACAAACATTAATTAATGATACATTCTTATAATAGAAATTTCAAAATAGAATGCAAGTATTTATTAATGAACACTAAACAGTCGTTGGTAGATCCGGATAATATGTTTTCTTTGATTTTTTATCTTTGAGTGGATTCACAATACAAAAATAACAATCTATGCGATGATTACTGAGTACCTATCCTCCAAATTCTTGGAACTGCAAACTTCATTGCTCTTTTTTCACCTCGGTACCAACCTACAATAAAACGTATCGTATTATAACTACATAACGTAATTATAAAATAGTTATAAAGATAAAAAAATGAATATAAACTCACCGTCCAGAATATTTCTGCAAGTGTTACCTGACACAATATGTGAGGCCCATTTTTTATCTTGATTTTTAACAGGTATACAGTATACAGATGGAAGTAAGTTGGTATGCCTTGGAAATCTTTAAATTTGTACATAAATCGTCCTATTTCTCTCTTACTTTCATAAATTCGCCGCAAATATAATAAAATGAGTCGGCGTCTCGTTTACAACTTCTCGAAGTCATTTTGTACAGACTGATACAACGAAAAAAAAAATGAATTACGTTATTCCACTGAAATAAGCAATCACTTACTTTTGTACACAAGGAGCGATGCAAGAAACACTACACTCCGCCCCCTTGCCACTCTTTTGTCAACGTTAGTGCGCCAAGACTGACTTTATTGGACTCGAAAATAAAAAAAATGTTAAATTGCTCTAATTTCTATAAAAGCAAATATTATCGATTTGTAATTTCATTTTTTTATATGTATTTGCTTATATAATCAGAATATATTAAGTAAAACTCATGCACAAAAAAAAAATAAAAATTGTTGACCTATGTAGTGATATTATACCACTACCATTAATTTATTACTATCGAATTATTACCACTTAGGACCCTGTCTACATGTTCCAATGATTATTTATATAAGTGTAATAAATATTTCAGAGGAAACAAAAGAACAAATTGATCAATTAGAACAGAAATTAAAACAATTGGAAAAAGAAAAGCAACAGTTATTTATGCAACTGAAAAAGGTGCTCAATGAAGATGAAATCAGGAAACGACAGCAACAAAAAGAAACTAAGTAAGTTTAAAACTGTGTTGTCTTGAAATCTCAATCAAGAGTGTGATTAATATATCTTTTCTAAGGCACAAAAGCATTATAAATACAAGCATGGAATAATATTGGATGCGATGTTGATATAACAACTTTTTTGAGATGCCTGACAATTCTTAGAAAATTAAAAATAGGACATGGTTACAGGTAAAGATATATAATTTGTTTTAAAATATATGCGGTAATATAAAAACAATGTGTGGTAATTAATGTGTTTCAGCGAACAAATGCAGCAGATTAAGATGCCGATGGGTAATATCCAGATGCCAATGTTTCAAATGCCTCCATCTTCTGGGCAGAATGAGCCACCACCTTCACAAGGCCGACCTCCACCTCTCACCTCCCATATGTTAAATAAGGTATAATTACACATTAATTTATACATGATATACATTTGCATGTTATTTTGTAAAAGAATTTAAGAAGTGGTGTTGTTATATAATGAGTATTTATTTTTTATTTCTACATAAAAAATATAATAAATATGTATAAAAAGATTAATTTGATTTGAAAAATGAATTCAATCAAGGCAATACCATTCACTTAATGAATTTTTATGTATCTAATAGTCGTTTACCAAATTAAATGTAACATATTTTACCTTCAACAGCAAACTATAGTCCGAGGGCCCATCCAATCAGGTGTGAAGCGTCCACGTAGCCCGTCCCCCACATACGCTATGTATGCCCACAGGATGCATCAGCAACCAATGAAACATCAGGCTGTCTATCCTGATCATAGTGAGTTTCGCCTTTTCTCATTGTATCTAAGCTGCGCCTATATGATTGCCTATTAATAAAAAAATGTTGTAATGTGTAATGTGTAATTAATTAGTAGAAGACGTTACACTTCTATTTTTATCTGTTTTTGAAGTATCATAAGGTAGTTATTTATTGTTCTTACTCCTATAATCTATAAAACTCAAGTCATGTTTATACAGAGTCCTTAAAATATTTAAATATAGTTTTGTATTCCATTACATTATTGTATTGTCATTGTAAATGAGCTATTTATTAGAAAAGAGCTATTTATTCATGGAGAACTTTCTTTCTCCTGCCCTTAAGCGCAACGATAACGAAGTTATAATGGGGGAAAAAACACTGAAACCTTTCGTGTAGTATAAAGTATTGTGTGCGTTGCCGGAATTTGGGTAACGCACTCTGCTTCTTGATGATAAAAAGTGTGTACATGTAATTAATAATCAATCTTAATAAGATAATATTGTGTGAATTGCAGAAGTAGAGGATGGACGCATGGGTCGGCAAATGGCCCGCGCGGTGCTATGGAACAGTGAGTTTGATTCCAATGTTACCCGCTAGGTGGCCTCACTGTCATAACTCATCATACATAACATTTTCATTTTTAACATTTCCATCTATAATTTTAGTGGTGGCGAAAGTTTATTTTCTTTTGTTGTCGCTTTTGTAATATATTTTTTATTAATTTTTCATTATCAGTAATTAGTTTATTTATTTCTTTTATTCTTTTCTTCATCATCTTTCCCTGATTTACTACTTTTTTATTTCAGTGAACATTAAATTTAATATTTATTAACGTTTAATTTTAGTTTTTAGTATTTAACTTTTTGGTTTTTGGCTGTTCCTGACTATCCTTCTCTGTTAAAGCATTTATCGATTTCTTCTTTTAATAAGCAAATAATAAATAATGCTTATGTATTAAATTAAAGTTGAGATTAACATGGATTTCATAAATAAGGTTATCTCCATATTAATTAATTTAAAAATAGTTTAGTTTCATTTATTATTAACAATACATTTACATATTTTCATACATTACTCTCAATTTCCATTTAGTTATATAATAGTTAAGCCGTTTCTCTTATAAATATTTATTTTTGTGATGTCTATTTGTAATATTATTAATTTAAAATAATGAGTTACTGGAATTGTTTTGCTAGCGAACTAACATATTTTTTACTACTTTACTTTTATACTCATTACAATAACTAACAATAATAGACATTTACTTATACCAATTGTAATGAAAAAATAATTCAGTTAATTCTCAACTGTCACATTAATCTTGGTGTTCTTTTTATAATTCAAATGTTAAACTACACTTCTTTTCTATTATAATTCCTGACTAATACATAAAAACTCCGACCACAGAATCATCGCAGTACGGTTCGAGTGTAAGCGGTTCGGGGGTGTCCTCGGGGGGTTACTACGCGATGCCGACGTCAGGGGTGGTGGGCGTGGTGCCCGAGCGCCCGCCCCCGCTGCTGTATGCGCACCACGCACACACCCCCCATACGCCACACACCCCACACCACACTAACCTCATGTACGCCCCGGCGCCACAACCACAGATGTACTTGGACATGCTGAAGAATAGGGATGGGCAACAGCACTCGGAGCCTAAGAAGGAGCAACAGGTAAGTTGTTGTAATTATTAATAACCCGCTTAACGATATGGGCACCATATCAATCTGACACGCAGGAGGTTATAGATGCGAGCCCTGGCTAGAGAGATATCAAATTGATGAATTTAGATTTCTGTTTTGAGTTTGATTCCCTATAAATACCTAATTTTGCTATTAATATGTTAATTTTAAGACCCATGTATACCACAATGTTCTTGCAAATAAACTGAATTAAATTGAATTGAATTGAGTGTTTGTGTATTCACCTTGTAAATTCTGTAGAAAGTATTAATTGTAATGTTTTTAAATTGGTAGAACCTGTCGTGGTTCGACTCCGGAAGCACTATCATCACACTTATTTCTGCCGAATAACAGCAGTGTTAGACACTGCTATGTTCAGTTTTGTAAGCTGTGGCAACAGAAAAATACTTATACATTTCTTAATATACATTAAGTGGTTTAGACAACCACACTAAACATCGTATCTGTATCTATATGGTCGTGTTATACAGCCGCAGGTGTTGATCGGTCTGAGCGAGGCGCACCACCCGGCGGTGAGCAGCGCCGCGTACGCGCAGGCGCCCGCCGCCCGACACCTGCCCGTGCACGCGCCGCAACACAACAACATGCAGGTAAATGTTACGCACGCATGTATGCACACACGCATTCATGCAGGCACGCACGCAGGCATGCAAGCACCGTGAAAGCGAACGCGCGCGCTAACACAGGTTAATGCATACTTGTACATACATGACCAAAAGAAAATAATAAATAATTGGTTAAGTACGATTCGAAATTCGAAGTAACATATGAAGGGCTCCGTAAGGGTTCTAAAAGGTAAAAACCGTTGTCTGTCCATCTGCCCATGTGTCAAAGTCATCAGTCAAAGTGTTATTGTTTGCTTATTATGCTAGAGCCCTTAAATAGGTTCAAATTTTCACCATACACATACTTCTATGGCTGCTATAGTGTGGATGTTGTGAACCACATTGAATGACTTATTTATTTGCACAGAAAGATACCCTTTTTAATTTGTTATGTTTATTTTTTTCAGAACCAGAAACCAGGCAGCATAACTCAGGGTTATCCAGTACAACAGTCCAATCCGAATGTACAGAACCCAAACATGTATCCAAACAGACACCGGTATTAGCCTCCTTAGAAAGATCTAGGGATGAAGGGTCAAAGGAATCATTCTTCAAAAGTAGAAGTGACTGTAAAAGCCAATACATATTTTTGCCTTATAACAGCAGTGTTAAGCGCTGCTGTGTTCTGGTTTGAAGGATGTGGTAAGGGAGACATACTTTTCCGAGGCGTTCGAGCTTAGTCCTCAGGAGTAGCGGCGCATCGGTGGCCGACTTTAGGTAGGAATATCTAATTCTATCTGTGGTTGATTACAGATGTCCATAGGCGGCAGTAGCCACTTACCATCAGGTTGACTGCATGCTCATCTGCTACTTCTTTATTATAAAAAAAAAACATCAGTCTTATGATAAAGTTGTTATTATTTACTCATATATGTATACTTCTTGTTTTATTTTTCTTCTAACAAATACTCTGAAATGAGTTATATAAGTACTTCTAAGGTTTATTTTTAAATAGACATTACTTCTATCAGTGATATCCTAATTACATATAAGAAAAACAAGTTTTTTAATCTAATAGTAGTTCTGTTTAACCCTTATACATTTTATTGTAAATAAGAGTAAAATGGGGTTGAATAATGTATCTTATGTAAATACTAGTTCGTATCAAGACGCTCATCCTTTAAATACAGCAAAAGTACAAACAATATATTATGATATTGTTTTATGCTTAAAATAGGGTAAGATTGGAAACATAATAAGATTTTCTTAGTACGCCCGGATAAACTTTAACATTGTATTGTATATTAATAGCTTGATAATACTGTGTCGGTCAATCTATGAATTATATAACAAATATGTATTTGTTTTAATATTTTTTCATCCTGTTAACTTTTATTACCACGAAACTTATATTAAACCTTCAAAATATGTGTTACATTTCCTTTTTTTCATTTGAAACTAATGGATTTACTTGCTTTGTACGTTTACATTTAAAGTCCTACTAGATTGTATACTTATACGAAAACAAAACCTATGGCCACCCATGCTGCTAATGTTGATGGTGGAGGTTTCACGTGGCAAACGTATGCTATAATATTTGCCATTATATGACATAATTATATTGGTTTTCGGTTTCGATGCAAATATAGGTATTAGATACTAAGACGTGTAATTTATTGTAACTTTACATTCATACAGTATGTATTGAGAATATAAATTTAAGTAAAATGATTATTCAAAGTGGGTAAAAATCTAGTTCAGTTTTCGTTACATACCCAGATATGTGCGTACAGGTCACGTTAATATAAACATGATAATATCCTGCCTATGGAAACAGATTCATACTTGTGCTTCTTGCAATTCTATATATACAGTGTATGGTATTAAATATATTGAAGTAGTGATTTGATTTGAAACATACTACAATAATACGTTACGCCACGTGATGCCACACCATAACATTAATACATATATGAAAGAGCAAACACCACAACCATTATCATCTTGAATGTTTAAGGAATTTTCTATTTTTCTGCTTTGTGCTTGTGGTGGTGTTTTAAAAGAAATAAAATAATACAAATAAACGGTTTTTTTATTTTTTACCTTTGATAACGACCTGTGTTAAAAGGTTCTTGGTGTTTGCAATACATTTGCATTTTTTATGTATTCATATTCCTTGATTTATGTGTATTTTGCTAAACGCCATCTGTGATTACCGCACAGTATCTTTTTGATAGGACTCTATTTTGCTTACTTACGTGTGTTTCAGTTGCGTAGACATGCGTAGTAGAAAGTAGATACGGTAGATGTCGCCGTATTTATCTTGATTCTTGTGATGCTATGTAATTGGATCAAAATAACCGTAGGTGTTAGAAAATAATTAGAACCATGTTGAACCGGAATATTATATTAAATATAATGACGTTGTAAAAGCGCACACAGTTGATATAAAAATACACCAACTTTCCTAGAATGAAATACATTTTCATAATATAGAAGTGGAATTCGACACGACGATGTAGTGTACATGATGGTTGGTAAGACCATTGTCGCCCATGATCATCTGTAATAAATCCCAGTTGAGATTAAAAGGCCTAGCTAGGTCGGCCACAGGTGTGCGCAGGGGATTAACACTTACTTTAAACCGGAACACAGCAGCGCTTAATCCTGTTGTCAAAATACAGAAATAGGGATAACGATGGTGTCTCCGGGGTCAATCACAAAGGGTTCTATTGCTAAACGACTATATATTATATAGACTTAGGTAGGTACTACTTATAAAAATACCCACCTAACTCCTATAGTATTCGCGATAGTAGTAACAATAAGTAGCACAGCTTTTGTCTTCGTAATCACTACTTTGTGCTTAAATTTCTTGATAAGCATAACTTATGATTTTGATGGACATTTATTGTAAGTCGTTCAAAGAAAATTACTGATAAAATAATCGATTTCAATAGTTTGAAGTTTACAATAAATCTCTAATATTTATCTTTATTATTGTTAAAGTGATTTAATCGTTAAGTGAGTTAATCATAAAAAATCTGTACTTCCTATGTTCACTATTCAACCGATTTTCTTGTGTAAAATATTTACACTCATAGAAACTAACAACAACTTTACAACAAAAGCATACACGTAGAAAATAACCGGACAAAATTATTTTTCAATCCTCATTCAGTGCATTATTATCTGTCTGTTGGCGCGGAATGTTAGAAAAAACGAAAATGGCAGCGAAAGCTTGAATGAAGTGGGCGGTGGGGCAACGCTGGGATGGGAAAGTGAGGGCAAAGGTGCGCCCGGGGACGGCGTGACCTGCAAGTAGGTCGTGCACGATCGATGCAACGCTGCATCTTATTCATCGAGCCTCGAGCCTTCTATCATTATTGTAACGATTTATTATGATTTATGAACTGTTGACCACTTTTTGTTCTTAGAAAGGTATGAACGCGCATAGACATTAGCAATTATAAGGAATAATTAAGCAATAGGTACTTAAATATTAATCTAATTGGTAAAACCTATCAGAGATTTTCTATAGAAGCGACTTTTTTTTTTAAATTATAATTGATTTGTAAATCAAATTCAATATAAGGATAAACATAACATTAAGTAGGTACACGCAGCAATAGGTTTAAAACTACACTTTCTCCATTATCTAATAGCTAAGCTTATTTACAATGTCTTATAGCACTCATAATATTTCTGACAAAAATAACATTAAAATAACTTTTCCTTTTTTCCTCCCCTCAAGATAAAACAATAATGAAATTTAGTAAATGAAGGCCCCGTAGGTAACGAACGTCCAGACCAATTTCCCTTACGCGACGGTTACATCACATTATGAGGCTGGAAACGCGCCAGAATACAGACGGAATAGCTACAAAGAAAAAAAATACAATAATATCTCGTATAAATAAAGTCTACGACTTAAATAACAATTAATTTATATAATGTCTATTCTCCCACATAATTATATACTTTCGTGTTCCTTGATGGGATTTTACCAATAATAGAGCCAGTACCTAAACATTTTTTTTGGGGAGGTCGGTGCACCGAACCTATGCCTCTTCCTGTAAAGTCTTAATTAATTTATCTTCAACCTCTTATTTTGAACTAAAATTATAATTAAGTACCTACACATATCTTGTAGGTACAAACGACAACAATAGCTTGAGCGAAAATACTTTGCCGTCCCATCCATTGATATATTATGCACAATGCATACATAAATAATCTACTATAGGTAATATTAAATGCAGACCACGATATACGATGGGTTCGACTCCGGCGGCACCACCGCCACACCTATTTCTACCTAATAACAGCGGTGGTTAGCGCTGCTGTGTTCCGTTTTGAAGGGTGTGGTAAGGGAGACAGACTTTTCCGAGGCGTTCCAGCTTAGTCCTCAGGGGTAGCGGCGCATCTGTGGCCGACCTCAGGTAGGAATATCTAATCCTATCTGGGGTTGATTACAGATGTCCATGGGCGGCAGTAGCCACTTACTATCAGGTGGACTGCATGCTCGTCTGCTACTCTTGTAATATAAAAAAAAAAATACGATGGGTACAGCTAAGAATAAAAAATGCATACTAAACATTTAGGGTATTTTAGTTATATATTCAGGAAACAATAAACTTTCAGCTGGGGTGTAATTGAAAAAACAATTCAGACCTAACTATAAATCTTATTTCCTTGCTAAATTCCTTTGTCCGCCCACTAGACCACTGCTCCTGCAGTTAAATTTGAACTCTAGTTATGTGCGACAGAATATAAGTTCAAAAGCAAGAACTCCAAGTGCGTTATCTCTTTGATCTCAAACATCTAGTAGTAGGTGTACGCATGCGCGGTCGTATCGACCTCCCCCCTTCCTGAACCTGAATGTAGTGCTTACAGGACTCCAATAAAGGGTGGGTATATGTAATACTATGACAACTTATGCCGCTGTGGAGATCGTTGCGTAAGAATCCTTCTGTTCAATCGACGGGTTGGATTACGTTAATTAAATTTTTAATAATATACAATAAAAATAAAATAATATTATCTACTCGTATATCGTGAATGTTTAAATAATTATTTTCCTTGTTATGGGTACTTAATAATGATGGTCATTAATGCACCAATATTAAGTTTGACCACCAACTAAACTTGATAGCTAAATAAGGTAGTTATTAATCTGTCAGTAAGTCGCGTGCTTAAAGGTAAAAGGGCCTATAGCTAAGGGTTAATAGGGATTTATGCTGAAAGGGCACATAAATTTTTTTTTTTGCCATTCGGTTTGAAATTATCTGAAATGTAAAAATTTTTTACGTTTCAGATAATTTCAAACCGAACTAAAAATGCCTGTCGTGGGCGCTGGAATTGTATAGAGGGACGGTCAAGTGCCCAGCGAAAATTTAGACCCTTGAAGCGATTTGGGCACAATGGCTGTTTGTGTTGTGCTTCACAACATTTAGAGTCCCAAAAATAGGACTTGTATTTCGCGGATTTATTTCGTTTTATTCTTTCACCTGTCCTTTTTTGCTAGCTTATAAATTTATTTTCGTTACATCCTTTGGCAGTCGCCAATGCATAACAATGTTGTTATACAGTTATGAAAAAAAAAATTATAAAATATTAAAAAAAATATTATAAAAAAAAAAAAAAAAAAAAAAAAAAATGAAAACTTTTATTAGCACGTAATTGAGGCTGCTAGAACCAGAGTGGCCTAAGTGCATTTTAATGACTTTTGTCCTATCTGTATTTTCGTAATTTAATAATGTTGCACACTTTTGCTTTTCTCCATATTGTAAATCATGTTTTTTGTAGTTAGGCTACTCTGGATCTAACAGCCCCAATTATGAACATACATGTATAGGTATACACTTTTATGTATGCTATAAAATGTTTGTTCGTTGTAGAATTTATTTACTAACATAATCTTATCACATCACAAATATGACATAATATGACATGACATGCTCATGATAACACTTTAAGACATGAAATTAAACTTGTAAACATAAATGTATATTGTACCTAGTAAAAATAAGTTATTCTGAGCGAAGAAACTTTAGACTACCGCTGCCCTTGAGACATTTACGTTGATGCTCAATTAGTCATACCACAAGATTTATCTCACTGCACTGTTATGAAATCATAAACAGAAACGATAAATCATGCATTTCTACATAAACGTATTACGCTAATTCTATAAACAATGGTATATTTTAACCCGTATTCGATACAATTTAAAAAATGGGGTTTGAAAATAGGATAGCAAAATGTAGAGATTAAGGAAAGCATCCACCGATCGGCGGATATTGATGTCTCTACAAAGCCTGTCGTGGCTAAAAAGAGCAAATAGCTCCTCTATCCAGTATGTATACCTCTATTAAAAATCTAGTTATTAGATATAATATTAGCTGGAGAACTTGTATGTTTTAAGGGTATGGTAAAACAGCGATACAACTTGATCCATTTTGATTTAGATTTTTGACACCTCAGATGGTACTCCCATCTCATATGGCATCCGTTAGATATACCAATGGTCAAGAGTGGCCAATTAAATTGCGTAGCCTTTATTTTATTACGAGTAAGTAACAAATACAGTAAATTTCGTAATTATTCAGTTAAAGTTTTAATAAGAATCTCTAAACCATATAACTGTAAATGCATAGTTTATTTCATAATAACACACCGCCAGTAACAGACTGAATAGCTAATAAATCTATTTCGGTCGGTGCATCGGTACAGCCAACATTATTTGTGAGTTTCGCATTATTAGTATGTTTCGCTTCATATCTGCGTCTAATTCTACATTCGCTATAGTTTAGCTCGGAAATGTTGTGATATTTTTAGAACAATCAATGATCAGAATCTGCTGCTGTTTCAGTTTTGTTAATTAACCTTTGTGATAAAATTAAAACGTGACAAAGATTTTTTCTCTATTCTTTTCATGACTATTAATTTATGTATCATATATAGAGTTCACTAGATGAGAAAAGAAAATTATATTGCAGGACCGTTTGTTTTGTTTTGGAATTAAAATGTATATATTGGGAAAGGATGTATATAATCAATTAGAAATATGGATTGAATCCTAAAGTTACGGCTTTTGTATAGGTACCACTATAGGTACCTGATTCTCCTTATATATTCTTCGTTATAACTGCAGTTTCAAGTGTTTATATGGCAGAATTTTTAAGGGAGAGCCATTTACTTAGAGGCATTCGAACTTTATTCTCAATGTTGATAACGTAACTCATTACACTATGGTCATTTAGAATAAGGAAGATTACATGTTCGTTTACTCTACATATTACATAAAAAATATTGTTCTTCAAAGTTTGCATGTACTGCAAAGGCTTCTCTTATCCCTTGCTTACTCGCACGTATCTTTCAGTTATATCTTTTAAGGTAGGTCGTCCGTCGTATGAACTCGTATGTAGTTACGTAAATATAAGACACGGTTTAGACGTGAGACAACATAATAATGTTTGTGGCGCGTGCTTTGTTACAAAACAACATTGTGTATGTAGGTAGGTACCCATGTTTTTAAAGATTCGTATAGTGGCTATTGCTGTCCAGGAACACCTGTAAAGAATCCTAGATAAAATCTGAATTCTAGTTGAGATTGGGAGCAGATACGTTGCTACCCATGAGGACTAATTTGGAACGACTCTGAAAAGTATATGCCCATACTTAATATGCCATAACTTCTAGACTTAACTATCTCCCATTTCTTCGTCATTGCTAATGGCGTGCGATGCCCGTAAATTATCTTTAATAAAGCATAGTGTCCCTGACGCACTGCCAAGGTCGCATCGATCGGGTGGGAGACCGCGGTTCAGTGGTACTGGTTGCTTCTTGCTACGTCGTGGAGCAAGCTACAGTGCTCTACTAGGGATGCAGTTTTTTTTTAAGTTTATATTTGAGTTGAAGACTCAGAAATACCGATGATCGACAATTGAAATATTCACGTGAGTATTTAACTTCATCGCTTTGGGAAGTCGGCTGAAATACTATTACATTCCTATATAATTATATTCCCACCCATACATTATTTAAATTTGCTCATTATTTGTCTCCTTTAAGCCTTACTCAGAAGTAACGTGTTTCTGTAATTATATTCTACCGAAAACTACCGTATACTTACACGTGAAGTTTCTGTTGTATTGAAGTTAAACGTAAATCTGTCCTTAAAATGAAATAAAACTGGAATAGAAAAATATTTTTTATACGCAACCCAATAATACTCGTAATTTTTGAATTTCATACGCATGGGGATGTTTAGGTAGACAATTTTAAATTATAATTCGTCATTTGTTTTTTTGGCCGCCATTTTAGTGGTGTTTATTTTTTATACAATGTTATTCATCGTTTATGTGCTTTCTACGTTTTCTTCATTCTATGATCCTGATGAAATGTCTAATATCTTTTTGGTGTCGGAACTTAAGGCGGAAACTAGCCAGACTGTTGGTAAACAATGGGTATATGACATTATGTATCGTTTGTCCAAACACTTTGTTTGTTATTCATATCTTTAAGAGCTTTGTGTTTTCCATGTCATATCTTTTATTTTTTTCTTTCGAAGGATAAGTTGCTTTTTATTTTACTTATTATGTTTTAAAGGATACTTTTGAAGTTTTGTTTACGTTTACGTTTGAAAGAGGTTGTGATGAGAGCGCAGTTCCATTATTTTTAGTTATGGTAAATTATTTATGGTCTTAATTTATCCCGTATTCTCCTACTAAAGAGCATGAATGTCTATCGGGGAAAAATACCGTATTATAATAGATAATATCCTAGCTAATTTGCTACACTTTCACGCATTAACTACATAACGTACGTCATGAAATTTAGTAAACACGTCAGGGATTTAGACATGGACATAGGATACTTTTTCCCAAAAAAGGTACCATTCCCGAGGGATAGATAAAAACTCCAGACTGTGAGCGAAGTCACGGGTAAAAGCTACTTTCTAATAATTTTGCGTTAAAGTGAGATTGCTAGATTTCCCTATTTGAAATCATCGCGTGAAAATCTCTATGTTAGAGCAACATAATCTTCTCAAAGGTGTCGAAGTAGGCTAATTAAGTTTATAACTATAAATTGGCGTATGTTATTATGATATCTGGAACACTGTCTCGTTGGTTTGGCTTGTTAGCTAATTCTAATGCCCGAATACTGAGGGTTTTGACCTCTAAAGAGGGCTGACGCTAGCTCCACGTGTGATATTACGAAATCTAATATAATGATTATGAATGAAATTGTTGATAAGTTCATTAAAGGCTTTTTAGCCTTAGCTAAGAAGGTAATAGGAACTTTACTATACTGTCCCTCTACACCCGCGTTTACCAACCTGTGGTCCGCGGACCCCTGGGGGTCCGCGCGTATACGTAAGGGGGTCCGCGGTGTCATCTCCGGACCATACATAAATTGCTCATTAAATCAGCAAACCAGTTTTATTAGAAAAACGTGATGTGTGAAATGAAGAGCAAAAAAAAAAAACAAGAACCAAATACATAAATCGGTCTTTCAAATCATGTTTTGGCGGGGATTGTTTTTTTTTTTTTGCTCTTCATTTTATTAAGGGGGTCCGTGAAAAATGTGCTTGATTTCCTAAGGGTCTGTGGACTGAAAAAGGCTGGGAAACGCTGCTCTAGACTATACAATGGAACAATTACAATATGATTCCTAAAGTGTAAGTGATTATCTGTGATGTGGTGTAAGAAATAAATATTTTGGAGTTATTGTTTAATACCACTTAATTCGAAAGTTATGAGAACCTATACTAGTGTATTTAAGTCATAACTTACCCTACAAAATACTACGTACATTCTGAGCAATTACTTTCATAAGTAGGTCACCGTCATAACAACGCAAGACTAAATTATTTATTACTGCAGTTCAATTGTAAGCTCACTGTTATTTATTTTTGACTGTGTTTATTTACTTCGAACCTACAATTTGGCACAAAAATAATAACTTTAAAAATTGTTGCTCTGTTTTTTGTACCATGTCGACAAACGTCTCAAATAGGGACAAATAGGGAAAAATCACAGTATGAAGTAAAAAATACCGTAAATACAAAAGTGGCCTAATTTTTTTCTTGTAGTATATTTAACTCCTAATCCGACCCATAGTAAAGTGGTTTATGTTTTTATAACTTAATGTCCGTAGAAACCGTAGATGTTTGCAACTTCTTATTTGATTTAGGGAAAATTAAAAAAGAAAATTAAAACTGAAACAAACAGAGTCTTAACTGGAAAATTTCTCTTTGTTTTTGCAATTAATCTTTGGGAAGTTTTGAACCGTAAAACTCTCAATAAATTAATTAATTTATTGAGAGCTTTACGGTACATAATTATGTATTTATTAACAATATAATGTTTTTGTTACTCACAAATCTATAAGGCTAAGACATATTATGTTTTTTAACGATGTACCTTTGAAATAATGCTTATTACTTTAAAAAAAATGAGATTTAAGTGTGGCTGTTTGCGTAACAATATCTACATCTGCTGTAACATAAAGACAAATTTAGCAGGGAATAGGATATGGATATTTATTTTAATTATACTCTGGCCTTTGCCGTTATGTGTAGCCATGCGTTCCCACATAAATTAGTAAATATGCAGCAACTCTACTAAGCGATCAGATTTAGTGTGATCTATGTCCCTTCTCATTTTAAAAAGAAATCCATGCGCAGCAGTGGGACGGTAAAAGATGTAATATCCAACTAATATAATGTGAATAGGCGATAATAATAGGTCGTTTTTTTTGTAATATGGTAGAAGCAGACGAGCATGCAGTCCACCTCATGCCAGTGGCTTATGCCGCCCATGGGCATCTGTAATCAACCCTAGATAAGATTAAATATTCCTACCTGAGGTCGGCCACACATGCGCCGCTACCTCTGAGGACTAAGCTGGAACACCTCGGAAAAAACAGAACACAGTAGCGCTTAACACTGCTGTTGTTAGGCAGGAATAGGTGTGTCGGTGGTGCCGCCGGAGACGAACCACATAGGGTTCTATCACCTTCACGATTCCACAGTTATCATCAAAATAATAATATACATTACTTACTACGTAAATATTACACGCCCCGTAGACCGGGGACGCGTAGCTACTACACACGAGCGAACTTAAACCAACAGAACTTTGTTATTCATTGCGTACAACATGTGTAGAGATAGTAAACTCTATAGTGTTTATCTATTAAATAATTAGAAGTTTTGTTTGATACGAGTAGGTGAAACTAAAGTGATTTTGTCATTAAATTAATACTCTGTTATTATTTACTTTCAAGATGTTAGGAGGACTCCGGTTGTGTTCCGTTGGAGATCCCTGAGTTCTCCACCAAACACTGAGGACGGCCACCGGGAGGGTTTTAGTGCGGTAACAATCCCACATAACCCGGCGTCACTCCCATGGCGTCGGGTACCTTTTGAAGGTTTCCTCCTCGTCAACAAAAAAAAAAATAATTAAAATTAGATATTCTAAGTAAACATTGAAAAATCATACATCGGCGTCATAAATCTGTGTTGGTTATACATGGAGCAGGCAATCAATTTGTTTCAAATGTTTCGATTATTTCTGCAATACCGTTATATATCAATTTCAACATTTATAGTGCGCAGAAACACTCTTAAAATAGAAATCTTAATTTGCCTAATATCTGCCTCGCCGGGGATTGAACCAGGAAGGTCTGACTAGTACGGTGACCACTGCGCGCTATGGGTTGCAATAATGTAGAAAATCCAATATTGTACCCTTCGCTAATATCATAATATTAAACGAATCAATTAATAACATATATTATACGTATTAAAATGTTCATTAAAAATTCAACGGCTTTATATTGAACCAAACTTTATTAAAATATAAATTAGGTACTAACCTAGATTACTATTTATTTGACCTACTTTAAAATACTAATCGCGTGCATTAGTATTCCTAGCTCATAAAACAAAAGAATGTACACATTCCTTTATTAATTACTCCTACCATTTATAGTAGTAATTTATTTTCAAAAAGCATAAATCAAAAGTAATAATCGTGAGTTTTGTTGTCGTCATATAAATGCAGCAGCGTTCGATCTGAAACGGGTGTGTATCGGAAAAGCTCTAAGTTCACCTTCAGTACTATAAACTACATGTTTACATCGATAGAGACGCCCGTCATAGAATATCGATATCGATGCTTTCTCGAACAAGTAGTAATTTTTATGAGCTTGGTTTTGAATTTGCTTCCATATTCTTTGAAAATACGAATGAATATTTTAAAATATAATCACAAAACAGAGCACCATTATGAGGAAATCTAACTTAGGTGAATTATAGTTTAATTGATATTAACTTAAAATTGATTTCTATGCATATCTTTTTGAATCTGACTTGAACTCATATACAAAAATTGCGAATGCATGTTTTGGTCAGCACGTCAGCAGTGAATTTTATTTCGACTACATGCCCAAAATTTACTATTTCATTTAGCAATTTCAAGACTATACTGTATTGAAATTGGAGTTAAAACTATTTTTGAGGCAAGAAATCAACGTAGAGTCTTGTGCTCATGTCGTAGTGTTTATAAAAACTAGCAGCAGTAACCAATTTGTGGTTCATTACTTTTATTACTAAGTTTACTAACTATATATTTTCACAGTAACACAACTCATTTCGATAACGCCGAGTGATTCCGGCATCGATAAAACGCGTTCGCCTCCCTATGCCGGCAACAACGCCCAACCTCCCTTCAGTGACTCCCGCTAGGCGCTCGCGACCGGACGTCACGCCGCCATTTTGTGCTGCGACGCCATTCTGTGATCTATTTGGTCACTTCCTTGTTTATGTGTGCACTTGCATCTTAATTGTTACACCATTCGCCGGCTTCGGTAAGTGTGGACGTTTAAAATAAATAGTTTTAACTGAATATGATCGTACCTAAAGTATTCGGTAGGTACATTCGAGATGCTTTGTCGAGATGAAAGCCTCCCGTTCCAAGGACGTTTTTGTGGCTATTACGTAGCGTAAATACGGGTGTAACTTTTCCTATTTTACTCGTACGTTGGTGGAGTTTGTGAAACTATTTTCACGTCATTATAACAGGAGATATTAACCAATATCCTTAAAACATTACATATTTATTATTTAAGTGTTCATGAAATTAATTATTACTTACGTAAATAGGTAAAATATTTATTATTATTTTATATTTAAAAGCAATACCGCATTAGATATCTTTATATAAATTGTATATAAATATTAAGGATATTATAGAATTCATAAATACAGTAATTTTCTCTACATTTTACTATACTACTAGGTACTAATAATTTTAATATGTAATAAGGACGCATAATATATTCTTAGATCATCGCATACAAATTTAAGTTTTACCGTGTTTGATAACGTACTGATAACGGAGAGGTAATTAATCCATTGATCTCAGCCTTTCATCATCGCGACACGCCCACCGGCCGGGTACCCGGGTGCGACGAACCCGCCCGAAACCGGGTCACATGCCACAATCACGAATTCTAATATCACGAAACACGACGAAGATAAACTAAGCAATATCAGGCCAAGACCACGTCATACACATGTAGGAATTGTATGTAATTTATCTCAATTATGGGGTGGTAGACCCAGTATGATTCGACCACGAAAGTATCACCGCTACACCTTTTTTTTTCGAGGGAACCTTCAAAAGATACCCGACGACGTGGGAGCGACGCCAGGTTATGTGGGATTTTTACCGCACTAAAACCCCCCCGGTGGCCGTCCTCAACGCTTGTTGGAGAACTCTGGGATCTCCGACGGAACACAACCGAAGCCCTCCAAGCGCGATGCCCCGATCGGGCTCTACCCTGGGAGAGCAGATTTCGCTCCTCCCTCACGGTGTAGTGCTTACGACGGTGTGCGACCACACATACCGCCGTTCTTCCCGGGGTCGCTTACTGGACGGTTCGAGCTCCCACTTTTGCCGCCCGTAACCCCGAAAACCCCCTTTTAGTCGCCTCTTACGACAGGCAGGGGATATCGTAGTCCTATTCTTGTCCCGGAACTACAGGGACAATCACCTACTTCTGGCGTGAAGCGATTTTGCGTTTCAGTAGACGTTTGTGGTCGCTGGCTGAAGAAAATTTTAAAGTGAAGTGACACACACATTTAATTTTTCGAAATTAGTACTAGAATTTGATTACCCCTTGCTTTAACGGCGAAGGCTGTCGTGAGGAGAGTAAGAATGCGACTTGCGAGTTCTCTAAAAAATCTCATAGGTGTGAGAAGTTTACCAATCTGAGTTTGGCCTGCGTAACCGTACTCTTAAATTAATCTTATTCTGAAACCCATGACCAGTATTGGGACAATACTATATTAATCGTGATTTACTTACGACTTAATTATGATTATAAATATACTCGTGCATAGCGCATACTAACACTACCGTTAATAATTACGTAACATGTATTATATTGAAATTATTATAACTTGATTATAATGTTATGCTACGCTTGTATTCTACATTTAATTAACTGTATAGCGATAAGGACTGTAACGAGCGTCAAGTTATAACAGTAAACGACTTATATATATATAAGTCGTTTACTCTACATAATATTTATTTAGGAAGTTGATACTTAACCTTAAGGACATGGGGGTTGGGTAAGTCATCTATGTATCGTAGTAAAGTAAGGTATTTTTATCCTCCTGCTAAATTTAAATAAGTAATTAATATGCTTGAAACCAGAGTACGAGTAGCTACACTTCACATAGTATTTATCAGATCATTTTGATAGGTGGTAGGCCTGTATGGTTCGACAGGGGAGGCCACTTATTCCATACATTTATTTCTAGTGTGTAGCAATTCTACGTTTCAGTGTTATGCCGTTGATGCCGATGGAATTAGATATAAGACTCCCTTATATCTTCATTTTAAGGAGTATAGAGCAGTGTAGGGTGGTGGGGGTTCTATCTAAAGCTGATTACAGGTGGATTAATAGGCGAAAATTACCATTTACCATCCGTTGAATTCGATCTTATGAAAAGTTATTTCTCAAACAGAATGACTAACGGTCCAGATAGACAGACATAGGTGTCACATAAGTAGCGGCGCAATTGGACCGTAAAATTAATATCTACGAGTACCGATTTTTAATATATCATTCATTATATAATCGACTTCTACTATTGTAAGAGAAAAGTAAACAGAGTGACATACTTCCGCGTCATTTACTTTTATTACATCCACTTACATATAAAATCTCGAACTGTAATAAAATAACAATTGGAGTCAATAAAGTTGACATTGTCAACCATAGAATAGTAAAGATTACTCGCTCCTAACAAGAAAATGTAATCTTTTACAATTGTCTGTCAATTATTTTCGTGTTTGAAAAATATAAAAAAAATGTAGTTTTTAGATCTTCATCAACTTAAACGATATTTCTTCGCACATTTTCTTCGATTTCGTGTCTTAACTGCGCATGTCGGCCTTATTCCGCGTAAATTACACATGAAAGCCATTGTTGAACGGCTGACAGAATTGTCAGCCGTTTAAGTCATTTAATGGCTTCCTTTCCATTACAAGGCGGTGCGATTCTATACTTTTCTATGTTGTCAGCATACATAATAATTACATACATGCCTAAATTCATGCGTAATAAATTATAATCGAAAAATATAAGTCTACGAAAAATTAATAAAATCGTACTGTTAATTTATTTTTTACCCGACTGCCAAGGAAGGGTTATGTTTTTCGCGCGTATCTTGTATGTTTGTCTTTCTTTATTTGATCCGATCTAACAAACGGCTGGATGAATTTCAACAGTTAAAGTGTCATTATATTTGTCTCAATGACCCGAGTGTCCTTAGATAGGTGTTAGTAAAAAAAAATCAAAATGGCGGATTTTTGGCGCGAAATAGTAACACATTTAAAAAAAAAAGTTAACCGAACCTGTCGAGTAGGCTATCAAATGGAAGGAAATTAAACGGAGATTATAAAAACATATTTGTATATATATAAAACAGTAAGGTGACTGACTGACGGACTAACTAAATGACTTTTTCATTATTCAGAAATCAACGTACAGCCTAAACCAAGGACCTTACAGTTCTGAAATTTTGCACACAGGTTCTCTATATAGCTTGAATAAGTACTAAGAAAGGCCTTTTGGAAATTCTACCCTTAAGAGGGTAAAATAGGGGAAAACAGTTTTTTTGAAATCCTTTAATTTTGAAGCAACTACTATAAAATTTTGTATTTGGCTTTCTGGATAGGAACAAGGACGCTCTTATTTATCCTCCTCCGAAAAATCAACCCCGTAGAGGGTAAAATAAGGGTTAAAAGTTCATTTGAACAATCGTCAATTTTGAAGCAAACACTATGACATTTTTTATCAGGCTTGTTGGATAAAAATAATGAAATGCTACCTCTAACGAGGTGAAATAATGACCGAAACTTTGATTTACTGAAGTTATATATTTTATAGACCGTAAATGGTGAATTTTTTCGCGAAATAGTAACACGTTTTAAAAAAAGTTAATCTATCGAGTAGGGTGTCAAAATAAAGGAAATTAAGAGGAGATTACACATACATTATATAATATATCTTATATATAAAATTCTCGTGTTAGTTACCGTATTCCTCCGAAACGGCTTCACCGATTTTCACCCAATTTTATATACATATTCAGTAGGTCTGAGAATCGGCCACTATCTATTTTTTTTTACACCTAAGTGATAAGGGTTTTTCATCCTCAACATTTTTTTATTTATATGGCAACACAACGTTTGCCGGGTCAGCTAGTACATATATACTCGTATATACACATCGAGATGACTGTCTGACTAAATGAGTGAATTGCTGTGCCACAGATCAACGCAAAGGGAAACCGCTGAACTTAAGCGTGCTGGAATTTTACACATAGGTTCTTTATATAGCGTAAATGAACACTACGAGGATAAAATAGGATAATGTTGTTTGAACATGTTTTGTTTTTGAAGCAGACACCTACTATGAAACTTTATATTTGGCTTTCTGGATAAAAATAATGAAATGCCTATTTCACTGCTTTTGGAAATTCTACTTCAGCCTTTCTGGTGCAGTCGGGTTTTTGATTTTTTAATTTTAACTGTTAGCGACGCTACACCGAAATATTATCATAATAACCAGATTTTTTTGTATCTCAGTTATAGATTACTTTAAAAACAAATGACCTAATTTATAAATTAACAATATTATATAATAAAATTATAAAGTGGGAGGTACCTGTCCTTTAAAACTGCCGGGGCACAGAGGGTATTTCTGACACCGCGAGAGTAATTCGCGCGCTTTCTCTCTTATAATTAAAGAATAGGAAGTCTTTCAGACACCGTTACAAAAAAATATTGTCACTTTCTCTTAGTTACTGTTCTAATATATTTGTCGACAGGAGCAATGAATTTTCATTATGATGGCGCTTAGACAGAAGATTGTTGAAATAATACTGTTAATTATCACATCATACTAATACTGATGATTTACACAATTTTACAAAACGATTTATCACAATCTACAGTATGTCATTAATTGTCATTTTCTGACAACCTTCCCGCCAAATAAACCCGCTTCCATTTTTGAATAACATTTAAAAAGAAAAATAAAATATAAGATGTTCTATAATCTATGGTCCGCCCACGCCCATAGTTAGACGGTAAGACTCCCACATATTTATTATTTTCATCTTAACCATCCTAGGAATAATGAAGCACCCACAAAGGCAGAACCTAGTTTATTACATCACTATACCTACAATTCAGCGCGCATCGATTCGATTCGTCTGCCTAGCTATTGTTGTTTTGAGACGAACGTTATTAAAATGTCACGACTTATGTCGCTATTTTTAGATAAATTGAAGCCAATATGATCTTAATAAAATATTGTTCGATTGGTTTGTATCGTTGAGAGCGAATATAAAGAAGAATAAACTACAATGATGTTTATTCTACTGTGTAATTAAATGTTAACTTATTAACATAATGTTAAGCAATGTTAACCAACTTTATAACAACTCGATTTTCCCGTAGTACTGTCAAATTTTCTTAGATTTCCAAATGAAGTACTCGTAACTTAAATCGTTTTAATTATGACTACGACATTGTAATAAGTAAAATAGTATGATATCTTACAGTCCTGAAATTAAATGAAGCCACAAGAGGATGATTATAAAGGATTATTTTTTTAATCCTAACAAATATAACACATTTTTAGAGACAATTTACGTATAAATAACTAAATAAATAAATAATAAAATAAGCCTTTATTACTGCACAAGTTACAAACTAAGTATTTTGAGGTTTTACACTTTGAAATTTACACATGTATATGTTTTTAATGTTTTGTTATTATTTTATTGTTTTCTCTTTTTTTTTTTCTTAAAATATATTATAATTACGTAAATTACGTAGCATTAGTTATTTATACTTAAATATAGTATAAAGTATAAATAACTAATACTACTTAAATATAGTATAAAGTATAAATAACTAATGCTACGTAATTTGCGTAATAATTAAATGTGTATTTCAAACATTATACGGACATTTTAGAGCGGAAACGTGCAAAACTTTATTTACACAAAAAAAATAATTCCCAAAACTGGTTACACTTTCTTCTTAGAAGTGATCAATCTAGTATTTTACTCATCTAAGGACTACGAACTCAAAACTCACACAAGTTTTGAGTTTTTTAGTCATAATTTGCGACTATGCAGAATTACGTAAAGAAATTCCGAAATAGGAATCCCTATACTCATTTTTTTCAATTTTTTTATTATTATGCGAGCGTTGAGCTGTACCAAAAAATCTAGTTCTGTATAATAGGTCCCAAAGACATGTAAAGACTAATAAGCCGCATCTGGCCACCATGATGGACTATTTTTTTTTATATAATTATACCTAAACGATGAAACAGACGGGCTACCCGATGGAAAGCTGTGTTCCGGTTTGAAGGGTGTGGTAAGGGAGACAGACTTTTCCGAGGCGTTCCAGCTTAGTCCTCAGGGATAGTGGCGCATCTGTGGCCGACCTTAGGTAGGAATATCTAATCTTATCTGGGGTACATTACAGATGTCCATGGGCGGTAGTAGCCACTTACCATCAGGTGGACTGCATGCTCGTCTGCTACTCCTACATTATAAAAAAAAGCAGTCACCGTCGCCTATGGACATTTGCAACACCGGAGGAGTCGCCAATGCATCACCGGCTTTGGAGGAGAGCTCCTTTTATACCTTTTTTGAAGAGCCCCATGTCATATTTATTTATTTATTTATTTATTAAATGGATTACCCACAAAAGAAACAGTGTTTACAATGAATAAATTTTAAATGAGCTCAAAGGATACATTCCAACTGTTCTTACTATTACGTGTAATCACATCATGACTATGACTATGACTTGACTTTTGTGGCTCTCATAGTGAGAGAAAACCTGCACCAAGCAGTAGATTAGAAATGGGATGACGATAACGATTCTATCTCAAATTACTATTCCATTTACATGCTACGTACTTTTACAAATAAATCAATCTCAAGAGAGTTCTCCTCTTGAAGCATAATCTAGCATTGCTTTATTGATTTCTGTCGGTCGCAGTTTGTTTCCAATTTGGCATCGATTTGAGGCTGGCATGGCTTATGGCTTGCACTTAATGTTTTCAACCTCTTGGCAAGGCACTAAGATTTTTGAAAACGGCCAGGCTTTTTGTGGATGTCATAAAGCGGAAGTGGTCGTTGGCCACCAATGCGAAAGAAAGGGACATACATATATTAAGTAGTTTTTTATCAGACCGCCTGACGGTAAATGGCAACTGCCGCCCATGGATATCTATAATCAACCCTAGATAGGATTAGATGCGCCGTTACCCCTGAGTACGAAGCTGGAACGCTTCGCAAAATAATGTCTCTCTTACCACACCCTTCAAATCAGAACACAACAGCGCTTAACACTGCTGTTATTAGGTAGAAATAAGTGTGGGGTAGAAATAGGCGGTGCTGCCGCCGGATTCGTACCATATAGGGATCTACAACCCTCGTCTGTTTACTGCTATCTGCTATGAAGTGTTTATGTATATAAGGTTTTTTACGTACAAACGACTTAAAGCTAGCAACCGTCGACCATTCGACATTGACAGTCAACTGTATATTACCTCCTTCTTAACTACCAGCGATTCCCGCCGATCGTCGCCGCCTGTTGTTAGCGGTCGTCGGCAGGACCGGATTTAGAGATCTAGAGGCCTTGGGGCAACAAAGAAGTGGAGGCCCCCTGGCCCCAAATTATTTTCCGAATAAAATGAACAATTTTTCAGTATTTTTTTCAATAAATATTTTATTGTGAAACGCAGATTCTTCTAGTATTCATGTTTGTACAAAGTACTGTAAATAAAGATAAAACAGCGAAAAAATATATCAAAGGAAAAGATATTTTTTTTTTACTAGTGTTTACTAGTCGGAATTTAAAAAAAAAAACTGACGTCTCTATTGTGGGGGCCCCTCTTTTGTGGAGGCCCCGGGGCTACCGCCCCGGTTGCCCTCCCTTAAATGCGGCCCTGATCGTCGGCGGTAGTCGACAACAAAACTACCACTCCTATTTTACCTCTCTCGGACCTTTGAAAATCATACCAACAAGTGAAAAAGTAAGCTTATTACCCAACTGTTCTAATAAGTTTACTAATATTTAATAAACCCACGCGTTCTTAATCTACAAAGCCATATAACTTAAGTCTATTTATGTAACTCACTTGAATAAAATTATGTATAGACAGGCTTATGAATGTCTTGGAGAATAAACATGGGTATAACAGCTCAATATAAAGTATGTATAATATTAGATTAATACGTTTCTGTGCTAATTGTTCTTGTTTATGAAAATGGCGACATTGTGCGTGTGTATGCATATGTGTGTACACACATATGTGTATTAGAAATTAATTATCACTTGCTTAAACGGTGAAGGAAAACATCGTGAGGAAACCTGCATACCTGAGAGATTTATATACAAAAAAAGGTATGTGAAGTCTTCCAATACGCACTTTGCCAGCGCGGTGGAGTATGGCCTAATCGTTCACGTAATGAGAGGAGACCCGTGCCCAGCAGTGGAACAGTAATGAGTTGATGATGATGATGCATATGTGTATGTGAGTGAGTGTATGTAATGTATATTTTGTACCCATGATTGATTTTACATAGCACTAGTATCTTTTTGACGTTTGTTGTTGACGAGGGGGAAACCTTCAAAAGGTACCCTATGCCGTGGGAGCGGCATAGGTTATGTGGGATTCTTACCGCACTAAAACCCCCCCGGTGGCCGTCCTCGGCGCTGCGTAGAGGACTCCGGGATCTCCAAGGGAACGCAACCGGAGTCCACTTGGCGCGTTGCCCCGTCGGGCTCCGCCCAGGTGAGCTTGAAACTCACCACACCATCTGGTGTTCACGACGGTATGCAACCACACATACCGCCGTCCATCCCGGGGTTGCTGGTCGGGCGGTTCGAGCTCCCACTCTTGCCGTCCGCAACCCCGGAAGCCCCCTTTTAGTCGCCTCTTACGACAGGCAGGGGATACCGTAGCCCTATTCTGGTCCCGGACCTACAGGGACAATAGCACTAGTATCTAGTACACGCTTAACATACTTTATCCATTATCCTTATCCGTTTTATTTATGGGAATAATGACAATTACAAGTCTCAGTATAAAGTTTATAATACCCTTAAAATTAATACGGATTTTCGACCTACATTTATCTTTACCTATTATTTATCTTTGTCTTATTATTTTATGTATATTATTATTTACACAATATGTTTATACCTCTATGAAATGTGGTCTAAATGAATGAAACCTGAAAACCTACAAACATAAAGTAAAACCTGCATATATACTTTCATAATAAATAAAAAGATAAGGTAACGCCTTAACAAAGCAAAAATACACTCGATAAAATTATCTATATATAGGTAGGTTGATTGCGTGTCTCGTAGACGTTCTACGACGCTACGAGTGTCTACGGCGCGGAACCGGCCCAAAGCCTTTGTTATGTAAGAGTGCTACGCGAAAACAACTTGGGTTATCTTTTTCTTTGAATAAGCTTAGATAAGCTTCACGTAGCGTACGCCCAACTTATACATTTGTTTGTAGCGATTGTTATATTAGTGTGCCTTATTTATGTATTCTTTCTAATAGAAACATTTAATTAAAGGCAGTTGAAACTTAAAATCAAACGTCAATATTTACTTTTAAGAAAGAAAATGGAAGTGGTTATTTAAGCAATAATTAGTATGTTATATTTTTTGGTACAGTTGTATGGATCGTCGTCACCGAGAAACCATTGTCAAATATTAATGGTAGTTAATTCTCTATATATAACACTAACAATATCTTTACGCACCGATATTTTGCACTATTTGTGATTTATATAAAACATATTCAATCTGGTACATATTATAAAGTCTCAATTACTGGATAATCTTATATATAAAATTCTCGTGTCACAATGTTAGTTACCGTACTCCTCCGAAACCTATACCGGCTATACCGATTTTCACCAAATTTTATATGCATATTCAGTAGGTTTGAGAATCGGCTACTATCTATGTTTCATACCCATAATTGATAAGGGTTGTTCACCCTTAACATTTTTTTTATTTATATAACAACACAACGTTTGCCGGGTCAGCTAGTCTAAAATCATATAATACGTAAAAGATCAAACAGTATATAGGACACATATATAAGGCTTCACTTCATTATCAATATCACGTGAAAGTACCCGAGACTACTTACCCAGTATTACATTGAGAGAAGCCTCATTTCAGTCTTTCAATGCCATTTCAACTTCTTAATCCTCTTAACTTAGCTACAAATTAAAGCGATTGTATTGTAATTAGTGATGTATTTTTTTATTATATTTACTCGTAACTCTATGCATTCCTATAATCACGTAGATTATACAATGCATGTCGCATTATTAAGTTTTAGTAATATATAATTTGGATTAACACAAATCTGTCCAAATTGTTTGTTGGGGAGTTGATCACTTTTGGTAGTCAGTATTCCAGAAATTTGTCTTTAAAAGGTTCCATATCTCTCAGAAAAGGTTTTTAAAAAGCATGACACTGGCTCCTTTTTAGGTCGATAATACTTTCGAATCGTATGTAATTTGTCCATAAATCAGACCAGTGAATTGTTTATGAAAAAAAAAATTGTAAAAGAATCATATTCTGGAGTGAAATTTTTTAAACAACCCATTTGCAATATAATTTTTGACATATTTAATTTCATATACGTTTCATCCATTAAGCAGGTCGGTGAAGGTCGTCTTATATCGGGATCTTATACCATTACTGAATTGCAATTTACAGACAAAAAGTCTTTAAAGGTTTTTGCTCTAGTGTCCGCCGGGACCAGAATAGGGCTACGGTATCCCCTGCCTGTCGTAAGAGGCGACTAAAAGGGGGCTTCCAGGGTTGCGGGCGGAAAGAGTGGGAGCTCGAACCGCTGGCCAAAAGCCCCGGGAAGGACGACGGTATGTGTGGTCGCATACCGTCGTACGCACCAGATGGTGTGGCGAGCGTCCTGCTCACCTGGGCAGAGCCCGACGGGCAACGCGTTAAGAGGACTCCGGTTGCGTACCTTTGGAGATCCCGGAGCCCTCTACGCAGTGCAGAGGACGGCCACCGGGAGGGGTTTAACCCGGCGTCGCCCCCACGTTGTCGGGTACCTTTGAAGGTTTACCCCTCGATAACAAAAAAAAAAAAACAAAAAAAGAGGTGTAACTCGTATGACAACAGATCTACGTCACAAATGTTTAGTGCACATAAATACACAGACCGAACAGAGTAGGTACCTACCTACTTTAAAATATGTACTTAGCAAGTTGGCACCATGACAAAGACCTTGAAATGGCTTCGTTTATGAGGCGTTGATGTGGCGATATAATGTCATGAAGTAAGCTTAATCTACATGTATAATGCTAGTGTCATCATTAATATATTATGCACATTTAGATTTTCCGTAATATAACATCGTTGAGACACAAATTTATATGTTTTGAAGGTAAAGAAGCCATTAGAAGTTATACGTTAAATCATTACTGTTCTCGGTAGATATGGTTTAGTGACGTCAAATTTTAATAATAAATACCTAATTAACAGTTGGAAATTTTAAATAATATAGGTAATGTAGAAATATTTAAGGTAGACAAACGTTGAACAATTTAGAAGATTGGTAGGTAACAATAATTATTAATTCTTGGTATAATCATTCACATGAGTAATTTAAAATAAAATTGTCACCAAATGCGATTTACAAATGAATGATTTATGATGAATGAATGATCGCAAATACCTGTAACACATCGTTTTTCAAATCTTTATCCTAAATGTCAGAATACATTTTTAATGTATTTTTTAAATACAAAGGATACCAGTTGATGCTGCCAACTAGATTTCAAAGAACATTTAAATAAAAATTACAGGCGTTGAAATGAAAAGCTGATTTTGTTTTATGTGGCCTCAATGTAGCGGATTCGCAAATCACGTGTCAATATTTGGTATAACAATATGAACCTTGAATATCAGCCAGATACAGAAGTCAAGGTCTTGGTCGACTAATCCACTTTTTGTACATACATCAATAAGTCTCTGTATAATTTACTACTTTAGTCTCCCAAAAAAACCTTTATTGAAGTGCTTAAAAGCGATTCATTTGAATATTATAGTCCGCGTAAAACTGTAAGTCCGCTCTGTACCCTTACCAGGAGTTTTTACGTTTCGACAAATATGACTGTTTTGGTATTTGTTTACGTATTTTCACATACAAATTCTAATCAGCGCCCCTAGCGGATTATGTCAAAACTAGGAAATCGTATGGGCCAATACATAAACAAATACCAAAACAGTCATATTTGACGAAACGTAAAAACTCCTGGTAAGGGTACTGAATATAGAAATGAATCGCGTCGCCATAGCAAATTGTATGAATATCTACACTGATCGCAATAACTTCAGAGCGGACAAGCAGTTTAGCGCGGACTATACCTACATACTCGATATCCTAAACATACTCTAAAATATATATACCTATATATTTTAGAGTATGGATATATAAATAGAGAGGGATATATAAATAGAGATATAATATAGAGAGGGATATATAAATTGTTTTTACATACCGGTTTCCATGATGCGGTACCGCCCATTTTTTGAAGAATAAATGAAATTAAAATGGGAATGCCTGAACAAAATAATAATTAAATAGTTTTTTGGCGGTACTTAGTGTATGTGAAAAGCAATTAATAAATGTTACATATACTTAGTATTTGTAACAAACTGTGAACACAAGGGAACTTGGATGGTACATAATAGATTGGACGAACCTTTTAAGTAAATTGAATTTGCGTAATATTACACGTCACTATAGAATGGGGTTTGATTAACAAAACATAACAAAATGGCAATTTAAACACAGACTTACCCGCTTTTTAATCCTCGAAATGGACACTTTGCTGCTCGAAAAGTATTTGCCAACTACAGAGGGTAATATTTATCGAGCCTATGTAGGTACCACAGACTTGTATTGTACTCTCATTTTTGGTACGCCCTACAGCACAATTGGGTTGACGGACTTTAATACGAAGTGAAGTTAGAGTAGTCTTATAAGAACTATGGTTAATTGTTTTTATAATAATTCTCTTTATAAAATTTAAGTGGTAATTGAAAGAGCAGTGCGTTTAATAAACAACTGGGCAACAACAACAAAAACAAACATGGACAACTAAATAAACCGTAATTGGATTGAAGTTGGTTAGAGATGTGTCGTTGATGCAGATCATAATATATATGATATCGTTAAAAATTATGAACTTTTACAACTACAACTACTAATTTAATTTTCGTTTGTTTCAGGTCATACTTGTGTAATTTAAAAGTTCGAACAATCCCTGTCTCCATTGAAACGACAATAAAATTAAAATGACCGAAGACAATTGAGCGCTCGCATTTTTTTTAATTCGTCAAACACATCGCACTTGAAGATGATTGCTATAAAGTTATACCACTAGCATCTGAGGCTAGGTGATCTACTACAGACAGTTGATCTATCAATGCTAAATTACAGACTGGTATCTACGCACTTTTTGAAGCAGCCGTAGATTGTTCGAAACCGCAAATCCTCATAGACTTTTCGTGCCGTACCAATATGTGCCGGGATCGAGATATGCCGGTGGAGAGTGACATCATCAAATAAATGTACATTTCGTAGGCAGTATAGTCTAGTGTTTATTCTCCCGTCAAAACGGCGTGCGACCACGGCCCGCCGTTTCGTTTTATTTCGTTCATTTTGTTTTACATCAAAGGATAAGCAATAGCCCGGTTGATTAGTGTTTAATTGTGGATTACCGGGAGGGTTGGCCCAACGCCGGGCGGTAAGCGTGACCCTGGCAAGTCGCGCCCGGGACAACATTGCCAGAATCTTGGACTCTATCGCAAACGCTGCGAGATATTGCATTGTGAGTAACACACTTTAATATTTCTATATTATCGATGTACGTACTTTAAACAGAACAACAGTTTTCGGTTTAATAAATGACGTTTGTCACAGGAGTACTTTAGTTCCCCTTCCTAAAAGGTTTCCTATTTTCAGATCTTGTAACGTCTAATAGTACAGATATTGAACAGACTTAGAAACAGACCTGGTTTAATTTCAGAATCACCTTTGGGCCGAAATCTTTTGGAAATTCGGGGATTTAGTTACAAGTCTAGAGTTTAGTGTGAAGCGAAAGATGGTACTATTGGAAATCCGTCAGGTACTAAAGTAGTAGGCGCTGGGTTATTGTTACAATCCATTAGTACAAGTTTCTTATTATATTATTTGTAGTTTATGACTATATATTATTAAATTCCAATTTATAAAACCTTAGCTTTAGCTTTGCAGTATTAAAGATGTCGGGAAAATAATTTAAAAAAATATGAGTTTGCAACATAGATTAGTAAAGATACTTCGCCGCCTTGAAATTGAATGAAGCCGCAAATGGCTTATTATAGTAAGTTCTTTTTTTGAATTCTTGACAAATAAAAACATTTTTAGAGAAAATTTACGAATAAATAACTAATACTGCGTAATTTACATGATAATTAAATAATTTATAATAATAATTTCAAATATTTTAGGGACATTTTAGCACCGAGACGTGGCAAAACTTTTTTACGCAACTATTTCAATTCTCAAAACTGGGTACATTTTCTTGTTAGGAGTGAGTAATCTTTACTAATCTATGGTTTGCAACAACAAATAATAGTTAGAAATAAATGTACCTATATTTTTTCCGGCAATTTTAATACTTTTATATAAATTGTAAGTATTTGATATATAGGTAGGTACACATTAAAAGTGTCGTAGAAGTGTGGTGAAGCTTCCCCAGGAATAGATTGGCAACATAGAATATTGCTTACCAGCGACAAACTTATCTATTTATGAAATCTAAAGTTGCCTTATATCATGTACATATGTACGATACAATTTAGCGTTTACACCTTCAATTCAATCGTTCACTATACATTCACTTCGAAAACTGCAAACATTTAAGCTTTTCCATATTCACGGACATACACGATGTTTCGGTACAACATAATCGATACATTAACATGCGAACTACATTAGGGTTTCGGGACCGAGTCAGAGTGCTCGAGCGAGCGTCAGATAGTAATATCTGGCCTCGGGTGGCGTGCGCAGTGCTCGGGCGAGCGGCAGGACCGCGAGAGGGAGACGGAAGACATGGCGGCGCCCGAGTGCGAGCGAGAGGCCCGGAAGCGACGCGAGCGCCGCGACTCCGGCTGCGCACACGAGCGTAAAGAGCGGCGCCCGCACAGCGAGGAGCGCCCCCCGCCGCCGCCGCCCGCATCACGCCTACAAGACTATAACCGACTTGAGGTTCATAATAATATAATTTTAATGATATTATTTTACTCTGTATTAATATTTTAGTTACATCAAGCTGTGTCCCGCGAATTCACTTGCGTTGCAATTCTAACCTTGCGTCGTCAATTAGATAGCTCCAGCTTTAATAAATTCAGTCCAGTCCCTTATATGTATAATTACACACACTCGGTTTTATCTAGTCTATCATTATTCATTATCTATAATATGTAACAATACTAAGTCCTTTTTTTTCAGAAATCTAAATGTTGTTTGGGATTAAAAATCTGTCATGTATATTCATATCTACTATGTTTAAATGTTTTTTTCATAACACCTAATTAGCAACCAAGCGAGCTACAGTTTAAGCCTCCAATATCCGTTGCTGTGGCCTTAAATACCCATTACATATAGTTTTTAGGAAACTCAAGGAATAGGAGACCTATTTAAAGTCAACCAAATACGCGTTTACCTGAGAACTAACTTGTAAAACCTCTGATTTGTATGACTCGCTAAAACACTCTTAAAATCAGAAAACAGTTGCGCAATCAAAAGGGGCAAACAGTGCAAAAAGATGGCAAAAAATAGTCCTATAAGCAGGCGGTAGCGCTGCAATCACACTACAAAATTATCATATTCATTTTTTTATAATATAGGAGTAGTAGACGAGCATCCCGTCCACCTAATGGTAAGTGGCTACTGCCGCCCATGGACATCTGTAATCAACCCCAGATAAGTTTATATATTCCTACCTGAGGTCAGCCACAGATGCGCCTCTAATCCTGAGGAATAAGCTGAAACTTCTCGGAAAAGTATATCTCCTTTACCACACCCTTCAAACCAGAACAGTGCAGCGCTTAACACAGCTGTTATTAGATAGAAATAGGTGTGGCGGTGATGACGCCGGAGTGTTACAACAAAGGGTTCTACCACCTTCCAAATTTAAAATGTTGCTTCTACTCATTTCCAGTCGGAGCGTCGTGCTGAGCGCTTGTCACGTGCTCGCCGACCGCAGTTAGGTGGTAAACGCCGCCGGCCACCAACAAGGCAACAAAGACACCCTAAGGAGATCGACCACTTCAACACCCCAGATGATCTCCGCTGCGGCACACCACCACACTTTGAATACGTGGTGCAACAACAACCAGAAGGTGATGATTTATGTATTAGTGAATTAAAATATCATGTAAATTATAATTTTGTCGTCAATTTAAGGAAGCAGTACACATTTAATTCAGGAGCTATCTCTAAGAACCAAAAACCTTTTTCAAAGGAGGGTATTAAGTGAGCTTGCTGAGAAGCTTTATCCATTTGCAATTTTATAGATACTTCGTAATAGAGATTAAGTTAAGTCACCCTGTAATCAGTGCATTTAATGTTTATTTTGTAGTCTATTCATAAAGTGCTTTCCGTGCAGTATGCGAGGAAGAAGTTCCTCCCGTGGGAGATCGACACGAGGAGGCGATGCAGGCGCGGCTGGACGAGCGCAACGTGCCTCCTCGCCGCACACAACCCAGCCCTGACCGACGCCTGGAAAAAATCAACAAAAAGGTATTTTTTGCCAGAAAATCCGTTGAAACTCTACACAAGAATATTGCCACAAAATGCAATATAAGTATAGTTAAGGTGACACAAAAGTTATATTATTTTTGGGGTAACGCGACGTGATTATCGCTGTGGTCTCCTTTTAAAGAACAAGAAGATTCTTCTAGCTAGAGCCTTCACCCGTATTTTCATACTGCTGACTTAACCGTCAAACCACTAACCACATCTAAAAACTTTAGATGTGGATCTGAATTTCTGCTTTTCTAATTTATTTCTTCATATTAATAATTCTTACAGATTGGCGTCTTGAAAAAGAACATCGCGAAATACGAGAGCGACTATGAGTTGGAGAATGGGTTTGCTATCGCTCCTTGTGACCGTATCACCGACGTGCAGCTCACTCGCATGTACGAGACCCTCCGTCTACTGCAGGAGGAGAAACGCTGTATCAAAGCTGATCCTGTGGAGTACGCCCTCAAGGTTCAGGCAGTTAAACAGCAGAAGGAACGAGATGATAAGTTGGACGCAGCTTTGAAGAGTGAGAAACCGATGTCGGAGATTGTGAAGGATATTGAAGAGGTATGTATGCCTATGAATGTATTTATAGTTTTGTATACAAAGTTACTAAATAGACTTTGCCAAATGGATTTAAGCTTTATGGCATTACATAAAGGCATAATAACCAATACTAATGGGTACAATGTACAATCAGAGCCAAATATGATGATTTGGAACTCCTTTGTAGTATTTAGAATAGATTGCAAATGAACGTTGCCCTTCCTCGTTTTGAAATATATGCTGCATTGAAATATTAATGCGTTTGACTACAATATCACCTGATAGAAAGCTCATGCCTTATTGACTATACGGACTATACCCATTCATTTTTCCTTAAATAACGATTTTTGACACTCATTATATTGTGGTCTTATTTTTAGTGGGTAGAAGGTTGCCGGCAAGCAGCTGGCAGAGCAGACATCCCTGAAAGCAGCTGGACACCAGCTCAGCTAGCTGCAGAGAAGTCCTGTGTGCAGCGCGCCCTGCTCCGCCTGGAGGCAGCCCGCGGCCGCCCGCCCGCGCACTCCATCGAGAGGGGTGCGGCTAGACACCTCTACGAGAGATACAGGGTTGTGAAGAGAGCGCTCGCTTCCTCTAGGCCTGATGCGGTAAGTATATGTGATGGAAAATAAAATTAATTTAGTAGAAACTTTTTCAAAAATTCCGCATAACATTTCCATATACACTGTTATTTTGTATTTTGTATTACGTTTCTGCTTCACTTAAATTATTATATCATATTACCCCCGGAACACATGAATCATAACGGTTTCTCTGGCAGCAGCCAAAAAATCAGGTGCTATTAGGATATAAGTCGCAAAAGATAAGTAACTTCACTTATAGATTTATTAATTGAAATTTGCAGGTGTTGGGTGGTACTAATGGAGAACTGGCCACTATCCACGAACACGAGACGATGCTGTTCAACACCAGCGTGGACAGCTCCAGCGACTCCCAAGGAAAACCATCAGACTCTTCCCAGGTGAATAGATATGTAATTTAATCATTACATTTTTTTATTATCTAGCTACCTAAGTAGTTATTGCCTATTCGTAACATATAAGATATGTTCATACATATTACGTAGCTACATACAAAATACATTTTGGTGTATTTTTTTAAGAATGATCACCGACTAAAAGGCTATCCTAACCTAACCTAAACATTTAACAGCAAGTAGACAATATTTTAGCTATGTTGACAATATTTGAGACTACACAGAAAAAATGTGACTGCAAACTGTACTTAGAAATAACTGAAGAAAATTACGAGATGTAGCCGTGTTCTAAACATATGTTTATCTATCTTCCAGGAGACTTTAGAGACACCTCTTCAGTCGCCCCCTACCCGTGAGGCCGAGGAGATGCCTTCGTCTACTTCGTCCACCGAAGCACAGAAGGAGGAGATCCCTCCGTCTAATGAAGGCTTACACTGCCTCGGACTTGACGACCTGGCCAGAGCTCTATCAGAAGCAAAACTTTTGAAATGTGTATGTATGCATTACTAACATCTTAATGTTAAGCACGCTTGGCGTTGGACAAATTTTATGTACCTAACTCAGTCTGTCCGTAAATAATAATGTCCGAAATCACTCAAAGGACATTTTATGACGTGTGATTTGTTTTAACGTGAAAGGTTGAATTCCTTTGGATCCAATAGGTGGTGGTGTTGGTAAGATTAAGTATTCTTTACAGGCCAACTAGGAGATATTATTATATTTTTCATGAAGGGTCTTCATATTTAACTATTTGGAAGATAATAACAAATTAGAACCACAATTTATGTTTTTATTTCTTATAGATAATATTATAAATTTCATATAACTTAATATTAAAAATGAAAATATTTCTTATTTCCAGACGCTTCGGCGAACCATCAAAGAGTACGAAGTCACTTTCGAAATCCAGAACTCCAGGAAGGTGCAACGTGACGACAAAAAGGGCCACGAGGAAGAATATATCCGGTACAAAGCGGTTAAAGCCAGAATCAAGTTGATCAATGCACTCATCAACAAACAGAAGACTCGCTTGAATTGTTAATCCTGGTAACTGAAATTGAACACCTTTTATATACAGGTTCTACGAAAAATAAATTGTATAAATTATTTTAGCTCAAATGCCAATGTAGCATAAAATCTTAAGCCAATGTCAAATCGCGAGTAACTTTCGAGGTGTTTTTTTTAATTAAATTATCTTTGTCTTTAAATCATGAATATTTTTTTCTAATAAACAAACACATAGTCGTGTTACTCGGATTTGATTTCAGATAATAAATACTATAAGAGGTATGCATGGGGAGTCAATTTGTTCCTCAAGTGAATCCTTGGCACTCAGAAATCCTCTTTACTCAGATAGTCTTTGACTATCTCGGAAAACATTAGTCCCAGGGTTATGTTAGTTGGTCAATCCGCAGACAACTGAATTTTTTATGTCCTAAAATTATTTCTTAATATTTCCGAGACTATGAGTTCCCATAGGAACTTAGAGTAATAAAACATCATAATGGACGTCGTATGACGTGTTTTTATTAATTCATATTAAAAATGTAAGTATTTAGCACTACTTACTTATATTAGTTTACTGATGTACATAAGAAATATTTTTTGCCATATTGATCAACAGCGTCGTAGCTAGGTTTATAAGTAGACAAAATATGCAGTTTGCGCACTGTGACTTTCTCTAGGACAACAATTATCCTAACCAATGAATCAAGTTTGACAATTTTGAGAAAGTTTTTTCACCTACTGATGATAATATAGAAGACATAATGTATTTTTCTTATATGGGTCGGCAAAATGCAGGTCGGCAAAATGCAGTTCGGCAAAATGCAGGTCGGCAAAATGTAGTTCGGCAAAATGCCGGTCGGCAAAATACCTCTAGTTGCGACACTATCGACCTATTCCAGGATGTCCTTCTTCGCGTCTGTTACAATCTTAGTCCAATACCTAAGATTACAGTAAACAGGCCCTGTACAAGATGTATAGTATTTCTGAACGCAAAACATTCTTCATTCGTTCTTTGTTTGCAAATAATTAAGAATTGTTGAAAGTATATTAATGTCGTTGAAACTTATATTTCTGCATAGTAGGTACCTACATTACGAACTTTACAGGCTTTGAAAACGTTATAAAAATGTACATAAAACAAATTATCATTGTAATATATTTTCCTCCTCCTGTAATATATGTATACAATATATTGTTGCATTCACATGAGTTACTTCTTAACAATATTAAAATCACTAATAACATGGTTTATGTATCAATAATAGCTCATAGATAAGTATATGAAATGAAAATACAATAAAGATCAAAATAACTTTATTTGGTCATACATTGTTATGTTGACTGATTTTAATGATTTCGTGTTATTCACGTCAAATGGACTATGGAAATATAAATAATTGGTGAAGTACATTATATATTATGTACATAAACTAGACTACACATTATACATTATTAGACATTATATTTTATTATCATAAGTATAACATTGGCTTAAGTTTCGTCATGAAAATGTTACTCTTAATCCAAACCATACAAAAATAATAGGTAAATAAGTATATCTATGTATATTGTACACCTATTAAATGTATGACAGTTGAAAATATAATTACCTATCTGTGTTTTTTTAATTGTAAAAAGGTATTCAAGGAATTCAAGCTAAATTATGGAAACAATATATAATCAGTATGGTGGTATATTAAAGGATATACCTAAACTATAGCGGCCTATTGTGACTACCAGAACATATGGTTGTATTTTTGGAAGTGTAAATATTACTAAATATACACTAAGTTTAAAGAATATCCTATTTCCAGCGGTAGGTATTGATTAAGACAAATACCTTTTGGATAAAGGCGTAAAATGAGAATTAATCGAAATTGTTGTACAATTTCTTTAAATTGTGACTATTTAAATTATCTATCTTATTGGGTAAATAACTTTTATACTCACTAAAGTAAACTATGTAATATATAAATTACATTTCAAACAAAATTGGTGGTTTTCAATTACTAACGACTTCACGTTGATATAATGCTATTTACCTATTAAGAGAGGAATTAATGAAATTTACCAAGAAGCCGTATCACGGCAGTAACCCGATAAGAGTCCAAGAAACTGGTAATGTGCGTTAACGGAACTTAATTAAGCCATCATTATATATAAACGTATAACGTTTGGATAGTTATCTTAATACATTTTATATACTTGTATAAGTGTTTCTAAATGTACAAAGGATTCATAAGTTTTCCGGCAAAAATACCTGTATTGTAAGCGCATTGTTGAAGTTACCTACAGGTCAGTTCAATCATAAAATCTTCATAAAGTTCTTTATATACTTAATAACAAAAGAATCAATTTCACTCGCCTATTGCTTTCGTGTTATTCAGCTTTAATTTATTTTACTAGTCCTATGATAAGTACCTATTTATTTTATTGGTAACCACAGCATGTCTTATATCGTATAAAACGCTAATTCCTCTGAGAGGGGAATATAATCTAGACATAGTCATAAGTATTTACCTGTGATTTAATTATTATAAATATTCTTGTCTGACAAGACTTTATGTGCTTTTATCATTGTTGTAAAATATTTAGATGATTTAAATTATTTTTGTTGTTAAATTATTATTTTTTGGCTATAACATTTCTACAGGAAATAGATTGATAATGATTATAATGAAACATAAAGTTTATGCTCCCTAATTCTTGTTTTGAGTAATTTTGAAATATTGACTCTATTAAATATATGATAATGACAAATATATTTTACTAGAGATCGTGTGTGGTAATTGGTAAAAGACTGTAAGAGTCCTTTGGACGAGTCCTAACCAAATTTGGTTAACATTAAATGAAGGTGTTGTCATGGTGTAAAATAATCGGATATACCTACTCAAAACTTTAAATTACTTAATAAAAGTGACTAATATTCTTCATATCTCTATAGGTAAATATAAAGATATGACCTTATACGGCATAGGACCACTCTATCCGCTGAACACCATTATAATAATTATTTTTTATACTTTTAGAGCGCTATTTTTATGTTTTTACGAGTTTGGTATTTTAAAGTTTTTTACTTCAATTCACTTATTTTTCGGATTGGGTTATTTTTATCTTCCTGAATACAAATATTTATCTTTTGAATGTACCAACAAAGTTATCGTTTTTAAATGTTTTTTTTTTGGAAATTTATGCTTTGACAACCCTTTTTGACTTAGATACCTGAATGTGGTTAAAACATATGACTCGAATGACTAAAAGTTTGGTTGAGAGATTAGAAAACGGAAATTCTTGTATTCGAAAATCATTTTCCGTCCTGTCCCATACAATAAACCACAGGAAACTATATACATACCTATATTATGTATATGTACTCATTAATAAAAAGCGACATGACCTTTATTACACCAACTTACTTAAAATCGACAACTGACATCTTTTCTGTGTCCATGTTACATGACTTTGTACATTAAGATGTATTTTGTAATACTATTATGTATTTGCATATGTACTTGGAGTAAATAAGAATACATATATTGTAAAAAGGAAACGGGAATCTGTATATTTGTGCTTAATTAATAAGTAATAACGCCCAACAACTGTATTGGCTGACTCGATGTTTGTTCGCGCTCTTACGCCTAAGGGCTTTAGCAGACATGTTAGAATATCGGTGATCGATAACTTCGCTGCTCTACGAAAAAAAGAAAGAATTACAAAATTCGAGTGGTTAGTTTTTACTCCCTTAAGAATTTGCCTGGGCAATGAGGGTACCCTCAAAATACGAATAATTCTTACCCTCATATTTAAGAAATAGCCGTGGCTTATGAGAGTTTGGGAGGACAAGGAATTCCGATGTTTTGTGATGGAAGTTCATCGTTCACAGCGATCAAAGCTACGTTTCGAAAACGTTTGAGCATCGGATGTTGCTACTTTTGGAATATTAATACAAAAACTTGACGCGAAAAACGCGATGCAGCATCAATGCCGAACGCAGAACGTCTACATAACATGATAGCACAGCAGCTGCAGCATAGATAATCGCCAAAACGAATCGCCGATGTTAAAAATAGCCTGTCTGCTAGGGCCGCAAGATAATGTGAACTGTATGTATTATTGCAAACATAGTACATTACATACTTAGTTCAAACAATACGTAGGTTTCTATTAAATTAAATGTCTTATAAATTCATATTATTATACGTTTAAAATTAAAAAAAATGTTTTCAATTTATAGTATTATTAATTTACCTCCTATATTTAAAAGGTTTTAAAATCCCATAATTTGTATTGTTGGTCACAGAATTTGTCACTTAATACTAAATAACAAAAGGCTCTGAGCATTTTAAATAAAAAAAGGCTCTAATTACATCTACAGTCACTGAAGGTGTCAAACAAGGGTCGAAGCAAACATATTTCTATAGTAACGAGACCGTGCAAGCATGAATCTTGCCTGTAAATCATATTGTATAAAAATAATACTTTGTCACCGACTGTCTGCGTCTGGTAGATTTAATGTCTATAGGTATATAACGAACCTTTAAACGTTATCGTCCTTTGGGGTAAAGGGACAATTGTACGCTGAAATATGTGCAGTGGTTTTATCTCAATGAAGCCCAATGTGCGTCATGCAGACTATATTATTTCATTTAATAATACTATTTATAGTACGTACAGCTCGTAGTTTTTTTTTAATAATATAGGAGTAGCAGACGAGCATAATGGTAAGTGGCTACTGCCGCCCTGACATTTGTCATCAAGCAAGAACTCCTCGGAAAGATATGTCTCCCTTACCACACCCTTCAAACCAGAACACAGCAGCGTCTAACACTGTTGTTAGACAGAGATAGGTGTAGCGGTGGTGCTGCCGTAGTCGAACCACAAAGGGTTCTACTACCAGTGCCTCTGCGTTCTGCCTTCACCTTCTCGTACTGTACATGTAGAAAATTCGTCCGGTTGTTTGATATGTAACTAAATAAGTAAGTGGTGGAACCCTTCCCGATTTGACTGCTAAGGGCCAACTGCCCGCGCTGTATATTTCTGCGTCATAACGAAAGAATTAAGCCCTGCTAGGTTCTGGTTTGACAGGTGTGGCAGAGAGAGCACAAGGTGATCTAACTTGGACTTAAAGTAACAAAGGCAACGCATCTGTGGCAGGTATAATTTAAATTATTATTGGGGGTTGATTGCAGATGCTCGAAGACTGATTATTTACTATCAGATGGACTGCAAGCTTGTCTGCTACTTCAACTTCATAAAATAACATTAATGCGAAATTCTCCTAGATACATGATATATGGGCATCCGTAACTATACAGGGCCACAAGTTGTTTTGCGTTTACACTCATTATTGTAATATTTTTGTAATCATGACGTTATAAGACTACAACATTACTTAGCAAACCTCTTGGCTTATAATACAGAAAAAACTTATATTAAGGCAGTAATCCTCTAAAATAATGTAAATAAGGTATACAAAAATTACTTCCTAAACCTTCAGGAAAATAGTATAAATTCTTCTGATTGCACTAAGTTTTTTTTCTAGTTAATAGAATCTCTTGCTATTCGCTTGTGGCAACACCATTCGCTTGCCCAGTGTACATTTCTGTCTAATAACAGAACTGATAAGCGCAGCTGTTCTGATTTGTATGACATTTTAAAGCAGAGACACAAGCCTCTTAAACTTAGTATTCATTGATAACAACGCATCTAGGACATATTTAAGATATTTTTACCCTATTTGGAGTTGATTAAGATGTCCAGCAGCGGTGACCACTCACCATAAGGCGGGCTCCATTCTCATTTGCCTCTTGAAACGCAACCCTACAGAAATGTTATGAAATGTTTACAGTCTTCGCATACGACACATGTATTACACGACAAAGTTCAAGTACACGATTAGAGTCAAATACAATACTGTTTATTAAAAATAAATTGCTGATTATTTTATACCACAATCATATTACACTACACACAATTAATGCTATCACGACACATACTGGACTGTAGTCTTCAAAATCCTAAGCAGTTGAATTATTCAGGAGTTGTCGTTGAAGTGAAATTCTTGTAGTGTTCTTCTAATATCTTTATTGGTATTCCAATCCGCTTTCTTGTACTTTTTATGTGGTATTCTTGCTCGATTTCCACTGGGTTCAAACCTTTTCTTGCGTACATCAACCCGATCAAATCTAAGTTAGATTTAGTTAATGACTCATTTTCTGGGTATTCCAAGTTTATTGGGTCCTCACTATGACCAAATACAGACGTTACTAACGTAACTGTGCAAATAATTCCAAATAATATAATATTATGTACCATATTGGAAATAACTAAGTTTTAAATTAATATAATTAAACTATCACTGTTCACAAGTTCTGTGCAAATGCGACGTAATAGGAAAATGATAAATTTGTAACGTGGGAACATTATTATCTGTAATGCCTATATACGTATGTATATACGACATAATTATAATACGTACCAACATTGAGTGCAATTTATGATACTTATAATTATTATGACTACAAAATTATGAATTACGAATATAATATATACCTATTATATTCGTATACATTCGTATACATATAATATGATTATTCAATTTCACGAAATGTTTACAATCCAGACAGACTTATCACACCTCAAAGAGTAAGTATATGATTTAACTCAAATACTGTTGACTATTGACAAGCAATTGCTGAATATTTTACACAACAAGCACTACACCAAAATTGCTATATCACGACATAGACTGGACTGTAGGTACTACAGTGTTTTTAGCATATTCTTTCTTCAAATTATAAAGTTGAAGTCGTTATAAATAGTAAACCTGGTAGGGTTGATTTAATTTTCTAGGTCTAGGTTCTAGTCGAATTCTTGTACTTTTCACTTAATATCCTGGGTGGTAAGCCGGCTTGGAGCATTGTTTCCTTTTTATGCGGAAATTTGGCTTGATTTCCACTGGATTTAAGCTTTTTCTTTCGTATTTGATCATTTGTGTAGCGTTTATTTAATTTTCTCGAAGTCTTGTAATTTTCACGTAATGTTATCGAGGGTAGGCTGGGTTGTAATGGAGCTCTCTTTTTGCGGAATTTTTGCTCGATATCCACTGCGTTTAGGCCTTTTCTTCTGTATATAAAGTCGATCAAATCTAAGTTAGATTTAGTAGTTACTGACTCATTTTCTGGGAACTCCAAATTTATCGATTCCTCACTTTTAGCAATGACACAAGTTACTAACGTAACTGTGCAAATTATTTCAATTAATATCATGTAATGTACCATATTGAAAATGACTTTTAAAATTAGTTTAAATAAGGTATTACTCTGCTCAAGTGTGCAGTAACATATGGGGTATAATAGGAAAACGACGGATTTTATAATGTTGGAATTTTACTTATCATCTCTAATGTCCATATATGTATAACCACAAAATTAATACTTACCTACGTATTAATTAATTAAGTGCAATTTATGATAGGTACATATAATTATTTTGTACTTACTAAATTAATTATATCCTATCTTAGTACGTAGGGCAATATACGTATTTAGAAATTTTGTATATTTTTTCACTTTGAATAATAGTAATTACAGTAGCTAAAATAATTTAGCATGTAAAATCCTACTTAGCTTAAGTTCAAACCCGTTGAAGATAAAGATGATCCAATTTCACATGGCCTTTCAAGTGACGAATTATGATGACACTTTTCTGCTTCAACTCTTCGACTCTAATGATACAGGGGTACTATAGCCTTAATCGTATGAGTTAGCCATTTGAAGCTTACGGACTTTATGAAAGGTTCTAGGCAGAGAAACATAAACAAAAATGTAAACTTCCAGTCTATAATTCTGATAACGAATTTGACATTTATGCTAAGTACAAATATAAAATAATGTTCCTATACATTACCGCCAAATGTTAACCTTGAACTTCTTTATTTTTATTTATTTATTTATTTATAAGACACACCAACAGCATTACATACAAAATATATTATACAGACTTATTCTTATACACGTTGACTGGTATGCATGCCAGTTACAGGTGCGTACATCTTTGCTAATCTTAAATATAGACCTATATATAAAGCATAACATTAAAGTATATAGACCAAATAACTAATCTAAAGTATCAATAAAGTGAGATATTGTTCTGTAGATCATTTGCAGAAATGTGCGGTAAGCTTTTTTCTCAGGCTTGCGCCTGAGTCGTGGTAAATACCTATTTCGTTAATAACTTCTTTGTCCTGGTGCAGGATTACTGCGCGCCTAAATCATAGGCACATATCGTCGATCACTAATCCTATCCTATCGAAGGCATATATAGAAGAAGTTAATTTTTAATAATTCAGTACAATTTTAACAACATACTATTTTTTAAATGTTATATTGTGCATATGTTAAAGAGGAAGTTGCGCTCCCAATAATCGCTTAATTATGTCACTTTAGTTATATAACGGTAATTTTGGGAAACTAGGAAATACCAACTAAAAACGTCATACCTACATTCGATAACGATTTGTGGTTTGACGACCTCTAACTACAATTAATTATCACTTCTCATTTAAATTAATAAATGGTTGTAAAATACCCGCTTACATGTCTTCCTGAATCGTGATCAATCCTAATCAATATTATAAATGCGAATGTTTGAGTTTGTTTGTTTCACTTTTATGTAACCGATTGAATTCAGAAAAGGACATAGCGTACGTCTCTTCCCGAAAAAAGTACTGTTCTCGGGGGATAGCCGCAGACAGGGATGACCGCGAGCTAGGCGGGTAGAAATTAGATGTCTTTATAAATTTGAGAAATTCAGGAGACATATTACATTCTCTGGCCTTAAACCTGAGAGGAAACTCGTTGCCTAGCTGCGTTCTGAAAGCCTTTATGGTCCTACTCTGGCGGCACCACCGCCACACTCATTTCTACCTTTTTTTTTTGTTTTCGAGGGGGAAACTTTCAAAAGGTACCCGGTGCCGTGGGAGCGACACAGAGTTATGTGGGATTCTTACCGCACCTATACTGCAACTATACCGTAGCCATATTCTGGTCCCGGAACTACAGGGACAACACTCATTTCTACCTAATAACACCAGTGTTTAGCACTTCTGTGTTTTGGTTAGAAGAGTGTGGTAAAGGAGACATACTTTTCCGAGGCGTTCCAGCCTAGTTCTTAGAGGTCTAAACCTCTCTGGAGTTGATTTCAGATTCCATGGGCGGCAGTAGCCACTTACAAATAGATGGTCTGCAGGCTGGCTACTGGTATATTATAAAAATGCAGTGGGATTGTAATGGGTTGACGACTTACACAATTCTGTTTTCAGAAATATATATTTAAGTATACGAAAGAAATTTACCCTTGAATCAGGTATTTTTAATACTTTAGTCAAACCTTTATCAGAGAGCATTGTCAATTAGATTACAAATCTAAAGAACCTAATAAAACCTAATTACTCAATAGAAACATAAAATAATGTTCCTAAGCTAAATTACCGTCAAATGATAACCTAGAAGGTATTTATAAGGTGGAAGAACCTTTTGTGGTTCGACTCCGGCGGCACCACTGCCACACCTTATAATAGCAGTGTTAAGCGCTGCTGTGTTCCGTTTTGAAGAAGACAGATTTTTCCGAGGCGTTTCAGCTTAGACCTCAGGGGTAGCGGCGCATCTATGGCCGACCTCAGATAGGAATATCTAATCCTAATAGCGGTTGATTACAAATGTCGATGGGCGACAGTAGCGACTTATCAAGTGGACTGCATGCTCGGCTGCTGCTCCTATATTATAAAAAAAACCTTCAACTCCTTAGTCCAGATTCAGAGGTACTGCACGCCTAAACCATAGGCATATAGATGTTAGTTTTTAATTATTGACTTCAATGTTAACAAGATACATTTTATGTCACATAAGTTTTTTTTTTATTTTTATAATATAGGAGTAGCAGACAAGCATGCAGTCCACCTGATGGTAAGTGGCTACTGCCGCCCATGTACATCTGTAATCAACCCCACATACGATTAGATATTCCCTGAGGTCGGCCACAGACGCGTCGCTACCCCTGAGGACTAAGCTGGAACAGCTCGAAAAAGTATGTGTCCCTTACCACACCCTTCAAAACGGAACACAGCAGCGCCTAACACTACTGTTATTAGGCAGAAATAGGTGTGGCGGTGGTGCCGCCGGAGTCGAACCACAAAGGGTTCTACCACCTTCATATTTGTGCACATGTTGGCATTCTTAACAGTTGCGCTCGCAATTGTATAATTTTAATTATAAAACGTTACCTTATTTGGCAAAAGGGGAAACGGCTGAACGTTATAGGTACATTTGATAACGATTTGTGATTGATTGACGTCAAACTAAATTCAGGTATCAGCTCTCATTTCAATTAACAAAATATTTGTTAAATATTACACCTTTTCCTGAATCGATCCATGAGGACATGTCAGTTATTATAATCCTTATCAATATTATAAATGCCTTTATTTTACATTATAAAAAGTTGTGACCGTAATGGGTTGACGACTTGCAGAATTCTGTTTACACAAATATTATTTTATACGAAGGAAATTTTCCCTTGAGTCAGGTATTTTTAATACTTCAGTCAAACCCTTATCAGCGAAGAATTGTCAATTTGATACAAATCTAAAGAACGTAATAAAACCTTATTACCACTAAAACCCAATGTATCCAATTTTGTACTTCCTTACCGGTAGTAGGTACTACTGAATTGCTAATTATTTAGATTAAATACTTTTAAGTAGTAAGTACGAGTAAGTAGGTACTCACAAGTTTATAAGTATGGACATATAGGTATACGACAATAGGAACATATATACTTTTTTATAATATATGAGTAGCAGACCAGCATGCAGTCCACCTGATGGGAAGTAGATACTGCTGCTCATGGACATTTATAATCAACCCCAGATAGGATAAGATATTCCTACCTGAGGTCGGCCACAAATGCGCCGCTACCCCTGAGGACTAAGCTGGAACGCCTCGGAAAAGTATGTCTCCCTTACCACACCCTTCAAAACGGAACACAGCAGCGCCTAACGCTGCTGTTATTAGCCAGAAATAGGTGTGGCGGTGGTGCCACAGGAGTCGAACCACAAAGGGTTCTACCACCTTCAGAAACCTTTTTATAATATAGGACTAGCAGACTAGCATGCAGTCCACCTGATGTTAAGTGGCTACTACCGCCCATGGACACCTGTAATCAATCCCAGATAAGATTTAAATACTACATTAGGTCGTACTCCACTCCTACTTAAGAACGGCCACAGATTTTTATTATCATACCTATATCAGATATATACGTAAGTCAGATACAGATGCGGTGTTATAGTCGAACGTATATTATGTTTTACATATGTACGTCATCACCACGTTCAACAAGTATAACCTTAGATCGACCACACATTGACATAATAGGTACTTACACAAAAAAACCTTGTAATAAGAAGAATATATTTTTATCAAGTGTCAAAAGTGATAACCTTTAATATCAAACACTCCTCAGTGTAGGCATCATAATATATATTGATAACATATTATTATCATTAGATGTCGACAGTAGCTAATTTTTATTACTAGAGATTTTGAAACTATAAAAAATGCAATGAACAGTTTAAAATATGAAAAATATTATTAGTTCTCCCGTATAATACTTACATATATAATACTTATAAAAAGTACAGAACCTTATATTTATGAGTAGAGAGAGACTGTAAACCATAGTTGTAAAAAATATCATGTTAAGTCACTTCAATGTACGTATTTTATTAGCCAATCTTAATCATTCTTCGATTGCTAAACATAGAAATTTGACTCTTATAAAATTGAAAATTGATTAAAATTGATATTTAATCACCATCATCAACCTATTATTGTTCTACTGCTGGGCACGGGTCTCCTCTCAGAATTAGAAGGGTTAGTCCATAATTCACCGCGCTGGCCAAATGCCAATTTGTAGACTTCACAAACCTTTGAAAAAATTTTTTTGAAGATTATTTGGCATGCATGTTTCCTCAAGATTTTTTCCTTCACCGTTTAAGCAAGTGATAATTAAATTCTAATACGCACATAACTGAAAAATCAGAGGTGCGTGCTTGGGATTGAACCTCGAACACCTCGATTAAATGGCCGAGTTTCTTAACAAATAGGCTATCACCGCCACTATATTACTAATAACACCACGATATTTACTAATGAGCGTTAATTATCAAGCGTAGCAAATGTAGCAATACATCAGTGGCCTATTTTAGGTAAAACGCTCTATCTGGGGTTGATTATAGATTCTCAGGTCGCAGTGGGCACTTATCACGTGGACTCCATGATAGTTTGCAACTTAAATGTTACTTATATGTCAATAACAATAATAATTATTAACTACAATAATTAATATAGTTTAAAAATTAAAAACCACGCTAAAATCGCACAAGATTTCTGACGATCATAATGAGGTGAATGGGATAAAATTATTCAAATCGTGTATTGTCATCGGTTCTTCATATGTATCCAATATTGTCAATTAATCGGACCGTTCATAGTGGGTAAAAATCGAGTTCAAAGATTCCGTTACATACATACATACAAGTCAAGCTAATGAAATAGTGGTAAAAAAGAACTAATTAGAAGTGAGATAGAAGAGCTAGTTAGGCTTATTTTATTTACGATCGAACGTAGTAATTAAATAAGACGTTAAAATTACACATCATTGCGTAAACAGAGTCATTTTGTTGCCCTATTGTAAGACTGTTATCGGACCTTGAGGTTATCTTTTGTATTTTTAATTCATCATACTTTTTGATTTGAGATTCAGTAGTTGCTAACAAAGTTAAATGACCGCTCTAAGACCGAAAATGTTAAAGGAAATTTATTTTGTTGTAAATGTCTAAAATGAAATACTTCACTAAAATACACATTTATTTTGGTGACGGGATTTTTCGGCATTTTATGCAGAGACATCAATTGATGTGGGATTTAAACTGAATTAAAACTCTCTCGTTCACGTATCTGTGCTACAAAGAGGACTTTAGGAACTTTAGGAGCGCTCCTGCGAGACTTACATTTGTCTCGGCTGCGGATTTACGGCTACACATGCCGCCGTTCTTTCCTATATCGCTGGCTGGACTTTGCTGGTTCGAGCTTCCACTCTTGTATTCTCTATTCCCCGTTTTAGTCGTCTCTTACGACAGGAGATGCTGTAGCTCTATTCGAGCTGCTGCTCGGGACCAGAAGGAAAAAATATAACCCTGTAAGGAAACAACCTAACCTTAACTCAGAGTACAGTAATTGTTAAAATGAGTGACCACTAAAATATATGAGCGTTCTGTTTTGGGCTGGCTTTAATCATACATTAATGCGTGCATCACCCACGTGGTGGATTATGACCTGAACCCGTCTACCTCTAAGAAGAGTCACGTGTCCAACAGTAAAGGATCGATGATTTTACAGGTGGGTTACTACCATCTGTTAAAACAATATTATTTTAAACATACTTTTACTTTTTTGCAGGAAATTTAACTTTTTAAGCAAAGTATGACAATTTCAGTTGGTTTTATACAGTGGATAAGCGAAAAATTAATAAGGGTTTAAGTTTGTTCAAATGTTGTATGACGGAATATTTTACTGTTTTAAGGAGGAAATAAAACTTTTCTGAACTATGATGATTTTTAAAATATCGTGGTAGGCCCCCAGACGTTCATGGGCGGCTGTAAAATCCCTTGCATCAGGTTTCAATTTGAATTTCATTGAAATATTTTTTGTAAAAATCTTGACTTGAACAGAATATTTATCTGAAAGTTTTATATAAGTACCTAAGATTGTTAGTTTCATGACCCCGGAGTGTAATATCGAAAGATAAGTCTGGGTCGGCGTGTGACCACTAACAATACACTCGTTAAGCTGTTACTCCGATCATCTGGGCGTTTATTCTCAGTGCATGACAAAATCTTAATGCATCTTGATATTTCGGAAGAGAGCGATAGAGGTATCATAAATACTAATCTTTTCACCCTTTTACCCGATTGTGGAAGCTATTGTTTTTTTAATAATTGTCTTATTTACAAATAGTATACCTGTACTCATAGATTAGTAAAGATTACTTACTCCTAACAAGAAAATGTACCCAGTTTTGAGAATTGAAATAGTTGCGTAAAAAAGTTTTGCCACGTCTCCGTGCTAAAATGTCCCTAAAATATTTGAAATAATTATTTATTTATTATGTAAATTGTACATTGTAATTGTAAATTACGCAGTATTAGTTATTTATTCGTAAATTTTCTCTAAAAATGTTTTTATTTGTCAAGAATTCAAAAAAAGAACTTACTATAATAAGCCTTTTGTGGCTTCATTCAATTTCAAGGCGGCGAAGTATCTTTACTAATCTATGCCTGTACTATATACCTATATATGCAGAGAAAATAAACTATGACATGCAGCGAGACTTATAGGTCTCATACTCCTTTAAGAACCATTGAGAACTCTCGGAAGAGATCATGTGCAATAAATACATATCTTTTTACACTTTTATAGACAAAGATGTGTACATACCAAAGAAGTACCTGATGCATAATGACTTATACTCGTATAAATTATAATGTAATTGTGTTGTTACGTACAAGAATATCGATGGGGTCGTAAATGGTCAGAGCTGGCAAGTTCCTATTATTTATTCACATTTTTTAACATCATTACATGATTACGAAGCGAGAAATAAAGAGGCATATAGATTTCTATTAGATGGATGCGCATATTTTACACATTACTATCTGACCCGGCAAACATTGGGTTGCCATATAAATAAAAAAATGTTAAGGGTAAACAACCCTTATCACTTAGGGGTATGAAAAATAGGTAGTAGCCGATTCTCAGACCTACTGAATATGTACCTATATAAAATTTAGTGAAAATCGATAAAGCCGATACGGAGGAGTATGGTAACTAACATTGTGACACGAGAATTTTATATATAAGATAAAGGATTTCTATTCATAGGACTAATTTATAATGCTATCGAGTTCCAATGTAGGAAAGATATTAGTGGCTACATACTATTGATGAACAAAATAAATAACAACTTGTAAGTTCCCCCCATAAGTCTATATAAAATGAATGCAATTAATTTAAATTTCCGCATGGCGGAGTTACCGTACCGGTCTGAAGCACAAAGGGTTTCGGGTTCGATCCCCGGCCAGACAGATATCTGCATGATGAAATTAGATATTCATTCTAAATCCGGGAGTTTGTATATTCATCTTCTTGTGTGTTCATAACATAGAAAAGAAATGGTTCATAACACCTAAGACGCAGGGCATCCTAGAATGGGTGTGTGAGTGTAGAAAGAGTCTTATAATAATTGCCCAAATGCTAATTGAACTCACACACGGAGGGTTCAGTATCACGAAATTTTCATTTGTTTTTATTCTTAGTAATATAGTGGTCACCGTTATATATACGCTGTAAAAATGTAAGTTTCTATCTGTTACGCTTCAATAGATAATGAAAAACGACGAAAAATAGCGGTTTCTTGTATGGCGACCACTGTTTAAATATATTTTTTAAATTTTTTTTTAGAATTCTTTTTTCCAGCGTCCACCGTTATACATACTCTGTAAAAATTTTGATTGTATATATATTACAGTTCCAGAGATATAGTCCCGTGACCGACGGACAGACAGCGGAGTTAGTAATAGGGTTCCGTTTTTATCCTTTGGTTACGAAACCCTAAAAATCATTATATGTACGGTTTATGGATATTTATGTAATGGGAGAAAACCCAATGATATTTTAATAAGAAAACGATATTTTCCTTCCTTCAGTGACAGGTTTTATAATGCCTGAATAACACTAGTAAGTAATAAAGATCACAGTAACTACTTCGCAGAGTCACTAATAAAATGAGTCAATTGCTTGAAGTACTGTTGGTCTACTTTACCTCCTCAGGAACAAAGTAACTTATTTATTTTATTTTATTTATTTATTAAACACCAACATAATATATGAGTAAAGCGTGAAATAATTAGAGAAACCACCATTACCCAGGAACAAAGTAACTTTATAAAAGGTACAAACTTAATATTCCAACCAAATTCATATAACGTAATTATTTATATTAAATATAATATGATTTTACAAGATAGTATTAGAGTATATTCCTTTGTTCTTGTAGTTTCTGTAGACTAGAATAGACCTATGGTATCCCCTGCCTGTCGTAAGAGGCGACTAAAAGGGGGCTTGTGGGGTCGCGGGCGACTAGAGTGCGCGAACATAGGTCTGTGGCGCGAACCGTCCAGCAAGCGACGCCGAGAAAGACGACGGTATGTGTGGGCACATACCGTTGTAACACCAGTTGCACGGGAGGAGAGTAAATGCCCTTCAGGGCAGAGCCCGACAGGGGCATCGCACTTGAAGAACTCCGGTTGTGTTTCATCGAAGATCCCGGAGTTCTCCACTAAGCGCTGAAGACGGCCACCGGGAGGGTTTTAGTTCGGTAAAAATCACACATAAATGTCACTCCCTACGGCGTCGGGTACCTTTTGAAGGTCCCCTTGTGAACAAGAAAATGGTATATTTCTGCATATTATACTAATTCTATCAATACAAAACTAGAGTAACATATAAATACTATTGTTATCATTGTTATTCATTAATTAGTGTAATTATTGTCTTATTTAAATAAGTAAATGAATGTGCCAAATCTGTTTTCTGAAGACCAATAATGATTAGTAAATAAACTCCTACTCGTAAACAGTCAACACAATATTTGATGACATACTTAATAGTTCATTGATTCAATTAGAAATATTATTGTTATTATTTTAAAACTAAATTTGATTTAGAGGGAGATTAGTGTAAAGCAAAACAAGTTTATGGGATTGTAACTGAAAATCAGAGCCATGACGCCGTTTACCTGCACGTGGCACATGCTGAGTTTGTCCCTTTTCGTGGTCGTTGCAACACATATTATTGTAATAATTGATTGTACATTTTATTGTCCTTTTGTTGTTGTTTTATTTTTTTCTTTTGTTTTTTGTTATTTTTTATTTTTTTTGTTTCTCTCTATTATAGTATCACATTTGTGTTGCAATTATCCGAATAAATGATTCTTTCTTTCTTTCTTTCTTTCTTTCTTTCTTTAATTAAATAGACAAACGCAATGCAAAAAATAGCACCTTATAACACTAGTGTTAAGCGTTACTTTTCTGGTTTGAATGATGTGAGGTTAAGAAGGCAGAAAGATCTACATGTGGAATTCCAACTTAGTTATTCGGAGACGCAACGATTTTTTTTATAATATACGAGTAGTAGACGTGCATTCAGGCCACCTAATAATAATTGGCTAGTGCCGCTCATGGACGTCTTCAATCAATCAAAGATAAGATTAGTTTCTACCTGAGGTCGACAACAGATGCGCCGCTACCCCTGAGGACTAAGCTGGAATGCCTCAGAAAAGTACATTTGCCTTACCACACCCTTCAAACTAGTACACAGCAGCGTTTAAGACTGTTATTAGATGTGGCGGTAATGCCGCCGGAGTCGAACCACAGAGGGTTATACCACCTTCAAAAACGGGTCACTGACCTTAAATAGGAGACCAATTCTAACTGGGGATGATCATAGATGTGACCATGGGCGATAGTAACCACTGACCATCGGGTGGGCTACATGCTCATGCAGTACTTAAATTTTTCAAAAAGTAGACGAATATGAAAAAAAAACCTTTCATATCATTATTACCCTTATACCATATGGGATATCGAAACTCCGTGCGATATAATATCGAATACAATCAGAATATGATGTAAGGTTAGGTTACACATACGATAAGAGGACGACAAAATAGCGAACGACTTTTCAACCATCAAAATTAATTAAAATCGATTTAAAAAAAATAAAAATCTGTAGCGATAGTGGCTACCCATTGTTGGGCGACTGACGTCTTACTGAAAGTCCTGGGTTCGTTGCTGCTTTAAACATAGTTTTTGTTGTTTAGAAATATCGGATTAATATATAAATAAACTTTTAAGAATTTTATGAAGGAGAAACGAAAAATTTGTTGAAAATCAAATATTATAAGGGAGAGGCACGTGTTGCGGTTTTACTCGTATAACTGCTGTTAAATTAGAAAGGACTTGAAAAAAAAGTAAAAAAACATAATCCTTCCTTGGCAGTCGGGTAAAAAGGAATTGGCTTGTTACGCTTTAGAATAAATAATATTTTTTCTAGTTGACTGGCACGGCCTGTGTTGGTGCGGTTGTGTTTCATTAGGTATAAATATTAATACACATTTTATAGGAGAATACTTTTTGGTCGCCACGCCACTCGTCTGACCTGACACGTTCTATGTCTGTAGATGTTAATGAACCCTTAAACTGTTTTGTCAGTATTGGTGTTATTTAGATAACACTAATAATGTGTAAACAATGCTTAATAGTCGTCCATTTGTAGTCAGCCTATCGCGATGAGCTATGACGCGTTTCCATACTGTATCACCACAGTCGATGTCTTTTGGTCGTTAGGAAGACGTTCGTGTGTCAGAGTGCTTATTGTGAGTCAACGGTGTCTTTTTGTATATATAGTGCGACTTGGCCGTGGCAATTCAGTTGTCAGTCAGACCTGGATTAGTAAACATCCCTGAAAAACTCAAAAACCAAACATGATCTGGAAGACAGTGTTCGTCGCGATTTTCGCTATGGGTAAGATTTTTTTTTATTTTGTTATCAATTTAACCTTTTCAGTGTTATCAATTGACAACACTTCGATAGGTTTTGTTGTGTTAAAATGATACAGTAACCGTAGAGGGGAATTGTGCCTGTAATAATACGAACTTTCTTAACTTTTAACTTCTCTTTCGTACTTACTACGATTATAATGTGATTATTGTGTATATCACTAGGTATATATACATCTACATAGATTGGACAGTGGGTGATGCATAAATTAGATGCTATTATTGATTAAGATTTGATTATTAATATAATTTTAGTGTTGTAAAGGATCTTTTGTAAAATTTGGTCCTCAAACATTAAATTTATCTAAGCGCCTAACTTTACATTAATTGCAGGAATTCCATGTAACATATTTGTGTAACTTGATACGCGTATGTTTTATAATTAAATTACTAATTATTTACGCTTTTATATTATACCTAATATTCTTAAAAATAGAGTAATTGTCTATGTAAAAGCGTCGAACATAAAGTAGTGTTAATTATATTTATTTATTAGCTTTGCCTAAGAATAAGAGTAAATTATTATAATATTCACCTGCTTTGATTCTGAATTTTAAATAAGTATTTTCTTACCTAAGAATGAACATATATAAATTTAAAATACATACATATTGCTGTTATTAAGTATTTAAGATGGCAACCATACGAGATAAATACAATTAATTTGCGAAGTAAGTAGGTACAAAACTCAGAAATCAAAACTTACCAATTATATGCCCGTGATTATTATAATTATGTTTCTAAAGTAGGTACTTAACTTTACTTTCCGATACTACCATTATTTATTGTTCTTGTTATTAATAATTAATCTATCCAATGTTTTCATACCAAGGATCGAATGTCAACTTCTACCTTCTACAAATTGTCAAATCGATATTTGGTGGTAAAAAGTAGCTAACGTTCGTTATTGAAATTTAATCTATTAAATTTTGGCCTGCCAAGAAAACCGAAATTGAAAATTTTTAGTGTGAAAAAATTGTCAAATGTTGGCAAGCCCTTCGCAGGCAAAACATTGCATAGATTTAATATTAATAATATGAATAAGCTTCTTAAGGATTTAATTTTTAGGAGCGTTAAGTTTATACTCAATATTTCTATTGATATAGTCATATTCATCCAAAAATAAGGATATACACATATCTTTGTCACACCAAATGAACTTTTGTTCCATAAATATGTAATCGATGTCCTACAAATTTAATACGATTACGGAGATATCTAATAATCCTGAAGCCATAAATTCGCTGCCCCATCAATCCTACCGATGATCTAGCATTCTTAACAGGATTAGTTCGATAAGCTACCTAAAACGAGAATAAGCTTGCTTACATCAAGTAACTACATAACAAGGCCTTAATCATTTTTTTTTTTCAAAAAAGTTGAAACGTTTTTTCGAAAAATCCTGTGAAGTCTATTAAATTTAGTTTATGCAGATTATAACCCTAAATACATTTACAAATTAATTGTATTTGGTAGATTTGGCTGCTAATAACTTATTTTGGCTATTATCAAAAAATATTGTTTAGCACATTTCTTGCGATTAATATTTTTTACAATTTGAATTAGAGGCACGAAGTAAAAGTACCTACGTATCAAAATTTAAAAATATGTATTTAAGTATTTATTCAAGTTCAGTGTACTTAATTTTATGTTATTCTTTATTCGTTAATTGCTCATTACCGTGTCATAACAGTCGATTATAGTAATGTACAGCTAACAGCATGTTCTTCCCGTTTATCCTTTAAAGAACAAATACGTAATCTGAGACCTTAAGATGTCACTCTTATAAGCTAGATGTTGAACAATGTTATGTGATCTAAGGCTAAGCTTACGACCGGTGATGCAACATACGAGTACGTGTGTTTTTCCTTTACCTGATTGAATACCTTAAGAAGATCAATATACGAATACACATTGGCATATACCTACTATTAGTTTTATTATAATTATAATTAAAATTAGAATAAATAGGTATTCGTTTTGATTTGTAGCCAGGTATTCGTTTTTATTTATAGCTTTGTCGATTTTTTAAAAGGAAGACCCCTAAATATATAAGAAAGTTTTACCCAGTTAACTCATCGGTGCCACTGAGCGCCCGTGAGGAGGATGTGGGACTTATGAGTTACAACCATGAGTGATTCCTCAACAAACATCCATTATAATATCTACAGAGATCTACTAGTCTGAGCTAACGCGCCGAAATATGTATTAAATTATACATTTTTTTTAAGATTATTATTTTTGTGCACGAATTTAGAAATATTCATAATTGTAATTTCAAATGTGTGTGCCGACGGCGTATCCATTTGTACGATTTTTTCGAAATTTTCAACGAATATCGATTATTTTGCATATATTCAGTTTTTGTAAACTTGTGTGACCCGACCCTACTTTGAGACAAAAATGAAAAAATCGAGTTACTATATTTTGGTATTAATAAGCATACGTCTTATCACTTAACTTCTTCATAATAACACTTAACTTCTTCATAATAACACTTAACTTCTTCATAATAACACTTTCCGTAGTTATTACATTGTCTGCGTACTTGCTCAGTACTGCTGCAAGTACTGGAATGGGCACTCAACTCGTCCCCTCTTCCTGTGCAATGCCCGGCTATTTACCAATTTACGTCCACACAATGACAGATACTGTTCACGGCTTTTAAACAGCTAGTTTGGGCTCATTTCTTCGAATTCGTAGGGAGCAATGAACGTTTACCCTTGATGTTAAGATACAATCTTTAATCTCATTTTATATGGTGGGTTATATAATTGTCAGTAATTTTTGTAGCGTATATTTCTAATCTATAGTAGTTGGATTTACTAAAATTGTAATATTGAAGTTTTCAACGGGTCAAAGGAATTTAGGCCATAGTCCACCGCGCTGGGCAAGTATGAGTTGGTAGACTTCACACACCCTTCAGAGCAAGTGATTATTAATTTCTAAAACGTACATATGTTTTGAAAAATCAGATTTGCATACCCGTGATTTGCACCCCAGACCCCTCAATGAAAAGCCGAATTTCTTAACCACGAGGCAATCACTTCGATGATATACGCTCGTTAATAATTAATTAACTATCTAATGCTTGCTACCACATATCGAAAAATATTTTCACCCTTCGTCAGTTATTAATAATCAAATTTTGGTCGTTGGTAGGTAAAAATCAGATTAATCGATTAACAAGAATGGGACTTATTTATAATTATTAAATTTCCATCTTTGACAAAAATTGGATCTAATTGGAAATTTGGTCGCTTTTTACATAATCTGTAGTAGGTATATTATATAATGATAATAAACTAAGTATAGAAAAGCTAATGTACGCATAAAATGTGCGTAAACAACTAAGAACACATAAAACCGAGTAATTAGTTAAATATCCGGAAGGTATTTAACTTTATAACCGTCATTTAAGGTTTTATTTGTTCTTCAAATCAGGAAGCTTGGAAGACTTGTAATAAAGATAAAGAAAGAAATTAGTGTAAGTTCGTAATAATAATATTTTTTTCAAACCTACACCACGCTAGAAAAATAACGTGTCAAATATTGCGAACTTTTACAAGTATGCCAAAATTAGCCAATTTGATTCCATAGATAAGTATGGTTGATGGAAGTAATTGAAGGAAGCCATTAAATGGCTCAAACGGCTGACACTTCTGTCAGCCATTAATGGCTGTCACGGTGTAATTTGCACCAATGCAACATACGCAGATAAGGGTGCAAAAACACGTAATGGAAGAAAAAGTGCGGAGAAATATAATTTCATTCGTAAATTATCTAAAAAATACATTTTTAATAATTTTCAAACACAATATCGATGACAGTGACAATTTCAATTTTCAAAACTAGTTACATTTTCTTGTTAGGAGTGAGTAATCTTTACTTATGCATGTTTGATTCAAACAGTCTTATCTAGGTAGGATAGTCCAATGGTTGAAGTTGGCCTCTCAATCGATAAGTGTAAGGTTCGATTCCCTGTCCAAACAAAAATCAGATTTTTTGAATGTATGTGTCCTTTAGAAATCAAATCACTGTCTGTAATGGTGAAGGAAAACATGGTGAAAATGACAGGTCTGGCGTCTGAGAATTCTTTAAAAAAAGTTTCCAGTGGTGTATGAAGTCTGTCAATTCGCACTTGGCTTGCGCGGTGGACAATGGCCTATTTTTTAATACTAGGAGACCCTTGCCTAGTAGAAGCGGGATGGGTTGATGACTTCTCCTAGCGACCTTAAGTTGCCCAAGATTTCGGCCTTTATACAGTTTGACATTAGCATTATCAATGTCAAATACAGAATTAAGGATACAGATACAGAAATATATAATGAATAAACGTTTCCACATCATTATCGCTATGATTGTTTGTTTCATGATAATAATTGTAACACTGTTTACTTGAAATAATGATTAGCTTAAGAGGTTATAAGGTCGTGATAAACCGTCACGTTTATTCGTGATAATTAATAATTACTGGAAACCGAAGATAAGCTTCTAACTATACGCAAATAGTTGGAAGTCTATGATAAAAACTTAGTTGATATCTTGTTTGGCATTCAAGAATATGCGGTAACACGACAACTTTTATATTTTAACGTTGTTTTTATAAAATGAGTGTGAGGTATATAAAGTAGTTGGGTAGTTAGGTCAGGTTACATAATAAGCAGTAGATAAAAATAAGATATGTCAGTAATTATGAACTTTAAGAAATTCAATGTTTCGTTGCCGATAGTTTAAAAATAAATGATCTGAATGAATACCATTTAAATTGATATTGAGCTAAATCTCGCCACATCTACCAATTCGCACTTGGCCAGCGCGGTGGACTATGGCCTAATCCATCTCATTCGGAGAGGAGACCCGTGCCCAGCAGTGGGACAGTAATGAGTTGATGATGACGATTGCGACGCCATACTCTTGTTTGTAGAGAGTTTGTTGTGTTGAGCTGAGAGGATTGGTGTTTAATAACTGTATGTAGGTAATAATTTTGGATGTAGCGGATACAAACATGATGCTGATCATTTATAAACAAATATTTTCCAGGTGTGCTGGCCGAGTACCAGGTGACCGATGAACAAAGGAATCAAGTAAAGGAAATGATCAAGCAGGCCTGCACCAAAAATGGCGCTGCGGACAAAGTTGGAGAAGTAGAGGTATTTATTTACCTTTTTAAGCTGTTCTTTAACTAGTTCGATTAGATATCGAGGGTAAAAATCTTGCAACTGAATTTGTAACCAGGAGACTCAAAGTAATAAATCTGAAATTTTGCTTTAACTTTGGATGACAATGCATGATAGGTTTCAGTGATGTTTTTAAGTCAAAGGCAAAAAGGCAAGCTTTAAGTCGCACAGGAGCGTGCAGTCAATCTGAAAGTAAGTGGCAAGTGCCTGCCATGGACATCTATAATCTATCTCAAATATGATTATGAAGTAAGTCATAGATGCTGCTACCCTTTAGGATGCTGTGACATCAGCATCTAAAGGTCTACATTGGAACGTCTCGGGTAGATTTCTACTTCTCTTACTACTTTATCAATTCATGCATGCGAGTGGGAAACGCGTGCGAGTTGTATTATTGCGTGATACGAAAAAGTCCTTTTGAACCTTATTCATATTCATATTCATACTCATTTATTTGCTTTTAAATGTGGTACAATGTGGGTTGGTAGGAGTATTACAATTTTTCTCACACTTAGCATCAGGGAAGCATGCAAAATTTTAAAATTTCATTATAATTATATTAATAATGATTACATTTCATTTAATTATACAATATAGATTATAGTGTTTACTTCATGAGAACAATTTAATTTACTTTATTTATTAACAACTTAATTTGAAAGCACTAAAATTAAGCATTACTTACTATTCTAATAGATACAAAAAAAAATTGAGTACAATTAATACGTAGGATCTTTAAATAATAAACATTGCTATTACTAATATACATTTTTTATTAATAGGAGAAAATCAAAGGTTTCGTCGAATGCGTGAAAAGTCTCTTCGATGCTGAAGTCGTCAAGAAGGAAATCGAGGACGCCAAGCCCAACGGCTCTCTGGATGAAGTATTCAAGAAGTAAGTTATTTCAATTCATTACTATTCTCAGCTCTCAGAATTTGAAGGTGATGAGAACCATTTGTTGACTCCGGGAGCCACACGACCGAACCTATTTCTGTCTAATAACAGCAGTGTTAAGCTCTGCTGTGTTCCGGTTAAACAAGTGTGTTTAGCAAGTATACTTATCTGAGGCGGTCTATCTTAGCCCTCAGGGGTAGGAACGCATTTGATGCCAGCATTAGGTGGGAATCTAATATCAACTGAGCTTAATTTCATAGGTAGCAATAGCCACCTACCATCAGATGTACTAAATGTGATTTGCTAGTTGAATAATTATTGTAAAAAATAAAGTGTTATTTAAATTTATTTTCTCATTTCCAGGTACTGTGCCAAGTCTCCCCAACTGAAGACCTGCATCCACTCCCTGACGTCCGGCGTCACCCCCTGCCTGGACTCGTCCGTTCGGGAGCACATCGGAGCCGCCGACAACGCCACCGATCAGCTCATCGACTTCATCTGTTACAAGGACGGAGACAGAATCGCTTGTAAGATAATATTGATTTACTCTGTAAAGTTGGTAGAATAAAAAGAGTTCGAAGAGAGGTGTACAATCAGCATACCTGTTTTTTATAATATAGGAGCAGACGGGCATGCAGTACAACTGATGGTAAGTGGCCACTGCCGCCCATGGTCATCCATGACCCCAGATAAGATTCCCATCCGAGGTCGGCCACAGATGCGCCTCTACCCCGGAGGGCAGAGTTGGAAGGGTTCGGAAAATTATGTTTCTCCCTTACCACACCCTTCAAACCAGAATACAGCAGAGCTTAACACTGCTGTTATTGGACATAAATGCGGCGGCGGTGCCGTTAGCAATGCTTAGATGTAGGCTGGCTTACAAAATATGAATTTAAGCATCTTAGTCTTTAGAAGAAGCAATTCATGTGTGGTTGACTTATAATGTGAAAGGTTGGTTATAGCAACTGCAATAAACCGTACAAGATTCAGGAGCAAATGAGATTGCAATCTACCTGATGTGTTCACTGCCACCCCTGGATATGTGTATTTGTCTAACCAATTAAAACAGTTTTTCCTTGAAGCAAATCACATATGTGTTGGTACTCCTAGGGGTTAAGGTGGTCACCTCATATGAAAGTCAGTCGTCATCCACTCCTTTCTACCGAAATGCAAAACTGCTTCACGTTAGAAATAGATGTGGCCTCATACCCGAAATCAAAACATATTAGCACTTCTAAATTCGAATCGCAGTAAATTGGTAGCGTCTGTCTACTCAAGTACTGATCCATATCTGTCCCAATGAGTATAGCACTATTTTCAAAAAGACAAATATGTAATCCATGTCAGAATCCTAATCGTTATGATTTTGCTCCAGTGTTCATCGCTGAGGGTGGCCCTGAGTGTTTCCAGGAGAAGGCTAACTCAATCCGGGAGTGCGGCATGAAATTCAAGGAGAGCGTAGGCTCAGTCGAGAATGCCAAGAGCCTGAGTTCTCAGGTAACAAATAGATAATTATTGCCTCATTCGGCATCGGTTGAATAACGCTTCACATATAGACATTTTTGGACGCGAATTTTATAAAGACGTAAAACGTAAGCAGTTTTTTGCTGATTCGACACTTTGTGACTGAGCGAGGTTCTACCTTCCTGGGCTAAGCATTTCAATATCAGTATAACAGAAACGAGATACGGTAACTTTGTGTTGCGGCCGTGTTGACAAAAAGTATGGCAACAATGTTTTTATATCGATATATTAGATGTCGTTGGATTCGTTTAAATTGTACGAGTCACATAGGCTACAACACATTCCTTTTTGGAGTTTTTGGAGTTTACTCCTTAAGAAACGATTTGAGTTATAAGGCCCGGTACGGAAATTTTATGAGGAGTAAAATCAAGTGTAACACGAAAAGTTGAGGCGTTACGTAGAAAGAGACAAACATATATATCCACACTTTACGCGCAACACCAGTGAAGTCACTGAATAGAAATGTCATAATTTTATTTTTTACAATAAAAATAATTAGCAATATATAAAACATTAAAACGTCATTATCTAATTTGTTTACATTTTTGCATAAATTAAGTTATAGGTTTGATCATTTATAAACACTGTGAAAAATATGAACATTGGCGCCATAATATGATTAACAATCTTTTATGAACGTTTTTAAAGAAGAGTAACATATAAAATCAGTAAGCAATTGAATAAGATATAATATTAGCAAAATAAGTTTTTAACATAAAGAGGCTTTTGTAATCTACTGATATATTAATTTAACTTATAAAAATGGATGCATTATTGATCAGCACCATCTATCAACGATAAACGGGCAAAATCAAAACAGTATTATTTAATATTTATTACAGAATTATTGCTAATGAATTATGTTCAAAATAAGTTATATAAAATTAGCAATACGTTTTAAATGAATTCTAGAATTATAAAACATTCAGAAACAATCCAAATTACATATAATAACATGTTTATTGAGTCTCATATAAATTGCATCCGTAAATTGCAACAAGGATATTTTATAGATGGCAAAGAAATTATAATTATTAAGTTTTAAGTTATAAAACGTTTAACATTGTTTTAAATATAAATAATTATATTATATTAAAATTTACTTTAATATAAACAATTATATTAAGTTACCATTATAATATTTGGAACCAAAATACATAGATTGATAAACTTGCAAACTTACAATTTATAAAACTTGCCACTAGATGGCGATATTATACCCATGCGCCCATATATACATCTATATACAACGTACATAAACAGCAACCTAACCATCAAGTTTTAATGTTTTGATTTTAAAGTTTTCTTGTACTTCTATGCATTGATACGTGTATTTTTATGTACTATTAAATAAATCATCAAGTGATTAAACTTGAAAAAATATTTGAAAATATGCAAGAAATTGATTTAGATGATAATGAAGAAGAATCCAAAAAACACATGGATGCGGTTAATTGGTAAGCTTATCGCTTACATTTATGAATAATATACATTTTAAATACGAACAGCTAGATCTTTTATTTAGTGTTTTTATTATTTATATTATTTTGTAACATACTTTATGTAATACGCATTATTGAAGTAATATAAATAATCCGAATAATTACAGATATATGTTTGTTTCTCTTATCATTTTAGCAGATGCGTTCATTTACCCTTTTTTTCTATTCGATTATATCATAATTATCGTTCGTAAGGAGTAAACTCCAATCGTGCGTCGTAGCTGAAACACGCACACTTTTTTTTTTTTAATTGCAGTAGTTGGATTTTTTTTGGGTAATTATGCAGTTTGGTTACTTTTGCGAAAATCAATGCAATATTTTTTTTTTAGCGTGTGTGGCTTCAATTAGTCACCATTGATGATATTCCGTCGGGGGAGACTAACATTGCATAATTACCTTTTTTTCACCCTTTTTAGTGATGACATACAAAAGTCTATATTAATATAATATAAAATTGTATAAACGTGATCATGAATAAAGGTAAGGTCTGGATTGAACCCACCCGCTCGCAGGGCGCTCCCGCGCCCTGCTCGCTTAGTTTTATATTGTCTTATATGTTCCAACCTAACCTAACCAATTCAATAGGAAATGTTAATCTCCCCCGACGGAATATCATCAATGGTGACTAATTGAAGCCACACATGCTAAAAAAAAAATTATTGCATTGATTTTCGCAAAAGTAACCAAACTGCATAATTACCTTTTTTGTAATAATTACTAGTAAAACAACATTAACAACTATTTTTAATAAGGTTTCCAGACAGCGATTATTATGATATAATAATATTTATAATGTTAAACAGGAGCAATGCAAGTTATTCGACGAACTCACCTCATGTGTGGTGAACGCCCTCGAGGGTTGCTCGACGCCAACCCCCGCCAACATGGCGGAATCCCTCTTCAGATACGTCCGCAACGGTACTCCATGCAAGAAGGTAATTATAATATCACTTTATAATGCAGACATGTTTTATGATTCGATGACGGGGATTGGAATTCGAGAAAACAATTTATATGCGTGCGCGCGACACGTCCGTCTCTCACCGCTACCGAAGTAGGACTGACTCGTGTCGACCGGCGGGTTGCAATCTCACATTTATACAAACGGGGGGTAGCTTATATCTTATTATATAAATGGTTATTATACCATATGAATAAAGTGTGATACAATATAAGACGCTGTCGTCAACCCTGTACTGTCCTACTACAGGACACGAGTCTCTCAAATAGGTATATAAAGCCTTGGACCAACATGCTAACCAAGTAGGTACGGATTGGTTAGATCTCACAAACCCTTAAAAACTGTTTTTGTTTAAAAAGGTCTCAAAATGTCATAGAGCCATTACGGTTATATTATACCAATTTATTGTTACATTTTGTAAGTATACATGAAATATGAAAAAGTATTCGCATTTCTCCGGGACGTCGTACGCGTAAATAAATAGAATGAAACACATTTGTAATTTGTAATGTAATGTCTATTGCAGAACTGATGTCTTCTGGGTGAAAGTTGAAAGTGAAGATCTGACTCAAGTGCCATTAAAATAATATGTATACAATAAATATATAAATGAATGGGTAGTGTTTTATTTTCCAACCGCCCCAATCCTACATGACGCTCCCACGGCACCGGGTACCTTTCGAAGCTTTTCCTCTCATTAACAAAGGCAAAACGTTTCACAGATTCATTGTTAATAACAGACGTAAAAAAAAGTTCAATACATTACTTCAATGCTGTGTATCCGATACATTTAAAACGATCATGTAAAAGTGAGGACATCAAATTAGGTCGGCCTGACAGTTTTACCGACGCCGTCTTAGATATCGATGTTCATATTGACACTGTATGACTTTAAATCTGTCCATCTAACCCAATGTTACGTAGTATATATTAATTAATCTGTGCCTAATGTGAACAACCCCGTAGAACGACCCGCTTTAGTCGCTTAGTGTGAACAACCACATTTGTTAGTCGACAAAACGTAAAACCGTCGGCCCAACCTAATGTGAACTAGCGCTGACGGTCGGACTGCCATAGACTAGAAATCATAATATTATTTGTACAATAAGGTTCATAATGTAGTTTTTATTCAAAAAAATGTAAGATAATCTGTGAGCTTACTTACCACAGATTAACCCTTACATCATTTCATAACTGACAAGTTACGATGGTACGATAATTTCCAAAATTTTTAGTGATATAAATTTTTGACTAGAAATTATGAGTGGGAAATATGTAAAATGGGTTTAAATTACTAAAATACATTTAAAGCGTCTTTAATTGAAAGACGCATATAACTTTGTTAATCGTTTCGAAATGGAGTCAGTATTTGCAAAAGGAGATAGAGGCGCGGAAAAATATTTCGGTAAAGAATTGTTTGATGAAAGGCATCCAAATAAGAGAAAAGCTAAAAAAATTCAGAAAGATGTGATTCGTCATAATACTGGTATCGCTCCTCCAGCTTACGAAATAGCTTCAGTACACACAGGACCAATGAAACGTTTTGAAATTGCACCAGACTCCACTGATACGACCCATAAAGAACGTCGAAATATAAAGAAACGAGGTAAAAAAGTTATATTTGATCTTTGTAAATGTGAACATAAGTTAGACGAAAGTTACAATGGAAAATATTCACCTAAAACATGGGATTCACTCACAAAGTACTATGGAAATATTGATACTACTAAAGTATGGAATTCTAAAAATGAAATAATAAACGTCCATACAGGAAAATATAAGAAAAAAACAACTAAAGATAATTTTGAAACTAATGATGAGTTTAATGATAATAAAAAAGGAAATAATCGTAAAACAAACTCTAAATCTCGTAAGAATCATAATGAGGATCCTAAAAAACAAAGTATATTAAATGAAGAGGACCAAAATAGAAAACTAGCTAATCAGAAACCTAATGGTACATCTGTTATTAGTTTGTTCAGAAATAATAATAAAAATCGAAGGGTCACTAACCCACAATATGATCAAAACAAACGATTTTCTACCATCACTACCGCTGAAAAACTCTGCAATGAGGGCCTATGTAAAGAAGCTGCAAAAGCCAAAAATAAAGATTTCCTTTGTAAATGTGTTAGTAAAAAAAGGGAACCAGTAATTGTTACAAAAGATTGCACAGAAGCTACATGCAAAGTATCAAAAAGTGTATCACGTATAAATAGCGTCGTAAAACTTAAGGACAAATTTTTATGTATATGTCAGAAATATTCACAAAAAATTATAAATTTAAAACCTAACCATCCTAACACATGCGAAGAAGGTGTATGTCGTAAGGCGGCTCTTAATCATAAATATGATTTTAATTGTAAGTGTGACAGAAATCATACAAACAATGAATGTACTGATAAAACATGCGGCAAAGATCCAAAAACAAATGGTATGGATTTAGGAAAAGATGATCAATCATTATCAAAAAGAATGCCATTTAGCTTACAAAACATTTCTGGAAAGCTTGGATTATTACAAAATGTATTTAAACACAGAAAAACGGTTGATAGTAATATAATCGCTCTGGAAAACGTAAGTGAACAGACTGGAGAACCATTTTTTGAAGTTCATGTTGATCCACGAGACATGTCTGTATCAAATCCCTTAGAAATCAGGGAAAACGTACTAAAATATGGAAAACGCGGATGGAATGACCTAAAATGTGTATGCCCTTCACGAGGTAGATTGAAAAGCGGTGAAGTATGTACTTCTGGCGTTTGTAAAAAGGCATATAAAAATAAGCAGACTAATTTTAAATGTTGGTGCGATAAAAGATTAACGGAATGCGGAGACACCACGTGTGGCGAGGTTAATGTAAATATAAGACACATGCGCAAGAAAACAAAAAACAGCAAAGGAATAATCATTCCAACAAGTAACAAACCAACGTTAGAGGTAAAGTTAGATAGAGATAAAATGTCTCTTGTAAATCCTATGGAAGTAGAAGAAAAAATGCTAAATAGTTTGAGAGTCGACGACGTTTGTTTTTCTGGCATTTGTAGAAACAATCAAAAAGACGGCGCACCGCATTTTTGCAAGTGCATTAATAGGAAAATGTTGTCAGATATAACTGAATGCGCAGAAGATACGTGCACAGGGGCTTATCGAAAGAAAAAATGGAGCAAATCAGAAAGGTGGTCATTTCGAAATAGAAACGGTAATCAGAACAGGCCTAGAAGAAGTTCATTTTATGATATAGGCCCAAATAAATTATGTAGAGGAAGAATATGTTCAAAATCTGATACATTACACAAAAATAGGAACACTTTTAATTTAAACAGCACAGGAGTTAAACACAAAAATTATTCTTCGCCTTTAAAAGGTATTCAGTACAATCTTTTACAATTATTGTGATTGATCCATTGTTACCCATACATGTATATGTCATTGTTGTTACCCACTACTTCAAACTTGTCTCTCAGGCATAGAAAGTTCCTGAAAAGACGTTTTTCATAATTTTATTTAAAACTGCTGACATTAGGCAGAAATAGGTTTGGCGGTGGTGCCGCCGGAGACGAACCACAGAGGGTTCTACCTTCAAAAATTGAAATTATTTGTTTGTAATGCCCTGATTTAGTTCGTTCTATCGTACCTCTTCCTATTGTCACTGACCATCCAGTTGAGTGATGAATCAGCATAAATATTGTATTAGTCATATATTTATTTACGTTTTTTATATATATTTTTTATAATATTTAAATTAGCTAAGAATAATATATATAATTTAGTTTAGAATGTTGTTTATGTACATAAGTTTTATAAAATGTAAATATTTATGAGTACAACATATTAAAATGGAAATCTTAACGTATAATACCTTAATAATAAGGTATAAATCTCATTAGAATTTTTTATAACTACTTAATTAATTTTATGAAACTAGTGTGTCAATTTGTTAATTTTTAACAATTTAAAATACTGTTTGAGAGGGTATGGGACGACAAGGTGTTTCAAATTAGTCCTTATGCATAGGAATTTTGTTAAATAAATAACTTTTAAAACGTCATTTTTTCATAATTACAGATAACAATAACATAAATTTGGTTAATAGGAACCAAACTTCTTTGCAAGGAACGAATCACGATAACCTAGACAATGATTTAACTGAAAATAATACTATGTATCAACCACGTAAGACTGCAGCAACTATAACATGTACATGTAGACACACATGTGAATGTAATATAGATGACCCTCAAAGAGATTTAGACGAACTTAAAATAAAAGACAAAATGGAAAGAAAGAAGTATATGAAAAAGATGCGCAATAAAAAAAGAAGTCATAAAATGTCCATCAAGGAAATGAAACGTAGAGCAAAACTTGATAGGAAAAAGGAGAAACAAGCGGTAAAGGAAAGGTTAAGAGAAATAAAAGAAATGCAGAAGAAAATGAAAGAAGAACCATTAGATACTAATTTTTGTACGGCGTTCCTACTTGGAATACTTAAAATTGTACTAAGGGCCGGAATATTTTTCGTTTCAATTATAATCTCAATTATAACAAATCCAAGAGGAAGTTTCTGGTATGTAAGGGATAGAGTTATGGATCCTCAAGGGTCATATAAGAAATTCAAAAAGTTCTTTAGTGACGCGATATTGATTAAAAAGTTACAAATAGCACAAACCATTCGAGGGTCAGATACCTTGACCATTCTTGCTGATGAATTTTTAGATAGTCCATTTTATCAGTCTTTTGCTGATAAGGGTAAAACAAGGAAAGATCAAATGCAGTTCGACCAGAAGAGTAAAGCGAGAAAGAGAAGAATAAGAAAACGTGAGCAACAAGCTATTTACAGTTGTAGACATAATCTTTTGACGACGTTAAGAAAAACCCCCTGTCTATGGGTATATCATATTTGCCCGAATTTTTATCCTCAGTGTTTGAGCTTATTAGCGTTTATGCGAAACTTTAGTCATATAATGATGTTTTTAGTAGCATTTACGTGTTGGACGCCGTGTATTCTCTCTTTTGAGCTGTGTCGTGCTATTTTGTGTTGTTTTATGTGTACAAACTAATTTTAAGATCTTGTCCTAGTACTTTTAATTACATTGTCATTAAAATATTTTGTGAAGTGAACAATCTTTTAATTTACAGAAGAGAAATTTCGTGTGTATAGAAAATTCTGTGCATAGAAATAAATTAAAATAAATATGAAGAATTACTTAATTATATGAGGATTCATATAAGAATGTATTCTTAAAAATGCCTTTTTTAATTTTGTCATTTATGAGCCTTATAGTTTTTTTATAAGCCAAACCTTTCGATATCACAGTTACACAATTTGTTTTAAGATAGATTTTTTGAACTGCAGCTCTATAAAGAAAATCTTATTTCAACTAATTTGGTCTCATAATTCTATTCAGGATTTTCGTCAGTATTCCATCCGCGCACGTAAATCAATAAATACATTTAAAAATATCGATTTCTCATTAACATTTATTACTCTATTTAATAATAAACGGGTTCAGTTATACAATTTATTCGATTTAAAACATCAAAAAAGCCACGTTCTACACAATTCTATAGTTAATATACACGGGCACAACAATACACACGCACACAATACCAGTGCTAGACGCGTCAGTTGTTGTCTAATATAATTATAATCAAAGTATTTATTACACGTGAAAGATTTTATTAATTCTTTTTCGTAATCAGTGTAAAAATTCTCTTTCTTGGAGTTCCTTTGCCGAGCATTTGAGTGATTCATAAGTTTTTTGTATAGATATTTTAATCCATTTTTCATAAGATTAATACTGAAAACTGCCGCATCGCACAAATTATGATAAAAACCTTTCTTCTTGGGACAATCACATGTCGCAATTTTTCGTTTACCATGACTTTTAAAGAATTTTGAGCCCTGACTGTCTCTATATTCATGAATGGAATTATCGTCTTTATTTTTGTACGATTTCAAATCTTTTTGATAGACTGGTTGCTGATTAAATTCTGTTAATCGGCCATATGGAGAATGATTCCTTCTAAACATATTAAAGTTGTGTCCTAGTGGCAATCCTAATATTTTCTTGGGCTTATTGTAACTTTTGTTCCGGGCTTTACCTTTTCTCCTTATTGATCCAGTGCTTTCATATGGATGGATAGATCGACTTTTTCCATTTAATTTTTGAATATCATTGTAATAATTTATATTTCTAGCTTCTTTCCTTTTAAGTGATTCTCTATTTTCTAACCAATCGTCTGAGTCATCTTCAAAATATTTTATTTTATTGTGTTTATTATTTTCATATCTTTTGTTTTGGAGATTTTGATATCTTCGTGCTGATTCTGTGTCTTCTAACCAGTCCCTTCTGTCATCTTCTGTATCATTTATTATTTTATGTTTATTGCCCTTATAAATTTTCCTTTTGAATGCGCCTCTTCGTATTACTGGTTGTGTATTTTCTAACCCATCATCAGAGTTCCCTTCGGCATATTTAAGTTTCTTATCGCTATTGTAACTTTTGCTTCGGGGGTCCTGTAGCCTTTTTACTGATTCTGCGTATTCTAACCAGTCATCTGAGTCCTCTTCCGCGTATTTAATTTTTTTTCGTTTTTTGTTATCGTAATTTTTGCTTCGGGGGATTTGGTGCTTCCTAACTGATTCTGTGTTTTCTAACCAATCCTGTCTGTCACCGTCAGTATGGTATATTTTTTTACGCTTACTTATTCTTTTTGGTGATTCTGCATTTTCTAACCAATGGTCTGGGTCCTCATCAGTGTATTTAATTTTTTTTCGTTTTTTGTTATCGTATTTTTTTCTTTGGGGGATTTGGTGCTTTCTAACTGATTCTGTGTTGTCTAACCAATCCTCTCTGTCACCGTCAGTATGGTATATTTTTTTACGCTTACTTAATCTTTTTGGTGATTTTGCATTTTCTAACCAATCGTCTGGGTCCTCATCAGTATATTTAATTTTCTTGCGTTTATCATTTTCATAAATTTTTCTTTGAGGATTTCGGTTTTTTCTTGAAGTTTTTTTATCCCTATCTAACCAGTTCTCTATATCGTCTTCAGTATCATATTTCTTTTTATTTTTATTACCCTTATTAATTTTATTTCGGAGCGTGCCTCTTCGTTTTATTGGTTCTATGTTTTCTGACCAATCGTTTGAGTTTTCTTCTGTATATTTTATTTTACTGTGCTTATCGTTATCATAGCTTTCGCTTCTGCGGTCTTTGTGTCTTCTTACTGGTTCTGTATATTTAAGCCAGTCCCTTCGGTCATCTTCAGTATCATATATTCTTTCAGGCTCATTGATATTATTAATTTTCCTTTCAAAGGTGCCTCTTCGTTTTAGTGGTTCTGTATTTTCTGACCAATCGTCTGAATTTTCTTCAGTATATTTAATTTTCTTGTGCTTATCGTTATCATAATTTTCGCTTCTGGGGTCTTTGTCCCTTCTTACTGGTTCTGTATATTTCTCTGTTCTGTTAATTTTCCTTTCAAAGGTGCCTCTTCGTTTTAGTGGTTCTATATTTTCTAACCAATTGTCTGGGTCCTCGTCATTGTATTTTATTTTTTTATGTTTATTATTATCATTACTTTTGCTGCGGGTTTCGTGATTCGTCGAGGTTTCGTGTTTTCTTACTGGTTCTGTATTTTCTAACCAGTCCCCTCTGTTATCATCAATATTATGTAACTTTTTACGCTTATTGCCGTTATACATTTTATTTCGGGAGATGTGTCTTATTTTTTGTGATTCTGCATTTTCTAACCGATCGTCTGGGTCATCTTCAGTATATTTAATTTTCTTGTGTTTATCTTTGTCATAACTTTTTCTTTGAGGGTTTCGGCTTTTTCTTATAGTTTTTAAATCTTCTAACCAGCTCCTGCTATCGTGTTTAGTATCATATATATTTTTATTCTTATTACTCTTATACATTTTATTTAGGAGAGTACCTCTTCTTTTCTTTAGTGGTTCTGTGTTTTTTAAACGATGGCCTGAGTCGTTTTCAGAATATTTTATTTTTCTGCGTTTATTACTGTCATTAAGTATTTTCTGGGGATCTTCATTTCTTCGATCTCTTGAGTACTTTTTAAGATTATTTTTCTTGTTATTATGTTTATCGTTATTATGTTCAGGATTGTATTTTCGTTTTATTCGTTCTGTATTTTCTATTCCATCGCCTGATTCATGGGTATATTTAATTTTTGGAGTCTTTGATTTATTTCGAGATTTTCCCATCCTTGTCATTGAACCTATGTTTTCTAACCCATTCTCAGACTTTTCTTTAGTTTTAAATATTTTCTTTAGCCTAGTGCCGATATTAATTTTCTTTTTATTTTGATAATTGTCTTTGATAAGTGGTTCTGAATATTTTGACCAGCCCTCTGAGTTCTCTGTAATTTTATTATGCTTAATATCGTAATAGCTTTTGTTGCGGATTTTTTTTAGTTTTCTCATCAATCCTCCTGAGACTTTTTTACTATGATATAATTTCTTTGGTTTACTGTCGTTATAACTTTTGGTAGAGGTTTTTTCTTTGTTTCTTTTTAATTCTGTTATTTCTAACAAACCTCTAGAGCCTATCTGGGGGTAATTTATTTTCTTTCGTTTATTTCGGAATTCTTTATTTCTTCCAACTGACACAGTATTTTCTGAAAGGTCTTCAATGTCTTCTCTATTACGATACATTTTATCTCGCACATTCTTATTGTTTTTACTTTGGAAATAACCTGTTCTACCTGCTGATTGTGTTTTTTCTAACCAATCACCTGATTCCCGCTTACTTAAATTATTGTGATAAGGCGCAGACATTTCTCTAGGCCTACAACGGCATAACCTTTTAATTCGGTGTTTTGGTAACGTTACATTGATATCTGATTTCGTACATTCACAAGATACAAAACCATAATTTTCTTTTCGTGTTTCTACATTTTTACGCCAGTTATTTAGTGAAAAATGGCGAGGCGGTATATTCTTTCGCTTTTCTAACGGATTATTATAATAATCTGAGATAACATGTTTATTTCCATTAAGATCCGACTTTACAGATCTTAAATTCATTAAAACACTCTTATTACTTTTGCTGTCTGAATTTGTACTTTTAGCGTTTACAGGGAAATTTAATGTGTGGAAGTGTGGTTCTCTTGCTTTACTATTTGCTTGTTTTAAAGTATTTTTATCTGCGTTAAAATGTTTGTTTCCATAAAAATCCGACTTTACAGATCTTAATGTCATTAAATTACGCTTAAGTTTCATACTCTTGTCACTATAATTAATTTCGTTAGGAATGTTACTAATATTTTCAAGAAGACGCAATTTATTTCCTGCGTTTATGTTTTCGAAGTGCTTGTCTGATGTTGACTCTTTCGGTACAACTTGAACATTTGCCTGATTTTGGCGGTTTTTTTTAATATCTTTTGGATCTTTTTTGTACAAAGTATTAAAAGGTTTCAATAATGTCTTATTATTGTTATTGCCTTTATTCAGATATTTTTGAACTCCAACAGATTTAGTTACAAAATGTGGTTTCGTTTGGACCGACTTAGACATATTTTTATTCATATCCGTTTGGGTTTTATTGTTTATGCCTCGATTAGTTTCGGTAGATATTCCTCTATTTTTAGAAATGACTTTCTCTTTTTGAGGTTTGACTTTTGTCTTATAATTTACGCGAGTATCGAGCACAGTACTTTTGTTTAATAAGTTTGCCTTCGCATATTTCGTTTGCTGAGATCTAGACCTGGTCTTCCTAACTTCACTGAAAGCTATCTTATGTGCTCTTCCCGCTATTTTTGGCAGAACTCTAAAAGAGAATGCGAGTCTACATGGACACAGTGCTGTTTGTACTCCTTGATTTTGTAGAATACGATTTAGCGGAATACCAAAGTTGTTATCGATATTATTCTGATCATCATCTTCTATTGTCTCGCTAGATTTATTTATTTTTTTTGTTTCTTGTTCCGGTGTGTTATCCTCTGATGTTACCTGTTCATAGTTTGTTTCTGGAAGTTGTAATATTGGTACTTCTATGTAACTTAAACTTTTTTCTTTATTGGCATTGATTAATAAATTGTATTCAGATTCTGTACAGTTTGGGTCATGTATACTGAGACATTTTACTTTGCTGATTTCTGGCTCAGATGCATGACTCTCTTTGAAATAATATACGTAGAAATTCTTATACATTTTTAAACATGCAGTTGTCTCTCCCTCACGACTATTACTTAAATGTACGCTTGTTTCTGAATCGCTCACTGTCGCATTATTGTTTACACCGAGTGGTCTGGTATTATTGGTTGATTTGTTACCCATAGTTCCATATGATATAGGCAGAAATTTTAAGCCAACAACGACTTTCTTCAACAAGGTGATGGGATTTTCTATTATATGTGTTTTTGCATTATCAGCCGGATCCATGTCGTATGTAATTTCTTATTATATATTTGCTGAATATTAACGAACTGTACTTTTCCTCAGTATTGGTTCATATTTTTGTAGATATCTCAATAATTGTTTCATTGACAATTAATACCAGTAATTACTACCTATAATTTGTCCAAGTTTGTAGGTATACGTGGTAGGCAACAAAAACTTTGTTTAGTATTGAATAGTCGAATAGTAGAGTATTCTTTCTCACCATCAGGGCATTTATAAAAAAATAGCAGTTTTAGAGATCAATACAATTATTCAAGACGATGCCAGAATGAAAATGATTAATAAACTTAACATCTATGATATTATTATATCTAAATGATAGATATATTACCATTCTCGATTTTCCATGAGCAAACAAGATAAATAAGATACATTTACTTCCAAAAGTAACTTAATATTAGTTTCATTACAACTAAATACTAAAGTCTATAAAAATCTGTCATCAGTGAAAGTACCTATACTTCAAAGTTCCAAACAATTTTTACTTCAAGACCATAGACTATTAATTTACATTATGTTTAAGATATGTATGATTTATATTGATATGTATGTATTGTTGTTAAACTTAAATAAAATATACTATTTTTTATATTTTTAATAAAATAATACTATTTTTTAAAGAAATTTTAATACTTAATGCACGATATTTTTAAATTAAATTTTTTTGTACAAAATTCACAAAAACGCCATATGTCCGAATGAAAATAATTTCCACTTTTTACTACAAACTGTAGATTACAAATTACATTGCAAAATACATCATGCCCACAGCTAAGGTCCCCCAGACAAATATCAACTGCATGTAGGTGTATCCGGAAAAAGAAAGTGGCGGTGGTCACACTTATAACTATGAGGTAAAAGTAGTCATAGAAATGAAAATTGTTTGGTTTAATTTTAGGTGCTTACTTCAGAGTTCAGTGTAATGGGATTTTTATAGTAAGACGACAAATATATCTAAACAGTTTGTTTATTCAAGATATAAATGAAGAATGATCAACATATCGGCCATTTGACACACCATTTTCAAGTATATGTAACAATTTATGTTTAGGCTCTTGTGAACCAGTTTCATTTATCCGACTATCATTTTTATGCTTACTTATTTCTTTACTACTCTTATTTTCAAGCTTAGTTGTTTTAACATCATATGTTTCCTTTGAGAAGCTACCATTTTTAATATTTTCCGCCTCTGTATAAGTATCGCTATCATTATGACTATTTTCACTAGAAGCATTTTTTTCAAAAGCCATGATATCACTATTATTAAGTTGATCAAAGTAGGCAAGATTTAATTCTTCATTTATATTAAGTAAATTTTCGTCAGTATCATCAAGCAAGTGTCTTAGTTTACTTTCATTTGTAAATTCTTCTTTTGTACTTTTATTGGTGTATCCTTTATAATTTCTAAATATGCTGCATGGTATATTGATATCGAATTTGTGAAACAGATCTTCAATCCAGGTTGTGTAGAATAAAATTATAATAATGATTGAAATTATAATTAACACAAGCGTGCATCCACCGCAGGTAGAGTGTGTGGCAGGATAGCATCCACTCTTACATAACAAGTTGGAATTATAATATTGTTGTACGCAGCAATACGCCAAACAGACGGGCAGTAGTGAAAGGAACTGAAAGCAAGTAGAAATGTAATTGTGGATCGCGTGAATCACTATCCTTATAATATCTTCAGTCGCAAACACAAGCAACATTATAAGTCTTGATATCGTTTGCAGAGTGCACATTATTGTCATGTGTATTGTGAAACACATCTTGCTATTCAGACACTTTCACAATGTTGGATTTAATACATTTTTTGCAATTTTTGTTTTACTTTTTCGTTTTTTTTAGATTTTTCGCATTTCCGATAAAAATTGACTACAGCATGAATGACAATTAAATTTTTATAATGTAGTAAAATCCTCGGTGACGTATGTCTTACGAAGTTATTGGATAATCGAAAACAATCATTCAATTTTCACAAATCTATGCTACCCAATGTTATTTTAAGTTTAATCAAGTTTTAAGAATTAATAGAAAAATAAGCACTTTATTGTAATTACATTTATGAATTTGGATACTAAATTACTATCACATAGTTAATAACCAGTGGATAGGTGACCATCGTGTACAATTCTTCTGACAATAAGAAAAATAATTACGCTGTGCTGTCAATCTCAACTCATATTTTTAAATAATAATGCAATAATTATATTCTGTTTGATTTTTAGCTGTTATTTTAAAATTAAGGCTTAAATATAAATAACAAAAAGGCACGAATGGTAATATTTGTTTTAAATACTATACAGCGCTTAACTTTATCTTGTAATAACATATTTTATCTTTTCAAACTTTCATCACAGAAAATTATCGAAGATGTGTCGAACGGTGCACGCTGTGTTGTCCACCGGAATATGCGGGATTCAAATGCTGGTGCGGGTCTTTATGACCATCATCCTAATGATAGAGAACGTGATACGAATGGTTCTGCAGACGTTGTACAACTTCATATCGTTTCTGCTTCAAATGCTATCACTGATTCCGATCTGTGTGGTGTTCCTGCTTACAGCGAGGCTGAAGTGCTTTATGTGCGGAGGCGGTGGACCCTGCCCAGTGAACAGAGGTGGTGCGTGTGACTGTATCATGTCCGCTTTAGCTATAGTTCTACTGTTCTTCATATTCAGAGCCACGGGTGTGCTCGACAAGATCTTCTACGCTATCGGGTACGCGAGAGCCCTACCACCAGTCCCCGCTAGATTTGTCCCGACACCCGGAGATATAACAGAGTGCTCAAGAAACGATACCGACTACACAGATTTTACGATGACAACCATAGAACAAATGTTGGAAGAGTTGACCTACGAAATGACTGGAGTTTCCGACATTCCTTTCACCGATGGTTTCGAAATTTTAAGGTCTAAAAACATTAGTTGGACAACTGTACTTTACCCCATGTTATGATTAAATGTAAATTAAACATTTTATTATTATTTTGTACCTGTTTATATACAAGATGATAATAAAACTAGTTTTGTATTACATGTTGATTATCTTTTTAGAATAGATATATTGACTTAAACAGAGACTTGCAGACGAGAAACAATCATATATTGTATCTGATTTACATCTGAGCATACCTGTATTTACTGTAATGGAGATAATTACCAATCGAGAATGCAGTCCGTCTGATGGTGGTGACCCCGTCGTCCATGAACACATGTAATCATCTTATATATAAAATTCTTGTGTCACAATGTTAGTTACCGTACTCCTCGGAAACGGCTCTACCGATTTTCACCAAATTTTATACGCATATTCAGTAGGTTTGAGAATCGGCTACTATCTATTTTTCATACGCCTCAGTAATAAGGGTTGTTCACCCTTAACATTTTTTTATTTATACGCGAAAGCGCTTAACACTGCTAGTAAAGAGCAGAAATAGATGTGGCAGTGGTACCTTCGAATTGTAAACACAAATCTTAACACAAGCAAAAAGAAGTGGAAGAAAATATGTTTAATATGTTAAAGGTGGTAGAACCCTTTGTGGTTCAACTCCGGCGGCACCACCGCCACACCTATTTCTACCTAATAACAGCAGTGTTAGGCGCTGCTGTGTTCCGGTTTGAAGGGTGTGGTAAGGGAGACAGACTTTTCCGAGACGTTCCAGCTTAGTCCTCAGGGGCAGCGGCGCATCTGTGGCCCGACCTCAGGTAGGAATATCTAATCCTATCTGGGGTTGATTACAGATGTCCATGGGCGGCAGTAGCCACATCAGGTGGACTGCATGCTCGTCTGCTATTCTTATATTATAAAAAAAAAATAACCCCCACCAATAAAGAGTGAGCCCAATTAAGTAAAGGTCGTAGAACTTTTTGCGGTTCGACTCCGGCGGCACTACCGCCACGCCTATTTCTACTATACATACTACTTATAGCAGCAGTGTTAAGCGCCCCTGTATCCTGGTTTGAAGGGTGCGGTAAGAGAGACATACTTTTCCCAGGCTTTCCAGCTTAGTCCTCAGGGGTAGCGGCGCATAGGTATATCTAATCCTTCCTGAGGTTGATTAGAGATGTCCATGGGCGGCAGTAGCCACTTACCGTCAGGTGGACTGCATGCTCATCTGCTACTCAATTATTATAAAAAAAAAACAGACTAATTAGATAATTACAGAAACAAACAAACACCAAATATTTTTAAATTATAACTTTATTATATGCCACACGACAAAAATTTAATAAATAACTTTAGTTACGTTTAGTTACGTAAGGAACGAGTTTATCATCAAAATATTAAAAATAAACGTGCACTAACACACAATAACATGAAAAGCTTTGGTTATCGCGTTTCTTCGCTGTGATACTATGCGGGTGTTAAAGCGAGACAACCGTATGTTTTACAGCTTGTACGCCTGACGCATCATCAGGTCGAAGAAGCAATCGTTGTCGATGGACACGCTGATACCACTGTAGTAGTTCATGAACTCCTCGAGAGTTACCTGTAACACATTGTGGTGAATGAACATAGGACTATCGCAGAATTTGTACACAAAAATAAAATTTTCTATGGGTGGGTTGCACCGTGTAACTTTAAAGCCCTTCGTACACGGAGATACTTACAAGCTACGCGACTGAGACACCCTTCAAACCAAAACACAGCAGCGCTTAACACTGCGTAAAATAGGTGAGACATTGGTGCCGCAGTCGAAGTCGAGTTATAGGGTAGGCCTCCGACAAGGTTTTTCGACTGATTTCCAACAATAACACTTGGCGTAAGTGGCCATGAAATGTAGCCACCAATGTTAACCCCTTCAACTTTCAACCGCGCCCGACGTTGCTTAATTTTGTAAATCAGTTGACACCGAGACAAGCCGCAAAACCACGGCAGCTTCATTTAACTCAACTCTAGTATATCGCGTTAAACTTCAATTACCTTGCCATCTATAGACCCTTCATCTTCGAAGTTACCGAGGAACTTGGCCAGTATGACCTCCGCAGTTTCCTCACCACTCATGTACCTGCGAATAAAAAAGTTGTAAAAACTATAAAGTCACATAACAGTATCGATAAGAAAATTGTTAGTCAGTCTTTAATTACTTTTTTAGGGTTCCCAAATAATATATACGAAATCCTGCTACCATACTATGACTCCGCTAATGAATAGGGGTCGCCATACAAAAAACCGCCATTTTTGGATGTTTTTCGTTTTATCTTTTGAACCAAGTATTATTACAGGTAGTTAAGGCTGCTATGATAACAAATACTAAATTTAAAAAAAAATGTAAATTTGGTGGCACGGAACCACCCGTGTGCGAGTTCGCACACGGGTGGTTCCGTGCACTTGGCCAATTATATATTAAATGCTTCTGAAAATCTCCTGAATATATTATTTACCACACTCTTCAAACAGAACACCGCAGCGCTTAACACTGCTGGTATAAAGCAGAAATAGATGTGGTGGTGCTACCGCCGTAGTCGAACCACGATGGGTTCTACCACCTTCAATAAAGTTAACATACCTCGGGTGTGCTGTCACAGCGTACACTCCACGTATGTCGTCGACGGTGATCACACCATCGCCCGTCTTGTCAAGTTTCTTGAAAGCTTGCTCGACGATGGCTTTCCGAGATTCCGACATGTTGGGCTGCAATTATAATAAAATCAAATTCAGATAACATTCCTACGTGCTATAACTAAAACTCCACACCTTTTGGATCAGTAGTTGCTGAAAAAATCGCGGACATACAAGCATACATACATGGCGGTCGAAGACAACGTCCTTTTTTAAGTCGGTTAATTATTATACAAAGTTGCAATTCTAAACTTAGGTATATAACACTTCAGTTCTTCTATCAGCCACTCACAGGTCACTGCCAGCCAAAGATGTCTGTAACCAGTTTAAATAGAAAGTAAAAAAGTAATAGGGGTTCTACCTGAAGCCGATCACAGATGCGTTGCTATTTTTGAGCCTATGTCAGCCAACATCCTAACCCTTACACCGAATCGCAAGAACTTAGTAATAACGCAACCACAATACAAATATGGAAATTCCATATTTCTATTTCTACTGTGACGCAACACCTTAGAAATAGATGTGACGATGGATCAATCTACCGAGGCATTGCAAATTAATTATTAACCTGTCTAATTTCTGGTGTAGCGTAGCATATATATCTAACGAAGATGATCACTTAAGATCAATTTTCTATCCTATGTCTAAATTTAGAAATTATATAAATAATAAGATATATATGAAAAAAAATATAAATTACCCGTATTTGCTTCAGGAACTCATCAAGGCTGATCGAACCACTCTTGTCCGTATCAAACTTTTCGAACAATTCTTCGGCATCCTGAGAGGATAAAGCACAACATGTTTGTAAGCGAGTTTAAGTATAATAATAATTCACTGCAGCTCATTTACAACCAAACGTAATCGATCTACAAATCTAGGGAACCTCGGGAGCGGTCCAGGGTTAGATGGGTGGTCTGGGCTAAATTTCTTAAAGACTTTGGGAGATAAACCATAAGGAATCGATTGGTATGTGCGCACTCTTTGAATTTTTAATCTCGGATAATTGTTGACACATCGAAATCAACACGATAGGAACCGCTGGAAAAGTAGTTAATTATTAATTTACTTAACTGCGTACTTAATGACTATTATTTCCTAACATCATAGATAGCGTTATTTATATATTTATTAAGTTCAAAACCAATTTATATACCGATTTACTGAGTTCCAAGCCGGTCTCCTTGATGCCGTTCAAAAATTCCTCCTTATTCAGTTGCTTGCTGCCATCGTCGTCCATACGGCGGAAGATTCTGAAAAATATATCAACATCCTTTTTATATCCAATATAACTGACTGTTTGATCGTTTCTTACTTATCTAATATAACATACAGTCTATATTAAAAAGAATTAAGAAGAAGCTTTTTAGTAATGTCATTTGCTTATTGTATTCTTCTCAGAAAACCTTTTCATGTAACCATATCAGGGGGTTCATGAAAAAATTGGTCCGCCATATTAGCATGACGTCATTAATCTAACCGTGCATTGTCATCCTAACCAAATGTGTATGCAAAATTCATAGATTAGTAAAGATTCCTCACTCGTAACAAGAAAATGTACCCAGTTTTGAGAATTGAAATAGTTATTTATTCGTAAATTTTCTCTAAAAATGTTTTTATTTGTCAAGAATTCAAAAAAAGAACTTACTATAATAAGTCATTTGCGACTTCATTCAATTTCAAGGCGGCGAAGTATCTTTACTAATCTACGGCAAAATTACAGCTTAATCGGTTTGGGTTAACTGTTTTTAAATTTAGTTGTAAGAAAAGTTCGAATTAACAAGAAAAGTTAACCAAAAGTAAAAAAAAGAACAATCTTTGCCATTCTAAACGAACCGTGAGTCAATACCGCAAATCAAATTATTTATTTGCAAAATAATTCGCAACGTACGTAATATATTTAACTGTGGCCCCTTAGGACATGCTAATTGTGTGTACCAACCTTCCGAGCCCCAGGATGCCAGAGGCACCACGAGACAGGCAGAGCAGCCGCAACTTCTCCAACGGGTCGGTGGTGTGGGAGAGAGCTCGCTGACTCTTCTGAATCAACTCCTCCTCTTGCCTGAAGGACGCAGATGTCGGACGGTGCCATGCTACTGTAAAAGGAATAAATAACAGATAGATTAAAAGACCCATTTTTGACTTATGTCAAAAGTATTAAGCGCTATTGTGTTCTGTTTAAGGAACGTGAAATGTTCGCGTTCCAATTTGGTACTCGGGCGTAGCCTCTGTGGTCGACCTCAGGTATGACTCTAGTATTATCTGAGGTTGATTACAGACGTCCACAGGCGGCAGGAGACACTTATAATTAGGTGGATCGCATGCTCGTTTGCCATTTCTATAATATAAAAAATATTGAGTATTTATAGAAAACCTAGCACTATGTTATTTACTCAAAATAAGAAAATACATCAGAGTCCACTAATGTGTAAAAATAAGTAACTGGTTCTGGGTCAGGTATATGTACGTCATGGGCAATGACCAGGACCAATCAACCGCAAATAGAAGAACCAAGTACTCCTGGGAACAAAGTTGGGTGATTTATACGGTCGCGTAAGAACAAAATTCGACTTAAATTCATCTAAATATTGCTTTTTAAAAACAAGAGCTACAAAGTACATTACAATCAATGAAGCTTTATTCAATTAATTATCATAGCCCATTACGGTCCCACTGCTGGGCACGAGTATCCCAAAGAATGAGAAGGATCAGGCCATAGTCCACCGCGCTGGCCAAGTGCGAATTTATAGACGTGAACTCTTTACCTTTATACCTTTCAGAACTTTATTTTTTAGGTCTCTCAGGTTATGCAGGTTTCCTCACGGTGTTTTCCTTCGGCGTCAAAGCGAATAATTAATTTTTAATAACATAACTTTAAAATATCGGAGCTGCGTGTTTGAGATTTAAACATAACACGCATGCTTGCGTTTCAACCAATAAGCTATCTCCGCTATTTAATTAAAAGTATTTAAATACTTATAACTTTCTCTCTTCAACTAATCAGTTTGTAAAAAAAGCGATAAATTTACCCAACGCCCTTCAAAAGATAGGGAACCAAGTCGCTCGGTAGAAATGCTTGTTTAATACCACGTCAACAAAACACGCGAGCATTTCCTTCGATAAAGTCCAAACAATAAACTGACCCAATTCGACTCTGCAATTACTTAAATAGCTAAGTAATTGGAGGAAATTTGGAAAGTAATAGCCGTTTGATCGCCAGAAATCCAATACTTTCTAGTCAGTTAGTTTTAACTTGTAAGTACCTAACTGCAACGTAATTTATAAACGGTAAGTAATTACTCCTTATCATCGACATCATCATCAATCAATCACTGTCTCACAGACGGGCATGTCCGACGGGGTCTCCTCTTAGAAATGAGAACCTTTTATAAGTTTTCAGTTTAATTTAAGCAACTTTGAAAAATCAGAGACTAGCCTAAGATTGCCTCCTCAATTTAAAGACCGCATTTCAACCACTAGTTTCAACCTTTCGTTAATTTAATTCAAGAAAATAGAAAAAGCACTATTTGTTTATTACAATAACAATATTAGTATATATTTTATTCATTCCTTCTTTGTTAATTTCTGCTTTGTCTAAAACTATAATCGATAGAAAACGATCATAGCAATAAATAACATTATATTTTTTATCCTTTTTAATAAAAAAATATTACGTTACAGCTATTTTAGTCAATTATAAATACGCTTAGTATTCAAGATCTCTCTCACACATAACTCATATCCCAGTGAAAAAACAATTTACTTTTACCAATTGAACGAATTCTACTACAGGTGAAATGTTACTATTGTTAATCGAAGGTTACATATCAAGTACAAATTGTAGGCTTCCAAAGATACCCGCATAGGAACCTATCGATTATATCGATATCGATTGACGTTATTGTATCTGTGTCCTTTAACAGGAGTTGAAGGACACAGATACAATAACGTCAATCGATACAATACCAAAATGAGGTGATTAATAATTTACCGGCTAATTAAAAGTAACGAAAAGCCCTACATTGTAAGTACACAAATTCTTTATAATAGGGTCACATGATATACATTAATATCGATATACATTAATATCTCTTTAAGAGGCATGGTGTATGACGTCACCGGTTATTCATAAGAATCAATGTTATTAAATTTTTGCCTCTTTTTTCAGTTCCAAATCTAACAAAGATTGGTTAACATTACTAACACAAGCGGCCGTTTGGCTACAATTTCAATCATATGTTTCTACTGCAGTTCCAAACTAACCTTACTTCACGTCAACTATCTTACATTAAACTTTACTGAAATATTTCAAATTACAGGTTAAGTAAACATGTTGGTTTACCTTTGTTTATTTATTTACATGTCTATTACAAAATGATAAATATCTCCGAAAGGCAAAAAATACCAATTGCGTTTGTAAAACCCCCAAATCTCATAAATATCTCCAGGCACCATTTTTGTATCCTTACATAAACGTACTTACTATTTGATGATGTTTTGGCCTTGCCGAGATACATTTCGTCAATCATTTGTCAACACTATTAGTACGAAGTAGTGACGAGAAAAACTGTGTTTAATGCCACTCAAAATTTTACGCGTTTAACAGTTTCAGCTTGAATTGTAAGCAAACACACGTATACATCGCTCCCGGCGCACGGTACGACTAGTCACAAGTCGACTCCACTAGCATAACATTCAGTCGTTTTGCTTGCATAGGGATGAGTCGTTACGACCATGATCCGACCATGACCCCTGTTGTTTATGAACCGAATCTCCGATATACATTTCAGCGGTTTTCATATCAATTTATATGAAGTTATTTTCTAACCCCATTTAAATTGTTGAACACAGAAATAGGCATAACCGTAAGCATTTAAGTGGGTACTTACGTATTCGAGGTTAGCTGATAAAGTTATCTTGATCTGTAATTGACACAAGGTATAAGAAGCATTTTATTATAATTTTATTTCAGTATGATGTAATTTACGCAATTGACACTTTCATTGTATTTAACTTATACTTTAGTCATATAGAATTTTACTCTTTGGTGACGTATGATATTGTAAATTACATTAATATTAAACAAACGGTTAGCAAAAATTGTGATCCCAAAAATCGGAACAAATGTAATGATCGGCGAACGTCACTATTCTTCGTCCAAGTCGCAGTTGCTTCAGGGTTTAACCCGATTCATTTGTATCAAACTGGGATACAAAAAAAAGTATATAATAATAATAATAATAATAATAAAATTTTTTATTTCAGACTAGGGTTGTCCATATTTAATGTTAGTATACAGTTTAAGCTTAACCTATGTTAGTATACACAGAAAACACACACACGTATAACAATAAAACTAAAAATAAAAATAAAGATAAGACACAAAAAAGAAAATAACTCTACGGTCTATTGGTACCAATGTGTGCACCATTCCAGGCCCTCCAGAGAGGGCTATCCAGCTTATACGCCAATGTGCCGAGGAGAGTGTTGGCGCTGCTCACTAGCCTGCACAACAGGGAAGCCGTACGCTTGCGAACGATCGCGTAGAAGTCGTCGACACGGGCGTCCGCAAACATTGCTGACGCGCTACAGTATCGCGGCTTCCCCAGCACCGCCCTCAGCACATTATTGTATTGAACACGTAGGGCTCTGTAAGCCCGCCGCGTATAGTCGATCCACAGACCGCACGTGTAAAATGTCTGACAGTACGCTCTAAATAGGGTCAGCTTTACTTGTGTGGTACAACGTGCAAATCTGCGGGCCAACATATTGCCCCGGACTGACAACGCCCTGCGCTCCCGTTCTATGTCACTGTCATCATCGAGACGTTCAGTGACTACATGCCCGAGGTATTTGAACTCAGCTACTTGTTTCAGGGGAGACCCACAGAGTCGAATGATAGGTTTAAACGGACTGGGTTTGTTTTTTCCCCTAAAGATGAGGTACTCGCTCTTTTTTGTATTGTAGCTGAGTCCATGCTCCCCAGCATAGTCCTCACAAATTGCTATCAGTTTTCGAAGACCACTGACCGAGGGGCTCAGCAGAACCATGTCGTCCGCATAACTGATATTGTTTATCGGAACACCGTCTATAGAGCAACCAACACCGGCTCTGCTGAGCCTCTCAATCAGCTGGTTCATATATATATTAAACAGCCTCGATGACGTCAGCCCTCCCTGTCTCACTCCACACTCTAGCTTGTAGGGAGCGCTCATCGCGTTTCCCCACCGAACAACATTCAACTGACTATCGTACCAGTACTGCAACAACGATATTAACTCTGGTCTTAAGTTGGTTTCGTTCTTAAGTTTGCGCCATAGTATCTTATAGGACACCAGATCGAAGGCCTTAGACAGGTCCAGGAAACACCCATATACCTGTGTTTTCCTATCTGTGTAGTACTGTACGGTCTGCTTGAGGCATAATATCGCGCTCTCAGTAGAGAGTTTGGGTTTGAAACCAAACTGGGCGTCGTGTATTTTGACGGATTTGTCCAACTGAGCATCAAGCAGTCCGTCCAGAACCTTTCCTATGATGGTACCAAGGGATATTGGCCTGTAGTTGGACCGGTCAGCTACATCACCCGTCCTATTCTTTACTATGGGCACGACTACTGTTTTCGTCATTGCATTCGGCACGTAGCTATGGCTAATACAAACGTTGTAGAGTAGCTTGAGGACCCTGGAAATGTGCACACCGGCATATCGTAGGTGCTCGACACTCAGGCTATCGTGTCCCGGTGATTTCCCGCTCTTCATACTACTTATGGTGGAATTCACCTCGCTTAATGAGAAGTATGCCAGGTTTTCACCGACGTCCACGGAGGCCCGAGTCTCATCATTCGTCTGGCATCTTAAGTGACCGGGTTCTACCATCTACCAATACCACCATCTATGAATGATCAAAAATCACAGTGTATATCATGGAAATTAAACCTTATGGATAGTATAGAGTCGTCCCAATTTAGTCCTGATTTGTATACTCTTTGTAAACAATCACTAATCACCATAGTTACCGTCCATAAACACATTATTAAGTTTAGTTTTTGCAAATAATTTTTAATAATAAAATACATGTGCTATAAAATATGGTAGGTATATTTTTTTATTTATATTATGATGATATATTGTAATATTACTATTAAATAATTAATCATTACCATGTAACTATTTTGGCTGGTGTAGAAACCAGACGATATTGTATTTGACGCCTAATTGATGTAAATGTGATAGCTAACCATAGACTTATCATATATGTAGAATGACATTAGCTAACGAATAGAATAGAAAACGAATAGAATGCAAAGTTTGTAACATGGCTAGCCCCCCAGATGTCTAATTAATTGTCACCGTGTCGTGGACGTGTCTTGGAACTCACACCCTTCAAACCGGAGTACAGTTACTGCAGTTGTTACAAAGATGAATAGTACAGCCTTGTGGAAGTACCCTCCCACCCTCACCGAGGAGATATCACCGGTCATGAAGTTGGTTACCTTTTACCACTATAACATTATAAAAAAAATATTACACCAAAACAAATACAGGTCTGTGTTATATACCAATACATAAAATGATACTATTCCAATAAATGTAAGGACTCCCCGAGTTATCGACCCACTGTCCTGGCTGTCTGCGACGCACTTAGCCTTAGCGAAATCACTTTTGTCTTTTTACTTCGGATCACTTTTATTATGACACACTTACTTCCTGGTGATAATTTAAATTTCTTGAAAACACAACTACATACTTTCAACGTTCTTACTGATGAGTATGAATACCAACATACGAAAATAAATTAGAACAATACAATATAACGCTTTCTACACATTAGGATACCCTGTGACAAGTGCCCAACACCCAGACCCAGAACAGTTATTAAAATTCTAAATCTGCCAGACTAAAAATTGACCTCAGAATCTTATGCAGCTCAGATCGGAATGGGGGCCCTGTCATATTGGTTGCCATTTTGTCTCCTTTTTGTTTAATACATCTTTACATGTAAAATTATGTAACTTTTAAATTACTTTCCCTAAACTCAAAATCGTGTTAAACTGGACTGTAAAGAACTAAAAACCCCATTTGTAGAAGCTTAACTAAGCATGTTTATTTATATTCGTATTCGTGTATTATTTATGATAATTCGTATTTCAACGGTCGAATGAGGAGTCTGTGAGAATATTATTAGGCGTTTGAACAAAGTGAAAGGGGTTGCATGTGACAAGAACCGCGCGCGGACCTTGTATTAAAAAAAAGAATTCGATTAGTCACCGATTAAAATAGCCAACATTCTGACATTGAGAGCTGTTAGATGTGGAAATATGTATATGTTGGGCGGTTTGAACACAAAGTTACACACTACTTTGAATTTCTACAAACTGAATAATTTATTACTTTATTTGACCTAGGATTTTGCTTGTGACTCCACCTGTTTCAAATCTTTTTAACCGATCCACCTGATCGTAAGTATAATATTTTCTTATAGTAGGTATAGGAGTAGCAGACGAGCATGCAGTTTACCTGATGTTAAGTGGCTACTGCCGCAGATGGACATAATTATGTAATCAACCCCAGATAGCCCCAGAGGAGTAGATATTCCTGAGGTCGGCTACAGATGCGCCGCTAACCCTGAGGACTAAGCTGGAGCACCTCGGAAAAGTATGTATCCCTTACCACACCCTTCAAACTAGAACACAGCAGCGCTAAAGACTGCTGTTATTAGGCCTAAATAGGTGTGGCGGTGGTGCCGCCGGAGACGAACCACAAAGGGTTCTACCACTTATTATCCATCAATGAACGTCTGTAATGTACCACACGTAGGATTGAAGTCCTACTTAAGGGCGGTAACCAATGCGTGCTTCCCTGAAAATTTAGGTAGAACCCTCGAGAAATATCTGCCACGCATCTCACCTTTTAAGCCAGAACACAGCAGCACTTACCCTGTACTTATTAATCATTATTTAGTAACAAACAATTCTGTATTATAAACAAATTTTTCGTAATAATACGCTTAGTACATAAGTCAACAATGTCAACATGTTTCATGTTTAATTGTTCATAATTTACTATTTCACCATCGTGATTCTAAATTACCTTGAACGCTTTGTTTTATTCGTCCTTTTGGCTAGCTTATTGTAAATTTTACTAACATTTAAAATATAAATCAAAAACTTAACTACTACACATTTTATGATTACAAATAAGCATTCAACTACAGACGATCTATGACTGATTAATTTAATTGTCGTAATCCACGGCATATAAAAAAAATCTGATATTTTGTTAGTCGTATCTTCATAGCTTGGTTTAGTTGTAGTGCTCTGTAAATGTAAACACAATCAATACACTAATATGAGCTAAGAATTAATCCTCAGATCAAAGATTACTAATATAACTTTTTAGTTTACAGTGACATTAGTCATACAGACTCATACAGTATAAAATTATGCTTGCATGCTGATAATATGCATGTCAGTATGCAAACATCACCTTACTCAATTATAATATCATACTTATTAGTAAAAGTAACGTCGTTCGGCCTACATATAGTTAAGTAATTTAAATTTGAGAAAAATAACGAATAAGTATAATTTATAAGATTGTTATTTTAGGCTATTATAAAGCTTTCGTGATATTTTAAGCTATTTAATATGTATTTCATGTTTTCACGTACATAATTTACTAATTACAAAGCGATATGTTCCCCGCATTCGTATTTACATTTACACACATTCGTTCGCAATTAAAAGCGATGAGAAAGCTGTATAAGCTAGAACATAATACAAGCAAGTAACAAAGTTCATAGCACTGTAAACGGTGTGTGGTTTGTTAGCGTTACAGTCCACATAACTGCCTCGCATGCTGATAATATTCAATGGTTGTCAGCACGCGAGCTATACTGTACACGTTACTCTAACCTTCTGGAGAATACTGTTTGCACCCCGCAATTTATTGCGAATAGATCATTGATATACTAGTAAAAATCGTATTTAATAAAATATATGTAGTTTGTATACATTTATATAAAAAATATAGTAAAATTTTACACTAGACTATGTTAACGGTGGTGTTACAATGAGTAATTACCTTTCTCTGCTGTGGCAAAAAGTAGGTTAGTGTTATTTTTGTAATTATACCAATTAGTTACACGTACTGTCACTTATAGTTTTATTTTGTATACAATATTATTTGATTACAGCGACTAATCTAATTTATTTATTATTTCGTTTAATCTTAACTGGTACCATTAATTGTTTATTTTCGGTTCGAATATGTTATCAAAATAAAGTATGAAAATTTAATAACATAGCGATACCCAAGTATCGTGCGGTCCACTTGATGGTAAGTAACCGTTTCTGCCCATAGACATCTATATTCAACCCTAAAATAGAATTGGAACGCTACCTGGTCCCAAACCCGTTGCTACATCTAGGGACTAACCTGGAATAATTTATAAAAGTGGCACTCACGCCCTCTTTCTCTTACACATTATTCAATAACACATCAGCAATGGTTTTGTTTTCGATTTTTTTCATGTTAGGTTATTAGAAATGTAATACAAATAAATAAAGATGTACCGTTACTTTAGAGATATCCATGGTAATAGTGTCGTTTTAAAATGCGGGTTGCTTTATCAGGTATAGGTAACAACACTTGATACTCATAAATACAGGCGTTACATGGATCCCCTATCCGTGAATTATTTCTCCTTTTTATGGTTACAGTAAACTAGAATACTGTCAATGAATAGCTATAGATCTTAAATATAATAAGAATCCAATCTGAGGTCGATCACATACATTGCAGCCTTTTGTACCTATTGGAGTGCCTCAGATATGTAGCTTTATATAAATAATACTTTATATACGTAGTAGCTTTATTTTATTTCACTATTTCTGTAACTGCAAGGTAGAAATCAGTGTGGCATTAATGTAGATAGCACAGTGATATGTTACCACCGTTTAAAGATACTTTTATTACGTTTTACCACGTGATATTGGCTTTTAAATTTGTTAAATATTAAATTGTATAACTGAATAATGCAATTTAGTCAGAGATATTTTTTTTATTTTCTTATTTTGTGATATAGGTACTTACGTCCAGCGTCCATGATGTCAAGCTTGTCCCCTTTCTTTGCCTTGTCTTGCTTCGCTGAGTTCTCGTAGTTGAAGCAGGCTGCGGACAAAAGTATATCACTTATTACAATATGACACAGGGATCGAAAACCTAACTTCAAATAGTTTGCTTATCATAAAAAATGAGAACTTCAATAGTAAGGCCAGATTAAAATAAATATAGTTCAAAAATCTTAAAAACACGCTTTTATGTTAAAATCAACCAAAATGTAGAAAAGTATTCTATTTCATTATTTCATACATGCAGGGTAATATAAGGATGTATGTTGATCTATTTGTACTGAAAAACGGAGTTACTCACTGACAAACATACAAGTGAAGCTAATATAAAGCGTGTAACTTTTATCAATACTTATGTCTACAATATATTAAATGATAAGTTAAAAATTCACGATTTGGAAAAAATAAATACTATAAAATTTAAAGTTTCGTTGATTCTCAAGACGATTTGGAAAAGAAGCGCCAGATGAAGATTTTAAACAGAAGCGACGTGCAACGCGGACTAAGCGCAGCCTTTACTTTCATAAGTTGCATCGACTCTGTATACTGTGCGACTCCAAGATCTAAGAAGATCTTACGTTTCGTATGGAAATATGAAAAGAACGCTGAAATTGTGCGTCGTCCGCGTCTCACGTCGCTTCTATTCCTCCCACGCATAAAAACCATCCGTTTATTGTATTGTATCTACGATTGTATTGTATCTATCCATATAATACGAAAACGATAGTAAAGTGAACTGTTCATTAATTCAGAAAATGAAAACAAAGTTTAAACGTTAAAGTAAAAACACTAATCGCTGTTTAATTTAACTGGGTCTAACGAGCCTTATCAAACGCCGTCGGTTTTTGAATTACTTCCCTAGGTCGAAGGGGAAATGAGTTTCAGTAGCTCGTACCAGGAACGCCACGAAAAATGACATATTGAGTAATTAGTATGCCAGCGATATAAACGCGGTGCCCACGAAATAGGCGTGTGGACATGAAATCGATTAATCGATTTTTGGTCGACAAATATCGATTTTCTTGGATAGTGAATCGATTTAGTGAAATTGGAAGGCATTTTCTTCTTCAGATATTCCTATGTACAAATTGAGCGTAATCATTTGAGGGCTAAGCCAGGCCAATACCTATAAGGTACGTATACTCATTAAGTCTTTTTGTTTTATATGATTGTGTATATTGTATTGTAATGTCTAGAAGTAGTCTCGACGAGGCCCCTAGGTTTGGTTGGCTGGAATCAACAACAGTCTATAAATAAAATTATTACTTAAACATATTCTGATTATATATATATCCCTTAAATATCCTTAGAAGCGGGCGTGCTTCCGTCTCAGTTCGGAGCTTGTACCTATATATGTACAAGCAACATGTTGAGAAAACTTCGATAGCGTGATTCAGCAACGTGCAACGCCATCTCTTGACGAGTTGCGCGAAGTCGCCGCATAATGATTTCTTATTATGTAATTATTAAGTCAGAAACTAAATTATTAAGTCACAAATGTCAGTAAAAAAAAAACAGTAACTCTATTGCACTCGAACTGAAAATACTTTGCGCCAATTTCAGTAATTAGAAAAAATAGGTCACAAGTCGTGGGGAGACGCGTGCAATTACGATAATTATATAACACGCGCTGTAATTAAGTACCATGTATACATGTGTATCTAGGGAACACACTTCAGGGCAAACGATACAATTATTTTAATTGTAAGTGGTTCGTTTAGGTCAGAATTGCGATGTTTTTCTTGCATAGTACCTACCTACGTCAATACGTAGGTAGGTTAGGTTAGGTTAGGTTACGTCTATACGTAGGTAGGTTAGGTTATACATATAAAAAACCTCACCTATAGCAATGAAGGTAGTGTATTTCCAATTGTGTATGTATGCCACATTCATTCTGCAAGATTCCCCACAATGTTTTCCTTCACCGTTAAAGCAAGTGATAAATTTATAATACGTACCTACGTAACTTTGAAAAATCAGAAGTGCGTGACTGGGATTCGAACCTTGGTCAAGAGCCTAAGTTTCATTCACTAACCTATCACTGCCTCATTAACAATTCACCACAAAAATAAATATTCATTATTTTAATAGGTGTATCAATTTTAGACAGAAAACTAAAAACCACCTATGCCGTGCCGTACCCATCTGTATTAAAATATTAAAGTTTTAATGATAGGACATGGACAGTACTGATAGTGATCTGATGTACATGCTACTATTATAAAAATCGATATGCGTCAAGGATAAAGTAGTAAGCAGACATTTAACAATATTATTTACTAGTGGTAGAATTGGTCATAGCTTTTATCTGTACATCCATACATACAATCTATGGCTGTATACATGCCTGAAAGTTATCTTAAAACAGTTACATAAGCATAATGATGAAAATAATTATAGTTTAAAAACTAAAAACTACGCTAATATCGCACAAGGAAAATCGTGACGACCCGCGTGGCGGAGCGATCACCATACCGGTCTGACGCGCAGAGGGTCCCGGGTTCGATCCCCGACCAGACAGGAATCTAAATGATGAATTTATGTATCTGGGTCTGGGTGTTTGTGTATTTGTCTCTGTGTGTGTCCATGGCACCCACGGCACAGGGAATCCTAGCGTGGGGCTGTGAGTTTAGAAAGCGTTATCCTAATTCCTGACGATCCTGATGAAGAGAATGGGATAAAATTATTCAAATCGTGTATTGTCATCGGTTTTTGATAATTGTTCAAAATTTGAAATTAATCGGACCGTTCAAAGTGGGTAAATATCGAGTTCAAAGATTCCATTACATACATACATACAGGTCAAGCTAATAAAAGCGTGGTAAAAACAGATTGCTCAAAAATATACTTCTATGGCTGCTGTTAAATATTAAAGATAAAAATTAAAAAAAATGGTAGGTGGTACAGAACCTTCTGAGTGCTAGTTGAACTCGTTCTTGATCAATTATTTAATTGTTTCTAATCATCTGCCTATGTGTGCCTTTTTCTTAGCTTCTATTTATCTATCGGTACCCATGTAGGTACGTCTCGTTTCCCATCATGTTCTATTGATTTCTCTCATCCGTAACTTTCAACAAGTTCAATAGAAAAAAAATACAAATAACCATTTCCATATAAACTTCCATTAAAGGTACATGAAAAGGCCTAATAACACAAAACATCGAAACTATTAAGCACCCATTCGTCTACTGTCTCCACATATCCTAAATTGTTTCAATAGTCTAGCTTATTCAGTCCACGGATAATGGATAGACATTAAATCGATAGCTAATTGAAGTTGGTCTTCATAAAATATGTAGCATACAATAAGTAGGTCAAATGGCAGGTAATTTGTGGGGAGTTTTTATTTTTCCGTCTAACATTGATACACCTATCTAATTTTTTTTTTTTATAATATAAGAGTAGCAGACGAGCATGCAGTCCACCTGATGGTAAGTGGCTTCTGCCGCCCATGGACATCTGTAATCAACCCCAGATAGGATTAGATATTCCTACCTGAAGTCGGCCACAGATGCGCCGCTACCCCTGAGGACTAAGCTGGAACGCCTCGGAAAAGTCTGTCTCCCTTACCACACCCTTCAAACCGAAACACAGCAGCGCTTAACACTGCTGTTATTAGGTAGAAATAGGTGTGGCGGTGGTGCCGCCGGAGTCGAACCACAAAGGGTTCTACCACCTTCAAAACCTATCTAATTATCGTTTTTACAGTAAAGTTTTGTAAAACTATGACTATTTTTTTGTTGTGGCGAAATATAGTTACGTTTTTTATATAATACATATTGCAGTGGCAAACGAGCATGGATTGAGCACCTGATGATCACTGCCACCCATGAAAATATGGAACCAACTCTATATAAAACAGATGCTACCTCGTAGGACTAAGTAGGAACTCCTCGGATAAGTATGAGACATACTTACCACACCCTTCGAAACACTCTTCCTAATAACAGCAGCGCTTAAGACCACTGTTATTAGGCAGAAATAGGTATGGCGGTGTTACTTCCAGGGTCGAACCACAAAGGCTTCTCCAACCTTCAAAAGCATTTAAAACTTCAACAACAACCTATATAATAAGAGTATATGAACGTACATTTATTATTTTTCACAAATCAACAAACAAAGCTAGGTAAGAAAAACAGTTACACACAGATAAACAATACAAATTAGGAGTTGCGACACGGTCGACCAACCCGCCCATGACTCACCGTCTCCGCCCAGCCCACGTCCCGTATGCCCAAGTGGAATTATGTTCCATTGATCGTAGGAAATAGAACGAGAATGGGATTGGTTGATTGTTGTCATTGTCGTTGTGTCTAATAAGACAAGAGGTAGGTAATAGATTAATTTGCTATAATTAAACGTGTTTATTTTACTACCATATTTATATGAAAATCGTTTAAAGTACAAGCATTCTCCTTATGAGGATCATCTCATCATCGTAAAACTCCAGACACGCTAAACTAAACGCATTACAAAATGATTTATCATAATAAAATTGCTTATTAATTAATACAATTACTTCCATACCAAGACAATTATTTGTTACCGCCTACGTTATGCAAAACGGAAAAGCGCGCAAACGGTAAAATAGCGATATATTTTTATGAAAAAAAACTTAAAATTTTGATAATTTTCGATTACAATTATGTCTAGAGTTCCCATCAACCCACTTTGCTATTGTAATGTGCATTTTATTTTGGTATGTACGAACGTACGACTCACATACTTAAAAAGCGAGATATAGCCTACAAGAGGACGAAGTAACCACACAATTACACCATGTAGCGAAACAATAATAAAATACTTAGGTATACTAAAAGCATGATTCACAACCATCAATCATACAACACCGATCATAAATTAACTGTAGCACTCACCTTATTTATTTACTTGTTCAGGTAATATATGCGTCTATAACCAATACTGAACACAAGAGCCGGCTATCAGCTATCACCACCGACTTCGCAATGGATGGCACACATGTCACACAATAGTAGAAAATCGATCAACACACTTTTAATAATACATGAACCGTGATACCACTAATTGCTATACAATAATATAGTTCTTACGAAACTATAATAAAATAATGCAATTCTATCCAATCCAAAAAAGAGCTATGACTTTTAAATATAACTATAAAAATAATGACATTGAAATAGTTGACAAATTTAAATTATTAGGTATAACTTTGGACACTAACTTGACATGGAATTCACATATTGAAAATATTAAGAATAAATTGAATAAATTTGTGTACGGGTTACGAGAAATAAAAAAATGCACTAATACAGGTGTTGCGTTATCAGCTTATTATGCGTACGCCTACGCGTTGCTAAAATATGGAGTAGTTATCTGGGGGAATGCTACAAATGCAAACGATTTATTAATTTGCCAAAAAAATCTGTACGTGCAATAGCCAGCATTAATTTGACAAATAGTTGCCGCCTGTTGTTTTAAAAAAATAAAAATACTTACCTTTCCGTGCATATACATTCTAGAAATGGTCATGTTTGTACGAAAACAACGCCACTTATTTCAATCCAATGATTATCTGGACAATACACGCCGCAAACATAAGTTAGCCTACCCACCAAACAAAAAACTAGGCATTGTCGCTAAAGGCGCATATTGCATGGCCATAAAACTTTATAATAAACTACCCCACCAAATAAAGATCATGAGTATTATAAAGAAATAAAAAACATGTTAATTGAAAAATGCTATTATGATTATAACGAATTCCTAAATGAATGAAAATATAGACATACAATTATACCTAACTATTGCTCCTATATTATAAAAACAAAAAAAGGACTTTGTAAGACTTATGTGAGAGCCATACATTTAGAACGCCTTAATCGGCATATTAAATTTTTGGTGATTTTTTGACTATGTGTACACCCTATATAGTTTGTACTGAGTAAGTACAGTTTGCGTGGAAATCTCTGAATTATACGAGATCAGATGTGACGCACTGCGGTAGAGGGGATAAAGCCTTGGTCCTTATTTGGCGGACTTTACCTTAAAGTGCCTATTTATTGCCTTGTTGTTGTTATTGCAGTTCCCACACAAAATACTTCATTTAAGAAATACTTATTCTATTAACTTCTAGTTTTTTACTAGACTTTTATTAGCTTCAGCTATTTGTATATATCTGGGTATGTAACTGAATCTTTGAACTCGATTTTTACCCATTTTAAACGGTCAGATTATTTTTTTGTTTTTTAACAATGATCAAGAACCGAATAAATTTAATAATTTTGTCGCATTTTCCTCATCAGGATCGTGAGGATTAACGATTTTCCTTGTGCGAATTTAGTGTTTTTTTAGTTTTTTAAACTACAAGTATTTACTATGCAGTCTATGTGGCGTTAAGTGGTCACTACCGCTCATCAATATCTAACTATATGTAATTAACCCGTAGTATCAGTATTCATTGCGTAATACAGATGTTAACAAAATGTTTGGATGGTTTTACATCTCCCTGTAGTTACCCTATGGACGTGAAATTACTTAATAAACTCTGATCTTCTAGACTCTCGCAGATCCGCATTGCAGCACCGTGGAGATGGCCTCCAGGCCTCTCCGGTTGTGGGAAATAACCCAGAACTTGGACATAAAATGGGATCGGAGTCAACTATAAGTTTGTTAAACCTTTTTTTTTCTCTTAACGAGGGGAAACCGTCAAAAGGTACCCGACGACGTGGGAGCGACGCCGGTTTATGTGGGATTTTTACTGCACTAAAACCCCCCCGTTGGCCGTCCTCAGCGCTTGTTGGAGAACTCCGGGATCTCCGACGGAACGCAACCGGAGTCCTCCAAGCGCGATGCCCCGATCGGGCTCTGTCCTGGGAGAGCAGTTTTCGCTCCTCCCACACCATCAGGAGTTCACGACGGTATGCGACCACATATACCGCCGTCCTCCCCGGGGTCGCGTTCTGGACGGTTCGAGGTCGCACTCTTGCCGCCCGCAAGCCCGGAAGCCCCTTTTAGTCGCCTCTTACGATAGGCAGAGGATACCGTAGCCCTGTTCTGGTCCCGGTACTACAGGGACAAAGTTAGTTAAACCTACGAAGGAAATATATTGATGCCAACAAAACGGACCCCTAAACGATTATACCTCGCTTTACGTTATTATTAAGGAATTATGATAACATCATAATTTGACTGATCCATATGATAAAAATATTTTCGATATAGCTAATGTTTTGTGAAAGTAATTACTTAGGTAAACTTTCACTTACTAGACTTATATATTACTAGCTGACCCGGCAAACGTTGTGTTGCCATATAAATAAAAAAATGTTAAGGGTGAACAACCTTTATCACTTAGGGGTATGAAAAATAGATAGTAGCTGATTCCCAGACCTAATGAATATGCATATAAAATTTGGTAAAAATCGGTAAAGCCGTCTCGGATGAGTACGGTAACTAACATTGTGACACGAGAATTTTATATATAAGATTTTATCTATATACCTACATAGCGCATTTATTTTTATAAAGGCTGTGGGACCCTTCATGATTTAGCTCCGGAGGCACCTTGCAACAACAGTATATCTTTCTTGCAACAGCAGTTTCATAGTGTGGTAAGAAAGACACTTTAAATTTCGGTACATAATAATTCTAACGTGGAGTACGTTAGAATTATCAGGGGTAGTTTTAATAGTTATAATCAGGAATATTATAGTGTTAGGAACGTCAACAGAAGATAGAAAATGTAATTTTAAAATGAGGGTATTAAGTAAAAAAGGGTGTATAAAAGGGCACTGTAGATCGCCTTCTAGGCAGTTATTTTCCGAATCTTGTAAAGAACGTTACTCTGCCACTTTTCTTGACGAATCTATAATTTGTATGCTTAATTGTTATTTTGTTAACTTTGTAAAGTAAAATTGTGAAGTAAAATGTTCTCGCTTTATAAACGTTGTTTGTTTTTAATTAATAAATTCCTGACAAGTTTTCCTAAGAGTTGTTTTTAAATTATTTCCTGACAAGTTTTCCTAATAATAGATATTCATGAGAGGCTGATGTCGCTTACCATCAAATTTATCAAAGACCAATCGAAGGCCTAAACTCTCCATATGACGGTAGACGACACTATTCTCTGGATGTTATGAATATGAATAACATTACAGTTATTAAATTATTTCGTTCATCCGACAGTTTCGGCAACGGATATTACATTTTTAAGAAATTGTAAAGGTAGACTAAATTCAAAAATGTAGTGATTTGGTTTTATCTATAAAGTTATTGTATTTTTTTTTATAATGTAGGAGGAACAGACGAGCATTCAGTCCACCTGATGGTAAATGGCTACTGCCGCCCATGGACATCTGTAATCAATCCCAGATAGGATTAGGTATTCCTATCTGAGGTCGGCCACAGATGTGCCGCTACCCCTGAGGACTAAGCTGGAACGCCTCGGAAAAGTCTGTCTCCCTTACCACACCCTTCAAACCGGAACACAGCAGCGCCTAACACTGCTGTTATGAGGTAGAAATAGGCGTGGCGGTGGTGCCACCGGAGTCGAACCGCAAAGGATTTTACCACATTGTATAGCGTCGGCTTGTACACGGAAAACTGTTCTTAATGCCATCTCATTTTGACTACATTTGCCGTTTCCGACTTCACTCTTTCTATCGTATTCCGTTATACTTTCGGATATATTTTTATTCCGGATAACCAATTGTGTCAATTACAGTTACAGAGCTCCATAACATCCCTAATGTATTCTAGGCGCTCGGAAAATCTAGTTGAAATTATAGAGATGATTAATTACGTTTTATCATGTTATCTAAACAGTGCCTCTGTCGTTTGCAAACTGCGTCCTGCGTCGTTCCGTAAAGTAGCTAAGTAGCGAATTATTTATGCTCTAAATAGCAGTGACGTAATGCTCTAAACTGGCTAAACTTCTAGGTAAGTACCTACTACTGAAACAGTTCAGTACATATTTATTACTGGTACTTTTTTATAATTTAGGAGTAGCTGACGAGCATGCAGTCTACCTGATGGTAAATGGGAACGCCCATGGACATCTGTAATTAAATCCAAATAGGATTGGATATTCCTAACTGAGGTAGGTCATAGATGCGCTGCTACCGAAGTTTAAAAGTATGTCCCCCTTACCACACCTTTCAAACCAGAACACACCACCGCCAGACACTGCTGTTATTAGGCAGAAATAGGGGTGGCGGTGGTGCCGTCGGAGTACAACCACAAACGGTTCTACCACCTACAAACTACCGAAAATTCATCCTATGTAAAGGTTAACGTGATACTCGGACAAAGTTATTGAAGTGAACATTTATTTTATAAGTAACAGATAGGAACTAATATGGATACGTACTTAAATAAGTCACAATTTTGCGTGAATATTTGTCAATACACAATCTATACAAAATACAAAAACCCAAAAAAAATAATCGTTTTACGTTAAAGATAAGGCGAAATGTTTTACTTTACCTTTAACATACGTACCGATGTGTGGCAAAACATGAAATACCTAACGAAGAGAAAAACCAAGCAACAGAAAACTCTTGTAAACAATATTTAAACTTACCCGCCATTGAGGCGCTGCTCATTCTTCCCCTTGTAAAATCAATTTTGACGAAATATATTAACTTTTCAAATAAAATAATATCAAGATGTATTTACACCGATTGAGTATTTTATAATGACAGACATGACAAAATATGTGATTACATTATTTTTCAAATTTTTCAAATTTATTATTTTTCAAATTTCTCAAAAAGAATTTACTCTCTTAAACACAAGTATTATTATTTTTTTATTTGAGCTTGAAATATTATGTAAAATACCATAATGTAAAATGGACAGCGAGCTTGAATTTAAATCATGTAAGTAATTCAATGTTTTACTTTTATAACAATGTTTTTGAAATATAAAATTAGCTTTATTATGGCTGAATGTTTGCGTCTTTGTTACTTTTCTGTCTCTAAAAACAAAATATGATAGTTTAATAATGATACCAACGTATAATAACTGCCCTACAAATGGCAAAGAAAGAAATATGTGCTCTTTTTTAATCTTAATTCGTAATCTATTGATTGCTACCATTGGTTATTTATAACTTCCACGTATAAAGATTTTTCTTTCCAGAAGGGGTTCCAAAGTGTAAGTAAAATAAAAAAAAGGCTCAAGTAAAAATATTAGCCCTATTAGGTCAAATACATATTATGTTTTAAGGGTGAAAATAAAGTAACAATTTATATAAAATAGTCCTTAACTCAAAAATAATTATTATGGTAACACATTTGTATATTTTGCAAATAGTTTAAAGCCAGACTCTAAACCAGACAAATATATTTATATTTGTCTGGTTTATAGTTTTCTCAGTACATTGAAGCACCATTCTCTACTATATTACTGACAATAATATTTAAGGCTTTATAAATAACATTTATTGGCTGAATTATTTTATTTTAATAAATTTCAACATAAAGTTACTAACCATTTTTTTAATATAAAAAATAAATATCAGTCTTTTTTCACTATTTAATTTAATAATGGCTTTATATGAATAAAATATTGTAGGAAGTTAAGTTAAACGGTACAGGCAACACAGAATTAACTGAACTGCTCCGATCCGCTCCTTGTGACATGACAATTGACTGACGTCATTGTCAATGTCATGTCTATCATAGCAATGTGAATTATGAAGCCGAGAGGCGAAACAAACAACAATAATAAAAAATACAATTTGCAAGTTAAAAACGTACTTTAAAAAAAGTTTGACATAACTAAATTTAGACATTTATATCATGGCGCCCGGTAAAGGCAAAGTGCACGGCAAGCGTTCGAATCATCACGTTCAACGTGATTATGCTGAAAGATTAAACGATTTAAGTGTACAGTCCTCCGAAGATAGTGAAACCTCGGATGCCGAAGGGTCCGAAGCCGCCTTCGCGGTGTCGATGTGGGATTTGAACCACTGCGATCCAAAGAAATGTTCCGGACGAAAACTTTTACGACATAACCTCATTAAGAATCTGAAGCTCGGCCAACGCTTCCCGGGCCTCGTTCTGTCGCCGGTGGGCACTCAGTGTGTCAGCCCTAATGATAAAGATATCATTGAAAAGTTCGGGCTTGCTGTAATAGACTGCTCGTGGGCCAAAATCGACGAAACTCCCTTCGGTAGGATGAAGTCACCGCATCCAAGGCTCTTACCGTTCCTAGTCGCAGCCAATCCTATTAACTACGGTAAACCGTACCAGCTGAGCTGCGTAGAGGCTCTAGCCGCCGCCATGTTCATCACTGGCCATAAACAAGAAGCTAAGTTTTATTTATCTAAATTCTCTTGGGGACATTCGTTTTTAGAACTGAATTCGGAAGTATTGGACTTGTATGCGGCCTGTACAGATAGTAAAAGTGTAATTGAGGCACAGACTAAATATCTGGAATCGGCACAAAATGAAAAGGACACCAGGCCAATGTGGCCTCCGAGTGACTCTGAGTCGCAGAGTGAAGATGATAGCTAGTGTACACTGTGAACAAGTAATTTGTCTACCTCTGTTGTGGAGTGGTAATACCAGTTTGACACACAACGGGTTCCGAGAATGATGCCCGGGCATCCAGAAGCTTAATTGATTTATTTAGATTTACTCTGGGATTTGATCTGAATTGTTTCCCTTTCCAGTATTAAAAAAAATACATCTTCAATTCCAGAAATAAGGATTGCTTTACTCACAATAAATTTGTTCTGTAAAAACCTTTTAGTTGTATTATATTAACTCCACTGCGGTATAACTGGAGGAATGATTGGAACTTTAGAGACCCGAACTGAATGTTTATTATAATATATTACAGTAATTGCCAAACTGCTAGTCCGCTCTGAAGTTGTTACGAGCAGGTGTAGTCATACAATTTGCTATGGCGATGTGATTCATTTCTATATTCAGAGAGGACTAGTAGTTTTATGTGGACTATACTTTATTATAAATATTGTTTTAGGTGTAATTAGCACTTAAATAAGTCTAAAGTCTGCACTGTACTCATTACAATTTGTAAGTGGTATATTTAATTGAATTATGATATATGTTATATTATATGTGATAAAATGTTGCTGAAATCTGATACTTTGTATCCAATGTGAATAAAATATGTTGTGTGCAAAAATGTTTGTAAATAAAAATTATATCGAAATAATAAACAACTTCTTATTTTCTTATTAATTACCATTATTATATACCATTGAATTTGATCAGATGAGATTATTTGAAACACCAAACTTATATGGTATAAACGCCATCTATTGGAAAAATTTTGAACTTCGTAAAAGTTTAACTAGACGCGATAGATGGCGCTTACTTTGCCAAGTTTAGTATTGGGGTAGATAGTGCTCGTTCTATATTATAGATGGCGCTTTAAGCCTCTCGAATGACGAAATGAACTTTATAGGAAAGCTTTTATACAAAGCTAAGCGTCGAATGCGCCTTAGCCATCGACGACACGCCGCCGTTATTTAGTTTGCTTTTGCCTCTCGAGCGTGGGAGTCGATTTGTACCGCGAGAAGTTTTCGTTCGAAACTCGCGGAATAACTTATTCGTCACTTACATTTAGTGCTTACTTATGTGGTGTAGTTAAGTGTAGTGGTATGTGTGTTTGTTGATTATTGAAGTTTTTAGTGGAGTGTGGACGGACTTTGAAACTTTTAAGCCGCAAGGTAAGTTTGTACTGTGCGACTTCGGTGCAACCTGTCACGCAGGTGTCTTGCAAGTCACTAACCTCTGATGAATAATACTACAACTCTCAGTAGTCTGTGTAGTATTTTTGCTTATATCATAGTAACTTTGGCTAGTTATTCAATGACTAAGTTGCGTTTGTGCGTCGCCGTTCATATAAAAAAAAACTTTTTATATTACTTTTATATTTTATATATAAAGTGTAATTGTATTTTTAGGGTCTTATTATTATCAACAAATTATGTTTTTTTAAATTAACGTAATTTTATAGGGACATACGTATTTGTATATAATTTTCAAATAATTTAATAAAGTAAATAAATTTTCTTAACATTTAATATTTCGACTATTGTATCGTAGTACTAAACTAAGAGTAATAATACCATCTTTTTATTTTAAAGTGCTTATCTAATATATAAAATTCTCGTGTCACAGTTTTCGTTGCCATACTCCTCCGAAACGGCTTGACCGATTTTGATGAAATTTTTTGTGCTTATCCAGTATCTATGAGAATCGGCCAACATCTATTTTTCATACCCCTAAGTGACAAGGGTTGTTCACCCTTAACATTTTTTTAATTATATGGCAACACAACGTTTGCCGGGTCAGCTAGTAATAATCTAAAGTTTTAGGGGTGTGATCTCCCCTCGATGACCACTCAGCGCAAAAAGGGGCGCTCTGAAATCTTCAAAGCGGTGCCGTGGTACCTCATTGACGATGCCCCTAAAGTATTTTCTGAAAAGCAGTTTTTAGTCCTCACTTCATTTGACATAACAACTTGGTGCTAGAAGAATCTGTTGTCCATCTCTTTAGAAGACCAGTGATAGTAAAAATATAGTAAAAAATTCCCAATGTGGTCTCTGGTTATACTTTATCTATTTAATTGTTTCTGATATCATACAAAACAACACGACAGACAAAACGCTGACAGAAGCTGAACGGATTTTGAAGAGAATCTTACGCAAGAATAGATAACTTAACAGGCAGTAGGTATGATATATTTGTCCCGGAAAATAAAAGAAACCTGCGCGTAAATAAAAAAGCAAGGGATACATGGGCTGATCTACGTGTACGAAGTGTTCTAATAGACTTAAAAAAAGAAAAACATGGTTAATTTTATTACATGAGTTTTCTTTCCGCCTTTAATATTAAATAGTACGGTGAAAGAAAAATGAAGATGACTTTGGGTTACATGATATCGAACTATACAGGGTGAATCTCCATAAAGTGCACATATTGAAACAGGTAAAATTAAACCGCATTTTGTCGACAAAAAAAATAATATTTTTTTTTTTTTTTGGGTTTTACGACCTTTTGAAGTTTTTTTTTTGGAATTGTGCACCTAAAGTAAATAAATCGCTATAACTTTTGAACTAAAAGAGTTATCATGTTCAAACAAAAATTACAATGAATGCCAATTATAGGCCGTACTGATCCATGAAAAAAAAGAAACAAAAAAGTTTATCTTCCCAGAAAAAAATAGTCAGATTAGTGTGAAAAAAGCAATTTTTTTAGGTTAAATTTCAGTAATCGTGAATTTCCTCAAAATAATCTAGGCTTTTTATTTTATTTTTATCATTTAATGTAATTCTACGTCGTATTAGCTTTCAAACACTAAAAAAAGCATGCCTCTAACTTAAGTATAAAGTTTCCTACGAGCGCTTAAACAAAGGCAGTTTTTAAGGGTGTTGGTAATAAATAACATTTTTAATACAAACTAGTGTTTTTTTTTTAATTATTAAAGATTTATTTTATTACTGTTTTATCACTTTAATATCGTCAAAAATAAGAAACTACCATGAATTTACCATTGAAACATATTTTTGATAGTTTTCTTTGTTTATATTTTGGACATCTAATTATGGGTCGGACTATACCAGTTTTATTAGGGCGCACGTGCGTCGCGTCATGAGTATCGTTTTTGAAACGTTCCTAGCAAACTTTATACTTGAATTAGAGGCGTGGTTTTTTTAGTGTTTGAAAGCTAATACGACGTAGAATTGCATTACACAATAATAAAAAAATAAAATGCCTAGATTATTTTGAGGAAATTGATGATTACTGAAAATTTTACCTAAAAAAAGTGCTTTTTTGCACTAATCTGACATTTTTTTCCTGGGAAGATGATTTTTTTTTGTTTTTTTTTTCATGGATCAGTACGGCCTATCATTGGCAATTATTGTTATTTTTTTTTGAACCTGATAACCCTCTTAGTTTAAAAGTTATAGTGATTTATTTACTTCAGGTGCACAATTCCCAAAAAAAATTTCAAAAGGTCGTAAAACCCAAAAAAATTTATTTTTTATTTTTTTTATATTTTTTTTGTCGACAAAATGCGGTTTAATTTTACCTGTTTCAATATGTGCACTTTATGGAGATTCACCCTGTATAGTAATACTAGCTTACCCGGCACACGTTGTGTTGCCATATAAATAAAAAAAATTTAAGAGTGAACAACCCTTATCACTTAGGGATATGAAAAATAGATAGTAGCCGATTCTCAGACCTACTGAATATTCATATAAAATTTGGTGAAAATCGGTATAGCCGTTTCGGAGAAATACGGTAACTAACATTGTGACACGAGAATTTAATATATAAGATTACCTATTTTTAAAAAGTCACATTTGGTACTATATAACCTTCCTGCATATCCTAATTTAAATATATAAAAACAATAAAATAAAAACGTCAACGTCCAAAGTCACTGTATTTTACTAAACATGCGATGACAGTGGTTTTTTGATATTTTTTTGTGAAATTAAAATTTTTGTATGTAATCACGTCGTGTAGACGCGTTTTTTCAAAAATGCTTGAGATCAGAGATCAATATTTTGTAAACGTAGCGTCTTTGTGGCGTTATATTTATTGTTGTCCGGTAAGATACTTTTATGTTTTTAAAATTATTTCATTTATATTCACATCTGCCTTTAAATGCGTTTAATCACAGGCTTCCTGCTAAGTCTACCGTTATCATTTTATTAATAGAACTGATGTTTTTTCTCAAATGTAAAGGGAATAGGAAAGCAGCTTTTTACGCTAGAATTATAATAAAGTATTTGGGTCGCCTATGATTGTGGTATTCTTCATTAGGTTACGATTTTATTATTATTTAGAAAAGGTAGCAAACAAGCAGTACGAGCACGTAATTTCCCATATTAAGTCACTGTCGTGCATGGATATTTAATTCCAAACAGAAAGTCTTACTTATCGTTATCAGCAATAACTGATCATAGGCGCGATGCTAACCCTGAGGATTTTCTGAAAATATACAGGTAGCTATGTACACCTACTAGAGATGTGCCGAGTCAGGTCGACTCGAGTCACTACTCGAGTACTTACATAAACTCGCATACTCGAGTACTATTAAGTGATACTCGAGTACCAGTGATACTCGAATACTGACGGTACTCGTACTCGTACTGACTCCAGTCTTATGTACCTTATATAGGCAAACGAGTGAATACAACGGCAATTGTGCAAATAACAACCTGTTTAATTTTGTTTAAATTAGGTACCTTTTTTATTTATTTTTTTGGTCTTCGTGCTACTACTATGTGTCACAAAGTACTCGAGTACTTCGTGAGTAACTCGAGTACATTGTAAGTACTCTAGATTCGAGTACTGACTCGATTCTTTTTTATATGAGTACTAAAGTATTCGAATACCAAAAATGGCCGACTCGGCACATCATTAACACCTACATCTTGATTCTTGACTATATCTACACATAGGATCAGTTGACAGCGGCACCACAACTCCAAACTCCAAATACTACGAGTATTTGGAGTTTGGAGTTGTGGTGCCGCTGTCAACAAACTTCAACAATAACCACCTCCTTTTTGAAGTCGGTTAAAAATAAGATCACATTTTTTTTTTATTAAAGAGAAATAATTGCGAAATGGGCATGTGCGAGTTCAACTCTCACACGGAGGATTGTGTTCCACCAAATTTTCAACATCAAGTTTTTATTTTTCATATTTGTAATCATAGCAGCCTTGTTATATGCATTGTGAATTTGAACTGTCTACCTATTAGGTCCAATAGATAAAGCGAAAACGCCGAAAAATAGCGGTATATTGTATGGCGACCCTTTTTTCAGGATTTCAGGATTTTTTTTAGTATTTGTTGTATAGCGGCTACCGTTATACGTACTCTGTAAAAAATTCAAAAGTCTATCTATTTTAATACTGAGATTGAGCCTTGTGTGTGTTCGGAGGGTTGTAATTTGTTATTAAAATAAAAATATTTTTATCACATAATTTAAGGCCAAACGATAATTTTCCCCTAAAAACCGAAGTCCGCCTCGTTCGTGTTATGGTGCGACCAGGGGACTTACCACCATCTTTTAAAAACCATCATAGTTCAGGAAAATTTTATTTCAATATTGCATTAACGTTATTTTGTTTCTTACCACGACCTCCTTAAAACATTATTTTCAATGTATGATTAAAATAATATTGTTTTAAGAGATGGTAGTAACCCCCCAATCATACAATTTGCTACGGTGACGCGATTCATTTCTATATTCAGAGCGGACTAGCAGTTTTACATGGACTATACCTGCATTACCAAACTATATAAGACGTCACAGCAAAGATTTGTTACCAGTTATCAGTTTGCAACGCTGTTATAAGGCAGAAATAGGCGTGGCGGTGGTTCCGTCGCTAAACGGAAACTATCTACCAAAGACATTCAAATTAGTAGTATATTTCAGAACTACTTGGTCAATTGGTAATAACTTGTTCTGAAATATATGTTACACATTAATAAACCCAAGATGGCGTCAGTGTAAGGCGGGATGATAGTTTTTTTTTATGAAATCGATATCGAAATCGCACATCACACACTAAGGGTTCCGTACCACCAAATTCTCATTTACTTTGACAGCTATAGAAGCATGCACATTTTGAAGGTGGTAGAACCCTTTGTGGTTCGACTCCGGCGGCACTAATCACAGCAGTGTTAGGCGCTGCTGTGTTCCGTTTTGAAGGGTGTGGTAAGGGAGACAGACTTTTCCGAGGCGTTCCAGCTTAGTCATTAGGGGTAGCGGCTCATCTATGGCCGACCATGGTCATATGGTCATATCTTATCCTATCTGGGGTTGATTACAGATGTCCATGGGCGGCAGTAGCCACTTACCATTAGGTGGACTGCATGCTCGTCTGCTACTTCTATATTATAAAAAAATGCAATGCATGTAGATCTCTATTACGTTTTAATAGTTAATACATCAATACCGGTATCTTGTATAGGGAGCTCCTTTTGTTTTTAACTTAACTTCATCCCAGTAACAAAAAAGGCAAACTTTACTAATACGGTTAAATAATATTTTTCAAAATGATTGATTGAAAATTGGCGGTGTCAATCAGTCAGGGCAAGTCTTTTATAAACATACATCCATAGATATGCTCAGCCTCATATAGCTTATACTTTTCAGATGGTCGTTTTGTGAACTGTATAGTGAAGAGTCTTGTGGTATGCAAATTGTCTTTGTCTGAAGATATCGTCCTACAAATTATCTCCATAACGGTAATGATATCTTGAATGCGGGAAAGCGACACATGAGACATGAAGCCTGTACAGAGGACGGGCAGCGCCAGCCAGAGTTGTTCCTGTACGTCCTGTTTATATAAGAGTGAGTCTGAGCAACCTTCTCTAAGAAAATATATTGCACATGGCTCGAGAATAGATCGATTGTATTATGGAAAGTATATTCCTTTACGCGAACGAAAGTTGCTTAATAGGTTAGTGAGAACCAGGGCAGTTTACGATGATCTTAGAGCTCGCCTTATTTCTGACAGCACATTAAGTCTGGATAAAAATGCAGACTTAAGGCCAAGAAAACATCACCACGCTATCAAAGCTTTAAGTAGCACAGAAAAAAGTGGAGCAATCTTAGAAATAGTCGATATTATCGATAAAGGTGCAGCTACTGGTCCAAAAAAGTTAAGTGAATGCTGCAGCTGTTGTAGTTGCACTTTAAAAGCCAAAATTTTAGAGAGGGACCGAAAAGAAAATAAATACAAGCGAACTTATAGTCGACGATTTGAGACTAAACATGGTCATAGGGCACAATACGGTCACAGAGAGCAATATGGTCATGGAGCGCAATATGGTCATGGAGCGCAATATGGTCATGGAGCGCAATATGGTCATAGAGCGCAGTATGGACAAAGAATGCAAGGTAGAATAGGAGAGAGATATAACAAGAGGGGCGTAAGATTCAAAGCGAAACATATAAGGTCGGATCCGTGCATGTGTACGTTTAAATTTAGTGGAATAATTAAAAAAACGTCTAAGGCCTTGATGCAAAAGATACACCCTCTTCCGCCGTTGCCAATCATGACTTTAGAAGATCGAGAAATGATGAGAGATTCAAAATTCCAAAGATTTGCTGGACTTTCATCTCAAAAATATAAAGAACTTCAAGATAAATTAAAGCAAGATATGAGGAAACTCAATGAATCTGTAGCGAGCATGAAAGAAAATGCACAACTTCGTACAAAGAAATCTATCGAACAAATGAAACAGGCGAAGTATAAATTAAAAACTAATATTGAGAGTGGTGTACGAAAATCCGTAGAAGCTGTAAAAGGTCTCCAGCGAAAAAATAAACCATTGGAAAATCTCGAGTACCTTGAAGACGAAACAAATTTTAAAATAAAAAAAGATTCTATAGTAAAGTTTAAAGATTATCTTAAAAGAAAAGAAGTAATGAACGACTGGGCGTGTGATTTAGAATGCGTACCGGATACGTGTGAGCCTGAGGAATGCTTTAAAATTTTAAAACTACGGAGACTACATAGACGGAATGCACGGGATCGTAAACAAGCAATAAAATATGAAACATTCCATCGAGAGGTCGACGTTGGTGAGGAACCTTTGAGAAGATCTAGTAGTAGTGTTCAGGTAGAAAAATTTGGTACGACTGCTGCAACATATATGAAAAAACAAAAACCGATATTACGTGTTGAAGACGGCAATGAAATAATGGGACAACGGGTTGTATTTGAAACCAAAGAAGTGAGAAAAGAAATAAAACAAGGTGCTAAAAAAGGTGGTAAAAATAAAATAAATTTACAACAGTTAGTTGCTGAAAAGACTGAGGAAGCTCCTCAGATTGCTGCTGCCGGTCGTGAAGGAGATGTTGTTCAAAATACACGCGATACTCGAAGAACAGGGGAAGTAAAAGGAGACGAACATATTAAACCTTCTAGCCAAATTTCTGGTATACATCTTACTGATAATAGAGCACGCGGACACGCCGCATACAAAATTAAACAAAGAAAGGCGCATCACAAAGGATCACAAGTTGTACTAAAACCATCGATGGAAGCACCGCAACGTAAAATGAAAAAACTTAAAATACACCCAAAAAAACATGACGCTAAGCACATTCAGGCCAGTGAAATTGCTATAATCCCAATAGCGAACCGAATAGAACACAGTAGCACGAAAACGAATACACCTTATGATACAAAATCAGTGTCAAGTTTAACAAAGAAACCAGTTGCTGCTGGTGATAAAAAAATTGCGATAGAAGTCAAAAACAAGGAACCTATTTCACAAGTAGCTCATGAACACTCTGCTATTAATGAGAGTCCCTCATCTCATAAGCAGGCGGTTCGTATTGAATCAAAGTTTAGTTTTAGTGTAGAATTTTACAAAAAAGATAATAAAGATGATGTAAATAATGTAAATGATCAAATAGAGCCTAGTCAAAAAGAGGAACCGTTCACAAAAGAAAAAGTCAAACATACTCGTAACAAGAGAACCTATGTTGCACCCAAAGTTTTAAAAAATAAAGGTTCTTTAGCAAAAGCTAAGTATATACAAGCTAAGACAAACTTAATAAAATGTATATGTACGTTGAAATTGCACAAATTTAAAAAACCTAAGAAAAGAATAAATACATCTACGACCGGTACCGCGACATCTATAATAACTAAAACTGGAATCCCTCCGGCCATGATTGATAAACATGTTGAAACAAAGAAAGGAAACCGCTTAGAACTACCCAAAACATATCAACTACTGTCATATGAATGTGAGCCTGGAATTTGTGTTCCTGGTGAATGTGATCCGATCCTTTGTAAACAAATTTTGGATCAGAGAAATAAACAACTAAAAACCTACGATAGAGGTTCTTATACAAGTTCACGTCAAACCAAATCTGCGTCTAGTATAGCGTCAAGGCCTTTCGCTGTCAAAACTAAAAATGTACAATCTTCAGTCATTCCTACAAAATTTCGCAAAACAAACGCACCCAGGAGATATAAAGAAGAAATTATTGTGGACCAAACTAAAGAAACCGAACCGGGACGGCAGGCAGTGCGTATTGGTTCTAGTTTTAGTTTCAATATCGAGTTCTATAAAGATAAGCGGACTCCAACTATAGAAAATGAAGAAGAAATAACGAACGTGAGCAGGCCAGCGGAGGTTAAATATAAAAAACCTAAATTAATAGAAGGTGGATATCAAGACTATAACAAAAATAATAATAAATCTATGTTCGCGCAAGTTATTAACATGGATCAAAATATAGGACCATCTCTTAAAAGATGTTTTTGTACTTTGAAATTGTACAAAAATAAAAATAACATGAAGAAAAAAATTAAGCAACGTAGGATGTTATCTGCAATTACACAAACATTTGATGAAATGGAACCTGTAACAGAAACAGTGGATAGAGGAACAAAAACCAAATGGAAACAAAATTATGAATTGCTTCCTTACGAATGTGAACCATATTTTTGTATACCAGGAGAGTGTGATCCATATGTATGCTTAGAAAGAATTAAAAGGCGTCAAGTTAATGTCAAAGACTATGGTGTATATACTGGTAAACCTAAAATGTCATCAATATCAAGCTTTACCGAAAATTCGTATACAAGGTCTACAGGCATTCTGGTACAGCCTAAATTATATCGAAAAGGAACAAATATAAAAGAAAAATATTATAAAACAGATGACACACCCCGAGAAGCCATTGCGCTAAGAGATGGATCTGGTGAAGGCTACGATTCCATAAATTCTAAACAAGCTGTAAAAATTGGTTCAAGTTTTAATTTTAGTATTGAATTTTCCAAACAATTACCCCAAGAATTAATTTTACCAAAACAACCGAAACGTGAAAAAATATTCAAAGACAAACGAAAACGGTACAGAAACAAAGGTAATAGGGTAGCTAACATACATATCGATCATGTAGATGCTGATACTCAGTCGTTAGAACCAAGAAAAGTTCACAGATCATCTCTGGTTCGGCCTATGTTGAAACGATGTTTTTGTACATTAAATTTACAAAAGAAGGCCAAGCAATACCGTAAAGGTCGTACTGGATGGGCTCCGGGAAACCAATATTTTGCGCCAACAATGTACACAGTTAGTAGAGCCATGACTGGAGTATATTCTCATCATAATTTTGGTTCTCAAGACACAAAATTGCAAGTCATTGAGTCCAATAAAAAGATTTCAATATCCACTAGTTCATTTCTATTCAAGAAATTTATTACTACTTCTGTATCAAAATATAATAGTTTAAAACTTTGCCCTGTACTTGAGATGCCTGTCAGGTTAAGACAACCCATAAAAATGAATTCAAACTTAAGTGTAGAAATTGAATTTGTAAGAGAATTAAAATTCAATACGGAATCAACATTAGTAAATAATAATAATATTAAACAACCACTGAAGAGTTTTAGTTTTGGGTATATGAAAGAAAAGCCTCTCGAAGGCATTAATATTTTAAGCCAACCATCCCTTCAGACTCGAAAAGAGATAACCGGCATTAGTCAGTACTTAGAAAGATGTTTCTATGCAATGAATGTACAAATTTCACAAGTGCCAGATAGAAAGAAACACTTGAATTATAAACTAAAACCGTATGAATGTGAACCAGGCATATGTGTACCTGGCGAATGTAACCCCTACGACTGCCAAAAACTAATAATGAGAAGATTAATGGGAACCATGCATAAAGGATCTGGTACACAATTTGACAATAAATCAATTTCGAGTTATACTACTCAAACAGGATCAGGTACAAGAAGTACGCAATTCAGAAGACATGGTCGTAGTCGTTCACAAGAATATAAACCAGAGAAATATAAGACTCAATATCAGCGTGAGGCCAAACATAAACAAGCTGTCCGTGTGGGATCAAGTTTTAGCTTTGATGTGGAGTTCTCGAAAAATGCTTCGCAACCACCCGAAAGAGGATACAGGGAGAATGAAAGGATAAAATATTATAGGGAACCTGCCAGACGCACTTATAATAGTAGAAATAAAGGAGCTCAAGGAAGGAGAGTCCGATATAGCAAAGATAATCAAATGCAGTCAATTTCGTCGTTAGTACATCGCGGTTCAAATTACGCCCCCAGAATGAAAAGGTGCTTTTGTACGTTAAAGTTGCAGAAAAAAGGTAGAATAAAGTTGCAGAAAAAAGGTAGAATCCATAGAACAAATGCAAAATTAGATGTGCTACCCGCAGCACAGCCACCAAGTATTGAATCCCGTAGTATAAAAATTGGAACAGCCAATATTAAGAACCAATATATTCCTAAACAACACAGATATAGGCTTGAACCCTACGAATGTGAACCTGGCATATGTATACCGGGGCAATGTAATCCTTATGATTGCTTAGAGAGGATGAAACACCGAAAAGATTTTGGTGTTTCTACCACATCCTACGGAGAAAGATCAATTTCAAGTATGACAAGTGATGGGAGATATGCTAGGAAGAAACTTCAAACTCATGGGATTAACGTTACACATAAAGGAACACATAAAAAAGATAGGAGAAGGCGTAAAGGTGCTAATAGTAATAGTTCAAGTGTTAATGAACGTCGTTCACGGCAAGCGGTTCGCATTGGGTCGAATTTTAGCTTTAATATTGAATTTTATAAGGGTGCACCTCAATCACCACATATAAAAGAAATAGATAATGGAGACAGAAGTACGAGATTATATAAAACTGATTTAAGAGAAAGAAGACCTAGAAAACATATAAAGGGTAGTTTATCTCAAAGTAGTCAGGCGATTTCTCATAGAGATACGCAAATGGAAACTCCTACGAATCAAATGTCGACAATGACATCATCTTTCATGAAACGTTGCTTTTGTACTGCGAAGCTTCAAGGTATTCAAATACCACAAGAACAAAATACTACAACATCATTCATGAAAAGATGTATTTGTTTACTTGGATTGCGGAACAAACAAAAAAAAGATAATAAACATGCAAAAAATATTTCTAACACTGCAGACAAACGGACAAATACCAATTATAGACGCAAAATTATTTTGCCAACCTTGGAACCTTACGAATGTGAGCCTGGAATATGTATTCCAGGTCAATGTGATCCGTATGTATGTGATAAAATTATACAACAAAGGTTAGCCAAACAGTATTCAAGATCATCTGGAACGGAATCAGTTAGAACACAGTCGGTGTCTAGTAATATTGGCTATGGTAAGCGGCATAGAGATGGAACAACTCAAGCGCGAGCTAGAAAATATAATAAACAAAAACAACATGTATCCGAAGATAGATCATTTGTAGGAAAATACACTAATAATGAAAATAAGAGTCTTGTTAGAATAGGATCAAATTTTAGTTTTAACGTAGAGTTTTATAAAGAAAATGTGGACGGTAGTAAAACAAAAGAAGAAGCAAGAGAAATAAAGATGTCTCCAAGTAGAATGGACTCATACAAAGCCAAGAGAAAAATAAAACATATGAAAAGTACAGGTACTGTAGGACCCAGTGTAGGCTCAACTGAATCACAGGTAGCAAAAAAACAAATGAGGACCTTTGGGGTTAACCCTTTATTAAGGCGTTGTTTTTGTACTTTAAAGCTTTTAAAACGACCAATCGACCAAGCCCACAATATCAATAAAGTCGACACGAAAACTGTATTAATGAAAACTGCTGAAACACAATCACATAAAATGTTAGATGGTCCCCCATTACGACATGATTTTTATGGTGATGGTTTACTTCCATATGAATGTGAACCAAATGTATGTGTCCCGGGTGAATGTAACCCAATAGAATGCTTAGAGCGAATCAAGAGAAGAAATCAAAATACAAAAGACTTCGGCACCATTACTCGATATCCTCAAAGAAAATCAATCGGTAGTGTTGCTACTAGAACAACAAAAGACGAATATTTACAAGCCAAATATAGAGGTAGAAAACCTCATAAAACTACACAAAAAACACATTATGTTGAAAGAACCGGGCAACCAAATTCTGGTGATCATTCAAGACAAGCAGTACGAATCGGATCAAATTTTAGTTTCAATATAGAGTTCTACAAAGGTGCACAAAATGATGGAGCGGACGTAGTGCATGCGACCCCATCTCAAGAGTATATTAATATGAAAAAGTACCACAAAAGTCCTAAAAGATATCATACAAAATCTCAACCATCGTATTTTGGTCGCAGCGTAGATACGCAGGCTTCTACGAAAATGCACTCCATGGATACTGGAATGTCACATTTAAAACGGTGTTTCTGCACTTTACAATTAAAAAACAAGAATGAAAATAAATTAATCAAACCAAAGTCTGAGCATTCAGCCGTAGGTGAATTTTTAAAAAAATGTATGTGTGTTTTAAAAATTAAGAAAGTTGGAAAACTACAAAAAAATCCGCCAACGCCTGCAGTTAAATACGAAATCAAGGGTACTTCTACTAACAGTCAATATCCAAAACAAGATATAAGACCTGTTAGAATGTTGGAACCTTATGAATGTGAACCTAACTTTTGTATTCCCGGAGAGTGTGACCCCTATGAGTGTTTAAAAAGAATCCAAAAAAGACAAGTTCGTCATTTTGGCACAGAGTATGCACGAAACGTAAGAGATTCTGCAACCGATTCCATAAGAGGGCCATATACTAGAGATACGGAATCTCAGTTTCATCGAAAACAAAGATTTTATTCACAAGGAACTTCATTTCCATCAAAACGAAGACGACGTAGCGATGATACAAGTCAATACTCATCCCAATATTATAAAAAGGATAATACCAATAAGCAAGCTGTACGTATAGGTTCAAATTTTAGCTTTAACATAGAGTTTTTCAAAGAAAAAGGTGATCAGCATCACAGTGAATACAGGGAGTCCAAAGCTGAAAAAATTCCAAGAATTAAAACTAGATCAGAAAAGATTCGGTCAAGATCTAGAGGGTCTGATAGTATAGGAAAGAATATACGCTGTCAAAGATCCCAGTGTCCATTTTTAGAGAAACACGTAATGAGTTCTGCTGCTAATACAATGCCAAAGAGATGTTTCTGTACGTTGAAATTGTTAAAAAATCCCAATAATCCGAAATCTGCCTTTAAACCAACACCACCTATACCACCACCTGTAACTACAGATGATAAAATGACTGCAACTAAAAAAAAATACACTATACCACATGAATTGGGCGTCTACGAATGCCCACCCCTTATGTGTATTCCCGGAGAATGTGATCCTTACGACTGTTTAGAAAAAATGAAGAGAAGTGAACGCAAATTTAGAAATATTGGTACAAGACCAGGAAGAACATCAGTAGCATCTGTGGGAAATCGCAGTTCAAAAATAAGAGCCCATGGAAATCAGTCTGTTGTAACCAAAAGGAATTTAGCTGCGTATACTCCTCGTTCTGAACCACAATCTGTTATTTATAAATCACCTCAGATGGCTCACACGGGTAGACAAAATAAACGTGCTGTCAGAATTGGCTCGAACTTCAATTTTAGTATAGATTTCTTTAAAGAAAAATCTCAACCTGCTGTTATTCGTAGTCCAAAAATAGTTAGAACGAAAGATACGGACGAAGATTTAAAATCTTATTTAAATAAAAATGTTACAGCTAATGCAGGAAAATTCAGACACCATGATTCACAAGTCGGTAGTACTATTACAAGAGACCAGGGTTCTGAGGCAGGGAACTTATTAAAAAGATGTTTTTGTACTTTACAACTACAAAAATCTTCACGACAAAGAAAGAAAATGCGTAATCCGGGAATAAATGTCCAATATCCCCAAACAGTAACAATTGGTAGGGTATCGGTTGAACCATTTAATAAAAAAATACTGAAAACTCAACGTGTATGTACTCAAGATCAAGCATGTCAAATTCGACGATCTAAATCGACGGATCCAAAAATTATGAATAACTTGAGAACTGTTTCAACAAAAATTGACAAAAAACACCTACCAAATAAAAAGCTTCTACAGTCAGACTGTTATCCTAGTAGCTGTCCAAATTATGAGAAAAGGAGCTCTCTTAAGAAACAAACCAAAAATGATATGCAAACTATCCTCCCATACACTCCCAGCAAATTCAACAAAAAAGAGAGTAAGACCATAGTATCTGATAAAGATAAATTACAGAAAATAAACAATCTGAATCAATTAACATTTGAAAATGATAATAAACTCCATGACACAATGACATTAAGTAAAGGTAGGAGATTAACAGCCAAGAAGAGCAAAAAGTCCATACCTGCAAATAAACTGGACAGAAAAAGCTATTTAAACAATTCTATTTTTTGCCGATGTGCCAGGTTATTTTCCAAACGAACTGGAACAGAAATGGAACCTCATGATAATCATGTGAAAGTAGATACCTTGCGTAATGAACATTTAAAGATTGTGGTCACACCAAAAAAGGCAAAAAGTGTGAAATTACCTAAAGCAGCTGGTGATGATACATGTCCGGTTATATGTCGTAAGACAATTGATGGTTTAAAGAAAAAGTATTCAATGTTCCCTAGTGGTGATGCACAAAGTAACATTATGAAACGTGGAAGTACTAAAAACCTGATGCTAAATGATTTGCAATCAAAAAGCGTAGAACGAAAATCTATATCAAAAAGTAAAAAAATGAAAGTTACTTTCGCTGATAGTACCAAATACCCGCCTAGTATGACTAGTGAATCAAAGAAGAAATTCATCCATCACGGATCCAAGTCGAAACTTTGTTACTCTTGTTCAGTAAACAATTGCCCCCTGCTGTCTCAAAAAATACAAACCGATAAGGAAAAGTCTTCAGTATTTCATAGGTTTACAAATCGCTTATCGAAAACCTCTGATAGACCTATTACATATTCGGAATCTGCTGATAATTGCCAATATTGTGAACTTTGTAAGAAAAAACTAGAAGCAGATGAAATTAATAAAGGAGCTGGTGATAGAGAAGTTATCGATAAAACGCTAAAGAAGTCTTTGTCTAAAAAAAAGAGACTTTCCGGTAGTGGTGACAAACGGCTATCAGTAGCATCACAACACAAAGCACGGCCTTGTCCTTGTGGTAAGGAAAACCCTATGTTGGAAATGCGGGTTGATGCAGTAAATTATGACATAATTAATAAGCAAGAAGTACTTCAAAGAGTTAACCTTCAGGGTGACGTCGAACCGTCCACTCGTAAGAAAGATAAACATGGTGATTCATGCAATTGTTGTAAATGCACTCAGAAACGTCTTAGCGAAGGAGCTAAAATTTCAGTACCTGCGAAAGGAATCTCAAAAATTACTGGAGCACCGGGGAAAACACTTGTGAAAAAAGGTCCTGCCATAGCGGGACCTTGTATATGTGGAAGTATAAAATGTGCCATAGAATCTAAGAGAACGAAAAGCAAGACTGGGGGACGTGCCTGGGGGTTTAAGCCTTGTGTCTGCGGCAGTGATGTTTGTGCTCGAGAAACCAAAAAAATGAAAAAATTGAGAGCACGATACGTCTGTACATGTAAAGAGGAAATGGATAGAAGGAGAGCTGAAAGAGAGATATTAAATAAGATCGATGTGCAAAGACGTCTTCTAATCGCGCGAGAAAAAGACGAAAAGCGGCGACGCAAACGCATCAAACGTAATGCCGAATTAGAGAAAAGAGTTAAAAAGTATAAGGATGCTAGTGATACGCTGTTAGCGGCAGACTCATTGATAGACGTCGGAAAATTAGGTATGTCGACAGTGTGTGATGTGGCGCGTACGACAGCGAGAGCAATATATGATCCGAAGGTAGCTTTGGAAAGGGTGAAATGTAAAAAAACGAGCCCTGATCTCGCGTTGCAACTGTTAGAAAAACGCTACATGGAGAGCGACGCAGCTGCGACGGCGAGGCGACTTAAATTAAGATGTATGTTTATGAAGAGCGTAAAAAAAGCGAAACAGAAACTTGAAGAAAATCCAATAACACACTATATGTTGCATGCAGCGGATAAGAATGCAAAGGCTCGGAAATTCAAACGAAAGCCGAAAGTTAGACGGGTTCGCGAACCTCTCGATTTCGAATGTAGTCTCTACATGGCTTCCTTAAGAAAGAGACCATGTCTCAGCATCTATTACAAGTGGCCGTGGTTTTACCCCCACTTGGTAACAATGTTGAATATCTGGAAACAGTTTACAGATGTAACGTTGTTCCTCTTAGCGGCTGTTGTGTGGAGTCCTTGTATTTTGTGTATGGAAGGTTGTAGGGCGATGATGTGTTGCTTTTTCTGTACCGGTTAAGTTCTTGTGTGTTTGGAATAAAGATGTATTCGTTTTGCAATACTTGTTTTTATTTCCGTTGGGCACACAATAACACTATTGTATGCAAAGTTATCCTTGTAAATAACATATAGTTTGTTGTTAGGCTATTTTTAAAAACATTAATAAATTGATGTATAAGACAAATATTGCATCAACATTTTCAACTACTTACACTTAACCTATTGCGCTGAAATTTGGAATACAAACTTATGAAACTTCTATAAAAAAACGTTTTTACTTACTACCCCTGAGCACTAAGGTGTAATGCCTCGAAAAAGTCGTCACCCTTACCGCACCTTACCAGAACGCAAACCAGAACACAGCAGCGCTTAACACTGCTGTTATTGAGCAGATATGGGTGTGGCTGTGGTGCCGGATTCTGCACAATTTTTTTGCCTACAATAGTATGTAATTTGACAATTGAGGCTTAGATTTATTTAAGACTTATTATTATTAACTTAGTGTTAAAGACCACTAAGGACTCCTGATACTCGTACTAAACACCACAGACATCTAATATCAATTCAGAAATTTAGAAATTTTGTTAATTTTCTAGTTAAGTGCGGACTTGCTTCGCTGTGGCCCGATTTGATATTTCCCATGGGAATTTCAAAGTATATTTATCGTAATTTTTTTTTAAGTTAATCCATTAACTGCTTTTTTATTTTTGCGATCACCATAGATTAATAAAGATTACTCACTCCTAGCAAGTAAATGCAACCAGTTTTGACAATTGAAATAGCTGCGTAAAAATTTTTTGCCACGTCGCCGTTGCCGTGCTAAAATGTCCCTAAAATATTTGAAATACTTATTATTTATTATGTAAATTATGCAGTATTGGTTACTTATTCGTAAATATTCTCTAAAAATGTTTCTTATTTGTCAAGAATTCAAAAAAATAACTGACAAATCAGCCGTTTGAGGCTTCATTCAATTTCATGGCGACGAAGTATCTTTACTTATCTATGGCGATCACAAACACGGAAGTTGAAGTTTTATACACAAAGGTTATAAGAACATATGTACATACTTTCTGCTTTATATTTATTTTAATTTAATAGAAATTGATACAGAGAAAAATATCAATGATCTAAAATTAAAAAAATACATATATACATGTCCGTATTTATAATCGATCTATCAATTTTTGCCTACCATAGATCAAGATTTGAAAATGTCTAGTATGAATAAATTGTCAGCTATCTAATCTATTGTGTAAAAAACATTGGATAGATTATTAAACCGGCCGAAAGCAGTTATTTTGAGTTGATGTATACGATAAGTTCTATCTTACGTCAGAAAATGCAACCCAACCCAATCCATTGGTCATGTATGCACCCTTGAGGTCAATGACCGAAGCCAGAAAGTTTCGGGGGTGGTTCGTACTTAGGGTTCTCAAGTACTATTGATGTTTATGATAAAATTATTTAAAGTATTGGGAATGGCAAAGTGCTTAAAGGAGTCTTGACATCGGTTTTAACAAAAACTAAAATTAAATAAAAAAGTAGTGTTTTTGTGCTTGTACTTTTATTGTTCATTATTAAAAATCCTAATTAGTATACGATTAATGTAGATTGTATAATGGATGTAAGTCAATATTCTAATATGTAGTAATTGTATTTACAAAATATCAATGATTCTTACGCGGGAATTGAACGTTTATTTTTATACAGAAAATATATTATTAATTATATATTGTTATTAGTTACGTGACAACCCTATTGCACCACGAGTGCGTTATAAAAAGTACCCCATTCAAAAATACTCCATACACATATATTCCTACTTGACACACATCAGTGCACATATTATAATGGTCGTTGACGTTATATATCTTTGGGGAAAACGATCAGAATAAAATGTGAGCACGCACGCGTCACAGGAAACCGACAGGGTCGTTTTTTCTAAGTACCTTTTGTAAGGGAGCTTACAAATTAGATGGTTGAGTCGGACCAGACTACAGCACGACGGTTGTTGTATAGTGCCCGCCAAACTGCTAGTCCGCTCTGAAGATGTTGCGTGCAAGTGTAGTCAAACAAATTGTTATGGCGACGCGATTCATTTCTATATTCCGAGCGGACTAGCAGTTTTACGCGGACTATACTACAACTAATGGTTACGCTATTCATCTACTAATATTACAAAGAGGAAAACTTTGTTTGTTTGTTTGATTGTAATGAATAGGCTCAAAAGCTACTGGACCGATTTTAAACATTATTTCACCCTTCGAAAGCTACATTATCCACGAGTAACATAGGCTATATTTTATATGAAATATATTTGATAAACAGATTTTGAGGCGGTACAAAGTTTGCCGGGTCGGCTAGTACAAATTAATAGTGGAAACTGTATTTATTTCTTTATGCATGTATTTATAAAATAATCGCCTATGTTAAATAGTCTAAATTGTTTGTTTGAGAAACATATAAATAAATAAAATAAATTAGCACGTTCGTTAGTTTAGAAAGCACAAATTATATGTGTTTTCATTTTGTATAAAAAAAACGGACGCTTATGCCGTTTTCAGTATTAGAAATTCCCGACTCAATCATCTAATTTCAAAGCGTCCTAAAGTCACGCATACCTAGATTGCTATAATCTATTGATAAAATAACCTACTATATATATAGCAGTGATAGCCTAGTGGTTAAGAAACTCGGCTTCTCGATCAACGGGTCCGGGGTATAATCCCAGGCACGCACCTCTGATTTTTCAAAGTTATGTGCGTATTAGAAATTAATTATCACTTGTTAAACGGTGAATGAAAACATCGTGAGGAAACCTGTAAACCTGAGAGATTTATAACAAAAAAATCTCAAAGGTATGTGAAGTCTACCAATACGCACTTGGCCAGCTTGTAGGACTATGGCCTAATCCTTTTCATTATGAGAGGAGACCCGTGCCCAGCAGTGGGATAGTAATGGATTGTTGATGCGATTGATGTGAAATAACCTACTAAACTACTAAGCACAAGCACAAGTGCGTTGATCACAATTTTGAAAAAAATCAACGAGTTGTACTCCGGGATTGCCGGCAGAAGTGACAACTTTCGAAACTTTTTTTTTTTTTTTTTTTTTTTTTTATAATATCAGAGTAGCAGACGAGCATGCAGTCCACCTGATGGTAAGTGGCTACTGCCGCCCATGGACATCTGTAATCAACCCCAGATAGGATTAGATATTCCTACCTTAGGTCGGCCACAGATGCGCCGCTACCCCTGAGGACTAAGCTGGAACGCCTCGGAAAAGTCTGTCTCCCTTACCACACCCTTCAAACCGGAACACAGCAGCGCCTAACACTGCTGTTATTAGGTAGAAATAGGTGTGGCGGTGGTGCCGCCGGAGTCGAACCACAAAGGGTTCTACCACCTTCAAAACTAACCTGAATAATAAAATATAACAAATAAAAAATGAAAATGATGACCCATTGACATATTTATTCTATGCTGACACCGGATGACATCTAAACTTACAGTTTGCTTTGCCGCCTTACGAACTTTCGACCAGGCAACGCGCCCTGACGCGAGTTTAACATTATTAAAGATGTTTTAACTTCAAAAATCATACTTGAATTCAAAGCGTGAGAAGTCGAAATTAATACCACTAAACTTATAACTCCTTACGCTGGAGATATATTTGGTAATCTTGATACAAAATTATGGATGAGTACGTCAGTCTGCTTTCGAAAGCACTTCAACGCACCGGGCGTAAGTAATTTGGACAAATATTGTTTGAGCTACGCACCCTTGCTAAGTAAATGCATGGGGGTACTTAAAGACGTATACGTAAATATAATATATGTATGTTACCATTAGTCTTCTATAATCCTCTCTTTAGTTGTAAGAAAGTACTATTTCAAAAATTATGCTTTAGGAATGCTAAAATACTTAGTCACCTCTAGCTAATGCCCGTTATTAATAATTAATCTGTTTTGCCTACTTCTGATCGATTGACAATCTCTGCCTTCTAGAAATGGTCAATTCGGTCTTCGGTTGGCAAAACTTACTATTATTACAGGCACTATTAAAATTCACATGACAAATTAAAAAATCTCTAGTCCCTAAAAATCGGTTTAGCAGTATAATTAATTTTTTGTTCGATTTGCGGGGGCACTACAGTGCCCCCAGATAAATGAAAATACAGAAAAAATGTTTTCTTTTTTATTATCATCACATAAATTATTTAAGGAATGATTTAGGTATGAGCACTAAAATATACCAATACCTCGATATTAGTAACGGTTAAAATGGCTTTGCGTTCATCTATGATAAATAACCAATTAAAGTTAATACGACTAAAGCTATTAGTGAATTATATTGACAAGTAAGGGACCGCCCTGGAGTCTGGTAATTGTTTTCGAAACCCAGATGCCTTAACGAGATCGGGTTTAAGATAAACGGAAAGCGTACAACGGAATGCACTCAGTAGGAAATTAGATATGATTGGTCAAGGGTTTAGATGCGTTTGTATGTATTTTGTATTATTGTTTTTTTTTTTTTTTTTGAAAGTCGTAGAACCCTTTGTGGTTCTCCGGCGACACCACCGCTACACCTATTTGTACTTATAACAGCAGTGTTAAGCGCAGCTGTGTTCTCGTTTGAAGGGTGTGGTAAGGGAGACATACTTTTCCGAGGCGATCCAGCTTAGTCCTTAAAGGTAGCGGTGCAACTGTGACCCACCGCAGGTAGGAATCTAATCCTACCTGGGGTTGATTACAGATGCCCATGGGCATCAGTAGCCACTTACCATCAGGTGAACTGCATGCTCGTTTGTTACTCCTATATTATAAAACAAATATAAGCTACTCTGTTGTCCTGTTAGGTATGGATCTTGTCTTAAAAGGTGATGATGTATGCCAGGTATCCACAACCTTTTTAAAGTTCCTGGTCAAATTTAAGCATGTAAACGAAATCGCGGACTGTATTAGGTATCAAAATGTAGTTCGAGCTGCCCCCTGAAAATAAAGGGAAGAATAAAGACCTTTCTTATATATATGTGTATTTTTTATATATATCCGATATGTAAGTTATCTCACAATGAGCTGTTAAATCAAACGATAATAATTTTAATATTTTAGTAGATTTTAAAATCACGTAAATGTTGGCAACATTCTACCTACTTAGTCCTACAATTCAAACCTAAATTAATAAATTAAAAATGCCCAACACTAATCTGATTTCCAACTATTGAACGCACTATCCTAAAACCGGTAGTGCAGTGCGTTGGAAGTGTAAAACAAAAGAGAGGAATATCGACCAAACCCGAAGTGAGAGGGCGCCACCCTCTTTATGACTCAGAGGGGAGGACCCTTGCACGTAGGCATTGCGGTACCCTCAGTACTCCGTACACCATGCATTCGGTATCGATCTGGGGTTTTCGGACCGCCCGATTATTTTTAGTTTTGATACTCAGATGTTGAGTGGTAATATGGGTTTGGGCTTGGTTTTTTAATGTGGTAGTAGAAAAAGAAGAGAATATTTTTAAATAAATCAGTGGCTAAAATCATTACCAAAAGTAGGCGTATAAAAAAAACTCTACCATAGAGAAAAAAATAACAATATTTTCCTTATAAAATCGCGCCGAAGGTTTGCATTTCCTGTATAAAAGTAAAAAAAATATTTTGACTTTTTAATTTAAATATCGAACCCACTTTGTTGTAATTATGAAAAAAAAATATAAAAAAAATATTAAAAATGTTCATCGATCACTTCATGAAGCAAAAGATTCATCATACATACAAGATAATTATACTAAAGTATCGATACAGCTCATTCTGTAATATTATTCGCACTAACACAAAGATAGTTGGGGTCTCTATCTGTGCCTGAGTACAAAACTGTGTTAATTATTCAAATTCTAATTCAATTCGGATCGTTTCCACATATAAACAAAATTTGGCGTCCTGGTCCAGTAAATCCGATTTGCTCCCATTTGCATATCATGTTACCAGCTGTCGTATCCATTTGTAAAACTATATGGCGTCGGGACTGTGGGTTTTGGCTACACTAGCTATTTGTAAACAAGCCGATTTGAGAACCACAGATGTCAAGCAGAACCTTACTAACTGTATACATCCTGTATATATAGAATGTAGTTTTGTAGCGAGGAAATTTTCTAAATTTGATCCTTGTAAGCAATATTATTCTAAGGCTCAATAACATAATAGGAATCTAACTCCTAATTAAACTTAATTAAACACCTTTAGTTTTTATTAAAACTGGTCCCGTAACTCCATTCAGTACTTTTTCTATTTCTCATGACTTACTTTCGGATTTCGTCCACTTGAAAAATTCATCCTGCACATAATCTACGATGTAAATAATCTACAATGGTACCTATACGAATGTCCTGTCATCCTCATGAGACTTGGTACATCGAAATGTTTTATTCATAAAGTCCACGCAAACGAAGTCGAAGGCGGAAGCTAGTAGTAGTAGTAGTAGTAGTAGTAGTAGTAGTAGGAAGTAGTATAGTATGTATATGAAAGCTGAGCCGTGTTGCCGTCCATTTACACGGCTAAGCGTGATTGCTATTTTGAACTGATGGTTATCAAAAGTAAAAAACTAGAACGCAAAAAATATGAGTAGGATTGGCACTAAAAAGTAACTGATTTTTACGACACTTTGCTACATCATAAATGTTTTTACGGAACTTTGCTAAGAGATGTAGACTTTTCCAAGTATATAGGAACATACTTTACTTTTTACGGTAATATCTCGCTAGGGCTCCTAAATTAGGGCTCTTTTGAGAATCTAATAGTGGTCTAGGATATTGTTGACTCCTAAACTCCCTAAAGCAATACTAGACATCAAATACCGTCATCATTTCAGAACTTTAGTTCTCGTTACCGCGAGTTAATGGTTTAGTAATTAGGAAGTCGCTAATGAGAATTACGGAAGTATAACTAACTCGGTAAGATCAGTGTAACTAATAGGTAGCTAATCTTTCATTTTGAAAGCGGTTCTTACGCTTCTTGTAAAAAGTTATTTTTATATTATTTATAGCAGTGGAACGATGAAAGGAATTGCTGAAAGGAAATCATATACGACTTGCTGTCCTAAGAACTAATCCTTAGACTTCATATGTTGTTGTGTTTGAAGGTGGTAGAACTCTTTGTGGTTCGACTCCGGCGGCACCACCGCCACACCTATTTCTCCCTAATAACAGCAGTGTTAGGCGCTGCTGTGTTCCGGTTTGAAGGGTGTGGTAAGGGAGACAGACTTTTCAGAGGCGTTCCAGCTTAGTCCTCAGGGTTAGCGGCGCATCTGTGGCCGACCTCAGGTAGGAATATCTAATCCTATCTGGGGTGTATTACAGATGTCCATGGGCGGCAGTAGCCACTTACCATCAGGTGGACTGCATGCTCGTCTGCTACTCCTATATTATAAAAAAAAAAAAATATCACTTGCCACGTCTTTTGCGTCGGAATTGAACAGCCCTATCACTTTACTCACGTAAAAGTATGGTGGTGTTGATAGTGTGGTAAAGGTATATGCTTGTCAGAGGTGTTCTATCCAGTCATCAGGGGTAGCAACGCATCTTTTGCCGACGTAGGACAACAATACCAATTTTTGATCGAAGCTCTAATCCTATTTTGGCTTCATTACCGATGACTATGGACGGCAGTTACCACTTACTGTGTGGATGGTGGACTGCATACTCATTTTCTACTTCTATAATATATTATGAGAAAACGAACTTATCTCCATAATAAGACAAGCAAAAATGCGGCAGTCTAATTTCAAATACTTAGCTGCTTAGAAACTGGCTTCTAACGTATTCCCATTTAAACCGAGCGAGTTGATAACCGGTTCTTTGATCCGCTACTCCGGTTGAGTTAATAAGATGTAATCATAACCGTGGATCCAGAGCTCAGACGAGCTTTTTATTAAGATAACAGCTTCATACTGGTTTCGGTTTATCTTAAGGTCGATGATATTAGCTTATAGCTTTTATTAGAATACTAGTTTTTGCCCGCGGCTTCGCCCGCGTTTAAAAGAAAGTAATATAACATACTATTATACATAAAACTAAATTCGTACCTTCAACTTTGCTAAAGATCATCACTTGATCAAATGCATAGTTTACGATTCAATCCTTACTAATATCGATTAAAATAATCGATGTTTTGGGTCCAAAAGATCGATTCTCCGATTAACGTTCCGATTAACGTTCTCCTAGTTCCCGTGGGATTTCCGGGATAAAAACTATCCTATGTCATTTCTCGGGTATCAGACTATCTTTGTACAAAATTTCATTAAAATCGGTTTAGTGGTTTAGGCGTGAAGAAGAGACAACCAGACAGACAGACAGACAGACAGACAGATAGAGTTACTTTCGGATTTATAATATTAGTAAGGAGTAAGGATTATAAGAGTAAATGAATATGCACCTGGTGGTTATTGCCAACAATCGTCATGTGACATTTATAACCCTAGTTTTTTTTTTATAATATTGGAGTAGCAGACGAGCATGCAGTCCACCTGATGGTAAGTGGCTACTGCCGCCCATTGACACCTGTAATCAACCGCAGATAGGAATAGATATTCCTACCTGAAGTCGGCCACAGATGCGCCGCTACCCCTGAGGACTAAGCTGGAACGCCTCGGAAAAGTATGTTTCTCTTACCACACCCTTCAAAACGGAACACAGCAGCGCCTAACACTGCTGTTATGAGGCAGAAATAGGTGTGGCGGTGGTGCCGCCAAAGGTGGTCTACCACCTTCAAAATACCTAGATAGAATTAGAGCCCTATCTTACCCTTGAGTAGTGAGTTAGTAAACATCTAATAAGAGGTTATGTCTCCCTTACGAATAGGTGTGGAGGGGGTACCTTCGTAGTTGAAACACGAACTGTTCTACCACGTTTAAACTACGTGTGAAACTGCTATTTTTTCCGCGAATGAAGCCTCTGTATTATGTGCTAATATGCTGTTTTTAGTAAATGGCAGTGATGCTCGATTTGACGTTATGCGCGTTGCACGACGCAAATTTCTGCGATACGACAAACGGCGTCGTCGATTTTGGTAGTACGACACCGCATCGTATTTATGTGTTGTCCTTTAGGGCGTGGGCACATGTCTACGGTGCGGCACCGGATACCGTGTAACGACACGGCGACGCTACCGGGTGACGGCACGGCGTCGTGCCGCGACACGGCGCCTTGTGCGATGCAGCGCGGGAAACCATCGTTCAGTTTTTATCTTATTACTTTGCTCCGAAAGACGTATTATTTTGCTCCTGTTACTAAGACGACGAATGAAGAAAGAACAGAATCAAAGAAAATATGCCGCACCGTAGACATGTGCCCCCGCCCTTATACCGCGTTTCTATAACGACCTTTATAAACTGTGATATTCATTAACAACAGAAAATATTATTTCATTTATTTTACAATTTTAAAATGTATTTTTAAATTTACAGGTATCCCGTGAATAATCGTCTAGACGTGTACCTACGCTGTAAGTACTTATAGAATAACAAGTGTATAATCACCACTCACTAGCAATAAGCCCCTCAGCCACCCCTAACCACCCTTACCTTTCAAGTACAGGTAAATATGCTGTAGTTATTTAGATGTTGGTGGTGTGACGGGAGATATATGAAGATCTATGTGTTCCTAGTACAATGTTGAATGATGTAACGTGATCCAATAGAGATTGTAATACAAAATGGTGGTGTTTATATTTGCGTCTCGATCATTCTTAATAACGTGCGACAGAGAAACATATACAAAATGGCTTGCGATATTTATTGAAACAAGTTATCTAAAATAAGTAAAAAAAGTAAGAAACATGAAAGAAGGTCAAAACGTGCGTTGAATTTGGCTCGTGTTACCGTCCTTTGAAGTTAAGCAACGTCAAGCACGATCAATGGTTGGATGGGTGACCGCCTATAACTATTCTATAGGCGTTTTCGTCCTTCCAATGCGTGTAACCCATTGGTTCCGGTTGGTATAATTGAATAGGAATAGGTAAAGCTTACCGAAAGCCTTACAGGCAGTTTATAAAATACCTAATACCCATTGGCCCCTAACCTGTATCTTTCTTCAACAATAAAGTTATGCTTCATTAATTGACAGTACCTTGTCACATCAACATCGCCATGTGGTGAAGGAAGCAGGCTCGTCAGAGGCGTCTTAATGGTTTGATGTCTTTATTCTATCTTAATATTACTCTAAACCTATCTTATATTAGGAAGCCTTAGCTCCACACTACAGTTCTGTTACAAAAAAAATCTAATGATTCTCTCTCTACTACTCTATAACGCTGTTAATGAACAAGATTAACATCTTAATTTCCTTTGCAGTTTAAATAATATCAAAAATACGCAATAAAGCCAAGAAGAGCAAAAAATAACTAGTACCAGTAAATTCCATTTGTGACATCGTAAAATGTCTCCCTTAAGTTCCTTTTATCACGATATCATTGATATAAAGTACATTAAAGACATATAAAGGCAATATCGTTTTATCGAAATGAAAGTTAGATCAGGGAATCAAGTTTCGGGCCCCATCTTTGTCAGTTATGGTTGAAGGATGTCGCTTCGCAAGTTTTGAAAGTTTTTTAACGATTATGTTACTATCGGCGTGTAACTAGCAAGCGATATTTAATCCAACAATAGGATTTCTTGACTTTATTGTTAGTGTTGCTACTCTCAACGTAGCCTTTTAATAGAGAGATGGAAGCTGAAGATTGGTACCGAGATAAGGATTGCCACGAGTGTAGCGATCGAAGCTAAGCTATGCAGTATTTACATAGCTTAGCTTCGATCTCGCATACCACTTACCTAACTAACACATCTGTGGTGGCAAGATATCCTAATCTGCTGCAGTCTCTTCGGACTTCGCCACCTGTGGATGTGTGACACGCATAAAAGTAGTTATGAATATATAGGATGCAAAAATGCCACCTTTGCCTTTTTACCCTTTTACCCCAGCCTTCCTCAAAGTTTGTTGATATATTTTTTTATTTATGTACTATGTCTATTGCTAATAACAGCCTTTTCACCAATTTTTAGCAAGACATACATTCTCTATGGTCATTGGTCATTACTACGTGTTGATACTTTATCGCTTAATTCTCGTATATCGCTTAACGTCGTTGGTGTTGTTGTGTTAACGACTTACCAAATAACGATCAGACCCGTTAAAATCTGTAGGGGAGGTTCAAATTGCCTTGCGTTTTGTAATATTTTGCTCTGGGGACCTCGACGAAACTTCACATTTTGAATATTCTGGGTCTAAACCGAAATGAATTCGATTGACCTAATTCAGTAAGTTTGAATTTAAGATTTAAAAATCTTAATTAAGTCTTAGCTAAGTTATTTAAATATTTTTTATTAATATTAATTAAAATTATATGTATGCCTTACAGAATACTTAAGTATATCTTTAGATATTGGACACTGAGGAGATTTGGCTTTAACCCACATATGCTACTCATAAAGCCACTCACTTGTAAGTCAGGATGATGGTGATATGGCGTAGTAGATCTTAGTTGACAAAAACACTTACACAAAGGACTGTGTTGCTATTTAAGGCAGATGCACAAGAAGTTAAATATCGAGACAACAGGGAAACTTGGCATCACATATACTTAACGTATGTAATCGTAGGTGGCAACGTTAAGTCCAACTAAGCAAATTAGCCGTTAGCGGTCAGCTCTGCGACTCAGCAGGAAAGTTTAACGTGGTAACCGGTTAACCACTGCCTGTCTGCTACATGCATTTGTTAAAAAAACATTTTCTGTATAAAAAGTCAACTTATTCGTTATTACGAAGTGGCAAACAAGCGTGCAGTCCACGATGGTATGAGGCTAATGCCGCCCATGGACACGTAATCAACGAGGTGACCTTTTTTTTATAATATAAGAGCAGACGAGCATACAGTCCGTCAGTGCCATCGTGGCAAGTGGCTACTGCCGCCCATGGACATATGTAATCAACTCCAGATAGGATTAGTTATTCCTAATTGAGGTCGGCCACAGATGCGCCGCTACCTCTGAGGACTAAGCTGGAACGCCTCGAAAAAGTCTGTCTCCCTTACCACACCCTTGAAACTGGAACACAGCAGCGCCTAACACTGCTGTTATTAGGTAGAAATAGGTATGGTGGTGGTGCCGCCGGAGTCGAACCACAAAGGGTTCTACCACCTTCAATAGTCCCAGGGATTTAGTCCCAGGAGTGCTAAATCATCTGTGATTGGCTTCAGATAGAACTGCTCCACATGAATTTGATTACAGGTGTACATAGGCGACGGGTCACTTACCATCACACCACTTACCATCAGTTACCACCATCACTTACCATCAGTTGGACTGCTCGTTTGCTTTTTTATTTAATGTTATTAACCTTAAATAAAAAAGCAAATGAGCTATTAGTCTAGTAAGAGCCGAACTCGCATGATTTCGTGCCACCAAATTTTCGCATATTTTTTATCTTTAGCACAGCAAACAAAAATGTTTGCTCTTTAAACAAAAAGTTGCTATTTATTACTGTTTAAATGTACGGAACAATTAAGTGACTATAAAAGATCACGTGAGCTGCATAGCGCGTAAATCCCGTATAAATATAATTTCAAAATCCATGGCGCTCATATGGTTACGCCTTCTGTCCACTCCGCTTCATTTTGAAGCCCCATTTGAATATTGTGTGGGGATCATTTAGGGGACAATAATACGGGGGGATTAAAATTTGATCCCTATTCGCGTATACTCAAAGTTGCTTATGTAATCCAATGGAAATTACTGATGTGAACGCGACAGATGCTAAGCGTACATTGCTAAAATTTTAATAAGACTATTAATCATTATCATCAATGTATTGTTATCCCACTGCTGGGCATATCTCGTCCAAATTTATGATAGAAATGCCATTACAGTGTCATGTGTCAGTTGGCAAGTGCTACGCTCTGTACACAACATTAATTATTCAGAAGTGGTAATTGTCATCATGGACATATTATTGTCCCACTGCTGGGCATATCTCGTCCAAATTTATGATAGAAATGCCATTACAGTGTCATGTGTCAGTTGGCAAGTGCTACGCTCTGTACACAAGATTAATTATTCAGAAGTGGTAATTATCATCATGGACATATTATTGTCCCACTGCTGGGCATATCTCGTCCAAATTTATGATAGAAATGCCATTACAGTGTCATGTGTCAGTTGGCAAGTGCTACGCTCTGTACACAAGATTAATTATTCAGAAGTGGTAATTATCATCATGGACATATTATTGTCCCACTGCTGGGCATGTCTCGTCCAAATGTATGATAGAAATGCCATTACAGTGTCATGTGTCAGTTGGCAAGTGCTACGCTCTGTACACAACATTAATTATTCAGAAGTGGTAATTGTCATCATGGACATATTATTGTCCCACTGCTGGGCATGTCTCGTCCAAATGTATGATAGAAATGCCATTACAGTGTCATGTGTCAGTTGGCAAGTGCTACGCTCTGTACACAACATTAATTATTCAGAAGTGGTAATTGTCATCATGGACATATTATTGTCCCACTGCTGGGCATGTCTCGTCCAAATGTATGATAGAAATGCCATTACAGTGTCATGTGTCAGTTGGCAAGTGCTACGCTCTGTACACAACATTAATTATTCAGAAGTGGTAATTGTCATCATGGACATATTATTGTCCCACTGCTGGGCATGTCTCGTCCAAATGTATGATAGAAATGCCATTACAGTGTCATGTGTCAGTTGGCAAGTGCTACGCTCTGTACACAACATTAATTATTCAGAAGTGGTAATTATCATCATGGACATATTATTGTCCCACTGCTGGACATGTCATGTGTCACTTAGCATGCTACGCTCTGTAGACAGCCTAATTTTTAACAAGTGTTCTTCATCATCATCAGCCTATTATTGTCCCACTGTTGGGCATGTCTTTTTACGATGAATGATGGTAATGACAGTGCCATGTGATGTAAATGCTCGGATGATTTGATCCATTTGATCGAATGAATGAGAATTAAAAAAAAATGGAATGAAGATGAGTGATAAGCTGAGAGGCAAAGTCTCTAAACACTAGGTTTTCCACAGATAGTCTATCACTGCCATTCAGCTGGACTTCATTTGTATAAAAATGCTTTATTTTGCAACCTTCATATTAAAGTTAACGATCAATATTGTTACAAAGGGCCCATTTGCTACCCTTAACTGTGGCATCTAAGTCATACAATACGCACAATCCTTGTTTACAGTAACCCTTCATAAATTAGGGTTGGGTAAGATAATATTGATAAGACTACCACCCGTTCCAATAAGGAATGTAATCCAAAATGGCAGTTTTGGTACATGCTTCTCGTTTGCACATTATAGAGAGCGAGTGGGAGGTAAGTAGAAATTTTGTATTGGATTTTACTTTTTACTGAAACAAGTTATACGTAAACATTCTCCATAATACCCATAGACACTAAGCCCGTTATCTAATTGTAGTTGGCAACACTGATTCCAGTTCGAGAGTAATTACGGATTGGAATTGAATTGAAAAAGTTCTGGGTTTCATTCGTTTTACACTAGTTTTACATATTTTCAAAATGAGTCCACAGAATAAAAATATAACAGTGTCTGAACAATGGTTTATTTGTAGTTGGCGACACTAAAATCTAGGTAGCTGTGTAAGAAAAGTACAGTTAGGCGCAAAAAGTTGTCTCGACAAGATATTAAAAGTATCATAGCAATATTCGTAATGATATAATTAAAAAGAGAATAAGTTAAAACTAATTGACCAATAACAAATATTGTTTTTTATAATGCAAACTTAGTTTAAAAGCTTATTTATTTGTGAGAACATAACTGTGCGAAAGTTATTGATTTTCAAGCAACACAAAAAATCATTTAACATCATTATTATTTGGCTGAAAAATCAACAATCCTTTGCCATTCTTTCCCGAAAAACGAAAACAACAGCGAATTCCCGCCAAAACACTCCGCTTCCCAACATGGCGGCTCTTTACGACTTCCGTGAAAATTATGGTCGTGTTCGTACGTTAAACTTTTACGCCCTTCGTGCTCCGTAGGGCTAGGATTATATTATTACCGCCAAAAACCACATGCTTGGTGCTCGCTACATTTTTGTTAACTAGCCTCTTGACAGAAATTTTGTGGGAAATGGAAGTGATGTTAAAAGTTAGATGCTTAAGGTTACTAAGGTTTTATTAAAAAAATACCTACTGATTTTCAATACCGTGAGTTCTTGTTTTGAAGTACAAAAAAGTGTTTTTTTATAATAGATAGTAGATAATAGAGGTAGAAATAGTATAATAGATAGTAGAGGTCACGTTCCGATCCGGTAGTAGTTTAAGAAAAATATTGTAACTGACAATTTGTAAGTGCCACCGTTGGCCTATACAAAATAAATATATTTCATTTCATTTCATAAGACTGAAGTGGCATACCAACATGCCGTCCTGATGGTAAGTAATCACTGCTGCCCACGGCACCATCGTTACACTTATTTTTGCATATTATACAGGTACGACACAGAACTATGCTATATACTAAATATCCTGGTAATCATTGCGTTCTTGTAAATAAAGAAATAGAATAAGCCCCATTTTGCGGCGCTGTAGATTGGAGCTAATTGTAGAGAAGAGAGAATTATACTCCATTTCATAAAAAGGACTGCAAGTTGTAAAGTTTATTTTATAACAAAATTCGCTTAGAAAGTTTGTTTTGAAAGATCGAGGTATTTTGAAGTAGTATCGAGACTATTTTCGACGTTTTCATTTGCGCTCTCCACACTTTCATTCTGTCCAAAACTTTTTGGAAAACACAAGTATCTCCCCACTCTTTGTAAGTGCATGTTTGTCTACAGCCCGAGTCTATCAAAGGCACGGAAGGTAGTGTCGCTTCGCAAAGCCATCAAATAGCAGAGCTCAACTCCAAATTGCTGGAAGCTTTCCAGCTTCGGCTGTTCCAGCACTTATAATTGAACGAAACGTGACCATTAGCCGGCAAAAGTACTTAGATTTACGCACGAAGTTTGTTTACGCGCCGACAACAAATCGATTCCGTGATTCACTCGGACGGAACACGGAGTCTGCATCTCAAATCGGATCGGGGAATGCTTTTAGCATGCAAATAAATAAAATTGGGTGCCTTCAGTAATTAATAGAAGGGAGTTTTAAGTTTTTGATGTTTAATTGAATGATTTATTGTGTTATGTCGATAACTTACTACCTATATAGGTAAAGCAATGTTTATTAGTAAATACTATATAGTATTTTTTTACGTATGGGACAGATATTCACAATAGCATTTTTAATTATTAAACCGTTTTGAATGGAACGTTTACTCGAAGTTTTTAGTGATATACATTTTAGTTTACTTTAAATCTAAAAAATATTAAGAGTTCCTACGTGCAATTTGCAAAAATGCACTAGGATGCATGGATGTACGCGGGTTGAGCTGTGCGTTGAAAGTCATACTCACAAAACACGATTATGTTTGTAGTTCGTTTTTGACTGATAAATTTTCGAATGAATAAAATTTGCGAATATGATTCGTCTGTGTTTTTCTCTATCGGAACTCGATTGGTTAATGGGCATATCTGACTAGTATACTGTATATACAAATGTACCGTATTTTGAGGCTATGTTTTATCGGAAGGCGTGGTAAGATATATATTATGGGTTGGACCTTGAAAGTTATCCGTGTTGGTAGCAAGGCTCTTAACTCGGACCTCGAGCAGAAATTTTACCTATTTAGGATTACCTACAACGGCAAAAGTACTTGAGGTGTACCTTTCATTCTTTTTCTAATTAAAATATTGTAGTAAACTAATAATTAAACATCTATTACAGAAGTAACATTTGAAAAATTATAATTTTAATTCGTGCATAAAATAAATAAAAAAGCATAACTAAAGTAAACTGAATAAATATAGTTCAAAAAACACACCTAAAAAAACACGAATTTATGATAAAATCAACTATAAATAGATAATAAATTTCAATCTAGGAATCTATTAAGGAACAGTAAATAGTATAATTGTGAAAAAGCGTGGGGTGCTCCATTTATCAGTTTTCGAAAAGTGCCCTACGTACATACAACCCAAGCTAATAAACGCTTGTTAAAAATATACCCCGAAAAACGTCGCAAAAGCTCATTGTCTTCGCATTACTTTATGAAACAATGCAATTGGTAATACCTGTATTACATCAGACACAGTATCAAAGAGACAATTTTCGTTTTTTGTCGTATTAAATTCAGAAACAGTTCGAAAGCTAACCTGCAGCGCCGCTGGCGGTATCATGACAATAAATCCGAAAGGGAGATAACGCATTTGTCAGTGCTGTACAATTTTATTACAGCCGTTCTCAGTTCCGACAGTTATTTAATGGCGGACTTGTATTCCGCTGCCAAATAATTATCTCCGGACAATTCAGCGTCTCTCTATGAATATCCAATGAGGCTCCTCATGCGGACTCTTGTTGCGATCACTTGCTTGCTACGATAAGCTATAAGCGATTAGTAATAATGTGTAAAAAAGTAAATATAATGTCGTAAAATTATTGAATATATATAAAAATTAAAAATCTGAAAGGAAAATAACAAGCATTTGTCAGTGATGTGAAATTTTGTTATACCTGCTTTCAATTGATTCAAATGATTGTTAACTTGCATATTTCTTTCTAAAAAGGTGCAACCTTGTGAGATAGTTACGAAAAAATTGGGACGTTTTAATCGTTCTTTAAACAAGTGATGAGATTGCACGCTTCAGATTTTAACCCTAAAATTCATTTTAGTTTCGTATTACAATGGGTTAAGATATTTAATAAACCATTATATATTGAAAAAGCATTTTTGTTCAAAATTAACTCGCTTATCGTTACTCGCAAGTGGTGAAACCAGATATGACTGGTTATGGGCTCGATTTCCTTTAAGGACCTTTAAAACTTAAAGATATCGATTTAGACTAAGTGTAATAGCCTCACGATCACTGTTATACATTTTATCGCCAGTACGATTTCTAAATTTCCTTTTATTTTTATTCTGTTCTATAAAACTATTCTATATATTTTTTAACATTTGAATAATACTTTAGGATTTTGATATTAATGTTACGAAAATAATATATTATTATGGTTTGTAAATAACGTATAGTCGGAAACCATAATCAGCATTCAGCCGTAACCGTAATGTCATTACATGACGAACAGTTGTATTTGTCATTAGCGAACGCCGCCGGTTATCGGCGCCGGTCGCCGATGCGTGCTGTCGCTCGTATATAGGGGAAAGTCGGTTATATCGTACCACTTTTCACTTTAACATCGATAATTACTTAACTATGAGGTTTACAATGATGAAACAACAATTAAAAAATAGCTTCATATCTTAACTACCTAATACAGGAAAATCAAGTAATCTGTGTACTTTTAGCTTACTCTTATGACGAGTTATGTGCTTACGAAAGAAGACGAAAATTTAGATCAAGTATCACTAAAAAATATGGTTTTTGCTGGCACAAGCAGTTCGCAATATATCCCATTTGTAAATAGCGGAATGGCGTGAAACTGCAAGGAGTCATACTTCCGTATTGTTATATTAGAATTAATTGCTCATCTAATAGGAAATATATGATATTGGTACGATTAAACCTGCGGTACAATTACACCAACTCTCCTCTATTAGGGCTCACTTTCTTTCATATGTTACCTCTTGTGATTACATCCGTACAGCGATAACGCAAGGCGTTGCTGTCTAGTCATAGATAGGACATGTAGGACATCAAATCCTATTAACGATTAATTACAGATACTTATGAGTTACATCGACTACTTGTCTTCAGATGGACTGTACGATCGTTAGCTACTTAATGTCTATCTGAAGAAGGTGAATGTTCTTCGAGCGTATGTTTGTGTCTCATTCTTGAGCACGCTCTGCAGCTCAAACGATCTAAATTCTAGGCGACATAGGTAATTTTTTAACGGAGTTTTTTGTATTTATATAATTCGCTAGTTACAATATTTTTATGCTATTACCTGTAATATGGAACGACTGAGGCTAAGGGAATGCTATTCTCACCGTTACTCCTGTGAGATCACAGTACTGATAAGCGATTTTGGATTACCTTTCTTAGGAATTACAGCAATGCTTCCTGATATATGTAAATGCATTAGTGTTGAAAGCCAAGTTGTTTTTATGTCAGTTTTCACGAACAATTCCTCACTCTTAGGGAATATTCGTTCGTTCAACCATTAATATTTTGATTTCCATCGCTGGAAATATACCTTGGCGCCAAAATTACGCCACTCTGATTGGCGCCAAAATTACGCCAACCGATCCAGTGTCTTCGGAATCGAATGGTTTACTGCTGTCTTCAGATTATCAAATTTGGAGCTTTCTCACTAAATATATGTATAATATAAGTTATATTGGAATATTCTATTTCTTCAACATTAGGTTTTGCTTGCAATTTCGTACGAAAATTATAGTTATTCTAACATCATATTAGTAACATAAAATATCCGTCGGTACCAAGCAAGTAAAAAGTTAAATTGAGGTGAATACATCTTTTTTGTCCCTTTACTTTGCGGAACCCACGCTCACTCACGAGTAGGCAGTTAAAATTACAAATAGGTTATCGTACCCGAGTAATCCATCAAACTTCAGAGACCAACAAAAACGTTTGTCACCGTGGCCTCTCTTTATTGCTCGTTCAAGAAAAAACGGTGCGTTGGATGAATATTATGCCGCGCGCCACGCTTGGCGTTTGCGCAAACTTTAAACACAGCTTTATACCTGTACAAACGTTTGGCTTGTTCAAAAGTTTTACTACGCGCGCTTGCAAAACTACACAAACCAAGTCAAGTGCTCTATCCGCATGCTTAAATTTGTAATGTTGTGGAAAAATTGTGAACGCGGCATTACACTTTCTCTCGATAAAGTGTTTCTTTACTTCTATCGTTTCTATCTTAAGGAGAATTTAATGACGTCATAGACCTAGAAGGAAGAGGATTTGCAAAATGTAAACATTGACTAATTGGGAGAGGTAACAACCTCCAAATGGACATGACAAATGAATACAAAAAATATTTAAAAATAATTTATTGCAAAATAGCCAAAGTGGTATGACTTTTATTATATTAACGATTATTTATTGGAATCGGAGAGAAAAGACTCGTTCAAACATAAAATAAAAACCAATTTAAAATAAATCTATCCAAAACGGCAGCTCTTAATCAAATATATTATTTTCCCCATACGTGCCGTTGGCCAAAAATTCCCGGTGAAAACGTGGTCGAACGCGTAATTAATGCTTATTAGTCCCCACTCGACCCTTGCGTTCCGGCATTCGATTTAATACAATTTCTCGTATAAAAGCCGCTTCTGACGGTCGGTGAATTCACGGATTTTTAATGGAAGCTGGGCGACCATGGACGGGCACGGTACGCGGCTTTTCTATAATACATTTTTCTATTATTCTTTTTTATATTTACTAATAGTAGCTGTCAGTGTTATGATTGATGAAGCTATTTTGTTATCCCAAAATGCTAAATGAATAAATTTTAATTTTGAAAGTTTTTAAAAACAACTTTTTTCTTTGTATACTTCTTAGAAAACTCTTTTTAGCAATATTGGATTTAGAATTACTGCACTACACAAATATACATGCAATTTCAGCTCAATCGGTTCGGGTTAACTGGTTTAAAATTCACTTGCATGATTTTACATCGATATAAAGTAGCAATGCAAATTAAATAAAAAAAATGTAATAGACAGGGATTGAAAGTCAGAAGTCGCAACGCATCTTAAAAGTTAGCGACTTGTGAAAGATCCACCGCCACATCAGACTCATCCGCACTTCCTCAGACGATGTCTTTCCCAGACGCATCGATGCCGACTGGGTCGCGTCCTTCATGGATGCATGTCGTATCGTCACAGACCGTCGGAAGCAGGTATAAAAACATAAACGGCTTTACCCCTACCTTTTATGATAACGGTCATTTATATCTGGCCATTTGCATTTTAATTTTGGAGTCAAACGTGTTATTTTTACTTAATGTCTTTAGTTCGGTCACTGATTGTAAATTTATGTCATTATTAAGTCCAATGACTTTATTCAGAAATAAATATTAAAGGAGAAACTATATTACCTTTGTCGTAGATGTTGTGAATTTGTAATAAAATAGTACTTAAAATCTTAAATTCATCATTCACGAGATCACATCATTCTGGGCCGGACATTGAGCTTAAAACCATAGTACCTAATTTCTTTACTATGCTAAAACTAACTACCTCTGCTTGATAGATCACTATGGTCTGCCTCATGGGAGTGTCTACCGAATTAATAATGACTTAATTATTTAAATTTTATATGTTTAGGGTGATAAAAAGTTTACTATAACACTATAAAGACACCAATGACCCACGTGGCAGAGCGGTCAACAGACCGGTCTGGCATGCAGAGGATGTAGAGTTTGAGCGTCGGTCAGGCAAACATGTAATTTTTTTTATAACAAGCTTTTTCCGTATTCTTATCACAAATTCCCTCGAAGCGGTCATCCCGCCTGTGACGCTCAGAAGTTCCCGGGTTCGATTCCCCGTCAGACAAATCTAAATTATGATTTGAATTTTTATTTCTGTTCTGGGTCTGAATGTTCATCTTTGTGTGTGTCCATGGCACCCACGACACAGGGCATCCTAGTATGGGGCGGTGAGTGTAGAAAGCGTCTTTTTATTGTTCTACCTATTATATTTTATGTATTTCTATGGAGTTTCAACTTATAACCAAAAATCCACGCAGAAACAGTCGCGGGCAAATACAAGTTATATTAAAAGTATTTGATATCATCTTGAAAGTTACACAGTAAATCTGATGTGGCCTCGAGATATCAGAAAACGTTTTAAATCAAAGGGCGCGTATTTATTTTCTAGTAAAAGTTTAGAGGGCTCCACCCTCGGGATCGCGCTGTTTGCTATTCGCTAATGGATTTTAAATTAAAAAAACTGACGTAGGGATTGTCTGCGATATTACATTACTCGTGATTTGAAGTGATCGAATTTAAATCTGCATAGCAACCCCTATTTCACAAGTCTACACTTTTAATCTGTCTAGTGTTTCTAAAATACTTTTACAAATTTCATTTATTAATGGCCTAAGCTTTTCTTTGTTATAGGGTGTGGGGAAAGACCCATGCCCTGTAGTGGCCCTTAAAGTTGGTAGCAGACACTATGAATTATTGGATTTTAGACCCTTTTTTTTAACGACGACGTGGAATTTTTTAACGGTGACGTTTTTACAAAAAATAGCTTATGTCCGTTCCTATAAAGTCATTAGAAATTTAGTCCTTATATTGGATAAAAAGTATTATGTTAGAAAACTGCTTAAAATGTACAAGAATTTGAATGTTGTATTAATAAACCATTTTAAATATTTCTTTGCAATAAAACTAGGTTAAGGAAACCGCAGACTTTAACCCTATTCAGTTCGCCTTCTTAACTTTGCTTTCAGTATGTATTTCAGATTTCTGTATATTTAAGCTTGGAATGCCCTTTTGCGTCTATGCATAACAGTAGGGCTGTCACAAAAACAATGCCTATAATCATCTTTGAATAAACAAGCTGCTCGATTTTAATTAAAATACATATACGTCGTACATACACACGTACGCACACATACACACACACACACACGGGCACCACTATACTCACGCGCATGTACTCAGGGGCCGTTCAAGTATTACGTAACGCAATTTTTGAAGATTTTTGACCCCCCTCCGCCCCTTGTAACGCACCGTAACTTTTTTCTATACCCCCCCCCTCCCCCTCTAAACGTTACGTAACACTCAAGTGTCAATTTTTACCCTAAACTCGCTAAAAAGTTATGTTATAGTTTTTATCCTTGGGCGTGTTCAGCCGAACTAGGTCTCCTGAGTATTCTAAGTTAGTTTAAGTATAGTCAAAGCATATCTACTACTATACTGTACTATACTTAGTCTAACTCAGAATACTCAGGACTTAGTTCGGCTGAACCTACTCATTCAAGGGATTCCCCGTAAAACGTAAATGAAAAGGGTTGCCAATTTAGGAGTTATAATTCTCTATTTTTTTATTAAAAAATGTTACGTAACGTGTATTAAGAAAGACCCCCTCCCGCCCCTGTAACGCATCGTAACGTTTTACAAGACCCCCCCTCCCCCCAAATTGCGTTACGTAATACTTGAACGCCCCCTCATACGTACGCAAACACAAAAATACAAGCGCGCACGCACATAAACATATATAAACGCACATACGTAAATCTCAATAGATTGTACTGAAAAGGTGGTAGAATTCTAGAGACTGTAAAGTATTTAATGTAGGATTGTAACGTAGATCAATAAATATAGTGACGTAGTATTACACTTTCATATTGAAACATAGATTAAAAATATTTTTTTAATATTGTGTGTTTTTTTAATATGTTCTATATGTGGCAGCAGCAAATAAAACTTTAGTAAAATGTTGCTGTATTAGTAACAAACTCTGCTGCGGATATGTGAGGTCGGTATGCAGACTGTTTTACTCGCTAATGGCACGCGGTTCACGAACGTACGTTATGGGGCGTTAAACATCCCAAAAGCAGGTGCTTATGTTTTACTGTTTGTAGCGTTGTATGTGTGGGTGTGAGGTAGAGGCTATCCCCAGAGATTATGTGGTGGCTGTATATAGGTGTTGTTTAGTATGCCTGTATAAGATATCATCTGTATAAGCCCTTACAGCCATCCAAGTCATACGGTCGTATACCTATATCACATATATAGTCGTCCATTGCACAGAGACTGGTAAAGAAAGACACAAGGAATATTTTAGTGCGTTCCAATTTAGTACAGAAGTTACGATGAAAAGAATAACGTGACCTTACCAAGGCGATTACTCAACTAGTCCCCTAACCCTATCCTTGTGTCCTAAAGCCCCTTAGGAGTCAGTAAGGGTTAGTAGTACGAACGAGATCTGTTTAACGTCTACACAAGAAATACAGAAGAAATCTTTACATGTATTCCAACTTAGCGCAAAGGTCACATCAGAGAAGTTACATACCTTACCTAGGTGATTTATTAAGTGATGTCTTTGATCCCCCTACCCTACTCTTGCAGGCCCCCTAGGGGTCAGTACTCCAGTAACATTTAAATACATAAAGTTTTTTTCTGAGTCAATACTATCTAACTAATTAAGCTTGCAATCAAGTTACACAGATATCTAAAACCAAAAGTAAATTCCTATAAAGTTTGAGAGAACCAACCCTATGCGGGGCCGAACTAAATACTTGTTCAGTTAGTCTATTTGCATTTTCTAGGAAATTTGTGATAATGGCTCCTCTATGGCGATGTTACAGATACGATAAGAATTTAATCTGCAGCCATTCATTCTACTGTTCGTGTATCGATCAAGTACGATAATGGATTTGAATTTGAAAATAGATGATTCGCATTTTTGTATCCGTTATCTTTTGCGAATTTTTAGAGTATTTTAAGTGTAGTAGATGTGGAACGTATATTCATGTATGCCTGATGATATTTAACTTAACATAACACATTTTAAAGGTGGTAAAACCATATAGTATTTTTGTTTAATAATAACAATGTTAAATGGTTATGCCGCTGTTGTGCTCTGGTTTGAAGGATGTGGTAAGGGATAAACACTTACGAGGCTTTAAATTTAGTCCTCAAGGGTAACAACACATTTGTGGCCGATCTAAGTCCCTTAAGCTGAAAACTCACTTAAGCTGGATAGCCCATATAAACGCGATTCATTTACGACTTATAAAACAAGAAATAAAAATACAACTAAATGTCGCATAATGTACCTTTACGCTGTAATTAAATCCTGGAACAATATTATTAACAAATTATTGCATACAAATTCTCGCTTAACATGGTAATCCTACAAACAATGCCATTACTTCTCACGCAATTAACTTGTTATAATGCACACTGAAACGTAATAAATAATTATGAACTCAATCCCGACGTGTTGACTATCATAATGTATGCAAGTTGTGTTGTAAGTTGAAAGGTATTAAAATTAGTATGGTTCGATGTAGCAAGTATCAACGCCACACCTATTTCTGCGTGAAGCAGTTGCGTTTCGGAGAAAAGGTGTGGATGCAGGCTGATTTATGAGTCAAGCATTTTAGTCTTCAGGAGTAGCAACGCCTCTGTGATTGAATTGAGGTAGAACCCCTGTTTTATTTGAAGTTCTTTACAGATATCCTTGACCGGTAGCCCATATCATATCATAGAAAAAGTAGCGAACGAGTATACAGTTCAACTGATGTTAAGTAACCCTTGCTGCTCATGGATATCGAGTTATTGTTATACCTTACCACACTTTTCAAACCAGTGTTCTGCTTAACACTTCCGAGGCAGAAGTAACGCCATATTATGAATAATAATAAATCAATCATCAATATTTTAGCTACCACATATCAAAATCTGTAAATTTTTAGTCGGATGAAGTTGTTGTCAAATGTCGTGATTGGAATAACGGGCGTATGCGGTGACCTCTGTTGAACCACAAACAATTATACAACATTTATTGTAGTGGTACGTTTACTATAGTAGTGCGTGCGAACATAGTAGTGCGTGAGGATTTGAATGAATTCGAATCATGACGTAAATTTTACGACATTTTGTCGAGATAATTGCGAGTTAGCGGCTTTATGATACATAATAAATTATTTCGCGTGACGTATACTGTTACTGCACGGCTGACACGCTAAGTCTCGTGGACTCTATTTTATTATTCCTCATGTGTTTTGACATTTTTGAGGAAATGCCCAAAATGTTCATCATTAGTTAAGTGGATAACTTTGATTAATGACACTAATATTCATGATGCGTAAATAAGGGAAGAAAAACACGCGCTACAGTGAGTATTAGCTGACCTAGCGGTATACCGATATATAGCTCATATAAATAAATATCATCAATATATATGTTATTATAGTATTAATGATTTTGTGGCAACTCCGGTTGACACCACCTGTCTTCGTGGCTTGTTGTCTGTAGCTGGTAACAGGCGGCGATGGTTGGAAGAAGTCTCCGGCTGTCGGTTGTACATTCCCCTATAGTGAATATTTTAATTAGTAATATTTATACTGGTCTTTTTGTATAGTACTAAGTTCATGATTATGATCATGACTTAAAAAGTATTTGTCCATAGTGACTATTAAAATATTATTTTCATCATCAAAGTAGAAAGAAGTAGGTATCTATCGGTAATTTTTAATGAGCCAAATGTAATGAACCTCATATTTTATGCTATATGCATATTTGGATCGAAACTCGAATTACCGTTTTTTGTTCGACTACCTTTATCTGTAGGCTAAATCTTGGAAACATTTGAATGAATTTTACGCAAAATAAGAGTAAGTTGGTACCTACATTCGAAAAATGGTGAATCAAACGGTAAAGCTCTTTGTATCGAGAATTCGAGATATTTTGTCAATATACGGTTTACTTTCTAGTGTTTCAATGTACAATGTAACTTGTTTCAATAAAGGTCGTAATTCGAAATGGAGGTTTTTTACCATAGAGAACAAGCGAGAAACTTTTCAGAAGAAAAACGCCGAAAAATAGCGGCCCTTGTATAGCGACTCCGTTTATTTTAAAATTAATTTAGTTTTATTATTTTTGTTATAGCGGCCATCGTACATCGCTCAATTGGAATAGTGTATTTATTAAGATAAAAAAAATAGATCCCTGTTACAGACAGACAAACAGCGAAGGCTTAGTAATAGGGATTCGTTATTACCCTTTGGGTACGGAACCCTAAAAGCTATTTTATTTAAAATATACAAAAGTATTCATTTCGTACATCTTTTATTTACAAGTTGTACATTACGCTATCCAGTGTGTGGCCCCATGGCGTGGGTGTCGATGCCTACCTCAATATCCTGTCGCGGTAACGTTGCAAACACCAGCACATTGCCGCTAATTGTTGCTATTACAGCCGAGTGCCGAGTGCCCGCTAGGGATGTGCCTGTGTTAACGATAACCGTTTTTACCTAATATTTTAAAGCTGTAGAGATTTTTTGTCTTTTGTTCATATGCGCTAAGCTATGGAAGTGTCAGTGGGATTTGTAAATATCTATTTTAATTCGATAGTCTCCTTATTAGGGAAGTTTTAAAAGCTACCCGCCCATGGACCTCTGTAAACAACTGCATATAGAACAAGAATTCTCCCTGAGGACTAAGTCAGAACATCTGAAGTTAGGTGTTAAATTATACACATTACGCTATCCTGTATGTGGTATGGGTCGATGTCTACCTCAATATTCTGTCGCGGTAACGATGCAAACACCAGCACATTGCCGCTAATTGTTGCTATTACTGCCGAGGGCCGAGTGCCCGTTAGGGTTCCCCCTTTGTTAACGATAACCGTCTTTATACGAATATCGACATGCTATTCTGAAAATTTCTAAACTAAGGAAATTCTACATTTATAAATGTCAGTCAAAATTGTAAAAATCTGTTTGAGTTTTTTACGCCGTTTAATAAAGAAGTTTTTAGGCTATAGGTATTTAAAAAAATAACGGTTATTTCGAACTTAAATGCAATTGTAAACTGCATAACTATAATTAATGCCGTTTCTATTTAATACATTATATTATATTTGAATAAATTAGAGACATGCAGATGTTAAGCACATCCCTATTCCCTCACAATTGCTGGACGAAAGTGTTATGTGTTACAGTCAGATCAATTCCGACCTTATGTTACACATAATAGAGTTACTATGGAATCGAATCCGAGACCGCATGCGTTTCGACGCGTCTAATATACGCCTGATATAAAACGTCACATGCCCCACGTTTATACCGCACCACGTCGCTTACTTTATATTAAACCTTATATTGTAGGAAATAAGGTATATTTTGCCGCAACATATCTTACAGATAATACTCATTTGGTCCCAATGGCCAATATGTAATGTTTGTAATTATCGTATCTTTGTTGTGAATAAGATATTTTATAAACGTTGTTTCAAGGTAGAATAAATCTTTGGAAAATTATTTAGAAATAGAAAAAATATTATTAGTGGTCATAATTTGATCCAAGAAAGGACATACACACACATCTGTCGTCAACCCATTCTTGTACAACTGAACACTGTATCCACTCTAAAGGAAAAGGGTTTAGGCCATAGCCCAAGGCACTGACCAAGTCTGAATTGGTAAAAACTTTTCTTAAAGACGTTCTTTTATATAGAGACATTCACATACACAGACATAAAACAAAGCTATCAGCTATCGCATGCAAAACAGCCTTACTGAACAATAGTGATTTAGTATGGCACCTAAAATCTATAATAAAGTCCCGGAAGTGCTTCGTAACCTAAAAAATATGACAGAATTCAAGACGGAATTAAAAAACATGTTAACCGATAAATGTTATTACACAATTCATGAATTTCTTACTGTCTGTTGTGTATATGACTTTTATTGTATTTAATAATAATTTAATAAATTTAAATGAATATTGTAATCAATAATTTAATGATTTAATAATAGTAATAATTATGCATGTAAATAATGATAATGACACTTTTTTTTAAATATTTCTAATAGGATTTATTAATTATGGTATTTGTATACCCAAAAGGGTCAAATATAGTGCACTTTACATAACCACGTGAACACCTGTAAGACCTATATTTACAAATAAAGATTTGATTTGATTTGGTTTGATTTTAAAACGATATTATTTTTTTGCCACGGATGGTGTTTGATACGTACGAAGTAAAAATGCAATACTATTTATTTTAGTTTGCGAAGGTGGTAGAACCTTTTGTGGTTCGACTCTGGCGGCACTGTCTAATTCTATCTGGGGTGATTGCAGATGTCCAAGGGCGACAGTAGCCTCTTACCATCAGGTGGATTGCATGCTCGTCTGCTACTCCTTTATTATTAAAAAAAACGATACTTTAAAATGGTTATAAAAATAATTAAAGTTATAATAACACAACATAACCCTTTATACCTACTTCTTGCTATTAGTGAAACTCGCTCGAACCAATCTGTATCCCTTTGCCCTTCGTGACAAACCCTACTAATTTCCTTTGAAGCCTAGGCAGTCTAAATTGGATGTTAGATCGCGCCCACCATCAGCGGGTCAACTGAGGCAATGTTCCACGCGACTGGAATAAATAATTTAAGACCCCACAGAGATCTACAGACACCTGAATATATTAATTTTGTATTACGTCAAATGGGTACGTACAAAATATGTATGCTCATAATATACTGTACCATCTATACTAATATAAAGAGGAAAACTTTTTTTATTTGTTCGACTGTAATGAATAGGCTCAAAAACTACTGGACCGATTTTAAAAATTATTTCACCATTCGAGAGCTACATTATCCACGAGTAACATAGGCTATATTTTTAACACGCTTTTATTAGCTTCAGACGTATGTATGTTGGTATGTTGGTATGTTAGTATGTAACGGAATCTTTGAACATGATTTTAACCCCCTTCAAAACGTCGGATTAACTCGAAATTTGGCATACTTATTAAGGACCGATGACAATTCAATATTTTAAACATTAATAGTTTTGTACCATAGTCCTTATCAACATCCTCTGGATTAACGATTTTCGAGGCGAGATTTTTCAAACACCTTCAGCAAAGTTCATCGCAACTTTAGATTGCAAATAATAATTATTGCTATTTAGTTTCAATAGGCGTAACTTTTATATCGTGATTTTTAGTTTAGAAAATAATAATGTTATTTCCCTATAACTCAAATGTTCTGAAACATATCTATAATGCGCTCTTGTAGAATGATTTTTAGGATTCCGTACTCAAAGGTTAAAACGAAACCCTCTGCGGTCTGTTCGTCTGTCGTTGGGCTTTATCTCTTAAATCGTACTAGATAGACACTTGATTTTTTTACAAACGATGAATAATGGTGGTCGCTATAACGAGAAATACTAAAAATGCTTTTCGTGCTTTTCGAACCTGATAAATGGAGCACCCCACACTTTTTCCACAATTATACTATTTACTGTTTCTTAATTGATTCTTAGATTGAAAATTATTTTCTACTTTTTAGTTGATTTTATCATAAAAGCGTGTTTTTTAGTTTTTTGAACTATAATTATTAATGAAATTTTGATAAATTGATAAATAGATTTTGAGGCGGTACAAAGTTTGCCGGGTCAGCTAGTTACAAATAAAGTTAAAGCGCTTTCGTGAATTAACAGCATCTTTACGAATACGTTATATGTAGCGAAATATTATAATTGTTAGGTGTATTAATAATGTATAATCCTATAATGTACTGCTTGTTAGATTTGTGATCCAAACTCGTTCTGTTTTTTAATAATTTAGAAGAAGCAGATGAACATGCAGTCCACCTGATGGCAAGCGGCTGCGGCTACCTATGTATCTGAAATATGCCCTAAATAAAAGAGCCTTAAAACCGATATACGGTAGAGCTTAACAGTCCTGTATTAAGCAGAAATATGTAGGTGTGGCAGTGCCTCCAGGGTCGAACCACAAGTTTTAATTGAATATTTTAACCACAAATGGTTCTACCAACTTGAAAATCAATGTATCGATGTTATAAAAGAATTTTTTTGTCATTATTTATCGTGATTAATAGTTTCAAAAATGGCCACTTTAGTGAAAGATATGAACGTAGACTAGGTACATATCCAGAAGTTCCATTGTTCTAATCTCCGGCAACTAAAGTACCTATCACGCGTGAATAATTCTAGGGTTGGCAATAAATTTTACGAATTTTAATCCGTTTATCGTGCTGTAAAAGAAAAAATCCTATTTTTATTTGTCAGATAGCACACTACTTTATTTCAAGTAGTGTCGTTATTAACAGCGTTCCATAGTTTCAAAAATGTTTCATCTTTGGTGGTATATATTAACGTATGTAATTATATATCCAGAAGTTCCATTGTTCTAATCTCCGGCAACTTAAGCACCTAACACGCGTGAATAATTCTAGGGTTGGCAATAAATTTTACGAATTTTAATCCGTTTATCGTGCGCTCCCGTTTGTTCCGGACCCAACGGAGATTAGGGTCCGTTCGCCCTAACATTGGCCCAATTGTTAATGTTGCGAAGTGCTAATGGATCCTTATATCTATATTTTATTCTCATAGACATAATAATATGTGTGACAGCGAAATTAAGTTATGATTTAATTACTGGTACTTTATATTTGACGACCAGCTTGGTGGAGCGGACGCAATACCGATGTGATACGAAATGGGTACCGGGTTCGATCCCCGGTCAGCCAGTAGTCTAAATGATGATGTAGATTTCGGTCCCGGGTTTGGGTGTTTAAAAGGTGGTAAACCCCTTGTGGTTCGAGTCTGTTATCGCCGCCACACCTATTTCTGTCTTATAATAGCAGTGTTAAGCTCTGCTGTTTTCCGCTTACCTTTTGTGTTTTAGGAGTTATACTTATTCGAGAAATTCCAATTTAGTCCTCAGGTATAGGAACGAATTTGTAGCCTATGTCAGATAGGAATCTTATCTGAGGTTGATAGCAGATGTCCATTGGCGACAGTAGCCTTTCAATTAAGTGGACTGCTCGTTTGCTACTGCAGTATCATAAAATAATCTGAAAACCCGATTCGTAAAAATAGTTTAAATAATACTAGTCTCATTAGTTTATTCTTTGTACCGACTAATGGAGGAATTTACTTACTGAATCGACGTGAAATGGACTTCAATTTGAAGACAAAGGAATTATGGGAGTAACAAAATTCGAATATAAATATGTTATGTAATAAATATATAAAACTATTGTACTGAATATGGAGATAGTTTTGATAAAAAATGCCCTAATAATATTTTTATGCAAATTCCTCCTTATTTAATGGAATTATGAAGGAGATCAACAAACTTTGGTTTTCAATGATATTTAATTCGTTAAAAATCTCATTCTTGCTGCAAAAGTCCATAAAGTAAACGATTAGTATTAAAGTGCGCATACTAAGCTAGTCACTACGGTCTCATGAGGTTTATTTAGGGTCATACGGTTTTATTACGAAATCTAGCCAAAGATAGTAAAACTACTTGAATAGTTACGGTCTGAGGATTAGGTTTACCTTCGAGACCGGCTTGTATCCAAATCTGATACTTGGAATAGGCCCAAACTATCGGGGTCAGTAACGAGAGGTTACGCCACGCCTGTCAAATGGTTTCTCGTATGTCCGAAATCTCTAAGGCTTACTTGTCTACGAATTGTCCGTGTTTTCTACACTAATATTATAAAGAGGAAAACTTTGTTTGTTTGTTTGGTTGTAATGAATAAGCTCAAAAACTACTGGACCGATTTTAAAAAATTGTTTCACCATTCGAAAGCTACATTATCTACGAGTAACATAGGCTATAGTTTATATGAAATATATTTGATAAATAGATTTTGAGGCTGTACAAAATTTGCCGGGTCAGCTAGTTAATAATATAGAAGCACGATACGAGCATGTAGTTCGTATTGTAAATGGCTGTAGCCGCCTATGGATATCTAAGTACAGTCAATCTATACATATAAATAAAATTGGAGTGTCTGTTTTTAATATTGAAATAACCGCTTCTTAATACATGCATATGAATATACGGTAAATACACCAAAATAACATTTTTTACAATTTTTGTCTGTCTGTCTGTTTGTTCTGGCTAATCTCTGAAATGGCTGGATCGATTTTGACGCGACTTTTATTGGCAGGTAGCTGATGTAATAAGGAGTAACTTAGGCTAATTATATTTTAGAACTAGCTGTGCCTCTGTTATTATTTTAACGCGGGTGAAACCGCGGGGCACAGCTAGTTCCAAATAAGATTAGATTCCTACCTCAGTAAGCGACAGATGCGTTGCAATTCCTGAGGACTTAGAATGCTTATCCCTAAGTTGAGATACTTATTTATTTATTTAATTTACTTGTACCTCCCTCAGACCTTTCAAAGCAAAATACATCAATGCCTAAAACTGTTGTGTACACAAACGAATGAACAATTTCAAAGATATACCATTCATGAGTCATTTACATCAAAGGACTTGTTTTCAATAAACATGACCAACTGTCAATCAGACATAGTGGATTGAGACAAAGGTTAAAACTAATGGTAATTTGACCATCTGAACTATCCCTCAAGACTTTGACGCGGTTAAGTTCTAACAGCGGTCCAGCATTCGTAATTAGTGTGAACAAGTTTAGCCAAGAGACTTCATGAATTTTAAGTGGATTAACTAACAAAGTTTGTTTAGATTCCACACCGTGTTGATATTGTCGGTGTTCTAGAAAGTATTATTGTTGAAGAACGTGACCCGTGATCTTGTAACTAGCTTTTACCTGCTCCTTCGCTCGCGGTCAGAGATTCTTACCTATCTATCTTACGGGAAAGGTACTTTTTAACACGCTTTTATTAGCTTGGGTTGTATGTATGTATGTATGTATGTACGTACGTAACAGAGTATCTTTGAACCCGATTGCTATCCACTTTGAACGTTCAGGTTAATTCAAAATTTTGAAAAATTATCAAAAACCGATGACAATACACGATTTTAATAATTTTGTACCATTTTCCTTATCAACTAGTCCTAATAGTAAAATAGTCCTAGTAATAGTAATAGTCAAATAGCTAGGACTTATTATTATTATTATTAGAGTAAAAGAATGGTTGTAGATGAAGTGAGTGTACTTTCGAGGAGGTATAACTGCCACATGTACTTCTATCGTAAAGCAGTTCTTGAGCTTCGATGAAGGGTCAAAAACTACTATACAGAATACTAGAAAGAATACAGGCTAACTTACGTATGAGAGGACCATTTTGTGATTATAAAAAATCTGTACTTAATCCTGTGCACTGTTGTAAATTTATTTGTGGTTAATCTCGAAAATAGCTAAAACAATTTTAACGCAGTTTTGACGCAGAAATAGAGTTGAGAAAAAGTTAATTGAAGGTGGTAGAACCCTTGTGGTTCGACTTCGGCGGCACCACCGCCACAGCTATTTCTACCTTAAACAGCAGTGTTAGGCGCTGCTGTGTTCCGGTTTGAAGGGTGTGGTAAGGGAGACATACTTTTCCGAGGCGTTCCAGCTTAGTCCTCAGGGGTAGCGGCGCATCTGTGGCCGACCTTAGGTGGGAATATCTAATTCTATCTGGGGTTGATTACAGGTGTACTGCATGCTCGTCTGCTACTCCTATATTATAAAAAAAAGTTAAACCATAAAGATGACGCAAGCAAAATCACGCGCCATTACTTGTCTCTACCAATTGTTTCGGAAAGTTATAAGTAATCTGTGCCGAAGAGCTTTTATGAATTTTGAACAGATCAAAACAAAGTTTACCCAAATTCGTAAAGCTTAAACTTTGTCAACCAGAACTCCTTTATTTTAATTTACTTAGCCCCTTTTTACTTTGGAAGGTATTCGTTAATCGGTGGATAATTTTAATTGTTACTTTACGAGTAGCGAAAACAACTAAGTCAAAGTAGAAAAAGCTGATGATCTTCAAAGCTAAAGAAATATTTCTTGTCAACTCTAATGATAACAAAGTCACCTTTTAAACAAAAATAAACGTTATTCGAAATCTTTTTAACATCGGGTTTATTAGTATCTACATCAAAATATCGCGAATAGATAATAATATGCTCACTGGTCCTAAAATCTTGCCGATAAGTCTATTATTTTGCTTGTCATTTTATATATTACGGGGTATGCACAAGTAAAAGCAGTATGGATATTTCTGCTCGATCTACTTGTAAACAACGAAGAAAGGCTTTTGTTCTTGTGTGTAACATAATCAAAATAAATTCATTGTTTTAACACCAACGATACAGATTACAGGCAGACATCAAAGTTATAACACCCGTTTTTGCGTCCTGGGTTCAAAATAAGCTTTCTAATTAATTTTGAACATAATGGATCTCACAAAAAGTACTAGGGCCGAATGAGATTATTATAATATTACACACCTGCTTTAAAATTATCGCCTAAAGCGAAATTCCTCTGGCCCTTGAGGTTCGGTAATAATTACATGTTAGATTTCTTATGAAAAGGTCCGAAAGAGCAGGTACCTGAATTTGGGTTCTATAATTAAGAATCAACAAAAGCGAACCTTTAGTAGATTATAAATGTTTATGTATAATCTGTGATAAGGGATATTTTTATGTCTCATACATTACCAATGTTTTTAATATTAACAAGTTTGTATTAGAATAATTTTGAAGGTGGTAGAACCCTTTGTGGTTCGACTCCGGCGGCACCACCGCCACACCTATTTCTACCTAATAACAGCAGTGTTGGGCGCTGCTGTGTTACGATTTGAAGGGTGTTGTAAGGGAGAAATTCTTTTTCGAGGCCTACCAGCATAGTCCATAGTCGTAGCGGCGCATGTGGCAGACCTCAGATGGGAATCTAATCTGGGGTTGATTACAGATGTCCATGGGCGGCAGTAGCCTTTTACCATCAGATGGACCGCATGCTCGTCTGCTACTCCTATATTATAAAAAAAACCAAACATATGTATAATTACTCTACTGATGAGCACTCAGGTTCACCAGGTTATATACAAATTGCGGCAGTGTGTTTTTTAGTTTTCTATAATATTATCTTTTATACTTCATACTATCCAGATAGCTAGTGTTTTTACAGTCCAACTAACGTTAGGTGTCTGAGCCAATTGCATAGGGCTGAGTTAGAACTCCCCTTAATGTGTTCCCTTCGTCGGTCAAACCTGTAAACAGCAGCGCTAACACCCATCCTAATGAAGAAATAGGTATCATGGTGATGCCTCTGGATTCAAAAGCGCTAAAGCTTCTACCATATTTATTTGTTCCTTCTTTTGTATAAAATAATCTGCAGTATAGCATAACCATAGATTAGTAGAGATTACTCACTCCTAACAAGAAAATATACCCAGTTTCGAGAATTGAAATAGTTGCGTAAAAAAGTTTTGCCACGTCTCGGTGCTAAAATGTCCCTAAAATATTTGAAATAATAATTTATTTATTATGTAAATTACGCAGTATTAGTTATTTATTCGTAAATTTTCTCTAAAATGTTTTTATTTGTCAAGAATTCGAAAAAAAAAATTACTAATAAGCCGTTTGTGGCTTCATTCAATTTTAAGGCGGCGAAGTATCTTTACTAATCTATGAGCATAACTTAATCAACGTTAACGCTCTTGAACAATTTCAATGTACAATCATTAAAAGGGAATTCAAAACGCCCTGTTTCCTTTGTTTTTTAACATGCCTTATTGAAGTGAGCAGCCTGTTATTATGCAACTCGAATTCATCTCGAACCGATGATTACAAAGAATGAATGGTCTCAGTCCCATAGCTTTTAAAATGCAACCCAATAAATATGGGGAGAGAGTGAGTAATTAATTGGTTGGTTTCGTACCAATTATATGACGATAAGGAGTACCGAACGAAACTGGTTTCTGGGGGTCTATTCTGTACGTTCGTCAATGTTTCAGATTCATTCTAAATTAAGCGGGTTGGAATATTTTTGTAAGTTAGTATAAATCACTGCGATTGTTTCTTTTTTTTTCAAAATTGTGGCACTGAAATTTATAGAGGTAAAGGACACTTAAATAAGCAATCTGTTAGCAATATGATAACTTATAGTGTCATGTGTGCGAGATATTTGGAGAAAAAATCTTTATATAAGAACATCATTATTTTTGAATCGGCGGCAGTTATGCTGCAAAGCTTCTGCTTGTGTGGTAAATCAATCTGAATCAATTGTCAAATAAAGTCGACCTAAGAGAGTTTACAGGGAAGGATTTAGAGATACCAAAAATTCTTTATTCTTCAAACCTCATCTTAACAGATATCCGTAAGTGTACACAAAATGTCTAAAGCTTCAGCCGATACTACGATTATTATGTGTTCAGAATAGACCTCCTGCCCTGTAGTTCGGATATACGAGCGTCGCTACTGCGAGAATTTGTTGCTTTTCAATCTGGTTGAAGGCGTGTAGGTCTACTATAAAAACGTAAACCACTTTTCTCTTATTGTTCTTAGTACAACATGTTGACTTTTTGTGTGATTTCATTAAACATACGTGTGGGGCGTCTTATGGCAGGATTACTCGTGATCGCCATACTTATTTCTGTTTCGTTGGATTTGTTTCAATTGTGTAGTGACATAAGATATATTTTTAAGCAGTTCGGTCTTTATTTTTATAATATAATAGTTCTCTAGTTATAATTTTCTTCCTTATGCTTTTCTGACCGTGCAAAATTTGGCAGACAATACCCAACATTACTCTATCTATGTCCTTATTTTTTAGTAAATAAAGATTAAATATCAACAAAAAAAGAACAAACGTTGATTAACATTCTGTCCATTCACAATCTCTTAATCGAGTTATACTTTAGTTACAGGCGCGTGTGATAGCGCACGCCATAAAACTCCTGCCATATCATCCCATTTTATCATGTGCCTTTGTTCCCGAATGCTGTGATACAATGAGCTGGTATGATTCAGTTTTGAACGTTTTTAACGCTAAGTTGATAATAGCTCCTATGTCATTTTTTCTTCTATCTTCCTTATTTTTTTCTGAAAACCTTTTCGATATTTGGACGTAAGTAAATTTTGATGAATTCATCCTGGAGGCGTAGCAGACAATAAGACATCTAGATAGGTTTTCTTTTCTGCGTCTGGATTATCGTATAGTCGTCATCTTTGCACAAAACATTGATATTGGGCGAGGAGTCCATTAGTCCTAGTATATTAATTTTGGTTATAATAAGGCTCTTCTAAAACATCTTGCATGGAGTTCTGACATAACCAGTTAGATATTTCTGAGTTCATCCTGTATCTACAGAAAATCTTCAAAAATTACCAGGAAAGATATTCTCTCCAAGAATATAATTTCAATCATCTAGTTATAGGCAGACAGTCTTTTCGAAGATATTCAGCTGGGCTATTCTTTCAGAGAATATAATTTGAAACATCCGTACCGACCCGAAACCGTAGAATTACATAGCCTTCATTTTAACTCGAGTATAGTAAGTCGGAGAATTTTGTTGCAAAAGTTCGTTGATATTGAATATTTAAGAGTGGGATGCCCTATTTCATGCTTTGAAACGTTTATCCTATTTTTAATGAGTACTATTTGAGACCTTTTCACTTTCATTATGAATCCCTAAAATGTCTGGTCTTAAATTAAGACTAAGACTAAGACTTTAATTAAAAAATTTAAATGTGTATTTATCGTGTTGTTGTTTGTTGCTATGATTCATTTTTGGTTGCAAGGGATGTTCATTTGATTTAGGTAATCTCCTTAGTCTAATTCAAATCAATTCAGTCAATTTATGATTCTAGAGTCCCTGGAACTATCCAACTAACTCAACTAACATCAGTAATAATATGTTTTTGTTACATTCAAGCTAAGGGTTTTTGCAGAGTTAAAATACGAAAGCATCTCGAATGACTCCGGGGTCCAAACTGGGCAATTTGTTCCGCGTTAGATGTTCACTGTAAGCTTTTTTCGACCCTCCCCAAGCCCGGGGCGAACTACCCTTTCCAGGGTCCGCAGTTACGCCGTAAATATTGATGGCTTTATCCCGTTACCACCGTTCGTGTAAAGATCTGCCTCTACCCTTTTTCAATGACCCTCGACTTGTTTAACATTGTAGGAAGATGTTTGCTTACACTTGCAGTAGGTTTGAAAACGAGGTCTTTTGGTTAAGTATTGATAGAACCATTAAGATGGATTAATAGCCCAATGTATTTTTCTTCTACATTTAGGCCTTCTATATTTATTTTGGCGTCTTAATTTGTTTCAAGGCAACAATAATTTATGAATCTGAAACTTAGGACTGTTCCCTTTTTTCCTTCTTTTTTCCTATGCCAAGAAATCAAACGTTTATCTTTGTCCTTTAAAGCCGATTGTAGCTTTATTATTATAATATACTCGTATTGTTTTAGAAGAAAATTATAAAATTACCTATAGATCCATAGTTGATACAGTGGGTATTCGTGTATTAAAACTACCAAAAAGTAGTTATGTTCTAAATAACTGCCATTTGCCATAATCATCGTAATTATGAGATTATTTGGGTGATAACAAAACAAAAACTATTTGTATATTTGTCCACGTAGAATGAATTCATGAACTAGGTACTTCAAAATATGTAATGTGTTTGCGTCAGTGTTTTTAAACTCTATTTAATTATTTATTTTAAAATCATTAACAATGACGTATTTTTCCACGTTTTATATTAGCTTCACTTGTATGTTTGCCAGTGAGTAACTCCGTTTTTCAGTAGAAATTTTACACAGCGTTTTTGATCGTAATAACAGAATAAAAATGCAAAATAATCGCTGGAGCATGACTCTTGAATACAAAAGTTCAGTGTTGTACAATTGATCATATATAAATCTATGTAGTTTAGAATAATATTTGATATGATTCCAAAGCACCACCGTCAATTTTAGTCCCACCGCTGGGCACGGGTCTTTTATCGAATTTCGAAATGATTCAGACCATAATCCACCAAGTGCGGATTGGTAGACTTAACACATCTTTGAGTTGTTTTGAGGAAACTCTTTAATAGGAAAGTTTCTTCAACTTATTTTCTGTCATTGTTAAACCACTTCGTAGACCACGTATTTATCTAGTGATAGCCTCTTCTATTTATAGGCAAGGGATGTGTCGGAATAAATACATTAAGACACATTGCGTAGCAAAGTATTATTTTGTTATTCTATTGTAGCAGGTTCTAAATATAATTCGGAACGCTATTTCATAATCCTCTTAACAAAAGATCTTCCTCAATAATTCTGGGTCTGGATACCATCCCAACAAGTATACAATAACCTCATAATTCCTTTAGGTCTTCACAATTGAACAGTTTCCATAACAATATTCACTGAATTGTGAAATTCATTCCAAAATAAACCAATACCTCTACGTTCTCACCTAAGATTGAAAACTGTACCGACGTAATACTAACATTGAAATAGTATTAAAATAGACTCCTAATTCAAAATATTTAGACGGGGCAAAATATCTGCTGGGCACGGGTCTCCTGTCAGTGTGAGAATCAGCAATGCATGTCTCAATCGGCGGGGCATGTCCTCGGCCCCGCCGATTGAGAGTCAGTGATTCAGTCATCATGATATCACGTTTTTTTTATAATATAGGAGTAGCAGACGAGCATGCAGTCCACCTGATGGTAAATGGTTACTGCTGCCCATGGACATCTGTAAGCAACCTCAGATAGGATTAGATATTCCTAACTGAGGTCGGCCACAGATGCGCCGCTACCCCTGAAGACTAAGCTGGAACGCCTCGGAAAAGTCTGTACCCTTACCACACCCTTCAAACCGGAATATAGCAGCGCCTAACACTGCTGTTATTAGGTAAAAATAGGTGTGGTGGTGGTGCCGCCGGAGTCGAACCACAAAGGGTTCTACCACCTTCTAAATTGCTCGTCTATGACAGAAATCTATCAGATCGATAGTCGCATCACCAAGTTCTTCAAACAACTTCACATCTTTTCATCCATAAATAAGGGTGAGTTTGATAACCTTTTTAAGATCTGGATCTTACTCTTCCATACTGTATGCAGATTGGTGGAGAGTTTACACATCCATGTGCAAGTTATTTGCCGTCTATTTCTTTACTTCGTCAATAAATTTGAACATGAGGCTAATATTTCACTTCCCACAAAGATGTATTCGTTTTCTTTCTATTCTCAACACAAACGTGGTTAAAATATGGGGGAAAATTTCTTCAAAGTTCGCCGGTAAATTCGTCTATTTGACGGGAAAGCGAAAATTCTGGCTTTATTTATTGGAGCCGTGCTTGAGCATCGATCCTTTTATACCAAGTGTTTGCTATGGTGTCCCTAATTTTTTAAGGAAATTGTGGACGGAAATATGTCTGAAAATTTTAGTATTATATTGCGGACTGAAATATTGATGGTGTTAAAGTGAATATGCATGTAGTCCTATGACGTTATGTTTTACTGTCGTCAATGGACATCGACAAAATCAAAAACGAAATTCGAGGTCAATCCGAACGAGCCCTTTTTTTCTCAAAAACGAAATTTGAACAACTATGAAGAAAAACTATATTTGAAAAGTACTATATTGGCACTGTGTGGTTCGATCGGTGAGGTACCATCTCCAAACTTATTTCTAGGTCTAAGTAGTTTTTTGAGCTTCGATGAAAAGGTGTGCAATTGTGCATAGCGACAGACAAATGAGACAACCATCTTAAACCTCAGGAGATCAGGTAGAACTCGTGTCCTACCTTAAGTTGGTTACAGAAGCCCATGTGCGGCAGTGATCGTCAAGAGGACTGCTTGCACGCTACTTCTGTATTATAGAAATGGATGGTTCCCGTTAATATATGTTACCTGGTCACCCTACCCGGTCGACTCAATGGTATAAATAACTTCTGATGCGGATTTCAAATCGACAGCCCTTGACGAATCCTTGTCAAGGCATTAAGCGCGTTTAAAGATAAAGAATGTGGCGAAATAAATCCTTGAAGGATTCCTAATGTGACTTTTTCCACTTAATGTAAGCTTTTGTTGGATGAAGCGATTTTATTTGGGGTAGGTTCTTTCGCCGCTTTTGCTTTATGTTGTTTTGTTTCCTTGTCGAGCGTATGTATGTATGTACATATATCTCATTCTTTGGCACGCCCTACGTCCCATATGGCTTGCCGGATTTTAACATATAAGGTGTCGCTAGATTCGTCTACAATATGGGAGTAATGTAGACTATATTACTTCTCAATAAATTATTTTACAGCAGCCAGGTTTTATTTTCCTTAACAATTACTAGTTATTAATAGATTTGCAAGTATTCACAGTACTCGTGATATATTTGAAAATCCTTCAATTTGAATTTAGGTCAAGTACTGGCAGCAAGTCTTTTTGTCCCATTGTTGGGCACGGGCTTCCACAATTGGGGGAGGCCTGAATCATACGCTAACACGTGACCCCATAACGAAAACAATAAGGCCTTAAACAGCGAAATTTCAATAAGACACCCCCCTTATACTTATACTCATGTATGTTGTGTGCGTACTTAAGTGTAATTCACATGTGTATACGTAGTACGTACTTACGCGTGTTTGTGTGTATGCCGAATAACAGTCAAATATTAACTCTATGAAATTTAATGGTGTTTCAACTGCTAAACAAACATTAGAATCCTATTAGGCTTAGTGTGTTCAGAGTAAATGTTTCGACACACATTTAATTTTATCCCAAGCGGAGTATACTTGATCGTATTAAAGTAAATATTTTCTAAGTGTTATAGTATAAACAAGTTTAGGAGGTATTCGAAACGTTTCATTTACATTGATCTAAATTATACATTTAAATAAAACTGAGTGTTTGGTAAGTTGATGATCATATTTATTAATATAGTTGATAATGATAGTCTAATAGTTGTTAAATAAAGCCGAAAATACTAGTGCAATAGTGTATGTGCAATTATACTAGAGTACTATAGGAAAATGTTCAATGGGTACAGTATCAAGTTATTCTAGTTTTTTTGACATCACGTTACATGCGTCTTACCATGAATAAATACGGTCACTAGGAATAAAATCTTCCTATGTAATATTATATTCTGCTTGATTCACATGTAGGCCACAAACCAATTTCATGTCTCAACTCAAACAAAAGTTCATGGTCACCTCAAGTGTAAGTCAGCAGGCATTTTCATGCTTCCGCCGAAGCACAAGAAATTTACACTAGAAATAAGTGGCGGTGGTGTTTAGTTTTGCTCATTTTAAGACCGAGAGTAGTAGATTCCGACCATTACACAGATATAAGTGTAAAATCTACTCACGGTCATTTGGCGCAGCGAGGCTCGCCGCGCTCCACGCCACCAGCACTAAAATCACTACCTTTACCGAAGCCATTGCGACACTGCGTATGTTTACACTAAACACCTTTATATAATGACCGTGGCTGCCCACGGCCATTAGCTCCATCCGAAGGCCTTGGCAATTGGATAATAGCGCATCATTGTTGTGGGCATGTTATTGTTGTGTAAGTACTGGACGCGTGCTACGGTTAGAACTAAATGGTACTGTGATCTTTGTTAATGGAATATTTAGTAGACAATTCTAAGGGATTTTAAATAAGATTTAAGTGACAAATGAGAATAGCATATTCCAACTAAATTGGTAGTAATCTATTGATATTGGTAAACAGGTGGTAGAACCCTTTGTGGTTTCACTCCGGAGGAACCACCGCCACGCCTATGTCGGCCTAACAGCAGTGTTAAGCGATGCTATGTTCTGGTTTGACGGGTGTGCTAAGGGAGATACTCGTACACGTTCCGAAGCATTCCAGCTTAGACCTTAGGGATAGAGCATCTTTGTCCGATCTCAGTTAGGAATCTGTAACCAACTCTATACTATATAAAAGAGGTTCTACATAAATCTAGTCACAGGTCACAGCCAATCCTAAGAACTAAGCTATTATCAGATGTCTTAGTCAAATTTACCAATTTTATGAAGTAAACAGTTTTACACGAAAGAAAAAATGCATGAGTAAATTAAAGATGAACAGTAACCGTGTCTTAACATAGGATCAGAATAACGATTTTGGATGTTTTTGGTAACTTCCTCCTGGAATAAAATGTAGGCATAAGGCACAAGGATATTATGTAAAGCTCCATACATCACAGCCGACGTCGTTTCATTCCGCGAAACTTGATTTGCATAAACTTTACGCGTAAAATTGCAGACAAAGTTAGGCAATGAATCATAATTTTGTTTAAATTTTTGTTATAGTCCAGTGCCTACGAACTTACAAACTAAGATGTAACGTTGTCGCAACACATTGTTCCGCTGCTGGGCACGTGTCTCTCAATCTTCATCGCGCTGGCCAAGTGCAAATTGGTAGACTTCACACATCTTTGAGTTCTGCGGTGTGCAGATTTATTCTCGATGTTTTCCTTTACCAGTATATAATTATTGTTTTGGCATATGTACTGTTATATTCAATATTCCTTAGAATTATACTGCCGAACTCATCATGCCTAATTAATATATAACGCCTTGCAACCATGTGGCCGGCAGTTGCACCTAATCCGCGTCCGCGAAACATTTAAATTCAATATTATAAAAGAAAAGGGGATAATTTTTCTGTAGTTTTTAAAGACATTAAACCAGTTGTGACATCAGTGTGTGTGTGTGTTTTTTTTTTTTTAAAGACAATCAGGGGTTGCCGCTTAACAGTACATACTAGTAACTTTGAAAAATGAGAGGGATTCGAACCTTGGACTGAGGTTTCAAAACAAACATCACAACAAAGACAAACAAATAACTAGTCAGACTAAATTCCGACTGTTGCATTAATTTCTGCAAAACAAACCTAGCGTCCGCTCAGACAAATATCGCAACAAAATAACTCCCACTACCCCTAACAGGGCTATTTGTCCGTTACGGCATGTTAAAGTTAAAACCCGTCGCAATCGATACAAATGCGTTGCACGGTTGCCAACCATCTTTAGGGGATGCTACCCTAAGCAGACAACCCTACGTAAGGCGCAATTACAACCCCGCAGCGAAGCGCTACTTTTGCTGTTTAAACGACAGACGCTTTTGTTTTATCCAATTTTGTACGTTTTTTGTGGCGGACGCCTAATAAGCGGACGTACAAGCGTAGCGATAAAAAGCGCTGTTTTTGCTATGTGCTACAAAGAAGGTAACATTTGAAAATACTCGCAATCACTTCGCCGATCAATGACGACTATGTAAATGTTCACGTAAATTCCATATTCCTTTGATTCATCGATAAACCTGCACGGAAATCGTAAACTATTATGGCGAGTACCGAATACATCCGTGTAAGTTATTTCATTTGCGCACCTAATTGTCTGTACTCGACGAATATCTAAACGGCGAGTGTCTGAACTACATATTTATATTGGTTTGTTGTAGGACAATCTAAGAAACTAGAACGAAAGATGAAACTTTACATAAAGATAAAATGTTATATATAGAGATTTGCATAAAATCCCGAAAATATATGAAAATATTCACAATCATTTCCGAAAACAGTAAACCATGCATGGGGATGCATGCTGTCGGAAACTCGTAAATAAGCAGGGAAATTAATCACGTTTTAAGGGTATTGTATGAGGGTGAATGCTATCGGTAGATCGTCGTAAATAAGGGAAATTAATGATGAAATATAACTGTACTTTTGAATTCCCGATTTTTAGCAGATTGTAGAGGGTAATGTTTTTCGAGCGTATGTATGTAGGTATATCTTATTCTTTGGCATGTCCTATAGCTTAAACGGCTTCACGAATTTGAATGTACCTATGAGGTGTCGTTGGATTCGTCTTAATTAAAATAAAATAATTTTCTGATTTTTTATAGCAAACATGGTTGTTTTTGAAATTATACTACTTTTGAGGCGTTTGGAGAAAATTATAAGAGTGATTTGTATAAACTAAAATTGACGCCATATTGTTAGTACGAGTATATAAATATTGAAAGATTGCGTGATACGATTCCATGGGATGAATAATGTGTTTTACATGTTGTTCTTATTAGTGATCGAAGGTTGTGTCATATCAATTTGTAACATTTTTTTGTTTTGTATATGTCCATCATTTTATAATAGTTATACTTGCGCGTAGAATGTGAAACATGCATTCTTTTATATTAAATGCGCTAAAGAAGCATAACTTCTCCCATGCGTACATATTATTTATACGAGTATGTATTTTTAATGTTTTGTGAATGTGCGTGCAACTCAACATATCAAGATGGCTACCGTTAGTTTTTTGCTGCTGACAGCTCACGAAGGGTTGCAATTTGTTTTTGAAATATTTGGACAGTTTGGACACAATGCAGCCCTTGCGGCTAGACAGCGCAATTGCTTTGTAATGAAAGGGGGAGTTAGGACTTTGTGGGTTTTACCAAATTGCATACGTTTGCGTGGCAGAACTTTAACTGTAGATGCAAGATGAAGATAAATAATTAGCAAAGCGCAACTCTGTCTATCTATAGATAAAGCGAATAATTAATTTAAAAAATCAAAATACCCGACTGCCCCAAAAAGCCTGAAGTAGAATTTCCAAAAGCAGTGAAATAGGCATTTCATTATTTTTATCCAGAAAGCCAAATACAAAGTTTCATAGTAGGTGTCTGCTTCAAAAACAAAAAATCTTCAAACAATATTATCATATTTTATCCTCGTAGTGCTCATTTACGCTATATAAAGAACCTATGTGTAAAATTCCAACACGCTTAAGTTCAGCGGTTTCCCTTTGCGTTGATCTCTGGCACAGCAACTCTCTCATTTAGTCAGACAGTCATCTCGATGTGTGTATACGAGTATATATGTACTAGCTACTCTACTACTTAGGGGTAAAAAAAATAGATAGTGGCCGATTCTAAGACCCACTGAATATGAATATAAAATTTGGTGAAAATCGGTGAAACCGTTTCGGAGGAGTACGGTAACTTAAACGAGAATTTTATATAAAAGATATATTATATAATGTATGTGTAATCTCCTCTTAATTTCCTTTGTTTTGACATCCTACTCGATAGGTTTGATGAACTTTTTTTAAAACGTGTTACTATTTCGTGAAAAGGTCCACCATTTCCGGTCTATAATATATTATATATATATATATATATATAACTTCAGTAATTCAAAGTTACGGTCATTATTTTACCTCGTTAGAGGTAGAATTTCATTATTTTTATCCAACAAGCCTGATACAAAATTTCATAGTGTTTGCTTCAAAATTGACGGTAGTTCAAATGTACTTTTAACCCTTATTTTACCCTCTACAGGGTTGATTTTTTGGATGTGGATAAATAAGTGCGTCCTTGTTCCTATCCAGAAAGCCAAATACAAAATTTTATAGTAGTTGCTTCAAAATTTAAGGATTTCAAAAAAACTGTTTTCCCCTATTTTACCCTCTTAAGGGTAGAATTTCCAAAAGGCTTTTCTTAGTACTTATTCACGCTATATAGAGAACCTATGTGCTTAATTTCAGAACTGTAAGGTCCTTAGTTTAGGGTGTACGTTGATTTCTGAAAAATGAAAAAGTCATTTAGTTAGTCAGTCAATCAGTCACCTTGCTGTTTTATATATATACAAATATGTTTTTATAATCTCCGTTTAATTTCCTTTCATTTGATACCCTACTTGATAGGTTCGGTTAACTTTTTTTTTTACATGTGTTACTATTTCGCGCCAAAAATCCGCCATTTTGTTTTTTTTTCACTAAGACCTATCTAAGGACACTCGGGTCATTGAGACAAATAAAATGACACCTTAACTGTTGAAATTCATCCAGCCGTTTGTTAGATCGGATCAAATAAATAAAGACAAACATACAAGATACGCGCGAAAAACATAACCCTTCCTTGGCAGTCGGGTAAAAACGACAATAAATATCGGTTTCTCGCGACCTCTGTTTATGTTAACATACGAGGTGTCGTTGGATTCATTTTAATTGTGAGAGTTACATAAGTTAAAGGACAATGCCCATGAAAGTATAGACCGCCGTCCAGAATTGCATCAAATTGAAACTTGTTGTGGACGATGTATAATTAACCAAATACTATCACCAATAATTATTTTTTAGATCAGCACCCGGGTTCTGAAGTTATTTACCGAAATGTTACATAACCTTAAAATCGAAAATATCCGACGATAGATTGATGGTCGATTTTAACTGATAGTAGGTGCCTAAATAAAATACCGCCATTTTAATTTTTAAGAACAACAATCAACATTTCGTCTTATTTTATCTTAAATGGAACCCCCTTGTTCAAAGAAACTATTCTGATCGACAAACTATGTAAAAAAATCAAAAAATAATTTCAATATTACTTTCATTTTGATGCATGAGAAAAATCATTAGTCAAAACACTAATAGATCTTATTGAATTCCGAGTATAAAATTCCGCCATTTTAATTTTTAAGATCAACAATCAACATTTCGTCTTATTTTATCTTAAATGGAATCCCCTGTTCAAAGAAACTATTCTAATCGACAAATTATGTAAAAAAATCAAAAAATAATTTCAATATTACTTTCATTTTGACGCATGAGAAAAATCAGTACCAAGAATGGGCATTCTCTTTTATTAGCAGTTGGATTTTTTTTATAATAGTTATGTTTATTGTTCAAAGCAACGCTAGTGATTTTAAATGGTATGAGATATGAGTCGTTACAATTTTTATTTGGTGTGTCAACGCATTTTTCACAAACCACAGACATAACTTTAATTGTAATGTTAGGTCCAGATTTGCATTTTTAACAAAAACATATTATTTTTGTTATAGAATAAGAAACAAATGCCTATTCTTGGTTTTAGTAGTATCGTCTGAAATCCGCGTCTAACTCTACTCAAGGAAAGGTGAACAAAATACCCATTACCCAATTTAACTTAATAAAAATTATAGTTAACATTGTGCGAGTTCATTTCGAGGTAAACTGAGGTCGTTAAACCAATAACCCCAGTGTTTCGTACATTACGCAAGCCCGGCTTGTCTAGACAAATAATCTCAATGAAGCTATAAATATCCACTGTTATGTAATGACGTATGCAACAGTCTGTTATACGTGTGTGTCATATAATCGAATGCTAAGAATTTCTTTGACAGCCTTTAGAATCAAGTTAGAAGACTAAGAGAGGAATTTGCGCGGTTTTCATATAATATAGGAGTAGCAGACGAGCATGGAATTCATCTGATGGTAAGTGGCTACTGCCGCACATGGACATCAGTCATCAACTCCAGATTGGATTAGATTCCTACCTGAGGTCTGTCATGGATGCGCCTCTACCCCTGTAAGTAATCACTATCATAGGTGCTCCATTTAAAACAGGGGCTACCTAAAGTCTATATAAGGATTATAGATGCGTTGCCATAATAAAAGTAAAAACCGTATGTCGAATCGAAGGGTTCACATATAAAAAATATTTTTACTATGTTATTATATGTTTCCTTTAAACTTTTATTTTTACTTCTGCTGTGTATTAATTTGTGTAAATAGAATGTTATTTTTATTCTTTTGTGAATAAGTTTTACATCGCATGTCACCTATTACTAGATTAATACTCAAAGCGTATGTTTTATTAATGGCATATGTAAAGTAGTACCTTTTTTTTTTTGTTACCAGGGGGAAACCTTCAAAAGGTACCCTGTGCCGTAGGAGCGGCACGGGGTTATGTGGGATTCTTACCGCACTAAAACCCCCGCGGTGCCCGTCCTCTGCGCTGCGTAGAGGACTCCGGGATCTCCAGAGGAACGCAACCGGAGTCCTCTTAGCGCGTTGCCCCATCGGGCTCCTCCCAGGTGAGCGTGACGCTCGCCACACCGTCTGGTGTGCACAACGGTATGCGACCACACATACCGCCGTCCTTCCCGGGGTCGCTGTCCGGGCGGTTCGAGCTCCCACTCTTACGACCCGCAACCCCGGAAGCCCATTTTAGTCGCCTCTTACGACAGGCAGGAGATACCGTAGCCCTATTCTGGTCCCGGAACTACAGGGACATGTAAAGTAGTTCCTACTGAATTTACTATACGAAAACTAGTCAAACTAGTACAACCAACGACAGAATTAAATTTGAAACAAGATAGTCTTGGGTCCAGTCATGCTTTTATTGTGCTTGTAAAATATTAATGGCCGTAAAGAGATTAAAACTTGTCTAGAGGGAGCCTAGGCACTTAGCCCCTCGGGACTATGAAATGGTTTATGGCCAACAAAGTAGTCAGGGTAGTTTTATACGGATAGTCCTAAAACTAAAGGACAGCACGCAGAGGATAATTTAATGACCTAAGTTAGACTTTAATTTTGTTTGAGTTGGTTGTTCGTTTTATTTTGTGCCTGATTTTTTATTTATTTTTATATTTCTATCTTGGGATATATAATGTACGATTTTTTTATATTGATATATTATTGACTATTTTACAAGTAAAAGAAATTGTTTCGTTCTTTTTGTGCCTGTCTACTTGTATCGGTATAATAATTATGTAAATAGGTTTTAAACATTATCTCCAATACAAATTTAAAAAACCAATACATATTTCCAATCCAAATATAATCCAATTAAGATACTTGAATATTCATTTACATTTAAGATTATCTAAAACTACTTGCGCCGTATCGGTCATTTAAAATACGATACATACAAAGCGTATTCTATTTTATTTAAATTCTAAGTACATATTAATGTACAATTGACATCGAAGCCTGATGACGTGCCGTTTGCGTTATAAATTTCCTCCATATTTATTTACTTCGCAGAAAATTAATGTGTACACATCGCATCACAAACAATAAAGTTGATTGTGAACCAGATTTGTGCGTAATTACTTCCTGTGCAAATAAATCAGCATAACAATGAGCACACTCAATTGTTTTATCGAAATGGATCTCACAGTTGTGGGTATACAGAAATAATACATATAATATGTAGGATATATAGAGTGCTACGTACGTCGTTCATACGATATGTCGTGAAATCGAAATGTCTGTCTACTATATTGAGTATATTGATCAAATATCTTTATTAATATTAATGCTTATTTTGTACGATGAAAGATTTTTGATAAATAAATGGGCAAGTGCGAGTCGAACTTGGACATGGAAAGTTCCGTACCATAAAATGTTCACAAATGAATTTTGTAAATTTCAACTGTCTGCTCCCTACGATTCAAGAGAAAAATTGAAAAATACCGTTTTCTTATATGGCGACCCCTATTTATTTTGACCATCCCCATTGACATATGACAGTGGAGGCTTAGTTATAGGGTTCAATTTTTAACCTTTAAGCGCGGAACCCTAAAAACACAAACTTCCACGTAGAAACACCGATTGCGTTCCAATTTACGTGGACTATAAATATTTTTTGTTTCCCCCATTCACAGTTAGCAGTAAAGCGTAAACTTGGCTCATAACTCTGTCGCCGGAAAAACTTTACAACTTAAACTGGATGTTCAGTGAACTTCGTGTTTTGTGCCTACACTCTTTATGAGATGAAGTTTTGTGTTTTATAATGATATTCGGTCTCTATGGTCTAAAATGTGACGTAATTTTAAGCCAAGTTCAAGATATTTCTTACGTAGCGGAGACAAATTTAATTATTCAATTATGAGGAGGTGGAACTATGAGCCAGTTCAGACGTAACAGATATTACTGCGATCGCCCCTAGCTATCGCTGTATATTTTCTTTCTTTTCTTTTTATCGCGTTTCTGATGCTGCTCGGACAATCTTGAGGTTGAGATAATGTTTGTTTATTTTTTATTTGTCACTGACGTAATGTACATTGTACACGAAAAAGATTGACAAACCAGGAGACAGAGAAAACAATAAAGTGTCTTTTCAATTACAGATGAAGACTTTAGTTAGCGTTAACTAGAACTTAATACTTACAACTAGCTTCTTAGCGCCTTTTTCCTGGCATGCAAGTCTCTGTCCGCATCAGTTCTAGACCGCATGCGTGCCACTCGCGTCTTATCAGTTTGAGGCGCTTTTCGCACGCGAGATTCACGCGCACGCGTTTAATTTTATATGCACGTGTACACTGGTCGCGAAAAAGCTTCTAAGAGTTAATTCATCTATGTGGGTGAATGACACATATGCGGACAAAAACCCGCGTTAGAAAAATAAGGGTTTATGCTTATGGTGATGGCAGCAAATTCAGAACTAATGTCTTTCATGCAAACGTATGTATGTCTGCTTTATCGTATAATTTATGTGTGTAAGTAAGAATATAGAAACCCTACACGATTACTATATGCCAGATAAAAGTACGGCTGCCGCCGCAGTGTCAAACTTCTGCCTTTAAAATGTATACCCCATTTCGAGATTACAGAAGACTACCACAATGAAACATATTGTTTGTATGTTACAAAGTTGCAGGAACTTCTGTCATCTCGTAACTTGAACCGCGTCGAAACTACCCTAATAGTTAGTTGTAGGGGGAACTTTAGACGGCACGCAAGGGTTAATTTCTGTACATAGAAGGGTAAATTCCGCGAATCCTTTCAATGTCGCTTATACTGATGTAGTGTTTTTAATGTTTTGAATAGACTGCAATTTAGTGCTTAGGGTAGATTTGCCTTAATCATTAAAGTTATGTCTCTATGTCTAGGTTTGTGAATGGCTGGTAATATTTTTGTGCGTTAATAACGCCTTTAGTTCTATGCTTATGAAATATACTCTTTGCATACGTAATCAAAATGTGGCTTTTGTCATCGTTGAAACTCTAATGAAACCCTACTGTATGAACTGTTCCACTGCTAGGCACAATTATACTCTTAATGTGAGGGTTTTAGGCCAAGCGGTCGTAAGTTTAAAATAATTGTAATTTGCTATTGAAAGGATAAATTTATTTACCGTCTATGCTCATGGAGAGCCCAAAAGCATTTTTTTTGCCAGTCTTTACATCTCTGGTCAAAGTCCTAAAATGTATCCCGTATGAACAAGAGGATCAGGGTACATGCGTAAAAATCAAAAACCCGTAGCTAAATTCGGGTGGAGAATGCCGGTGTGTGTGAGTGGGCGCGGGCGTGTGTGTGTGTGTGCTTTGTGCACACATATACTTTCCTCCCTTTCCCTAATTCCTTTCAACTCGTCACACTAATCTCGTTAGCTGAATTGTCCCCTGCTTTAGAATGCTTCGACAAAGGACTGGCTCCGAGAGGAACGGCAGCTGGACAAAAATACTCCCTAATTAGTACCTACGTGCACACTCGTATTCATTTATATTCTTAAAATAATTATAAATCCACAAAGTTGTGATAATTGTAACTTTTATATGAATTGTAACATAATAATATATCTCTCTGGCGGTAGAGAACTCTCTAGTCTAGTTAATATAGTTATTTGGATTACGACGTTTTAAACCAGAAGTGGATAGGGAGGGAGAAGCGAAGTCTGAAGAGCTAGTCTTAGAAAGGACGGCAAAGTTAAAAAAAAATGGAATACTTTTTTTATGGAGCGCAACAAATTCTTAGATAAATCCTTTCCTTTAGGGTTAAACCCATCTTAAACGAAACCATGCATCACTTGCCATACATTTTAAGATTTCTATGAGTGTCGATGGCCTTAACCCGAAAGAGGTTTTTGTGACCCCATTTTGTGAGGCAAAACAAAAATACGTCAATGAAAGACTTGACATGTCTTTATGCCGAAAATGTCTTCTTTGTGCTTTTATCTGTGGCTAAATTTAGTTCTATGAAACGTGTTTGAAAAGAAAATGCTGACGTGAAATGTTGCTAGACCGATTCCCGTCCGTTTAGATCATTGGGCTCTTCATTGGGACGACACGACACGGCACGACACCGGCACCGATAGCACAACACCAGCAGCTATTTAATAATTTTTGACCGACATTGACAAGACAGCCGAGTTTTCACTCTTAATTATTGAACTTAATTATTTAGCGAAGGATAGTTAATTAATAATAATTTATATATGAGGTGATTGATGAAGTATCGGTCAACTAATATCCACTTACATGGAAGTTTGTGTGCTCACATCACTCATACCTACCTTTTTTTTTCTCGAGGGGGAATCCTTCAAAAGGTACACGACGTCGCGGGAGCGACGCCGGGTTATGTGGGATTTTTACCACACTAAAACCCCCCCGGTGGCCGTCCTCAACGCTTGTTGGAGAACTCCGGGAGTTCCAACGGAACACAACCGGAGCCCTCCAAGCGTGATGCCCAACGGGCTCTACCCTGGGGGAGCAGTTTTCGCTCCTCCCACACCATGTAGTGTTTACGACGGTATGCGACTACACATACCGCCGTCCTTCCCGTGGTCGCTTGCTGGACGGTTCGAGCTCCCACTCTTGCCACCCACAACCCCGGAAGCCCCCTTTTAGTCGCCTCCTACGACAGGCAGGGGATACCGTAGGCCTATTCTAGTCCCGGAACTACAGTACCTACCTATTAAGATAAATGCCGCCGGCACACCGGCGTCGACTATCGTCCGCGGCAACGTCGTCTTGGTGTCGTGCCTGGGGTAGTCAGACAGCGTGCGTCGCGATTTCATAGAATTATGTCGTTGCCGATGTCGTGTCGTATCAATAAAGAAGATCCCATTCAGAACTCAATTCTGTGGAATACGTGAAGTAGATTCGATTCTTATTCTCGCCCAATAGACAACGTAGCGAATATTTGAGTGAGATATTTTCAAACATTTTGAGCGAATGCTGATTTGATTTGAATCCAAACGTTCATAAGAATGATTGTTCTGCGCTGCAATATTTCAGAAGTATTTTGTATTACTTGTTACAATAAAAATTGTAATCTAAGTCAGTTTTTCTATTTGCAGTCATTTTTGATTACATTCTTTATTGACATAACTTATAACTTCATAGTTATATATTCCTATGACTTGAATCACTGTTATTTATATTTTTGTTTTGTTTTGATTTCAGGTGGAAAAGTTATTGAAGTCATAACATCAAAGAAGGTACGTGAAATTTTTAATTTCGCCAAATTCATTATTATATCTTCCTTGGTATATAATGAGTTGTAGATAGTACAAATGGTTTTGTAGTACAGTTACTACAAAAGTATATTTATCTATTTTGCTGCAAAATAGCTACGTACGGACGGAATATACGGACTTTCATACACGGTATTTCAGCTTTTCTTGGTTTTGTATATGGTTCCCTGGAGGTAATATCCGAGATATATGTGATAAGTATGTTAACATAGTTGACACTTGTAATCTGTATGTAAATCAGGTATGAAATAAGTACCCAATCGTGTTTGGATTATAAATATTGAAGTATATTACTTTTTTATAATATGGAGTAGCAGACGAGCATGCAGTCCACCTGATGCTAAGTGGCTACTGCCGCCCACGGACATCTGTAATTGACCCCAGATAGGATTAGATATTCGCTACCCCTGAGGACTAAGTTGGAACGCCTCGGAAAAGTATGTCTCCCTTACCACACCCTTCAAACTAGAACACAGCAGCGCTAAACACTGCTGTTATGAGGCAGAAATAGTGTTAGGGTGGTGCCGCCGGAGTCGGACCACAAAGGGTGCTACCACCTTCAGATAGTTATATTTTTAGATGTGTCATATTTTTATTTTTTGTAATAAAAATAGAAGCGTGATTATAGAGGGTTAAGACATAAGACTCAAAGAGTACGATAAGACAGAGGTTATATGAGCCGTTCCATCTTATATCTTAGTAATAGAAATGACCCGTGTCTGGCCTTAATTTTTAAAATCCGTCGTATAGTTGATTTGTCCAGGGAAGCAATTACATGCTTGCTGGCTACTTTAATTTTATAAAACATACGAGGCTGACTAAGACCTCAGGAGTGGTGAGGCTTGTTTGATCGACTTCATACAACCTCTGTTCTAATGGATTTGGTTAGGGGTATCCACAGGCGGCAATGACCACTTACCATCAAGTGGACTGCTTGATCAACATAACAGGAGTTCTACCTGGAGCCGAACACAGATGCATTGCCATTCCTGAGGACGAAGATGGGCGCCCCATATTTGAATCTGTCCTTCTATCCAAACGGAAGAACTGCTGAACACTAGAAATAGGTATAGCGGTGGTACCTCCTCTCAACCTTTTGAAAAATCCAATAATGTTTGTTTGTTACTTCAATTTCAATAAAACATAGTGTTCAGTATTTAGAACTGGTCGAAATACTGATTAATGAAAAGTAAATTCAAAATTTTATAATGTTGACGTTTCTGTCATAACACACATTGTAGGGACAGTCGGTATTCGGAATCCGTCACGGGACATATAATATATTGTTTATATTTATTATGGGGGTCCAGGGGACCTATTCGGTAGTCGGGAGTGAGTGTGTGCACCAAGGACGAACGGTCGGCGAAGGGAGCTGCGCACCACTCAGCGGTATTTAAATATTTTATTCAACTACAACTCTACACATAGACTGACTGTCAACTACGCATTACCAATAATTACAGTAACGGGTGTAATAACGTGACTCGGGTGAGTCATTCACAATTATCGGGGAGGCAGGGGTCGCAGGGTGCTCACCCCCAAAATTAAAATTCCTAATGTAATGCCCAGATTATAAATGATCGGAAACTCGAATACATTTGAATACGATTTTGGAAATGGAGCCATTAGTGATATTGGATATTTTTTTGGTTTTTGAACTTTCGTTACCGGAATTTAAATTTAGAGATTGTCGCGTGTAAGTGAAATTAATTACGTATAAATTAGTCTGCTTTTGTCGAGTATGCACTAATTAATTAAAAAAATATTTGTCATTGCGATTAATTATCTACGATTTAAATTGTATTATGTATTATTATAGCTATGTTAAGAGCTGCTGTGTTCTGGTTTAAAGCGAACTGTTAGGCAGAGAGACACTACATTAATACAAATTTAATCTTTACAGGCAGCAACAAACTTGAAAACATCCATATATTTGGACAGCAAGGACTACCGACTGTCAGATGAATTTTACACTGTCAACCAGGTCAAAGCTAATTTTTAACAATAGAAATATATGTGTTTTAAACATATAGAAACCTAAATTGTTATAAGTCTTTTTATGCTTAAAATAAACGAAGATTCGCGTCTAAATAAAACAACCGATGACCTTTCCAATTAGTGACATTCGGATCAATAAAATAGAATCTAGTCTCTATAAAAATAGGTATTACACCTTGACCTGTAATCAACTAAAATATAGACGTTAGTGTGATAGTGGTGCCGCCGGAATCGATATACGAAGACTTCCGCCAGGTTTAAAATAATTTAATTCTTAAATATCTTATTGTTTAATTTATAATAATTTCTTTAGTATAATACATAAATTACTTTTCTAAAAAAAATTATCAAAATAATTTGAGAATATCAGCATTTAATTCTTCTGTGTTTTATCATAGTAAAAATTGTTTTATCTTTACTAGGAATTTTGTGCACATTGCACTCAATATTCGACACGTTACAAATCTCACCCCACTTTAGTTTAGCAGTAACTTCTGTGTAATAAAAACCGAACTGACATTTATTGCTGGCGATGCTTTCGACGATAAGATAATAGGCGTGTCGTTGGCCAGTCCATTATGGGGACAATAGTCATCGTGACAAAGTAGTCATGTTTACTGAGATTTGTTGGAATGCTATTAACATTCTTGCTATTTATCGGTGCTTTGTCAGCAAAGTGTTGTGACAAATCTTTTAAGTTTGCTTTCTTTTTAAAATAAATCATTATTGTTGGAGTTTTCAATAGTTTCACTGCAGAATCATGATGCTCTTCAACCCATTACTGCCCCAGGGCTAGAAAAAGGTTCCTTCCTAATTTCAAAGCCAAGGTCGAAATTTATTGAATAAATATATTTGAAAATCTAATCTTGAACTCAATCGTAATTTCATAGACTTACACAAATTATGTAAACAATTTTATTTCTTAAGCATCATCTCATCGCATTGTATGTGTGTGTCACATAAACATCATGCCAAGGCGACATATTCTAAATCATAATTACAGCACGGTCAAAGTACTAATTATTAAATTCACAGACGGTAGAACTTTCCCGCCCTGTAATCGCGTTAGGGCCCTAACAGACGTGCTACATTTAGCATTGGGGAACAGCGATTAAACTGCTTTTGGGAGACTTGGTGCTGGTGCAGCAATCAAATGTTACACCCGACATACGTTTGAGTGTAAGTCGCAGCTACTTCGAGACGGGCGATGCTGTAACTGAAAGCTATAAACGCGATGAAACATTCATATAGTTGCTATAACACGACCGAATGCAAGATGTCAGTCGCCAAAACGCAAATCGCCGTTGCTAAAACGCATGTCTGTAAAGGCCGTTAGATATGCCAGTGGGTGGTGCTAATTGCTGCGATTCACTACAGGCACCAGAGCGTGTGGAGGCTGATTGATTGTTTGTGAACTATGAATTTCATTAAGATTTACTTTCCCCGCTCGACTCTGTCTATATTTGAAGCGGAACGGTCATATAGTTTGATTTATTTGTAGAAAGATATATGATTTGAGTTGAAATTACTATTTTTTCTTCGTTGTTTCATCCTCTTTGATTTAATAATTGAATTTGAAATCTGGACGTCAGTAATACTGATGTATGTTACGTATATGTTTAGAATTCGACATTAAGAGGACCTATCCCTCCGCAATTTCCGAGCCTCTGGGTTGAGGCCGATATGGAAATTATTTATCGTAGTGTGAACGTGCCATAAGCAATGCTCGTGCACGCACCTTTATAATCTTGATTGCACCTTTATGATTTATGTATTTACTAATAATTTCTGCTCTACAAGTTTTAGGCATGTAGTTATCAAATTGGTTATTAACATTAATTTAGCCATAAAACGTTTAAAAATATTAAGAACATTTTAGATTGCTAGATTTTAAGATTCAGCGTTACACAAATGTAACAAAATATTTTAGTTAATCTTATTCATATTTTTCTAGTTTAATATTTGCGCAGGGCTTTAATTATAGTGCACTTTCAGGGTATTACCGCCATCAAAAAGCTTTAATCATCATCTAAGTACATACTGCAACTAACGTATTGCGTGTGCAACGGTATTTAATAACATTTTCTATTAAAGTCATTTCGTGAAGCTGCCTCACAACTGCTGCCAACTTGCCATATTAGTGGCCAAGTTATTTCATAAATGCAGGCGTTTAGATTAGACTGCGCTGAGTATGATGATAAGAGTTAATAGAATGCAGAGTTTAGCTGTGTACATTAAACTGGGCACTGACTCAGGGCGCGGTGCCTTTTTTGCGAAAAACCGTGCATGGGTTCCTCTGACCAGCGGGGGCTGCGACGAGTTTCTGGCGGAGTATCGGCTAAAATCCCACGATGATCCTCTGGACGCCTTTTGTTAGGGCCACGGGTACGCTATTAGTACTCGTCCGCGGTCCCGACAGAAAGGCGTATTACCCGCCACGCGTGTTGTGGTTGCACGCGCGTCCTACAGACACACGCAAACAGGAGTTCTTGCTGCGGGTTTCCAGGGTCGGATAAATATTCTAAATTTATAAAAGAAAGTACATAAGCACTATGCCATATTACTTAAAGTCGAATATCAACATTACATTACACTTGATACACCTAGTGAGTACACACCTTTACTTACGGGATTATGTTACAAGTAAGATGCCTCTGATATGCATCTGATGCAAAAACCCATGTATGGCTCGAAAGCCAACGTTTATCGCAAAAACAGGTAGAAAGCTGTCTTTATCCAGTGTTGTCACTTGTCATACGTGTCGTTGGTTGTAAAACATCTTGATCGTAGAGGAATGGATGCTAGTATGTGTGTTAAACACACACACATACTAACATATGTATTCACACAGAGTAACGTTCGATTTTGTTTTTGTGTGAGAGTATAAACTTGTACTTCATAGTAAGATTTGATATTGTAGTAACTAGTAGTAACTAGTAGTACTATTTGATTGTGACTGTTGGTCACATTAAAATTTTGTTCTTACTACTCATAACGCCAATACGTTTAATAAAATCTATTATAAAGTAAATTTGCAGCAAGAACACACATTTTACTGCATCTCCATAATTTTGTTGCTCGCTGTAACAGTGAATGTTTGCATAATTAACACTTAAAACTTTATGCAAGGATTGTCCATTTTCCTATTTTGCCAAATAAGGAATTTATTCTATCGTTCTTGTATTTATACAAGAATCAATCAAAAAAATATTCTTTTTTAGTTACAAAACTTAGTCTATCTTTCCATCGGTCTGGGGTTCACAGATAGATCGTTAAACGTTTTGCTGATAGAGAACCAGGCAATCATAAACCGAGTGCATCGCTCGAACGCCGCACACACTCCATACGTGACGGGAGTACCAAGTGGTTTATTGTGGAATCTAGCTTACAGCCTTCCAACAAAATCTGCACCGTGCTTTGGTTTTTAATTCTTTCTTAATTAACTATACTTTACTACGAATTTATATCGGAAATGAATTATGACGTAATCCATTACGTCATAATTCATATTAAAGGTCACCCTGTATACCCATATAGAGGTAACCTTTCGTAGTTTGGAGTAGTATGGAGGTGGCATCAAGACCACGCTAATACTTTTCTATAGTCTGCAGTAATAGCGCCGATGTGATCTGGTTCAAACTGGTTTACTAATTGAGACATCAACACATACGTTTAACATATATGATTATGTGACTTATATACATTTGAGACAGCAGACACATGGCATTCTAATTTAGTCTTCAGAGGTAGCACCTTTGATACATTTAGTCATCAAAGGGTATCAACGAGTGTTTAATTCACTTCACTTAAAGTTAATTCAAGTGTCCATAGATGGCAGTCAGCAGGCAGGTCACTTACCGTTAGGTACTACATTCTCGTTTGCCTTAATAAGAATATATTTATAGTTATGCTAGCAGGGTCTATCGCTGCTGATGTGATAAGTATTAGGTATCGTTTCAACCTAACTCACTAACCGCACGTGACTCTACTAAAAAGTGATCTAGGCGCTTCACTTCACAACCACGATCGGAATTATGATTTGTCTATAATAGCTCTCAGCAGATATACAAAGTTCTACTCATTTGCCACTTTAGGAATTAAGAATAATAGCAAATATTCCAAAGTTCTTAACTTCGTAAAATGAATTTAACAGATCTTTGAATTTTTTAACTTTTAAGAACACTTAAGGAATACAAAATATTCTTTAACGCTCGTAACTATTGTTACTAATAATCTACCTAATATTTTTCCTACTAAAGATCGAACTTTGTCAATTTTTATCTAGAGATTATCAAATTTCAATCCTTGCTAGAATAAAATTGCAAAAATGGATAAGGGGCGTAAATCAAAATGTTCATCAGCTTCCATATTCATTAAACGTACCAGGCACTCATAACTATTGCCATGATTACTGTAAAAAACCTTTTACTCTTAAGAACACAGACCTTATATAAGAACATAAAGCTCATTTATGTCTAAAACTACACGTCTATGTACTCCGTAGTAGTAGACGCTGACACCGAGTACTAGGCGATCATAACGACGTTGGCAATGCCCGCAAGCGCATACAACGCACGTGCTTCGATTGTCAATAAGTGGCCTTGGCGCGGAATCTCTGTTCGTTACTCTTGAACCACGATAGACCATGACCAGAATTATGATTTAACGGTTTCGATAGAATTCGAAGATGTGAGTGGGAAATGATACGTAATGTGTTGTGTGAGTATTAAGTGTCATTTTATAAAGGTGTTTGATAAATAATCTTTAGATCCAGTTGTAGTTTGAATAAATAATAATGAGACGCTCTGAAAGAAAGACCGATCCAGCACAAAACTGTGGGACATGTACGAACTGCAAAATAATATGAAGTTAAATAATTTGCCCTATATGACTACATTCCTCAAATACAAAGTGCGAGCATTAGGTTTTAAAGCCACAAGTAGTTCTACTACATATAAACAAAGTATTATGCGAAATCAGACGAACTAAAAGGTTGGTCTGTTGAAAAATTTAATCTGTCAAGCGGAATAAAGTGACTTGATAAAACGTTAAACGCTTTGTTCGAATCTGTCAAAACTTTTAATAAAAATCAGGCTTTCATATTGTCATTTTTATTCCGAGCGAGGACGGTCAAAATATTCAAATGTATGTATGTTAATATCAACACACGGGGAAAGAGGTCGGAATATTTAATAAAGGTTTTTAATGTTAATTTGCAGACTTCGCACATTTTTGTCTTGGTTTTTTTGGGTCCAATTTTATGAAAAATATTTTATGCGTAAGTCATAGATTTGTAAAGATACTTCGCCGCCTTGAAATTGAATGAAGCTACAAACGGCTTATTAGTAAGTTCTTTTTTTGAATTCTTGAGAAATAAAAACATTTTTAGAGAAAATTTACGAATAAATAACTAATACTGCGTAATTTACATAATAAATAAATCATTATTTCAAATATTTTAGGGACATTTTTCGATTCGTCCCTATCTTTGCTAAGTAACGGCACAATAATATGATTATCTGTGGTGTGCTTAAGAAGCCGGCCTGCAATCATTTTAAAATGCTTATACACTGCCGGCAACTGAACTCAATACACTGGATATGGATAAAAGCCAAGCTTGGTGGTCTGAATGCCCACTAACCCTCACTTTCCTCCATAAAATTGTTATCTAATCCAATGTATCCATGGAAAATTTAGCCACTATCAGTCACCCATGCATATGTTGTCGCGCTTAACTTTGCTTTATCATTGTAGAGCAACATTAGAGATTCTAGACAAAGTGATGCTATGCACGCTTGGGCAAATGTGAATCATACGAAGAAAGTAAAGTTAAACACTTTATTCATGCCTCATAACTTCATTAATACTAAGCCAATGTTGCCGCGTCATTTGTAATGTCCATTGAAATTGCCACGTGGTTGGCATTAATGATTAGATACCATTAATTCTAATATATACGATTCCCATGGACCTTATTAATCGTCCTATTAGCGAAGGCAGTCATGTGTGTGAACTTAGTAATTACAAGGTGGTAAGCTTGATAGATGGCCATTAGAGATGCTTATAGGTACATGATAAATGCTATCAGTAATGAGATTGTGTGTTGTAATTAATTTATGTGGTACGAGTACTTAGCGTACACATGTAAGTTTGAGTAATGCTACATTTATGGTACAGTTAGCTACGAAGTTAAAACTTTTTCTTTCTTCGTTATTTATTACTATTAACAACTGCCTAAGTATTACCATCATCTTTTGTTGAATTGGCCACGACACTTTGTATATCCCACAGCTGGATATTATCCCTCCCTTCAACTCAGGCAGGCCTTGGAGCATACGCTAATACGATGCTCTAATTTTCTTTAATAAATTTATCTTTTAATTTATTTTTATGTTATGACGTTACGAAGTTTCATATCGTACTGGAATCTGTCTACACACACGTTCCTTACCCTGCGTCATATTTATCATTGACATACACAAAGACGTATATTTAAATCAAGCCCAAATAATTCTAAAGGCAGACCTCCCCGCCACACGGGCTATAAATTGATTTCTTCATTGGCTGATTGCATGTGCATTGATTGATTGCAACTGTTATTGTTATTTCTTTGATTTTCTTATTATTTGATTGCACTTATTGTTATTACCTATTGACTTTAATGTTACTTTCGATTGATTGTAACTTAGATTACTTGTAGATGTTATTGTTGATTGCAATTACAATTTTACATGACCTTGAATTATTAATAACAATGCACATCTGAAATGAAATATAATTACGTGGACACCTCCGTGATCCCATTATGTTTTGAGTTCCCGCGGGCCGCTTTGTAATTTCACTTTGTTACAACTTTGCCGGAATTTGAATACATTACAATTCCAACTCTGGTTCCCGGTTTGTTATAACTGATGAAATATCTTCCTCTTTTTGCGAATCTTCTGAAATGTTATAAGTACTGCTCATTGATTTTTGAATTTTGTCGTAATTTGTATATAACGGTGAAACCTCTCTTGTTTTTATCAAGCTGAAGCAACAACCGTAAACTTCAGGTCATGATAAGTGCAGCCCGTAAACATCTAGGACAACAAAGGACTAAGTTGGAAAGCCTTATGTTCCGTGGCGTGAAACCTGACCAGAAATGAACTGAAATATATTTATTGTACTGGTTTACAAAGGGAGAAAAAGAACACATAGAGCCTTGTAATTTTACCGAAAATTGTTGTCATAAGGTGAAAAAATAGGTGAAGTCGCAGTCAAACCAACCACGAAGCCTTTCATGACACGATCACTATCAAATGACACAACAAGGTAATATATTTTGAAAGTTAATTATATCCAAAAATCTATTGACGTTATAAATATTGATGAAGTTAGACGTTTTTATACAAACCATTCTCAAAGAATTGCACCTAATTTAATGATTAATTAATTTATAACAGTAAAAAGAACCAGATAGAAGCAAAGTTAACGAAGTTGTGAGCGAGGTGTGTAATCGGAAACAAGTTTTCGACCTCCGGAAGCGCGGTGTCCCGCGGGAGGGATTTGTCTCCGCCCTTTGCTAAGGAAGTACGATACCCGTGAAACTGCTACCTGGATGGGGATTCGTTCTCGTTCGATAGATGTAAGGAAGTCTGTAGATTTCTTTATGTATAGCATCGATTGATAATCGGATGAAGTCTATATGGATCAATCTAAATTCTTTATCATATCATTGACGTTTTTGATGAGTGTAACTTCAAAATCTGTTATAGTTATAGATTTAAAGTATCGATTAATAAATTGGGCGCCCCTTTGCTAAAAGTGCAACGAAAACCTATTATTGCATTGATAGATGATTGCAGGATTACATAACATAAAATCTTAAGTAAAAATGTATATTAAGTAGATTTCTTAAGTAAATAACGGACACCACACTTGGACCAGATTTCGAAACGGTCTTGCGTAGTATATACAGTTCCAACCGATTTTGTTCATTGCAAAGAAGACTCCGAATAAGTCGTTACATTGTTGTACGAATGCTTGAAAAAAGTTAAATGTCGTTAAGTGCGAAAATGTTATTCTAGTCACGCCAGAGGAAGTTATACTTCGACTTTGTCTGAGGTAAATAAAAATCAAGTTGCCTTTATTTATACAATACGAATAGCTATTAAGCGGTCGAAGCACTGATGCAGTTGACGGATAAGCTTTAATTAATTAAGACTTAAAAAGTATTAGTTTGTCTTTTATGTGCAATATAGTTGATTAAAATAAGGCTAATCGCATACTGGCTACAATCGCGTGAGTGATATTTACAAAAGTCGCCGACGCTTTTGCAACTTACGTTTCTGAAAAGTCGATTTAGTTGTTGCCGCTCAGGCGTGGATCGGTACTTGTTTGATTTTATTCGGAAAATCTGCTATCAGCCGATTAAGATCTACGCGTTCATAATAAACGCTTTCTACACTTACAGCCCCACACTAGGATTCCCTGTATCGTAGGCGTACACACACACAGAGACAAATACACAAACACCCAGACCCAGAAAGAAGAAACAGAAATCTAAATTCATCCTTTAAATTTCTGTCTGGCCGGGGATCGAACCCGGGACCCTCTGCGGTATGGTGACCGCTCCGCCACGTGGGTCGTCTATATCTATTATAGATATGCTATCATGCTTAAGCTGCAAAATAGTTGCCGATAAACTTTCTTTAGTCGCGTTAGCCACTTAATCGCTAAAGCTACGAGTTTTCCCGATAGTACTCAATGGGCGGTAAGTACAAAAGTCAGTCATAAAAACCGCGACCCATGAACTCACCAGGATAAAACCATAAGCCACTAATCGATGCTTTTGCAGCTAATTACCGACACAGTAGGTAGTCCATACCTGTTTCCACGAAATGTGTTATTACGGGACGGTAGTTGTATGTGTGTTGTAGTTATACAATTACACATCAGGATTAGTGGCGCCGCTGCGATGGCGTTTGCGTTTTACGCGGTGGTCGATAACGGGTTAACCACTTTGCTACCTTCACATTTACACTTACAGCAAAATAAAAGTTGGAAATTATCACGTTTTGACGGTGAAAGAAAATATGTCTTTCAACAATGACAAAAATCTCTAAAATACGTAAAGTCGACCCATCTGTTATTAGTCAGCGTGGTGGGCTACGGTTTAAAAAATATTTCAGAGAGGAAACATGCCTAACTGTTACTTTACTATGATCTAAACGTCTCACCATGATAGGAGTCAGGTCCAGCAGTGGGACAGTAATGGATTAATGATGATAACACAGAAAGTCATGTCGTAATGTGTAGAGTTAATTCACTTTGAAACCGCGAGAAAGTATAGTTTCTAGTTTCTATTACGAATGTGGCGCCGGTTCGCTAAATTTGCATATTTATTAAGTTATAGCCACATTATAGCCTTTCCCGCGCGTAAATCTGCGTGCAGTCACGTGCAATGAAATTGTATATTTTATGACAGATCTGTGTAAAAGATTCTCTATGAAGTCGCGACCAAAAGTCGGTACCTACGTTACAAAACAAGAATAAATAGAAAATACTTCTTATATGACTTCTGTCTCGTGCGAATTATCAATTGATCTTGTAAAAATAATCGATGAATTACAAAATACAAATTGTAATATCTCTTTTTAAGTTTGTTTTAAACTAAATAGACTCACACAAGATTATGTTATGACAAATTTTGAATTACCATATTTTTTTCTTTATTTGTGAAATATATGGTGTATTATTTTAAGCTGGAGATGTTCTTATGTAATAAATAAATAACACATAACATTACACTATGTAATAAATAAATAACAAATAACATTACACTATTCTTGACATAAGATACACTCGGTGTAACTCTGAAAGTAATAAATTCCATATGAAATGACGATGAGACATTGTTGGTGGGCTTCGCAATTTTTTGCCATCAAGTAAGCAAGTATTCATCATGATGATTTTGTCGTGTGAGCACTTTGCAATTACAGAGCCAGTGGCAAATGTATTACACAACTTATAACATTCCGATGTCATAATATCTTGGGAATATGTTGTTTTCATCTAATGCCTTCATTGATCGATAAATACGTGATGAGTTTAAATGATTCGAATGATTAGAGAAATCTAAAATTGGCAACTAATGTGGTTTGATCAATTAAACCAAAATAAAAAAAAATACGTTTTAATGAGACCATTATTCCGATAATAAAGTAGGTACCTACGAGCGGTACATAAAGTTATGCGGTACGGGTATTTAGTATTTAGGTATTCGTGATCCACGTGATTGTAATGGAGTATGTTCCAGGCTTCCGAAGGTCAATAGTGGGGATTGACTAGAAGTCGGCGTAAAGAGGGTTGCAACCAATATTGAAACAGACTTCGTTACTATTATTAATCTATTCATTCAAATGAAGGAAGTCTCGAAAAAAAGAAGAATAATCAAATATATTGCCGCAATAAACCGTTATAAATACTGTTAATGTTACACTCAATAAGAAATTCAATTTTTCCAAGGAAACAAACCAATGAAGTTAGAATCAGTGTTACATAACACCGTGTGTTAATATTTATGAGTGCTCACAATAGGGTGAGGCGTCGCGGATCGCCGCCTGGGAACACGGCGTTGGGAACCGGGAAGTTTAATTACGTCTTAAGTTGTGTTACTACTTACCACGACAAAACCTTGTCAATTGAAGTCGTTTTTATTAGGGGTTTTATGTGGGTGCGTGGGCTTCTTATTCGCGACACTAAAGCGTAATTATGGGGATTTTTACTGAAAGTGTAGGTATAAGAAACGATATTACCGAAATATTCGTCTCGTATACTACCTTCATATTTTATAGAAATAAAAATTATTTTCATGGAAGAATGTGTCTTAAAGTAGAGTTATTAACGAACATGAAATATTGCGCTGTTGGATATTTTGACATTTTTTTGTAAAATCTAAAAATTATATTACTATTTTTATTACTTACATTATACGAATAGAACATGTTATTTTTCTTGAAATTATGTAGATATTATAAGAGTATCATAAACGTCAAATTTCTGAAATATTTAACTTCACAGTCCAGACATTCATTTAAGATTCAATCTATCGTTTCTTATAAATTGAAAACCCGCTTGAAATTTCGAGTCAGTAATAAATATTGGGCACATTTCTAATGTGCAACCAACTGAATTGAAATAAGTGGAATAGGCACAAAGGCGCAATTTTGTTTGGGGCACAGGCGAAATAGGCAGAGACGCAATATTGTTTGGGGCACGCCAACTAATCAACCAATCGTATTCGATAAATTGTACCGAAGCGAATCATTGAGCCGTGATGAGTTATATGTGTTTGGAACTAACTTAACTTTCCTTTTTAATATATTGTGCTTATGATTTATAGTACTAGTTGCTACATTTTTTATTGGACAACATTCAACCCTGTTCTTTTAGTTTTGGCTGCGATTATTAACTTTAAGAACAGTCTTCTTGAGTTTCTTGATTTGAGAGCTGTATAAATAAATAAATAAATAAACGCTTTCTACACTCATAGCCCCACACTAGGATTCCCTGTGTCGTGGGTGCCATGGACACACACATAGACAAATACACAAACATCCAGACCCAGAAACAAAAATCTAAATTCATCATTTAGATATCTGTCTGGCCGGGGATCGAACCCGGGACCCTTTGCATGTCAGACCGGTATGGTGGCCGCTCCGCCACGCGGGTCGTCCAAATGTATGTATGTTATGAACGTCGGCTCTATGTATGTTAAGAACATGCTATTAACAAGTATTATAAATGAAATTCCTCGCCTTGTTGTTGCCATACGAGCAATCACGAAGAATGTAGATCTACTGTTTTTATGTGACAAGGCTCACCTTGAAACGCGCGTAGTTCATTCGCTTCGCCACCATGCAGTTTGACGAGTATGGGTGTATGGGTGAATCCAATAAAAACTATGAACGATGTGTTGAACAAGGTACAAAGTCGCCTGCAGACAATGTTACCCTGTAACTAGTATTAAGTAGCCATTGCCATTTGATACCTGCAGTTATGATGTTACTTTGTAAAGTCAGCTTATTGACACTAAATCCAAATAGAACAGGAGACTTACTGGTGACAGAAGCTTTGGTAAATTATAAGCAGAGACTTGAAATTTTATTTAAGTAAGTTTGCTTTATCACTTCATCGAAGGGAGTCCTTTGTAGTTCAACTCGGGAAAGAACTATTTCTGTCTAATAACAACCTTTTTAAGTGTTGCTCCGTTCGGCTTTAAAGGGTGTGGTCAATTAGTCCTCAGAGGTTGCAACCCATCTGTGCGCACCTTTCATCCAAACTTATCAGAGTTGATTACAAATGTCCATAGTATTATTATCCTGTGGACACCTTTCTCGTTTGGTATATAATTTAAATCATGCAATATGTATCACCCTCCCTCCCACATAGGATGTGTGCACATGTACGAAATAAAACCACAGGTACCATACATATTGGTAGCGGATTATTGTAAAGTAGTTCCTAACTTAATAACAAACATTATTACAAAACAAGAAACAGACGAAGTGCCACTACAGACGAACCACGAAGATCTCTGCCACCACAATGCAGACACTTTCCTGGAAGTGGCAGTGGTTTCTCCATCTAAAATCCCTTATCTCAAGTATTACCATTAGAGGTCGAAGGCTAGAGCCAGGCATTCATTCGTCCCGCTCGACAGTCGCTCTGAGCCCATTTATTTCATTCAAACTAGAAAGCGAATACTATTTTTCAGTCCACATTGAGGCTTGTAGTTTATTTATTTGCTTTACTTTAAACCTTATTCATTGCTTCCATTGAATTTTATGTAAACTGATCGGTAAATTTCACAGAAAGAAATGAATAGATGTAGTGGGTGTATTGTCACCTAAAACACCATTATTGTACTGACGATATTTTCCGTTATTTTCAAAAATAGGTAAATTGATCTTTAGCTCTGTATCTCATCTACTCGTCACATCCAAAAATCAGCCATGCGTATCTAGTATCCTAAGTCTAGCATAAGAGACCCAAATTTGTACCTTTTATATCCAGAATTTTCCATATAATTCTCAAAGGGTTGAGAAATGTACGGATTCGTATTCGGTAAGTGATGTGTACTTCGGCCTAAATCCTTGTGATTCACAAAAATATTTAAGGTGGCCAGCACTGGGAAATAACGGATTGATGTCATCATCCGGACCCAAGAATCCGGAAGACGGATGAAAAAGCTATTTTTTTAAACTTTCTTACTTTAGATTCCCAACAGACAGTGTACCATTAGCGTCATCGGTCAACGAATTAGCTGCTTTTAGGAAGCTATCTGCGGCAATCAATTGCTTGTACTTTTTGGCGCTCGACACGCAAATTAACGTAAGAAACGGTACGCAGCATATGCAGTCGCTAAATGCTCATTTTCGTCGCCCTGTGATGCAATGGCCAAAACGCGAACCGCCCGTGCTAAAAGTAGCCGATGCGCTAGACGCTGGCGTAGATTCGTGAATCTGTATAACTGAGACCCGAATAAACGTGTCTGCACTACTGTCGGTAATGATCTTGCAATCCATACAATATCGAGTTCGTGGGTACCACGGCGTGGGTATTTATCACGGGAACATTTGTATTCCGCTCGCGGCGGATGCAGACAGGGTGCACGCATAGAAGGAATGCTGCTGACAATCCCCAATTTCATTCCGCATTCCCGTGACGTTGTTCGCAATTTTGCATCTCGAAATATTATTATTTGAATGCCCTGCTGTCTGGTTTGTTAGTGTACATGTGAGCCAGACGAAAAAACTGTCGCGAAAATATATGTTTTGTGTAATTGCGTTTGGTTACTTAGGTGTATTGATTGGCTAAAATATACGTGTTCATTCTACTGCACAAAGATTATTAAATATGTATAATCAAGATTGAATTATTTGGTTTTGGAATTGGTTAGACATAAGACGTGAGATAATTATCCCTTAAACTATGTCTAAGCTTCCTGTGAAATTTGTACATGAAAGACTTCTGGAAATCATCTCAGACGATCATAAAATTTTACAGACAGATCTTACTGACAAAAATGTTAAAAACTATTTTTGTGTTTTGGTAAAAAAATGGAAAATACTTTAAAATTACAGATAGACATTTTTATTTCACTTACGAAAAGCATTTTCCCATTGATACGAATTCCTCTAATGGTTCGTTGGTGGATCCTCTGGATATTGGTAATGTGGGGGCTGTCGATAAATCTTCAACATAACGCCAGTTTGATTCGACCAGATGATTGATTGCTCCGCACGGGCATAAAGCCCTTCAAGTGGATCGTATTTTGATAATGACAGTGATATGTATGTTTGATAACGCTCGCTGGAAGGGAATTTAAGTTTCACATCGATTTTATTTGGGAATTTATTTTCAGTTTTATGTACAAAGTTTTCCTAAATGCGGTGTCATTGTGATTATTGAGCTAATCTTCAGTGTAGACTGATCTTAATCTGCATTGAATCTGCTGATCTCGTAAGTTTCTTTTGATGGATATCCATCAAAAGAACTCGGTATATACCGAGTTTCGTTATTTTTGAGGGATATTCCGATCCTAATTTTTATTAGATACAAGCTTTTATTTAATTTGCTTTGTTGCAAATTCATCTTTAACATGCTAACCTTAACCGTTTCAGTCGAAATTTAGCATATACATTTTATTCGAATGACCGTGCATGATTAATTTCGTGTCACTATTCTAAATTAAAGATGGCGGACCATTATGCATCCCATTAAACGAATATGCAATAAATTTATTAGTAAAACTAAAAGCAAATTCTATAATTCGCTGAATATATATTTGTGCTTGTGAATAGAGAAATCTCCCATATGAGGCTTCGCACGAGAGACTTACAAATTTGTAGTGAAATGATAGTTAGCCGTAATAGGCATTTCAGCGTATTTCACTAGACAATATTATCTTAACACGAATATTTTACATAGAAACCCTAATTTAAAGTTATTAGACTAGAATTACTAAGTCTCGTGTGTTTCGAAGTTATCGAAGTTAGGACATCAATTACCAACTGTCAACCGAGTACAAAGTTCCAGGGTTTAGGAATCCGGAGAGCCTCACCAAATACTCCTGTTTGAGAACTTAGGACATTCCTCGCCATCTTGGGCTTCTTGAACAAGTAATAGACTTGTAATGTAGGACATACTTTCTTGGGTTGTGTAAGTCATCGACGGTCTTTATTATTGGTATTTTACATAGTTAAGATTCAGTGAAGATTAAGCTGTCAGTTCTAATTGAGATTACGTAGTTGCTAAGAATACCGAGACAATATAACTAGAAAAAATATTAATTAAATATTTTAGGCATATATTTGTAATTATATTTAGTTATCTGTTAAATTGAGGTTGAATCAAGAATCCTCGCAGACCAGTCTGGTGTCGGGGTTGGTAATACATTCCAATGTATCCTTGTTTGAGCAAATCTTCCTTTGATCTCACGTAGATTCTTTGATTTATCTGCAGTTTATTGCTCATAAGCATCTTTATTCGATTCGATTTAAGGTGGTAGAACCCTTGTGGTTCGACTCCAGCGGCACCACCGCCACACCTATTTCTGCCTAATAACAGCAATGTGAGGCGCTGCTGTGTTCCGTTTTGAAAGGTGTGGTAAAGGAGATAGACTTTTTCGAGGCGTTCCAGCTTAGTCCTCAGGGGTAGCGGCGCATCTGTGGCCGACCTCAGGTAGGAGTATCTAATTCTATCTGGGGTTGATTACAAATGTCCATGGGCGGCAGTAGCCACTTAACATCGGGTGGACTGCATGCTCGTCTGCTACTCCTATATTATATAAAAAAAAATCTATTTTACAAATAATCCACGTCTGAGACTGAAATCAGGTATGAACATTAATTTGCATTCACTGAACCATTCCAGTCACTTACACGCATCGCGAGTCAAAGCCTGAACTTAATCTTTTGGTGCAATCTGCTGTGAAGAGAAGCTATTGTAAAGCTATGTTACTTCAACGTATGGTAGTTATTACTTCGGTTGTTCCAACTAATTTATTAAAAATGCAATGCTTAATTTTAGTTACATTTCTTCTACTTCTATTTCTTAAAGATCTATCTATTCTTCTATTACGTAGATAAATTAGGAACTTATCCTAACAAGTGCGAAGCTACGTTAATAAAATTGGGTTGTTTATTGACTAAGTCTAAAACCTATGCCACAAGAGATTCAGTTTTGGACAAAGTAGTTCAAGGATATAAATGCCTCATACTCGTAACTATCTTTATCCATATTCTACTGCTAATTTTAGTTAATCCTTATTTACCGTAAGAATACTATAAAATGAGCTACATATTCAAACCTATCTTAAAATTTTCTCTATCACCTTTACATAGGTATTCAATTCCACGTAAAACAAGAGTATATTATAAAGTCTTGAAAACTAATTTGACCATTTCGAAAAAATGAATCAGGTTAACCACAAATTTTTAATCAAAATATAACAGCACATCTCATCGCTATTATAAGACAAAAAAGGTGTAGCGGTCATACCTTCGAATTCGACCTACAAAAAATCAACCAAGTTTATGATATTAAAATTATACACCAAAAGACATAAAAAGTCGAAATGCGCACAATGAGGATATCACATTTCAAAATATCAATTGCAACAACCATTAAACAATGATTTCAAAAACTAGTATCAGCTCACATGGAACAATTGACACAAATGCTAGCGGAACATTTCGTGCACTCGAATCACAATATCCACTCGAACTACTTAATTTGTCGCAAAACGTAATTGAACCGAGTCCGGAGACCACTTGTACGGAGAGCTCGGATCCTTGAACCGAATTGGGGCGGTGCTGGAACTCTGAGAGCTCATGAGAGCCTGACGTTGTTCCACAAGGTATCTTTTAGGAGGCATGTTTTAAATTAAGAGTACTTTAGAGAATCCGTGTCTACTTCAGTTTTGGTATTTTGACCGGTAACAATATCTGTAGACCGTGTTATTTCCACTCAGTGGTTATTCCCTTCGGAATTGTGCAAATTTCTGGGGTTGAAAAAACCTATCTTGTCTTTTTTATTTCACAAAAGTTTAGTGAAGTCGCTCAGTATTCTCTTTTTTAGGACATAAAAGTCCCTTGAAACTTGCTTCCTAAATTTCAAGAACTAGCTCGTACTATCAGAAATTTGAAGTAAGTTTGTCATGCGTTTACATTTTAAATGGCATCCTGAGAATTTTGTTGAATCCGCTCGTTGATTTCACCACAAACACAAACTTTGATTCCTTTACCGCTACTTGCTTTTAGTTCTCTATTATGTCATTAGATGACGCTACACTTTAATGGACGCTATTACGTGTATAGATATCATAGCAAGCAACAGCTCCTAAAGTCCATTACTTAGTTGCTGCACTCCTGTCTAACCTAGTTTCAAAGCGCTAACTTACTTCATCAACTTAAGTACCGGCTCTTGAAGGAATGAAGTAGGTGATTGGACTTTAAATTGCTCTTTCATACAACTTCCGTACTCTGTGGTTGTATAATTTGATGCTCTTTGCCGCTTTGCGAACGAATAAATTAGCGAACTCTCTGTTCTTTATTATATCAAAATGTTTGTTTCAAAGTACATACGGGCTTCTGTCTAATGTTCGCTATATTTGTGGAATATATATATCTACTTTTATCATGTTTTCACTGCCGCCCATGAACAACTGTTACTGATCTTTATATGGCAGAAATTTTGTCTAAAATAAATTATAACTATTCCTGAGAATAAAAGTTGCAATGTCTCTTACGAGTATGAGTACTTCTTAAAACAGAAGCTTCTATGCAACTTTTATAAGGCATACCTAATATTACCTTACGTTAGACTGTCAAAGACATCAATGTATGTGAATACCCATACCCGTAATACTTCATGCAAAAACTAATTAAAAATTAAATCCCGTCAACTAACAAACCTAATATCTTACAGGATTCATTTGGCGTTAGATCCAATTCCATAAATGTATCAAGTAATTTTGTGGCTCAGTAGCCTCCTCACAAAAACTCTACCTTCGTCACCTGGCAACGCCTGTCAAACAATGACAGGATGTTACACGATCCGATGGGCAAATGACGTGAAAATTTCGCTCGTAATGTTCTGATGCGATTATGTTTGTCCAAGTTGACATATTATGTACACAGAGCTATGTTGTAATGGAAATGGCATCGGCGCAAAGGGTACAACACAATCAAACAATCAGAATAGTATTATTGATATTAATAGTAAAATGAGTTACTGAATTTACCGATACGAAAAGAATATATACTTGTGGCTGTTCTTAAGGGTACATTAGTTATGGTAAGAGAGAAAAACTGTTGTGTGGTCTAGAGACTAGAGCCTGCAATCTATCTGATGGCGAATAGTCGCTGCTGATCACCGAAATATAAATAGAAACTTAAGTTTACAAATGCTACCCTAAAGATTTCCTTGTGTTATATATGTATCTATTAACGACATCATCCATCATTCCTACATTAAAGAGGTAAAATATTTAAATAAATTACGTAAACCTCTTAATAACATAATCTCCGGTACACAGACGGAATCTCACATTAATATGCACGATTAAAACGCGGAGTTGCCGTCAAAGCGAATCGTCTTAAACGCTGCTAATTATTCAATCACAAAGCGATTATTTTATCTTGAGTGTGTTTGAGCGAACGAACGGCTTAACTCGCTAATTCGCTGATGGAAGTGAGACAAAGAGTAGTGAGGCTTTATTTAAAGGTATTACAATATTCATGGATCAAATGTTTGATTATTAATATTGGTGATATTAACACATATTTTTAACACGTTTTTATTAGCTTAGGTTGTGTCTATGTATGTACGTATATATGTATGTATGTACCGAAATCTTTGAACCCGATTTCTATCCACTTTGAACGTTTAGTTTAATTAAATATTTTGAAGAATTATCAGGAACCGATACACGATTTTAATAATTTTGTTCCATTATTCTTATCAACATCATCAGGATTAACGATTTTCGAGGCGGTGTTCGAGCAACTTAGAGAAACTTCATCGCAAAGTTACTAGATTGCAACAATTATTACTTTTTAGTTTCATAACTGTTGTAGCGTGATTCTTAGTTTTAAATGTATGTAACGAATCTTTGAACACGATTTCTATCCACTTTGAACGTTTAGTTTAATTAAAAATTTTGAAGAATTATCAAGAACCGATGAAAATACACAATTTTAATAATTTTATTCTATTATCCATATTAAACTCATCAGGATTAACGATTTTTCAGGCGGTGTTCGAGCAATAATGGTTTTTCCCTATAACTCAAATGTTCTGAAACTTACCTACAATGCTCTCATGTAGAATGATTTTTAGGATTCCGTACCCAAAGGGTAAAACGGAAACCTCCGCTGTCTGTTCGTGTGTCACAGGGCTCTATCTCTTAAACCGTAATAGATAGACACTTAAATTTTTTACAGAGGATGCATAATGATGGTAACTATAACAACAAATACTAAAATATATATAATACTAAAAGTATTTGCTATTATTTATAAAATAAACACATGTTGTTGTTATTAATAAATAAATTATTTTATTAATAACAACAGATACTAAAAGTATTTGTTGTTATTAATAAAATAAATATAGTAAAAAAAACTAAAAAACGCTGTCGAAGGCGCTTTTCGAAAACTGATAAATGTTCCTTAAGTGATTCCTAGATTGAAAATTATTTTCTACTTTTTAGTTGATTTTATGACAAAAGCACGTTTTTTAGTTTTTTTAACTATATTTATTTAAACCTATAGGGTACGAGAGAGTAGAGTTACGGAGATTTAGGAATTAAACGCTGGTGTTAGTAAGACCGTTTTGTGAGAGAATAAGTAGTCGATACTATTTTTGCTTGGTATTTATGCAATTTTAGGTGAATGTAACATTTTTATTGTCTTGCACTATCTGCTAAGTTATAATGTTCATCAAAATTGTCTAAGCATATGCCAAAATTCAGTAATGGCTTATCTAGAATTACATTTTGAGGTGAAGGTGGTAGAACCCTTTGTGGTTCGACTCCGGCGGCACCACCGCCACACCTATTTCTGCCTAATAACAGCAGTGTTAGGCGCTGCTGTGTTCCGTTTTGAAGGGTGTGGTAAGGGAGACATACTTTTCCGAGGCGTTCCAGCTTAGTCCTCCGGGGTAGCGGCGCATCCGTGGCCGACCTCAGGTAGGAATATCTAATTCTGTCTGGAGTTGATTACAGATGTCCATGGGCGGCAGTAGCCACTTACATCAGATGGACTGCATGCTCGTCTGCTACTCCTATATTTAAAAAAAACATAGTCATTGGTAATGCCTAAATACTTTGTAAGTATAATATCTCCGGACTCACAGTTTCATAATCAAGAATCTCGAAATTCTGGGCCTAATGATGTTTTCAAGAGAACGTATTCATTAGCACGGAAAATCTTTCGTTATTTGCAAATTATTGTTAATGCTAATTAACATGCGAAAAGATGTAAAATAAAAATGTTAAATGTCTTGTTATGTTAATGTTAAATTAAATAGTGAAGCTATCTTATTATTCGCAAACCCAAAACTAATTAAAAGTAATAAAACCCCAATTTATACATATGATTTCAAACCTTCAACTGATAACCCGAGATTAACAAAAGCTGTGCTTAAGATATGCAGCATTCTGTAAAGCCATGTAGGTACCAACCGTCGAATTTCATTGTTTTGCCATCATTTCAATCGTCATACAGCAAATTATTGATATTGTAATAGGTATCTTGTGTTTCGAATCTGTTGGTAGTTCACAGAATGCGAAACGGAATATTCAAAATGAAGCCCAAAATCTCAATGTAAGCAACATTAGTGACGCCTGCCTCATTTATTCGTTTGTAGGTCTCCAAATTGTTCCAGTCAGAGATTGGAGCAAACTGTGTTGGCAAGCCGCTTTGCGACGAAATTAGAGATGGCAACTCTTCCCGAAAAAGATTAATTCTTGAATCGAATCGAATCCAAGTCTAATAAATCGATTCATTAAATAATCTATCTTCGATCTTTTCGGGTAAAAAAGGCGAAGATAGGGGAAAAAAGAGGTCATCAGAACCAAAGCACTGGAATACGTATCCAACAGCAAAAATGTCTATAACACATTCAAACAATTTCAAAAAGATCATCTTTCGATTTTCTAGAATAAAAGATCGACTCACTGAATCGATCCATTACTGGGGATTGATAAATAAATAATCGATTGTTTTGGACCAAAATATCGATTCTTCGATAAATTGATCTCAGATCACCATCCCTAGACGAAATTTGTGTGAAGTTGAAAATTTAATGAACACCCCACGGTCCTATCTCGGAAACACTTAGTTTTTCTGTTTGCCTCGCATGCATTTTTCATAGATAAGCAAACGAATGTTTTGCTTTGGTTTTTATTTTCGTACTTACTTTATGTAAGTAGTACCTAATTGAAATTTTACACAGAATTCTAACATTTTTAGTGGAGAAACCATAATGTACGATGCGGCGTGCATACAAAAGGTGTAATGATCAATACTAGACGGACAAATTAGTTTTAATATTTTGGTATCGTGCAAAGGAGACTGTAAAATTAAGAACATTTTAAACGTACTTACTTAAATTGTTACAATTGGCATCATTGGAAGTTACAGTCGAAGTTGCTGTAGGAAAAGGGAGTTGGGAATAAAGGTGGTAGGACCAACATGGTTCGACCGGGGAAGTTCTACCGCCACACCTATTAGTGGCGTGAAGCAATTCTTGCGTTTCGGTGGAAGTGTGGATATCGTGGTTACGTGAGGTGTCCAGCTGTACTCCAAAGTCTACAGGAATATCAACGCATTTGTCAACAGCTTTGGGTACGATATCTTGTTCTATATGAAGTTGGTTACAGATGTTCATTGTTCATTGACGGCAGTGACCACTTACCATCAGGTGAAGGTGCTAGAACCTTTTGTGGTTTGACTCCGGCGGCACCACTGCCCCACCTATTTCTGCCTCAACAGCCGTGTCAAACGCTGCTGTGTTCTGGTTTTAAGGGTGTGGTAAGGGAGACATACTCGTGCGAGACTTTTCAGCTTAGTCCTCAGGAGTAGTACCGCATCTGTGGCGGACCTCAGGTAGGTATATCTAATCCTATCTGGGGTTGATTACAGATGTCCATGGGCGGCAATGGCCACTTACCATCAAGTGGACTGCATGCTCGTCTGCTACTCCTATATTATATAAAAAAGTTAGTTACCGTACTATTAATTTAGTCAGTCCTTCTATAAGAGGTCTATTGTGGTCTCGGTTCAAGGGCAGGACCAACGGTCGGTGCCAAGGCCGTATCGTGCCAACGGGGCGATAAAATGTCGCTACTTCCTATCGGCTTTGCACGCACGTTGCGTGGCGTGGGTTGCATTGACGTTATATACATTTATTTCCACTTATTTTGTGTATGTTAAATTATATTTTAATGTACGTTTAATGTTAATTTCGTGATTATTATACTGTTCACTTAAGATTTTTTTTTTAAATAAAGTAAGTAGTTATTTCTTATTATGCAACATGATAAATGATCATGATTAAACCAGGGAAGACATAAAATATTTGAAGACCTAATTACGAACTATTCACAACAACAAAGAAATAAATAAACATTTTACGAATCTGTAAAAATATATGAAATCCAACTAAAAATGTATTTCGATTATCTTTCTACCCGATATTAGGTTTTTATTCAATATCTGCTCTAACATAAAATACATCTTGTTATCGTGGCAACATTTTAGCGCTACGATGAATTATTATATAAAAACGATTGTGAGATTATATAAAAACACAAAACAATTAACAATTAGGAATTTCATGGGTTTTTGTTCGTGCACAAGATATTGTGTGAAGAAATAAAGTTTCTGATAGTATCTATCATTTTTAGGCGTGTAATTGCCTTATACATGTTAGTGCATCCTTTTTTGTATAAGTCTGCCCAAAGTCTTTAATTTTAATAATCTAACTGTTTATGTTATTTTTGGAACAAAGTTCTTTAACCTAGCGTGCCATAGATGAAACATACATAAGTAAAGATTACTCACTCCTAACAAGAAAATGTACCCAGTTTTGAGAATTGAAATAGTTGCGTAAGATAGTTTTGCCGAGTCTCCATGCTAAAATGTCCCTAAAATATTTGAAATAATTATTTATTTATTATGTAAATTACGCAGTATTAGTTATTTATTCGTAAATTTTCTCCAAAAATGTTTTTATTTGTCAAGAATTCAAAAAAAGAACTTACTAATAAGCCGTTTGTGGCTTCATTCAATTTCAAGGCGGCGAAGTATCTTTACTAATATATGAGATGAAATCGGCACGGATGAAATAAATTGCAATAGAAATCGTCACGTACCTAAGAAAAAAATCGTAATGTCCCTGTCATACGCTTTCCTGTTATCTTTGTGTCTTTCTATTATATAGGAGTGTGTATGTGCGTGCGATTGTTAAGATGTAAGCTGACTAGCATCGTGCGCGGCCGCTTGTATTAATTTAAATCTGAACGTATAAAAACTTATTTGTTATCTTTTTTGTTTCAGGTTCGTATTCGCCAAATACATACAACTGTGAAATTGGTAATTTGTGAGTATGTACTATGTATAATACTATTGATAATGTATGCATGGGTAGCAACGCACCTGTGAGCAATTTGTCGTTGACTACTAATACTATGGGCGACTTGAACACGTATTTTTTTTATAATATGGGAGTAGCAGACGAGCATGCAGTCCACCTGATGTTAAGTGGCTATTGCCGCCCATGGACATCTGTAATCAACCCCAGATAGGATAAGATATTTCTACCTGAGGTCGGCCACAGATGCGCCGCTACCCCGAGGACTAAGCTGGAACGCCTCGGAAAAGTCTGTCTCCCTTACGACACCCTTCAAACCGGAACACAGCAGCGCCTAACACTGCTGTTATGAGGCAGAAATAAAACACCTACTATCAGGCGATCTGTATCCACGTTCCCTACTTTCGGTTGGTAAAGAGAAAAACAGGAAAAGCATTTTATTTCTGCGGACGATGTTTTAATAGAGCGATTTAATTTTTCAACTCATTTTATGGAGTTGCTAAGAAATTAACAAAACTGTCGGACTCAGGAGCAGAAACGCTTCAGTTTTAATTTCATTTGCCGGCTGCAGAAAACTTGGCAAGAATTATTATAATGATACCCGGCTATGACTTTTGTTTTGAAAATAAAACAACTATAGAACCTAGAGAACAAAATTATATATATTTACGAAAGAGTTACTCACTAAAATTTGACTACACAACAATCAATTTAAAATTTAAAGATAATAGTTGACTAGTAATAAAGAATACTAAACTTAAATGTTAAGCTGAACGAACTAAATGCTAAAATGGCGAAAACATATATTAAGTAGGTCTTTACATACTTGTAACGATTTTATTTTTCTCCAAATCAAAACAGAATTATAACCGATTTAAAAAATCATATACATAAACGAAATACTCGCTTCATTATAAAGTAGAAGTTTAATTATCATAATGTAGTTATTTAAATTCCTTTCACAAGCCGCATATTGCATTTCTTTAAAATAAAGAAATGGAGATAATTATAAATATGCAAATGCATGGAAATAAAAGCGCCGATTAATTTTACAATCTCGAACGTAATATAAAAACTTCTGAAGTCGATAAGCTTGTCTCAATTCGTGTTTATTAAAAACATTAAACTAAATCATGTCGCTATTAAACTTGCTATAAACACATGCCATTACGTTACGTCGGACACAAATGCAATTAACTGAATTAAAACCCGTCGCATCCAACCGTGCTTAGGGTTTCGTCAAAGGCTTCTTTAATTAAGTGACACTTAACACTTTTTATTAGGGATGGGGATCTGAGATCAATTAACCGAAGAATCAATCTATTGGGCCAAAAATTTCGATTATGTTAATCGAATTCCAGAATGGATCGATCTAGTAAATCGATCTTTCGTCCTATAAAATCGAAAGTCGATCTTTTCGTAGTTGGATAAATGTGTTATAGACATTATTTGCTAACGTACACCAATTTCAGAGCTTGTTTGGTGCTGATGTACTTTTTTGTTCGCTATCTTCGCCCTTTTTAGCTGAAAAGATCGAAGATCGATTATTGGAGAATCGATTCTTTGGGCCTCGATATTTTTTTAATCGATTTATTACACTTCGATTCGAATCGATTTCGCTCTTTTTCGGAAAGAATCGCCATCCCTACTTTTATCGATGTCCCTATAAAGACGATGTCAAACCAGTTTAAACTCTAAAACATTGTTAAACATTAGAGTAGTGGAGACGCTTTTGGACAGAACGAGGTGGATTTGCGTACACGCGAACCGGTCTTACAAGGTATTTACTTACAGTTTCCAGTCTACAATGACGTTTGTTTCTAGTGTGCATAACTTAGGGTGGTAACACACGAGCGACAGCTCGTGCTGGCGACTGTCTAGCAGTCGCCGAGTATCACTAGCAGTCATTAACGACAGGCAGCGGCAGTCGGCAGCAGTCGTTCACGGTTGTTGGTGGCGATCGCACTATTCGCAGACTGTCGCGAGCCGTCGTCAGCAACTGTCGTCGATAGACTGGTGTCGTCTGGCTTAAGCCAATGATGTCGACTGTCGCCGCCTATTGTTAGCGACTGCTAATAACAATCAGCGACTCTCGATAGTCGTCAACTTATGGATTAGTTTACCGTCGCTCGTACGTTACGTCCCTTAGTGGTATGAACGAGAGCGAATTAAATGTTGCAACTTTGATACAATTTGTTGGAGCTAATCCTTATGCTAATCTTTATGTGAGGTGGCTTCGGTGATACGGAAGCATCCTCGTGTCAAATACGGAATTCACTTTATAAAAACTTAACTTCATATATTCTGTTCGTTTATTTTTCTATACATAAGTTATATAACATTTGCTTTAGTGTAGGTGCAAGTTTAAAGACCATTTCTTATGATGTTCCCTTAGGCGACCTTTCAAGCGCGTATCGTCATGTGATTTTAAAATTGTTACGCAAAAGTAAGATATGTGTGTATAACTCGTAAGTTCACGTTGTCTTGCCTCTATTATCTATTTTCTTTGATTATAAGTCCTGTCAAAAATAATTCAATAATTTTCAAAATTAAACAAAACAGACAGACAAATTGAAACACGTTAATAATATCACCTTAATATTTTTGTGTTGCATAATTTCGAATATAAATTTAGTTCCTTTGATATCAGACAGACATTTCGTTTTTATTATTTGTTTAGATACATCCTTAAAATCATTTTACGTTATTCAAAGAGTGAGCTAGCATATTTCATCAACTAATGTGTCTCGCCTGCTTGAAAAAGTAACATTTCAAATATCCATTTTCAAAATACACGTGGGAATTCGTCTCTCGTATCAATTTTTTTAAATACTCCACTCAACAGATTTTGAAATTTTAAAATACTAATACTTTCCGGTGCTTTTATGAAAACCAATCTCTTTATAGATTGTCTATATTTAGTATTTTGAAAATATTTCGTCATTTAAAAGTTGTGTAACACATTTGTGTGTTACATTCACATCTGTATTATTTACATCTATATTAGACAAACTAAGTCAAAATAGTTCAGTATCTTTATTCTGTGTCTTGAGTGTCAACCAATTGTTCATTTTGTTGGGTAGTTTGAAGAAATAGTTATAAGTAATGTCAATTTTTTAACCTTGAGCTATTTATTTTGAAACGTTTACCATCAAGCAATTATAACGCAATAATCTTATTCTGTTTATTATTCACAACCTAAAGTACAGACTATTAGAAATTCGTGAATAAATTTAGTGGTCGAGAATTTAGATTAGTAAGTCGTTTTGCTTCGACAAATCTATTCAGGTTTAGAGTCTTGGAGTCGCTCCGAAATGTTCAGTTAAGTTGAGCTTTTGGTAAGCAACCAGGAAATTGCACCTCGAATTCTGAGTGTTGTGAAAATTTGAGTGAATTTACTTAAAGCGTACCTGCTTTGCTATTAAAATTGTAGACGTTTAATCTTTATCATTATAATTCTCTTTCATGATACTGTCGTGATGTATGTTTTTCATAATTTTGTAATTTGAAAACATCTTAAGTGGACAGTATGAAATCATAATTGTTTTGGAAATCGTTCTAATAACTAGTAAGGAATATTTATGATATCCTTACTTTTATTCATATCATCAAAATCATTACTTCCAACACTTCCAACATATTCTGTATTCATGTATAGTATATTAGGTCGTTGTATTTTTAATCTTTATAAATAGTTTTCATTTATATCTTTATCTATGAACATAGTTATTAAATCAGAACATTTAAACATCGTATTTAACCATGAGCTTGTTGTACTAAAGGTTATTTTTGAAAGTTTCTGTATTAAACTCAAACATATTTAACCTTTGTTACCTCAGTAGGAATAAAACCCTGATTTTCAAAGTCCCAGTGTAATATTTCCATCATATGACTAAGGATTAGTAACATCTTCACATGGCTCATGTATCATTGGATAAAGTTACGCCTACCGGACCCGCCGGCCTTCTGTTCCTTTTGTTGCATTCTGTTCAGCCTTGTTCCCATACTGGCCGTTGCACCCGCTGAGGAATTGAATTTCGAGACTTCCATGGTTAACTTGCAGATCTTTTAGTTTAGGTTTTTGAAACATTGGAATATTGAATTGATAATAGAATATATTGAAATTTTATTTGTATTTATTAAAAAATACTGTGTTTGATTCTTAAGACGTCAAATAGTGAATGAAGGTAAATATGAATTTGCGGCTTTTTATTATCACTGTCATATAAATACATTTATTCTGTTGAATTAGTCTTATCTATATCTATTAAAAAAACAATTTAATCTTAACGAATAACAGACTTTTAAAACATAACGTAAAAAATAAAACAAAATTTTCTAAAATGTAAAATTTGTGAATAAATAAATATTTTTTTTTGATTTTTTAATAGTACTTTATTTCTAATTTCATTTGAATCCGGCGTATGTCTAACTGTCGGATTAGTCTGCACCAAATATTAAAAAAAATATTAGATTAGCAACAGCGACTGGCTCGATTTTAGACTACATCAAACAATTGTGTGAGAGCCAAAAAATATCTATTGGATTTCAGGTTTAGTATAATTGAGTTTGGAATCCAATATTATTTTATCTGGCCATATATCACCATACACCGGTCTACAGTATAAATTTAAACGGCAATTTTAGTAGCTAGAAATAGCGCTAACAGACCATAATAGAGGTAGTGTAGTTGGCTTTAACGACCAATTGATTGCTCTACGAGACCCGAACACAACTCAATCGTTGCCTTTCATACTGAGCTTTGTCCCTTTTTGAGGTTTCCGACTGCGAATTCCATGTTTGACATAACACACTTTTCCATTCTAGGGTCTGATTTAGCTTGTTATTTTTTTATAATATAGGAGTACCTAGCAGACGAGCATGCAGTCCACCTGATAGTAAGTGGCTACTGCCGCCCATGGACATCTGTAACCAACCCCAGATAGGGCTAGATATTCCTACCTGAGGTCGGCGACAGATGCGCCGCTACCCCCGTAGACTAAGCTGGGACGCCTCGGAAAAGTACCCCTTACTAAACCCTTCAAAACAGAACACAGCAGTGCCTAACACTGCTACTATTAGGCAGAAATAGGTGTAGCGGTGGTGCCGCCAGAGTCGAACCACAAAGGGTTCTACCAACTTCTGTTATTTTAATTATAGCTACCTGGTGTGGTAAGGGAGATACATAGTCCTTAGATCGCAACACATTTGTGACCAACCTCTGCTAGAACTATTTTGTGGAGTCGATTACATCCATGAGCGGCAGTAGCCACTAACCATCATGTGGTATGCGTACTCATTTGCTACTACAATATTATTAAAATCTTAATAGGTGAAAGTAATCGTGGCGGTGGTGTATTAAGACTAAAACCACGTAGGGTTCCAATTAAAAACTAGTTTAAATCCGTGTACAGTTCTCCCGCGACGTAATCAAACGAGCATTTCGTGAGATCACATTTCCCTCTAATTTTCTAGGTGTACTAGTTACGGTCTGAATTTAACGGGAGGTACATGCTTTGTGGGTTAGCCTGACCCTTTCCACCCCTAGGCGATTGTCTAGTTACAACTGTATCCAGTAACCAAATAGGATTTAGTTGCCAAAAAGCTTTGAAACTTCTGTTCCGATGGCTGTGTTTTAATTTAACCCAATTTATTCTAAATATAATTTAATATGCAATGTTAAGCATAATATAATAGCATTCCATTTTCGTCGTCAGAAGTGACCTACCTTAGGAAAAACTTATCCTATCTGGGGTTGTTTACATATCTTTAATAGAAGAAGCTACTTATTAATTAGAGGGAATGTTTCTTTATTACTAGTATTTCCAAAAAATCCTACAAAATTACAGAGAAATGGGATCCCGAGGAACGCGACATTCGTTTGATGACGTCACGGGCGACGTGTGCATGGAATTAAGCAACTTAGATTAAAGCTCTACAGTAACTGTGGGGACATTTTAATTAATGTTTCTACTGCTGCTACACGAGATAATTTTTGCAGTTTCGCGTCTCAGACCAAAAATATATATTACCTTTTGAATGATGTGCGATTGGGATTGTTAGGTACGCAAATAACTCATACATTACGCTTTCTACTGCAGAAGTTCCACAGGACTTTTTTTGGAAATTTCCATTTTACAATAAAAGAAAGAGTTTCTTAAATAATGAAGCATAATAAATCCTTCCAATTTACGTCATACTTTCGTACGAATCGTTGCATTAGTGTATAATATTAAACGCTTGAAAATAATAAAAGCTACCAAGTTTTTTTTAAGTTCGAAGAAATTGTACCTCACATAAAAATTCAGATATTCCAACATTACAATCACTTACACCAGCGTTGGTTTTTCTTCGATGTGACGCGATGTCCCGCGAGGCTTGGTCTTTATTTTGTTTGATCTGAGTTACACATGTTAAGCGAATGCCACTACACTTTTATAGGGGCTGTTAAAATGGAGGTGTGGGTGTAAATAAATAAAGTTAGTAGGTAATTGGATTTTTTATGAACGTTTCTCTGTTTAGTGACTGTGTTAATTAGTCTTTCTCGTTTCTATACTCGTGTATAATTATCGTCTTGTTGCTTTTGGTTTGAGGTAATTATTTAAATCATTATTATAATTATAAGATTCCCGAGGCACTACTACCACGCCGTTTTCCATCTCATAACAACAGAGTTAGATGGCCCGCGTGGCGGAGCGGTCACCATACCGATCTGACGCGCAAAGGGTTCCGGGTTCGATCCCCGGCCAAACAGACTGTTGAACTTGGATATTTATTTTGGGTCTGGATGTTTGTCTATTCGTCTTTCTGTGTGTCCATGACACCGAATCTTAGTCTGGGGCTGTGAGTGTTGAAAGCGTCTTTTAAAAGTTAAAAGCTCCTGTATTCTAGTTGAAGAATGTGGCAACAGAGTGTGCCAACTAAGTCCTCAGTGGTAGTAAAGCATCTGTAGCTGACCTCATGTCCTCACCTCACTCTAATGTTATCTGGTGTTGATTACAGATCTCTGGGCGGCAGTGGTCACATACCACCTGCACTATCACATGAGCTACTTCTAAACCTATTATAAAAGAGAAAAAATGTTACAACTAAGGCATAAAATAAAAACAACTATAAACTAGTAATAATATAAATCTTATATATAAAATTCTCGTGTCACAATGTTAGTTACCGTACTCCTCCGAAACGGCTTTACCGATTTTCACCAAATTTTATATGCATATTCAGTAGGTCTGAGAATCGGCTACTATCTATTTTTCATACTCCTAAGTGATAAGGGTTGTTCACCCTTAACATTTTTTTTTATTTATATGGCAACACAACGTTTGCCGGATCAGCTAGTATAACTATAAGAAAACAAATTTTTTTCATTAAATTTACTTCACATTCGATAAATAAGGCTGCAAAGTTACAGAACATACTCGTGCTTTCTAATTACTGTACTTAATCCATAGCGGTTCGCTGATCAAAGGTGGAATGTATGGCTGATTGAAACAGCTAATTAAGGGGCTTGCCGTACCCTTATTACCTGTACTGACTGTACTTATTACGTATACGAGATCATTTTACTATTTGATTGTAAATACATAAAGAATTACGTTCAAAGGACTTTTAAATATCTATGTGAACTGATCTATGTTATGTTTATATCTGTAATTCTTTAGTCATTGGTAATTTCGAAAATCATATTTACTTTCTCAATAAAAATAAAAATAAAATGTTTTAGTTTTTTTATCCAACTGTTATTTTTGTTCAATATCGGTAACAAGTGTTTTTAGACATCTGTTAGCAACCACGAAAGACACTTCTACCATCTCCCATCACCACCACCACACCACAAAATGTACTTTAAGGTCGCGACTACTTAGTTCTTTTTGAGGAGCTATTTGAACCGCACCTGCTTTACCCATAGATTAGTAAAGATTACTCACTCCTAACAAGAAACTGTACCCAGTTTTGAGAATTGAAATAGTTGCGTAAAAAAGTTTTGCTACGTCTCCGTGCTAAAATGTCCTTAAAATATTTGAAATAATTATTATTTATTCGTAAATTTTCTCTAAAAATGTTTTTATTTGTCAAGGATTCAAAAAAAGAACTTACTAAAATAAGCCGTTTGTGGCTTCATTCAATTTCAAGGCGGCGAAGTATCTTTACTAATCTATGGCTTTACCCTTTAAAGCAAAAAAACAGCAAATGTTGATGCTGCTATTGTGAGCTTGATGTTGCTGAAGATTTGGTAATGGCATCGTGATTAAAACTTAAAAGAGTTCTACATATATTTGTATTTTTAATTTATAGTAGAACACTTTGTTTAGAAGTTTCACACATACACTTTTATCTAAAATTCTTATTTCACCTTTTTTATTTTTGTGTTAAAATGAAACCTAAATTAATTTAATCCACGAGTGTCGCAGAATATGATCCTATCTCCAGAAGGTTTATGTCAACGTCAAGTGACGTTAGGTCGGGGATATGTCCTGTTGATCCCACGGGATATCCCATATTAATTGGTATTGACAAGGTTAGGCTGCGGTCGCCGGGATCCATGTTCTAACTATAATTGTGTAACTGAGTACTTAATTATACATATCTACAACTTGTAATCAATTGTCAACGAAGTGAAAATCTCTATCCTTATGGGGTCGGTGGAAGATAACTATTAGAAAATAATACATACGAGTAAATTCATTGATAATCTTATATCCGATTCGGTAAAAGTAAAAAATAAAGATTGACACAAATACATATTATGAGTGTGATAAGGTCGTTATATCTGGTATCTGTAATAATAATTATAGTATAAAAAAATTAAAAACCACGTTAAAATCAATCAAAGAAAATAGTTAATTGATGAGAATAATGGGACGAAATTATTAAAACCATACATTGTCATTGGTTCTTACAATTTGTTAAAAAATTTAAATCAATTGAACAAAGTTCAAAATGGGTAAAAATCGAGTTCAAAGATTCCGTTACATACATACATAATAGTTATCGCCAAACTGCTAGTCCGCTCTGAAGTTGTTCCGAGCAGGTGTAGTCATACAATTTGCTATGGCGACGCGGTTCATTTCTATATTCAGAGCGGAATAGCAGTTTTACGCGGACTAAAAGCGTGGGAAAAAAGGTTGGCGATCTATTCTATGTCCAGCTACTACTCATGGGCCTGCAACTGGGGAAGTTATGGATAATAATCCACCACGCCGGTCTAATGCGTATTAGTAGAGGTAAATATTAGTTAGTGGGCAATTCGTGTCGGATGGTTTAGTCTACCCATTAATGATTAAACCGATAAGGTTTAACGCCTGCTATCCAATGATAACAACCGGAACCGCCAGCTTAGCGCACCCTTCGGGCAGGGCGTATGTTAGCCATTAGGGAACGAACGTTAGCTAATACTCGAACGATAGTTTGTGTCGGCGACTGTCGCTGGCGATAGCTGGCAAGCGTGATCTGATGATGGTGGCTGATGACAGGCGGCTAAGTTTGGCAGCAGAGGCTGGAAGTTGCTGGCGACCGTCGGCGGCTGTCGTCGACGTAGGGTCGCTTGTGTATTAGGTTCTTTAGAGGTCACCTATGAGCTCCTAACCGTAGATGAGCCTGCATATCCGCAGCTTGACGCGCGTAAATAATTTTACTACCCTTAACAACACTTAAAAACAACAGCAACCCTTAAAAACACTTAAATGTATCTAAAGAAATTAATTATGATTCGATATAATATAACTAAGTTTTAAAAAAGTTCTCAAAAGTGTATAAATTTCCGTCTAATATGCGATTTAGTAGACACCAAATCACATTCGTACTCGTCGGACAGTAATACTTTGACGACAACATAATTATATTAAAATGTATAATTGAAACAAAAGCCTAAATAGTAAACGTATAATTGACGCTCATCCGAGAGCCTGTTTAAATATTTTCCCTAGCTGCGTTGTTTCATGACATCCCATGGCTCTATTACTAATTATAGGGCGCAAATATACAGCCCTCAGATGACGTCACAAAGTTGATTAGGGCTGCTCGTCCCAAAATCAATATGTACGATGACTCATTTGCTTCCTGATAGATGTGATTCATAAGTGAAATTCTAAATAATCAGTATAATATAATAATTATAATATTAACGTGGGTGATATACCGTTGTTACTGACCATGCAGTCCACCTGATGGTAAGTGGCCACTGCTGCCCATGGACATTTGTAATCAACCCCAGATAAAATTAGTTTCCTACCTGAGGTCGGTCACAGATGCGCCGCTATCGCTGAGTATTTAGCTGGAATGCCTCAGAAAAATATGTCTCCCTTACCAGACCCTTTAAACCAGAACACAGCAGTGTTTAACACTGCCGTTATGAGGTAGAAATAGGTGTGGTGGTGGTGGTGCCAGAGTCGAACCACATAGGGATCTACCAGATCACTGGATTGTGATAATAAACCTTTACATAAAAGTAAATCAGAAATGTTAATGACCTTATGACTATGGACGTAGAGTAAACATATTTGCCCTTGACAGAGGCCATTCATGTGTAGGGCATATGTGGTGAAAATAATGGTTCCGCTCCGTCGGCCATGCGGACCATATGCTACGTCATGCGCTGTTTATGTTCAATACTTACACTTTCATTTTATAATCATAAATCATTTCGAAGTATGATGACTCCACCGCCACACCCATCTTTGCTTTATACCAGCTGTGTAGCATTTTCATCTCGCAAAAAGGGCTATTATACTATCCTTTTTCATATGGGATTTTAGACAAATTATCGCGCAATTGAGACATTTTATGATTAAACGGTTTCACCGTGACCACGATCGATGCAACTGGGTCGAAATATCGGCAATAAAAAACGCATATCGTGTGTACCCGTTACATAATAAAAAAACATGTGAGCCGTCACGGGACGCCTGGCAGATGTGAAACATCGACATTATTTTGTAAAAGTAATATGCAGAAAAGAACATATTGTGATAGGAACTAAATATGTCATAATGATAAAATAAAATATTACGATTTTTGCGCACGGCGCATGCGTCGCCACGCCAGAAATCGGTTTTACGTGCGGCTATAGATGTTTCACATCAAAATCATATTTATTTGCTATTGAAGATAGTAGAGCATACGATGAGACGTTACAACGTAGCTGATAGCAAAGCATGATGACCAAACTAATTTTAACCAGGACTTCATTCCTATTAAGGTTTGGTGACTTTCCACGGAAAGTAAAACCTTATTTCTATTTGTGATTAAGCCTTAATGCCTGTTACGTATTGAAAAAGTTGACATATATGTGTGAGATCCACCAATCCACACTAAGTCCGCGCCGTGGACTATATTCTAAATCCTCTCATCTTGAAAGCAGAAAAGTGCTTCCCGTGGGACAATAATACATCTCTATAATATCATCATCATCCCATTACTGTCCCACTGCTGGGCATGTGTCAACTCTCAGAGTGAGATTAGGCCATAGTGCACCGCGCTGGCCAAGTGCGAATTGGTAGACTTCACATAACTTTCAAAACTTTTTTTTAAGATTTCTCAGATATGCAGGTTTCCTAACGATGTTTTTTCTTTACCGTTTAAGCAAAGTGATAAATACGAGTAATTTCTAATACGCACATAATTTTGAAAAATCAGAAGTGCCTGGGGTTTCAACTTCGGACCCCTCGATCAAGAGGACGAGTCTCTTAACCACTAGGCTATTTCTATAACGAGTTGATATAAAACCATAATATCTGGGCCAGTTGTCAACCCTGTTATGAGAGCAAACAATGAGTGAGTCATACGAGTCACGAGCGAGTTCCCCGCTCCGCTCCGGCAGCCAAGCGAGCCATATGCCACACTCTCGTTATGCAATAAACACTCACACTTTCATTAAGGACTTGTAGTAATGACGACCCGCGTGGCGGAGCGGTCACCATGCCGGTCTGACGCGCAGAGGGTCCCGGGTTCGATCCCCGGCCAAGACAGATTTCTAAATGATGAATTTAGATTTCTGTTTCTGGGTCTGGGTGTTTGTGTATTTGTCTCTGTGTGTGTCCATAGCACCCACGATACAGGGAATCCTAGTGTGGGGCTGTGAGTGTAGAAAGCGTTTAAAAGCGTTTTAATGGATCGATTAAGTAAGAACTTCGGGTGGACAGTTAGATGGGTGGGTTTACATCAGACATAGAGAGTTTCAGACGCGTTACGTCGCAGACAAAAAGTATTGTCTTATATAGTGTGTATTAATATGAATGCATTTATATCTACCACGACACAGCCACGCAGACACATATTGTATTGCACAGAAACAACATTTATATTGCAAGGGCCAGTGTCTGATACTGTCAATGTCTGTAGATATAAACGACATCGAACAATTCACCAAAGTCCGGTCAACCAAATCTGGTCTTGTACTCGTAAGTAACTAAACAAACTTTGCCTAGCCCTTATTAATTGAATCTATTGAAAGATATAAAACAATGTTCTAATTTAACAGCGAATCTATATAAATAATAATTAGCAATATTAGAAAATAATAAGAATCCTGCAAGGGGTTCTCAAAGACTAGGGGACTACGAATTCTACGAAGCTTGCATCTTTAAAGTAAATTATTCGATTTTGAACACATTATTTCTCTCTATCTAAACATTTTAAATATAAACCAGTTGCCACAATAATTAAACGAGAACTTAATCACCATTGCGCAAGGCCCAACGCTTTTCCTTAAACTTTGGCGCCCACGCAACAGTAACCATTAACTCGGTTGCCTGACTTATTCAGATTTCAATGAACAATAATCACGACATTACAAAACCGGTACTATTAAGACCGTCTGTGTCAGTGTTACTCAAACTTTTAACTCTGCATACTCTTAATAGAGTGTCTTTGAAGGTAATAAAGCCCTTTGTGGTTCGACTCCGGCTACACCACCGGCACACCTATTTCTGCCCAATAACAGCAGTGTTAAGCGCTGCTGTGTTCTGGTTTAAAGGTTGTGGTTAGGGAGACATACTTTTCCGGGGCTTTCCGAGCTTAGTCCTCAGGGGTAGCGGCGTAACCCTCAGGGGTAACCCTTCAAAAACTGTAGATATTTTTAAGGCTGCCATAACATAGCCACTGAGACTCGATCTCTTAATGTAGGGTTACGAGTTTCGAATACCAGATATGCTTTGATTTTTTAAAGTAATGTGCGTATTAAAATTATGTTATCATTTGCTAAAATGGTGAACGTATACTCCTAGAATAATCTATACACTCGGGAGTTGTTTTAAATGTTCTTTAAGACATGTAAAGTCAAACAATTTTCACTTGACCAACGCAATAGTTTATGGCCTAAACCTTTTTCACTCTGAGTGCAGACCAATTAGTGGGAGGGAAGGTTGGTTGACTACGACGAAAGTATTTTATTTAATTTCGCAAATCGTATTTATTGTTAATTTAATCACCAAGCAACCAAGTGATTAAATTAACAATAAATACATTACGTAAATTCTGCGTACCCCCTACGATTAACTGGTGTACCCAAGGGACCCGTGCCCCACTTTGAGGAACTCTGGTAGCATTTCTGAACGCCTATAATCGATATCGTTTAAGCGTTGTTAAACACGCAAAGTTAAGTTGGGAAGTACTTAAATCGGTGGATAATTCAATATTTTAGTTTATACTAATTCTGTATGTTATGTTAGATTGGTTTTAGGGTGGGTTTTGTTTAAAACTGGCCGAGTTGTGGCTTAATCTGATATTAATTACTATTAGAGAAGTAAATAAATGTTTCGTTAGTGCGCTAACATTCAAATCAATTCATCGACTATATTTTAGGGTACACAAACATTATAAAGGTTACGATATACGCTCTTTACACATAACGATGAATTATACTATACTATACGATGAATTTAGATATCTGTACTGGGTATTTACGCGTATGTTTCATCTTTGTGTTTTTTGATGATTTCCAATAAAATGAAGTGATATATACCTAAATCTGTTTTTACGATCTGCGTTAAGTTTTTGTTTGTTTACGAACCCGTAACGGACGATCCCATATTGGATCACTATGTTTTCCAAACAAAAATATTGTGACAGTTTCTTTTTCCTTTTATATCCTGGAACCAATAAGCTCTGGCCAGTTTTGCTGCCACTTTCACTTTTACTTTGAGTGATTTTGGATTTTTATTAGTTGAGCCTTAAATATTTAAATCGATATTCAGAAAGCACAAACTTAAAAAACGAAACGGAGATTAAATTTAAATTTTATTTGCTTTAAATATTTACACTAATATTCCGAATGGCTTGCAATTAAACCATCGAAATCCCACCTTCATACACTATCCATACACAAACAAAATTGCATAGATACATACAAGTACACACTACATACTCAAAATTTCGTATACTTACATACGATTTCATCAATGTCTGTAAACACAAGAGCCTCTAATTAAGACTCCCTTTGTTAAGACGATCAACGTCTTTAATCACGCGGTAACAGGAAACCCGACTCCATCATGATACCACTCAATTCCATCCGCTTGTCCGTCCCATCCCAGGATTAGGGAAATCTACACCTTATAGAGACTGCCTATTGTGTTACGTATTTTTGCCCCTGTCGCTACTCGCCAAGGTTAATAAATCTAATATATAAAATTCTCGTGTCACAGTTTTCGTTGCCATTCTCCTCCGAAACGGCTTGACCGATTTTGATGAAATTTTTTGTGCTTATCCGGTATCTATGAGAATCGGCCAACATCTATTTTTCATCCCCCTCAACACGACGTTTGTCGGGTCAGCTAGTGGTAAATATAAACTTCTAGGCATATTTTTTTAGTATTACACCTATTTCTCTCTATTAACAGTAGTCTTAAGCGCTGCTGTGTTCTGGTTTAAAGGGAGACATACTTTTCGTAGTGATGGTATCTTTGGCCGATCTCAGGTAGGAATATCTAATCCTATTTAGGGTTGATTACAGATGTCCATGGACGGCAGTTGCCACTTACCATCAGGTGGACTGCGTGCTCGTCTGCTACTCCTATAAAAGAAGTATTTCGCATACCTATAATATCTCTTCGATGTACCTTCAGTGTTCAGACGAGTAATTTAGAAAGATCAACACATTATCAAATCCCTCACTACCCTCGTTAACTGATACGTGATTAGTAAAGCAGCCTCTAAGAGGATAGCTGTGGATTCCCAAGGGATTATCCGAACCTTATTGGATTTCTATAGGAACTCCATTGTTAATCTTTATTTAGATTGTGTTGAATTCAAGTGTTATTGAGAATTCAACATGAATTAATAAACGATGATACGACAAATTCAACTTTTCGCAAAGTTATCTTTCTTCCTAAAATTACCGTAGAAATAGGCTTGTCTTCTAAGATCGGAACAAAGAAGAAGACTGATACAACTGTTTCAAAAACTATTTTTCTATAAGTACATGCGTTCAAAAACAGGCTATGCATATTAAATGAATTAATTTGTTTAGATTGTTTTATTCAAAAGCATTAGAGAGCTAAAGTTTGTCAACAGATACGTGATTAATCAAGCGAGCGAGCGACACGACTTATCAGATCCGTTAACGGATCGCTTGTCGGTGTTAATTGTATTTAAAACAGTATGGAGTTTCCATGTCTCGGGATTATGTTTAAGCTGCTTCTTGTAACATTGTAAATATTATTCTTGTGCTCAGAATTTATTGAAAAAACTTGCATACGTTCAAGACTGCATGCAAAAAAACAGTTTCCATTTGGTTATTTATCAGACGCTTATCGAAATACATGTAAGTTTGATACTTATTGTTTATTTCTGAAAAGTGGGATTACAAAACACTAAACAAATAATAAAGTATTTCACTTACTCGTTTGTATATATTGTGTTTGAAATAAAAAGCATTAGAGAGCTAAAGTTTGTCAACAGATACGTGATTAATCGAGCGAGCGAGCGACACGGCTTATCTGATCCGTTAACGGATCGCTTGACGGTGTTAATCATATTTAAAACAGTATGGAGTTTCCATGTCTGGGATTATGTTTAAGCTGCTTCTTGTAACATTGTAAATATTGTTCTTGTGCTCAGAATTAATTGAAAAAAAATCATACAGTAAAGACTGCATGCAGAAAAACAGTTTCCATTTGGTTATTTATCAGACGCTTATCGAAATACATGTGAGTTTTATACTTATTGTTTATTTCTGAAAAGTGGGATTACAAAACACTAAACAAATAATAAAGTATTTCATTTACTCGTTTGTATACATTTTGTTTGAAATAAAAAGCGTTAGAGAGCTAAAGTTTGTCAACAGATACGTGATTAATCAAGCGAGCGAGCGACACGGCTTATCTGATCCGTTAACGGATCGCTTGTCGGTGTTAATCGTATTTAAACAGTATGGAGTTTCCATGTCTGGGATTATGTTTAAGCTGCTCCTTGTAACATTGTAAATATTATTCTTGTGCTCAGAATTTATTGAAAAAAATTGCATACGTTCAACACTGCATGCAGAAAAACAGTTTCTATTTGGTTATTTATCAGACGCTTATCAGAATACCTACGTGTAAGTCTGATGCTATTTGTTTATTTTGAAAAATGGTGATTACAAATCACTAAAGAAATGATAAAGTATTTCATTTATTCGTTTGTATACATTGTATATGACAAAAACATTAGAGAGCTAAAACAGATACGCGATTAATCAAGCGAGCGAGCGACACGGCTTATCTGATCCGTTAACGGATCGCTTGTCGGTGTTAATTGTATTTAAAACAGTATGGAGTTTCCATGTCTGGGATTATGTTTAAGCTACCGTTCATGCCGTTATTGTGATTTTTGTTTATACTTACGTTTGGTACATATGTTACTGACGTTAATCTATAATTATCAGTTTTAAATAAATTAGGTTTGAAATTGAATTTGATTAAATTGAAACGCATGCTTTCAAGATTGCAATTATCATCTCTTTCATGCATCCGAATGCGCTTCATAGTATAAAATTGATTTCATTACTTCAGTATAAGATTAACCTAAGTTTTGTAATTCTTAAATAATAGCATAGGTACTCTTAGGGTATTCATATTTTTTGAGCGTAGATGCTGCTATTTCCCAAAATGTCTAAATCTTTCGTTTCATTCTTATTAATCATTAATTCACTCACTTATTATTTAGTTATTTTGTGTTTGTTCGATAAGAAAATATTGAACTTGCTAAAAATATAAAGATTTGACTTGTAATATTATTTCAAACCATGACCAATCCTAATAAATTGTTCCACTATTCCAAAGATAAAAGGTAAGCTCGCGCAACCACAACACAGTCGTAAATAAATATACAATGAAATATTAATAATGTTTGTTCGTTGTAAATCGAGTAAAACATTTCTCTCCCCCGGCTATTATTAATGAAACTATTACACCGGAACTTCATGTTCCGAGTTTAATGTACCGAGTGAAAAATGTTTTTAATTTTAAAGAAACCTCCATTATATGGAAGTTCTTCGGAAGTTTGCCTTTCAGAAATTCTTAAATGGTATGAAGGAATAGTTGTTCGGGAAAAAGTAATAATGATGATGGAAAGAATTTCGATTTTTTATAAAATTGTATGTACTTGCAAACGAGTGTGCAGTTAAGTTGATGACAAGTTAAGTTGATGACAAGTTTGGTATGTCGATGGAATTATGAGGTGACTGTTTTAGTCCTCAGGAGTAGCTACGCATTTGTGATCAGCTTCATTTGACGACCCGCGTGGCGGAGCGGTCCCCATGCCGGTCTGACGCGCAGAGGGTCCCGGGTTCGATCCCCGGCCAGACAGATTTCTAAATGATGAATTTAGACTTCTGTTTCTGGGTCTGGGTGTTTGTGTATTTGTCTCTGTGTGTGTCCATAGCACCCACGGTACAGGGAATCCTAGTGTGGGGCTGTGAGTGTAGAAAGCGTTTATTATTATTCATGTAGATTCTCTGTTCTATATTAACTAATTGATTGCATTTACATATTTCACGGAAAGTTTATATGCTGTAATGCTTTTGATTTACGGACATAGACTAGAAGATCTAGTAGATCTATGTATCGTATATATGAATACTTTTAACAACAAACACACTATGATCAATTTGGTATACTGAGATTACACTTACAGGTCCCGTCGTTCTTCCCTAAACTTCAAAAATTGTCATTGACAAGCATATTTCAATAGTTGTAACATGACCGAAAAGCCAAGTTTCCTTTCAAAAAGATTAATAACGGAATAGGAATAAGTTGTCAAACATCGGACATCTTATATTGTCGATGTCCAAACAACCGGTTCGAGAAGAAATTCAATAAAGTCTTTTACGATTCCAATCGTAAAATATGTTTCACTCGAAACGAGGAAGATGTTTCGTGTTTTATGTGCTTCTTTAATGTTACTCATGTTTGAAAATTTTAATAAGTTTCCATTGTAATTTTATTATAAAGTACATTTAAGAGAACATATCATAGCGATACAGTATATTCCGTTTAAGTTTATTTCATTTAAATAGACGTTATAATTTACTATTTCACGTGTCTGTAAGAAAAAACATTTTGTGTTGTTGCTTGTCCATTAAAAGTATGTTATCGCGATAATATTATGTAATAGCATTTTCATGCAATTTTGCTAAACCTCTCGCAAATTAATGGTGAAACGGTCAATATGATTATTAAACATTGACTACTACTCCATGCTTTAAGTGTAGGGATGTGAAAAAATAATTAATGATTATTCTATACTATAATTTGAGAGCAAATTTCGTGACGTTTTTTTTATTTCTACAAAAATCGTTTTTTCGCTCACATCCCTACTAAAATTCAGGATATAAAATCCGATATATTTCATATCAAAAAGCGGATTTTAATAACGCATACGGAGTTGTCAAACATCCGACCGCTCTTATATTGTCGATAACCAAATAACCACGCTAACACGAAATTCAATAAAGTCACATTTTGACATTTAAGTGACAAATGAAACGACTTTTTATGCTTTATTTATCTTTATTGTTAGCCTTTATGTTTTAAAATTGATTAACCATTTCGAATGTTAATTTGCTTTATAAATATTTATTTAACATCGACTAAAAGGCACGCTACATATTAAACGGATGGATTTAAAAGTATGTACGGCTACCCCTGAGGACTAAGGTCGAACGTCTCGGTAGAGTATGTCTCCCCTACCATACACTTCAAACCAGAACACAGCAGCGCTCAACACTACTGTTAAAAGGCATAATAGTGTTTTTTTTTTTTTTTTTTTTTTTTTTATAATATAAGAGTAGCAGACGAGCATGCAGTCCACCTGCTGGTAAGTGGCTACTGCCGCCCATTGACATCTGTAATCAACCCCAGATTGATTGGATTAGGTATTCCTACCTGAGGTCAGCCACAGATGCGCTGCTACCCCTGAGGACTAAGCTGGAACGCCTCGGAAAAGTCTGTCTCCCTTACCATACCCTTCAAACCGGAACACAGCAGCGCCTAACACTGCTGTTATTGGGTAGAAATAGGTGTGGCGGTGGTGCCGCCGGAGTCGAACCACAAAGGGTTCTACCACCTTCAAACCTTTTAAAGTGGTTTCCCCGGTAAGCCTATTCCACGAAACTTTATGACATTATTTTCAGGGACAATACTTATTTAATAGTATGAAGACTATTGATATTAGTTATTGAGTTCAAATGTCGTTCTAATTTTTTGTTACTTTAATCTGATTCATACTGTTCATACTCTACTTCAACAATCATGTTTTCTTCGATTTCTATTTGACCGAGCTGTATTATATAACTTAAATACTAGTCTTTATAGCAATTCCAGGCTTTTCTATTCTGAAATCCGTCAAAGTTTTCGACGAACATAAAATAAAATGAGAAACACACTTCCGTCGATTTCATTTCCGGTCGCCATGTTTCCCCGGATTCAATTCAGTTTGGCGACAAGTTCGAAGTTCAAGTTGACTGCATTTAAAGTAAGGTAACTTGACGACTTCGGATGCAGAATAACTGAAGTAAGACTGCTCTTCGATTTCAACTTTTCGATATATATTTTGATATTACGTTTGTTATCAAACTGGCAGTCGGTCTGATGTTTAATAATTAATGGATTATTTTGCAAAGTTTTATAAATACTTCTATTTATCCAATGTAACTGAAATTTGAAGTACTTTCTTAATATTAATGACTTTTTAATAATATGATATTATTTATTGATCCGAATGACCCAGAACGCCTTAACTAATAATTGTTGAATTTACTTTTATTGAAATAAATTGAATATGAAGCATTTGTTTATTATACAATTACGGCTTGTATAAAGTTAAAAAATGTCATTTAATGATAGTATGAAGGTAGATATTGTTATTAATGGACATCAATAAATTAACCCTAAATACACAAGTTTCATTACAACAGTCCCAAATGGTCACTACATATATTTTTTTTTTTTTTTATAATTATATAAGAGTAGCAGACGAGCATGCAGTCCACCTGATGGGAAGTGGCTACTGCCGCCCATGGACATCTGTAATCAGCCCCAGATAGGATTAGATATTCCTACCTGAGGTCAGCCACAGATGCGCCGCTACCCCTGAGGACTAAGCTGGAACGCCTCGGAAAAGTCTGTCTCCCTTACCACACCCTTCAAACCGGAACACAGCAGCGCCTAACACTGCTGTTATTAGGTAGAAATATAGAGGCTGAAGTCGAAAAGACTCGTGTAGCGTGTGTTCATAAGTCTGTTACTCGATGAAAACTATATCGGTCAAGTTAGTATAGTCAATTTAATATTTGAATAGTATTGCTTTGCAGCAAAAGTGAGCGTCTAGAATGGCGAACCTTGACCATTCTGAGATAAATCTTAGTCTCTATCATGGGTTCAATCATGCATTTCTGTATATAGATTGGGTCATAGTTTACCACACTTCATGATCATATATACGATTGGCAAACGCTCATTATTTTAAAAATTAGGTACTCGAGACTTCAATCTGAAGGCGTAGATGTAATGCCAAAATTCGTACAAATACTTTATTTAAATGAATAACATGGAAATGTATAAGGTCACATTTGAATGATTTATTTATCTGCTACATACTCAAAGATTTAGGGGCCTCTTGGGAAACTGTAGGAAAGATTTTTGTTATCTCTAAAGAAAACCGGAGATCAAAGATTCCTTTGAACAATATCTTAAAACTCGCCTTTACATACTTTACTTACATGATCCAACAGACTACTCATTAGTAAATGAACTGTAATTGTTTGAAAATGTATCCCTCGGGAACATATTATTTATGTGAACGTACTTATAATGTTATTTATATCACATAAATTACTTTACCTCCCCTCTCACGTCTGAGGGAGATACGTATTGAAATGAAAGCATGAAATGTTGTCACTGTCCCGTGAGAGGCATCGAATGAAATTTATTGTATTAAAAACACGTGAATGGAGCCAAGTTCTGCACTTTTCAAACGAGGTATAAATCTGTTATTAGTTTTGCCTGATAAATTCTTCAATTCGGTGGAATCGGATCTTTGCCAAAACGCTCCACAAGTTATGTTTTATAGAATCCTTTATAACATTATTGAAATTAGTCAAACTTTTAGGCCGCGCTTATCAGTTTATCATATCTTTTGCAAGTTTTTTTATGCAGGTTTTTGTAAACATTAGAATATTCTAATGTTCTATTCTAAATAATTCTAAAGTAAATTATATAGACAAAACAAGATAGAAATTAAAAAATAATCGATGGATATATGATTATTACTGCAAGCTCAAAAAACGTAACACAATTCTGGTTAGTAAATCAGAGAATCATTCACGCACGCACTTCATGCACGCCTGGTTTTTGTTTCCGAACTTGGCCGCAACACTGCATGCCTAGATACCCTGTATCGAGCGACATCGGTCTGCCGTCTGCCCTCGCATAATTCAAATTAAGCTCATGACAGAAGGGTCCGCGACAAACGAGTTCCAACAGCAACGAAATTAAACGTCACTTTGGATGCGGCAGTGGTAGTGATTCTTGTGATTTTAAACATGCATAATTTTTGTTAACTTGTACGTAGCACTGCCGTTCTGCCCGCGGTGTGGTGGAACTGAAATGTGCATTATGTATATAATACAGTTTCAGTTTTTTTTTTTTTGTGATAAATTCGTATGTAAAAGATCCTAATTTGAGCCGAAAGCATGTATAATACACCATACAATTTACCTTATTTTTATCTTATTTTATTTGGCGTTGACCGATGTTTATGTAAGGCAGTGACCACCAAACGAACGGGATGCTTATGTGCTACCTCAATTTATATAAAACACAAACAACCCATGTATCGTACTAAAATTGTAGTCAATGTAAGGTATTTAAGGGAATATCCGTAGCGTAGTCACGCCTCCCGAAGAAAAATGTTATGAGAACGCTAAGAGCCTGCATGTCACAGATAAAATATTGAAATATTTCACCCTTAGTACAATATATTAAGGGTAAGACTCTCCGCTTTTTGATAGCAGGGAAAGATGTTTGCAGTACAAAGTATACTCTTACGTAGTTTTGTTATTATTGTGGTATTATTTCCATGATAAACTTTATTATATTATGAGGGTTGTAAAACTCTTCGTGCTTCGATTGCGATTGCACTGATGCTATATCTATCACTGTGTTGCAATAGCGGTGTTAAGTGCTGCTGTGTTCTGTTTGCAAGGGTCTATTTAATAAGGTAAAGACTGCTGGCGTTCTAATTTAGTCCTCGGGGTTTGCGACGCTTCTATTGTATCTATTCCTGCGTTATAATAGCAGTGTTAAGTTCTGCTGTGTTTTGTTTCCAGGGGTCGAATTAATACGAAGACAAAGACGACGAGAGACGTGTGGCGTTCTACTTTAGTTCTCGGAGTTTGCAACGCTTCTATGATTGCATACATCTGTAACGCATTTATTTAGGGTTGTTATGATGTCAATGGACGACATCCACCACCATTTATATCACTATCACTTTATAGGGGCTGTGCTGGATATAAAAACACTAGACTAAACCCATGAACATGAATAGAAAAAAAATCCTTAATCAGATGTCTTACGTTATCGGAAATCGAACTCACAAACATCTATGTAAGTCATCCGCGAACCAATTCGCAAACTATCCGAATGAAAGTAGTAGTATCCGAATCGACGAGGGAAAACTTTTGATAAAATATTAACACAATTTGTTTCGTAACTCCATGGTTACGTATTGGCTACGCTTGTTCAGAATGCGAGGCGGGGTTGCCTGAAATGAATTTTAGAATAAATGTACGTAACCCGATTGCCAATCGGAATTGAGAACCTTTGAGGATATTAAAATTACTGTTACATGTACGTAGTAAAGTGATATTGTAATTTTTAGGGTTCCGCATACAAAGGGTAAAAACGGAAGCCTATACGGAAACTAAGCCTTCGCTGTCTGTCCGTCTGTTACTGGGCGCTATCACTGGAACTGTTATAGATAGATACTTAAACAAATACTAAAAATTAAAAAACCTTCAAAATAAATGGGGGCCGCCATACAAGAAACTGCTAGTTTTTGGCGTTTTTCGCTTTTTTTTGTTGAACTGGTATAAATAGATGGTTCAATTTCTACAATGCATTCACTTCTATAGCTTCTATGATAACAATACTAAAAATAAAAAAGAAATGAAATTTGGGTGGTACGGAACCCTCAACGTGCGAGTTCGATTCGCTCTAGGATAATTATTTCTTTTAATATATTAAAGCTGACGGTTGGCGGAACCATCTGTTCCAATTTGACACTGTAGACCGCGCTTCCGTGCCTATGTACTTTTAACCGTTGATATTTATGAAATAATATTAACAATTAATATGTGTGTAATGGATAAAGTATATATATAAAGCATAGATTAGTAAAGATACTTCGCCGCCTTGAAATTGAATGAAGCCACAAACTGCTTATTAGTAAGTTCTTTTTTTGAATTCTTGAGAAATAAAAACATGTTTAGAGAAAATTTACGAATAAATAACTAATACTGCGTAATTTACATAATAAATAAATAATTATTTCAAATATTTTAGGGACATTTTATCACGGAGACGTGGTAAAACTTTTTTACCCAACTATTTCAATTCTCAAAACTGGGTACATTTTCTTGTTAGGAGTGAGTAATCTTTACTAATCTATGATATAAAGGAATAATACTCGTATTTATGATTGGTGCATCTATTTAATTCTGAATTATCTAATTTAAATGAAACTCGTACTTATATATACTGTAACAATATTTTTATTGTCATTTTAAAATTACGTATTTTATTGATTAGTGGTGTCTTAGTTTAGTGTTTAGTGACGTTTATGGACCTCTGTAAAAAATATTAGAATCCTATTTGAAGTTAGTTACAAATAAGTGCTACCTTTTTTATAATATAGCAGTAGTAGCAGACGAGCATGCAGTCCACCTGATAGTAAGTACCGCGCTACTGCCGCGCATGAACATGTGTTATCTACCCTAGATCTTAGATTCCAAACAGACATCGGCCACGGATGCGCCGCTAACCCTGAGGACGAAAATTATATCTCCCATACCTTATTGAAACCAGAACATAGCAGCGATTATTACTAATATTATTAGGCAGATATAGGTGTGACGGTGGTGCCGCCGGAGTCCAACCACAGAGGATTCGACCACCTTTAAATACACCGATGAGAACTGGCTTGTGTCATGTAGCTCAGTGTATCTGCATTCAGACAACACGACACATAAACTGAACACTGCTGTTATAAGGCAGAATAGGTGGTCATGGTGTCAGCGGTGGTGACTGTGTAATGATTATTTCGCCTCCTGTTACGCTTCTTACGTCTGATCCTAATTCGACGTTTAATACTACACATATATGTATTTCTACTATCTTAATGATACGAGTACGTACAACGCAAATAACACTACGTTAAAAGTTAATACTGTTAGCATTCTTTATCCACTTGTCGTTAGTGACTAAAAAATCATGACAATTCTGAATAAGCGTGTCGTACGAGCGGACGTGAATAAATGAATAATTCATGTGCGGGACGCGCTAACGAATACGGGAGTTTCAGTTTTCAAGGGCGCCTCCTGAATTTTTATTAACGGTTTTAACTGTTACTGTGGATATTTCTATTAAATTTTAAACGTCTAGATAGGAATTATGGATTTAACGTCATCAGTGCTATGTGCGGTGTAGGTTGGGTTAGGTTAGGTTATTTGTTTATAATAACAAGCCGACGGCCAGGTGCCATCACTGTGGCAATTGCCTCGATGAGACGGCCCAGCATACGCTGGAGGTATGCCCTGCGTGGAGTGCGGAGCGCAGTGCGCTCAGCTCTGTATTGGGGGCCGACCTCTCACTTCCGTCCGTGGTTCGCGCCATGGTCGGAAGTGAAAGGTCGTGGCAGGCGGTGCGCTCCTTCTGCGAAGCAGTAATGCTCGCCAAGGAGGCGGCGGAAAGGGTCAGGGAAGCTCTGTCTGCCCAGCCAGTCCGTCGCAGGCTCACGGGACGCCGTAGAGCGGCTTTCGAAAGCCGCTCTTTCCCCGTTCCCTGAGTCCACGGAGGTGGATTCGGGGGAATACAATTCCGGTCTTTAGGGCTCGAGATGTCGTGTGTGCGTTCCGCACGCTTATCTCATGAGGAATATAACTGAGAGAGGCCCCTCCCTCTCGGGAAGTGGCTGGCGTTAACATCAGCGCCGGCCGACGTTGCCGGGTCGCGAATGTAATGCTGACGCTTCTCGCGACCCGGCGTCGAGCGTCCAGAGGAACGCCGCGGAGTTTTAGTCGGTAAGAGTCCGACATATCCCTTTCGTTCCCCCGGGCGGAAGGGAATCCATGAGGATTTCTCCGCGTTAAAAAAAAAAAAAAAAGATTTGTTTACAATAACAATGTTAATCGCTGTTGTTCTGGTTTAAAGAGTGAAATGAATACAGGAGGCGTTTAGACTTAGTTATCAGGGGTTGCGACGTACGAGTAGATAACTTAATCATTTTAAAAGTTCAATATAATATATTCAATATATCAGGGTGAAGCAACACGATTTGAACCTGTTACATGCTATATATGCCTATTTAAATCTCTTTGTTAATATGCGGGTTCTCCGAATTAAATTCTACACCACGATAATTACCTAAAATGGATTCGGTTTACATTTTAGTATGAAACACGTACTGTTTCTAAGCGAATCCTAACTTAAATATCATAAATGCAAATTTAGCTCGTTTATTTCTCTGCTAAAATTTTATGCTTTAATTTTAACGATTTGGTTGTAGCGATAATATAGCAGTTGTTGTAAAATTTGTAAACTCGTTTTCAGTGGTTCAGAAAAGAATATAGGGTACATTTTATACCGAAAATACCGTGCGGTTCCCGAGAGATAGATAAAAACAACTTTTAAGATGCCACTTACCAATCGGCGTCATCGACCATCTACCACATAACAGCAGCGCTTAACACTGCTGTTATGTCGTAGAAATAGGTGTGGCGGTGGTGTCGCCGGAGTCGAACCACAATAGGTTCTCCTACTTTCAAAGCTAGTAATTAATATTTGCGTTATCTTTTGTTTCTGAAAATATAACATGAGAACAATGTGAGCGTGTGAATAATTCATATACGGACTAACAAATACTGGAGTTTCGGTCGGGAGGGTGAAGGGAGTCCAGAGGTTTTTCTCGCATTAGTGCTCGGGTACTAGATGATAAATATTCATACTTGGGGGACGCGAGTTGATGTAAATATACTTTTACTTTTATTATATGTAAACATTTGTATCTTTATAGTGTTATTTATCATTTTTGTGGGTACGCTATATCGCTTGATACTTCGTTAAAATTAACAATTTAATGCAGTGCACCTGATGGTAAGTGGCTACTGCTGTTGACATCTGTAATCAACCCCAGATAAGATTAGTTTCTTACCTGAGGTCAGCCACAGTATGCGCCGCTACCCCTAAAGGACTAAGCTGGAATTCAAACCAGAACTCACCAGCGATTAAAACTGCTGTTATTAGGCAGAAATAGGGGTGGCGTTGGAGTCGAACCACAGTGGGTTGTACCACAGTTGTACTACCTGCAAATTTTAACGATTAAAGAGCAATGCCCTTTTGAATAATAACACAATCATTAATGTAAGAAAATTTTCACTTCTCCATAATACTCGTATGCTTTTAAGGGGTTATTTTTTACCCTAACAATGTTTGCACCATATGGATATTCACATGCGCGCTCTTACAATAACATGGGGTAGATATTATTGAAGTAGAAAAATTTAATTACAGAACACCAGGTGATCTAAAATTATCACGCACCAATGAATTGAATAGATTAATTACGTTCGTTCATCGGCCTCAGGGGTGCAATACATATGATGGACGTTGTATATTAGTCTTGGCTCGTTTGGAACCGATAACTGATTGAGGTGACATAAACTAGTTAATGCGAAGGGCTCTGATATAGCATGTCATACAATTCCGATCCGGTAGATAGTAGTATAGGACAAAATATTTAAACTCACAATTTGTAAGTACCTCCGGCAGGCCTGTATGTATAGATATCAATATATTTCGTTTCATTTCCTTATAAGTGAAACTTAAGAGTGTGTCTCCGCTGTGACTGTTGTCGGTGGTCGCCGGCTGTAGTTAGCGACAGTCGTACGATTCTCGCCGCCTGTCGATGACGACCGACGACATAACACGATCGTCGTTTTTCAATCGTTTTTAATCGCTGATAAAATTCGGCAACTGTCGACGACGGTAGTCAACGTCCACCGGCGACTGCCGCCGACTGCGTCGCTCGTCGCTAGCGACTGTATTTTTTTTTTTATAATATAGGAGTAACAGACAAGCATGCAGTCCACCTGATGGTAAGTGGCTACTGCCGCCCATGGACATCTGTAATCAACCCCAGATAGGATTAGATATTCCTACCTGAGGTCGGCCACAGATGCGCCGCTACCCCTGAGGACTAAGCTGGAACGCCTCGGAAAAGTCTGTCTCCCTTACCACACCCTTCAAAAGGGAACACAGCAGCGCCTAACACTGCTGTTATTACGTAGAAATAGGTGTGACGGTGGTGCCGCCGGAGTCGAACCACAAAGGGTTCTACCACCTTCAACGTCCACCGGCGACTGCCGCCGACAGTCGCCAGCGACTGTATTTGCTGTGCTATTAGCTTTCTGTCCCCTGTATGTGTAGTGACAAACGCGTCCCGCTATAAGTGGCAAGCGCTTCCGAGCTTACATTACGCTCACATTCACCAAAAGCGTCACTTGAGCTTATTTGTACGGCGGTTTTCGTCCATTTTTCCTTAAGTTAAATCACGTCATATTTATCATGCGTATTAATTTTTTCCCATAGTATGACGAATATTTGTGGTAAAAGATATAATAAGAAAATATATCCTTAATTCAAATTTAAAGATATCAACCAGATGAGATAAATATCCGAATAATACTTTTCTATGCTACAATATGGACTACATTAATTAGGAAACTTACTTGATTAGAAACTAAACATCTAATTGACGTCCTCAAAACATTTTTATTCTAGTTTGCAATACAAAGTTTTAAATTGTTGAATAAATTTGACATTATTCAAATTGAAATATTCAATACTGCCGTCTAAATAAGCATCGCGTGACGTGAATACAACATTCAATTTACAGACACGACAACAACCTCACGGTTTTATTGTGGCTTGCTCGCGGCTTCGGTACTTAACTGCTTATGACTATGATACTTGTTGTAGCATATTTTAAAGTAAGACCTATTAAATACTAATAAAATTAACATTATTAAAAATACAAAAAATCTGAACAGCTTAACAAATTCTATGTTAGGTCCAATGACATCTCATAATATGTTTCAAATCGTCAAGCCGTTTGGACTGCAGAACGTATCAAAGAATTTAATATACATACTTTCATACATACATACGCTCGTTACAGTCGGGTAAAAATAGCATTTTGAAAATATAAAACAAGGATCGGTACGACCGAGGTTCGATTCACGCAGGTAGGCACCTCTTGTTTCTCAAAATAGGTGCATATTAGAATTTAATCACACAAATTCAATTAACGGAATTTTTGAAGTGTGCATATATTCAGTTCGACTCCCAGCCAGACATCTAAATAATGAATTAAGATATCTGTTCTAATCGGAGTTCTAATGTGAAACTTTTATTTTCAAATATGAAGTATTTTTATCTCAAGGCGAAGATAGAAATTCATAACTATCCGGCGATACATATTTACGAGCGCTGACGAAGGTTCACAATATTTTGCCATACCATTAGGGCGAGTGAAGCTGGTCAAGCGTGAGAGGCAATCGCTTACGCTGTCGAAACCGGCCCGGCGTGTGATTAATGCGTTAACCCTTCTAGTCTTATTACCCTCTTGTTCTATTTGAATTGGGTAGTTCTTGAAATAAATATTTTGTGTACTGTGACGTAATAACGTGTGACGTAATAATTAAATCAGGATACAAAATATATGAAAATTCTATTATACGCGCGCTTATAATTTTAAATACACAAATAGCGGACGCGCATGCAGTCCATCTGATAGATGACAATAGTCGCGCATGGACATCTATAATCAATCCCGGATAGGACACGAGACCTGTCTGAAATCGCCATCCGCTGCGTTTCTCCCTCTCAAAACTAAAATATAGCAACGCATGACAATGTTTTTGTCAGGTAAAATAATTTTGGCGGTGGTGCCTTTGGAATGAAACCGCAATGGTTTCTACCATCCGTACCTCTATCTGTATTTTTCAGAGTATTCTCAAAGTCTTTCGGTTATAAATTTCCATCGGCACTAATCACTTAGCAACAGAAACCACTTAGCAGCAGAGGCAGATTGTATACTCTTTATCTTCTTCTATTTTTCTACCTTAACTCTTTTACCTACCCTATAGCATTCCGGATCAATTTACATTATCACGGTCAAGCGGGAAGAGCAATCGTTCACGGTGTCGAGCCCGGCCTGGCGTCTGATTAATGCCCGGACCTGCCCTTGTCACTCCGCTTCGTTTGAGACCGAACTAACCCGGTTTGACGGGCTTCGACAAACTTTTGAGCGATTTCACGGTGCGATCAAATCATATTTTTTTAAGTAAAGAGGGAACATCTAGAAGGAGTATGTACAGTATGCTATCTACCTAATGGTAAGGGACAACTGAGTGTGTCAGTTGGAACGCCTCGTACCACGCTGTTTGAACCAAAACATAGCAGGGCTTAACACTGTTGTTATTAGACAGAAATAGCTGTAGCAGTGTTCCTTCCGGAGTTGAACAACAACGGATTTTATCACATTTACCTCTAGAATTTCTATCTGTCTTTATAAGCCTTGTTAAGTTCAGATCAATTGGACAGTTTATTATTACATGGCTACTCAGCAAGCGATGGATTATATAATTGTTTTATCCTTATATTCTATCAAATTAACGCATTTCGTAATATCTTGGATCAATTTACATTATCACGGTCAAGCGGGAAGAGCAATCGTTCACGGTGTCGAGCCCGGCCCGGCGTCTGATTAATGCCCGGACCTGCCCTTGTCACTCCGCTTCGTTTGAGACCGAACTAACCCGGTTTGACGGGCTTCGACAAACTTTTGAGCGATTTTTCCGGTGATCTAAAAGCCTGCGACAAAATTAAAAAGGTACCTAGTTTTGAAAGGCATTTCTGGTTAAAAAAGTACGTAACAGTTCAGTTATTTGTTTCTAAAACAATTTTAAATAAAAAATGGCAAAACATACAGTATATGGAAAGATTTATAAAGAATTACGCAAAGATTATATATCCACTATGCAAAGATTATACTGTACAACCCTCTCTCATGTGTTAAGAACCTCACATTCCGTTTAAAAACAGAAGCGAACATGAAATAAGTTTATTTCCACTTAAACTTGAAGACATTTTTATGCAAATTAAACGCATAAAGAATTTTAAAACACGCAAGTTGGTTATGGAATTATGAATACACGTTTAATGTTTTAATCCTACCACTTGAATGCCGTCTTGCTTTGAAGTGTTATAAAAAACATGACGTCTTTATAAGTAGCTTATTTTAAAATTATAAAACTGTAAACGATGTACCTAGATACACTTATTTGCAGACAATTTTTTTTAAGGTTAGGTGCTTTAAATTTGCCTTTTTTTTTAATATGTACATTAATATGTAACTTCGATCTAAGTATGATATTAAATAAATTTAATAAACTAAGTATAAGTACCGTGACTCCGCAAGATTTTTTTTTATTATTTATAGATAGAGCGTTTAGTTAGACACCTTACTTTTTCTTTTGTGAGGAAATCCGTCATGGGTCCCCTTAAGTCGCGAGGGCAGGTGAGAGTATGTGCCGGACTCTTACCGGCTAAAACCTCACGGTGTTCCTTTGGACGCCCTTTGTCAGTACCACGGGTACGCTAGTAGCATTCTTACGGTCCTGGGTTACCCTACCTGCTGGAAAGAACCTCCGTCGCTACCAATATCATAATATTCCGGAAATATTGTCTCATTTTAAAATCGTAAGAATCCCAGTGAGGACCATTTTAATACTTTCCAAAATGAGTCCATACTCCATACAGACAGAGATACCCAAAATATGTTTAAGAACCGGTTTTATATTTTAATAACAAAATATTCACACAAAGTTATAAATATACATTAATTTATATATAGATGGATTTTAAATTAATTTCGCCAGAGGGTATAATTTATATCATAGTTTCAACTGTCGTACAGGTTATGTGAGGCTCTATGTCTTTACTTATAAGTGAACTCAGACAATCCAGTGTAAACAGCATGGTTGAGTTGACACAACCACAAAACAAGGCTGGTTCTGACGTCATAGCGGGTGGTGCGTTGTGGTTTTAAACCAGCGACAAACCCTTTGATTATATGTTTAAAACCTACATTAATGACTATTATATATATATTATATATATTTATATATTATAAACCTACATTAATAACTATATTAGTTATTATACTACTGTTTGTCTTACTTAAAATATTGGTCTAAATAGGGAAACACGATGCACGTATGAAAATTTTATTCTTAGGTGAAGTTTGAAATTTGAAAAGTTAATAATTATTAATGTAGAATAGAAAGTTTTTTATACAACAGTAACAATAACTAATATTAGTATAGAAATTGCAAAAAAAAAACAGTTTTAAGTATTTTTAAAATTCGTAAAATGTTTGACACACAGTGGTCTCGAATTTCCATACCCAACTATATTTACTGGATGCATTTATATTTGCACGAACCAAACATAGTGTGGTGCTGTGAATTAAAAGGCATTATAGTATTTTTATTAAGGCTGAAGGCAATAGTAAGAAGTAACAGTTATCTAGATGCACAGCCGTGTCTACCAAATTCAAGGAATGCACGGAATTCCAGGGTCGCACTTAAGACCACACGAAAAACAGCAGGTTGTTCGTAACTTCGATATCTTTGTATGCGTTAATGTAATCGTTTTACACAAGCAGGTCTGAGCTAGACATATGAAAGTGGATCGTAACAATTCTAAAATGAAGCACTAGTAACATGAAGTCCGGCCCGCGGCCGAGACAGATCGCTACCATTATCGTTTTAGTGTTATAACTTGCTATTGTCATGAAAGTGGACCGATAAATTGCATATCTAATGTTATAAAGTAAATACATAGCTTTCTACACAACTCGAAAGTAGGAACTTGTTGTGCTGCTGAGGCCTAAATCGTCTAGTAATATGCTTCATAATAGTTGTATCCAGAAAAGACACCTACATATATTTGATGCTGGTCAAGAATCAAATCCACCCAAGAACCAATGACAAATGTGAATGTTACAATAGCCAACCCCCATGCTAATCATTACCTGGCCCAGTCAGTTTGATTAATAATTTTAAATCACTGATTGACGGACGTGCATGAGGGGTTTCAATTTTGACTTTTGGACTACTCAGGCCACTTACAGTGTGAAGTTCAACGTTGTCATAATTGTCAAGCATGTGTTACAAACTAAAGGTCGATTTAAGGTGTTAGAACCCTTCGGAGTACTTCTGCGGCTGTACGATCACCACACCTATTTCTATTTTATAACAGCGATGCGATTCGGCTGCTTTCTTGTTTAAGGAGTGAGGCGGCTCGGGTTAAGTAGTAAGGTATAGTCCGCGCCAAACTGCTAGTCCGCTCTGAAGTTTTTGCGAGTAGTAGTCATACAATTTGCTATGGCTTCGCGATTCATTTCTATATTCAGAGTGGACTAGCAACTTTACTTGTAACTTAACTTGGACTTGTAACAACTTTACTTGGACTATACTAAGGGTGGGTTGCATCATGTAACTTTAACATTTACAGAAGCCTAAACAATCGTCAAATCCATGATTAAAAAAATAATTCGTTGCACCATTTTAGTTGAGGTTGAAATTACGTCATAACTAATACTTTAACCGCTCAATTTCGATCGGTTAAAGTTACTGTATTTGTCAACTTCCCTATCTGTCAATTTCGACTAAAAATTGCGGTGACAGCGACACAAATGACGTTAATGACAAATCAATTGGTGCAACACAGAATTCTTACATTCCATCGCTACCGTCAAAGTTACTGTTATATTTAAGTTTAACGCAAACATTAACCGGGCTTTCGATGCAACCCACCGTAATAGTATAATACATAGCTTCATATTTATCCAGTTATAGTTCAGCAAGTCCTTTACGTCCCGAAGGCGCGTGACGTCACGTAGGCCGTTAATAATAAGTTGTCATATGTTTACTATTCGCGCAAAGTTTACGTGTCAAAAGAAAAGCTATAACTTTGAACATGTTCCAAGTTGTTACAATATTTATGGTTAGATAACTTATTGGTAAACATGAGTTATTGATGCGTGAAGCACGTTATAATACTTCCACAATCTCTTTCGATATATGTTGTAGGAGATCACAATTCCAGAAGAACGTATTTTTCGAAGTTTGACCCACTAACGTTTGACTGAGAGGTACCACCGCCACAAATATTTCTAGCGTTTAGCAGTTTTCATTTTGGTGGGAAAGACGCCGGTATGTATGCTCGTTTGTTTTTTTTTAATATAAGATTTTATATAAGAGCTGACGAGCATGCAGTCCACTTGATGGTTGCTACTACCGCCTATGGACATCTGTGAACAACCCCAGGTAAGATTAGATTTCTACTTGAATTCGCTAACAGCTGAGCCGCTTCCCCTGAGGAATAATTCGCTGGAATCCTTCGGATAAGTATGTCTCCCTTATCACACCCTTCAAACCAGAACACAGCAGCTTTTAATACTGCTGTTATTATGCAGAAATAGGTGTGGCGGTGGTGCCGCAGTAGTCGAACTACAGGTTCTACCACACTAAATGCTTCTTCTATTTTATAAAACCCTGTATAAAAGGCAACCTATACTTTAAAGTCAACGAACATTGATTTCGTCCAAACTCGTAGCAATAGGACCCTATGCAAAGAAATTCGTCCCCGGAAAGGTAAGGGTGGACAATTTCAATATAAGACAGATTGGACCATTCCCATAAATGGAGGAGTTTATATTGGATAATTCCCGGTCCTCGGCCAAAGGTTCAATGTTATCGGGATCCGGGAACGATGGAAATGTAAGGTATAGTACCTATGTACCTACTTCACATACAAATGGTTTGTAATTGAACCATATTTGCAAGTATGAAAGTCGCAATGTAGAACTCAAATATAGTCAACGATTTGATTTAACATCAATCGTTGACTAAAGTAGTTGTGTTCATGGTATTCGTTATGTTTTAACCATAGATTAGTAAAGATACTTCACCGCCTTAAAATTGAATGAAGCCACAAACGGCTTATTAGTAAGTTCTTTTTTTGAATTCTTGACAAATAAAAACATTTTTAGAGAAAATTTACGAATAAATAACTAATACTGCGTAATTTACATAATAAATAAATAATTATTTCAAATATTTTAGGGGCATTTTAGCACGGAGACGTGGCAAAACTTTTTTACGCAACTATTTCAATTCTCAAAACTGGGTACATTTTCTTGTTAGGAGTGAGTAATCTTTACTAATCTATAGTTTTAACATAAACACATATGTATGTAATGATGGTGGTAGAGGTCTCTGTGGTTCAACCATGAAAACACTAACTACACACCTATGTCTGCCTAATAATAGCACTGTGAATAGCGTGGTAAAGAAGACAGACATACCTATATTCTTATGCAAGGCGTTTCAATTTACTCCTTTGGGGTAGTAAAGCATCTTTGACCAACCTATTCTGATTTACCTATTTCTGCCTAATAACATCAGTGTTAAGCGCTGTTGTGTTCCGTTTTGAAGGGTGTGGTAAGGGAGACATACTTTTCCGAGGCGTTCCAGCTTAGTCCTCAGGGGTAGCGGCGCATCTGTGGCCGACCTCAGGTAGGTATATCTAATCCTATCTGGGGTTGATTACAGATGACCATGAGCGGCAGTAGCCACTTACCATCAGGTGGACTGCATGCTCCTCTGCTACTCCTATATTATAATAAAAAAAAAAAAAGCCTTAGGCAGGAATCTAATTTTATCTGGGACTGATTATAGTCCATGGGCGGCAGTTACCATTTACCATCAGGTGGCCTTCAAGCTTGTTTAATACGCAAATGTTATAAGGAAGGAACTATACAAAACAAAATTTGCGTAACATTAGCGAAATTGCGGCATTCAAATTACAATGTGTGAAACGTTTTGAGAATCAACGGCTTAAAGCCCAGCATTGCAAATCGACGTACATTGCCATACACTGTTTGCATACACAATTCCCCTCCGTTCTTAATCACCTCAAATGGTATGTTCTACTCCGAATATGCTAAATAAGGTATTCTAAGCAATAGAATTAAGTGTACTTCTTAGGGTGATGACTGATGACATACGAGCGAATGAGCTAATATATGAGCGATGAACCCGCGCTGACGAGCGTCGAAAGTCGCCGACTATCGGTCGCAAACGACAGCGACGATAGTTGGTTGTTGTCGCCGACACAGCTGGCGACAATCTGCTACCGTTGACTGTCATTCTTATTGCTATCTTCAGCAACCGACGACACAACACGATCGCCGCTTTACGATCATGTTTTGTCAGCGACAGCAGACGACTGCGGCAACTGTCGCATGTTGACGAAGCCGAGTGCCACTCGCATGCCTTTAGCGACTGCGCCGACTGTCGCTGCGGGTGATCAGCGACTGCAGCCTACTGTCGCTCCCTGTCGCTACTGCGCCGAGTGCCACTCGCAGGTCAATAGCGACTGCCGCCGACTGTCGCTGCCTGTAGTTAGCGACTGTACCGACTGATATTCGGATGTCGTCAACGACTGCGCGCACTATCACTCACATGTCGTTCCGCCGACTGTCGCCACGTGTGATTAGCGACTGCGCTGACTGTTACCACTGTCGACAGTAACTGTAGCCGACCGTAGGCAACAGTCGCTGGCTTTGTCTTTTACTCGTATTTTAAAGCCCTTAAGAAAGCACTTATTACAGAGATTATTTCATGGTTGATTTTGTATTTAATCCTAGATAAGACAGACGGAACCCTTATGGTAAGTGGCCGTCTGCTGTGGACATTTGAATACTAAAGGAGCCGCCGTCTCTGTATTGAAGTATATTTTGATGGAAAACCATTTTGCATCAGATTTTTTGATACTGTTGAATTTTTATATTATTTTCCTCAATGATCTGAAGAAAACAAACATATACAAAACTAATCGCTCTTTTGTCACTATATATTAACTAGCTAATTTAATTAAATAAGCAATAAATAAAAAATAATTATTATTAAGTAATTTAATTATAATTAAGTAACAAAGTTTATACAGTTGAATATACATGAATGTCCACTTCACCTCTTTAGGGACTTAATCAAAGGTAAATCTAATACCAGAAGGGATATATTAGAATTTAATTACATCATTTCCTAGACCGAGTTGCCTTGCTATAGTAAAAGATAATCCGATACAAACTCGCTTAACTAAACCTGTTTAATATAAACCATTCTACGAATGCGTACTCTTTATTCAAACGCTTCGATAAGTAAAATAGAAAGATACTTCATCGCTTTAAAATTGGATGAGAGCACAAAAGACTGATTTGTCACTTACTTTTTTTCAAATTCTTGAAAAATAAAAGACATTTTAGATAAATAACGAATACTACATAATTTACGTAATAAATAAACTAGCAAAAAGCGCAGCTTTATAAGGGCTCGCGTATCGTGAATGGTATATTCAGTTTAAGATCCTATATCAAGGATGATGTGGTCACTTATTAATTAACAATAAATTATTAAATCTACCTTTCGTCAGAAGACCTATGAAGAGCAAAGCTACCTTTGATCCAGAACCAGAACCACTTTAAATGCTTGTGGTGGATAACTTATATTAGATCCATTTTTTGGGATTGTAATTTTTTTGCGATTTATCCTTGCTATCTTTTTACTCTTGAATTTAAACTCCGCCATACTTATAAAATTATTGCGTCTGATTTGCAAAAAATATTTTTTAAGTATATATAGGTATAAGCTATTGTGGGTGTCTGAAACGCAGTACATTATAAGCTAATCTGGGGTCTGTTTACCAATCAACAAGATGGTGAATGACCTTTATTATTCTCTTCATGTCGATTTGGGTCATTTATCAGTGAATGTTGAATTCACCACGACTTCTTTAATTTACTAAAGCTCCGAGGGATACATTCCGTAAAGCTGCGAATGAGCTACTAATTAATTCTATTAAATAATTTTTTTATCAATTGTTAAATTAACTATTAAATTTATGAATTAAATTAATGAATTATGTGTGTGGCCTGCTCAATTAGTTTTGTATTTTCTTTTATGTTTCTACCTAACATAACCAATTCTATACAATACAGGAACGAATTTCCGTAAAACACAATGTGATAGTCGCTAAATTGTAAATTTGTCACTGGGCTTTTTGTCACAAACAAAGTAGTTTTTGACGATGGAAATGAAATTTGCGGATGGATTCTAAACGGGTAGTATTTAAACGAGTGACTGCAAATAAAAGTTTTGAATGACAAAAATAATGAATTTTGGTTATAGTATTACTAAGGGAGCAACTGGCTGCGAGTGACGAGAAATCAACAGAACAGCAACTTACAAACATTAATTTGAGCGACCTAATATTTTTCTAAGTGTAAACATTACGTCCTGCGTTTTATTCAATATTTAGCTAATGTTTTTTTTTTAATACTGAGCAGCATTTTATTTTAAATGAAGTGTTTCGAATACAAAAATCACTTTGAAAAATACTATTATAAGTAGAATATTGTGTGCTCATGTCATTGATCATGAATAAAGGTAAGGTCTGAATTCATACAGATTGGGCCCACCCGCTCGCTGGGCGCTGTCGCGCCCTGCTCGCTTCGTTTTATATTGTCTTATATGTTCCAACCTAATCTATCTTAATACTAAAGTTGCCTCTGTATATTTCCAGTCGCTCACTTAGTAATGTAGTCGTTCACTTAGGAATGTAGTCGCACAAGTTATTAAAACAGTATGTCATTATCAGTCGCTAAGTTTTTTTTTATTTGATCGTTTTATAATTTCCCACTGTAAACAAAAACTTAGATTAATCGGATATGTGGAGTTTTGAAACTGCACTGCGTCAAAACATTTATAATATCCAACGAATATTATAAAGGCGAAAGTTTGTGAGTATGGATGGATGTTTGTGCCTTATATTAATCGGATTTGAATGAAACTTTACAGTATTACAGTCTATAAGTACACCAGTATAACCTGGAGAATACAATTCATAAAGATATGGCTATACTATACTTAGTTGTCAGAGCTATATTGATGTACCTACCATACGATGATACGTAAATTGTATAGATATTAATGGATTAATAGTAATTAATTAGATACATTTTCGGTACGCATATTGTAAATAGATTAACTTTTTCTTTGACACTAAATAAATCGGACGGATAGTTTAAATTAAGGTGGTAGAACCCTATGTGGTTCGACTCCGGCGGCGGCACCGCCACACCTAGTTCTGCCTCATAACAGCAGCGCTGTGTTCTGGTTCGAAAAGTGTGGTAAGGGAAACATGGTTTTTCGAGGCGTTCCAGCTTAGTCCAGTTTAGTCCAGGGGTAACTGCGCATCTGTGGCCGACCTCAGGTAGGAATAGTAGAAGATCCGAAGCTAAATCGAACTGGACCGAGCTGATAATAGAATGAAACTCATTTTATAACGAAATTAGTACATTGGGTAATACATTAAAAATGGGTTTGCTAAAAAAATCCTGGACAGGATAATTTTAATTATTTTTTGAAAAATTAATTTTCATTTTGCAGACAACCCTATATCAACGTGTTCACAATAAAACAGCGCTTCTACTGATATAAAATTTTATCTATTATCATCATGAGTAAAAGTAGTTGCCAGCGAAATACCTGTTTATACCTGACAACCCAGTAGTTCGTCCACGTAAATAATAGGCAACCCAAAGCCTGCACATTCTGTATGTTTTTAACATTCACTCAGAATAGAATTTTCTTATTATCTTGATGTTGCAAAATTTAATTTTCAATTAAATTTTAATTTTTCAAAAAATAATTAAAATTATCCTGTCCAGGATTTTTTTAGCAAACCCATTTTTAATGTATTACCCAATTTACTAATTTCATTATAAAATGAGTTTCATTCTATTATCAGCTCGGTCCAGTTCGATTTAGCTTCGGATCTTAGACCAGAATATGTAATCCTATCTGGGTTTGATTGCAGATGTCCATGGACGGCTGTAGCCACTTACTACAGGTGGACTGCATGCTCGTCTGCTACTCATATATTATTAAAAAAAAACTTATCTGAGACGTTCCAGTTTAGTCCTCAGGGGAGCGGCGCTTCTGTGGCCGACCTCTGTTAATTACAGATGTCCATGGGCGGCAGTAGCCACTTACCATCATATGGACTGTATGCTCGTCGGCTACTCCTATATTATAAAACAAAGAAAAACTTGAAACAAAACGCTTTTAAAATACACCGGTGAAACCTCGGTGAAACGCTGCCACGTTAGCATTTTCATATTTTTGATTGACATAATTATGTCATAAATGTCTGCATTTATCATGACGTTTTTTTTTATTCTGCCATTATTTAAACAAAAATAATCCAAGTCATACAGCCATCAATGTTACACTAAATTTAAATTTGATAAAAAAGTGTTTTTTTTTTTGTGTACAAAACCTTATTTCAATCGTGTTGGTCCAATCTTGACATGACCTTAAGTAACTATGTTAAGTTTCAAATTTATAAGCCCTGTAGTTTTTTCAAAAAAGGGATGGAAAGCTTGCAAGATTTTCGAATTATAGAGGACTCGCTTCGCTCGCCCTAATAAGTGTTTAAAAAATATAAATATTTAAGTATTTTAAACAGTTTAGGGACATTTAAGCACGGAGACGTGGCAAAACTTTATTTACGCAACAATTTCAATCTTCAAAACTAGTAACACTTTCTTGTTAGGAGTGATCTATCTATGTATTTTACTCGTCTAAGTTCGAACGCATAGCTTGAGAGCCTATTCCAGCTTAGTGCCGTACGAACTTAGTGCCTATTCGAGCTAAGAGAACGTTTGTATGCAGTGTCTGCGACCGGAAGTCACTGGCGTGGAACTCGGTGGCAAATAATTTAACCTCCATACGCAGTTAAAGAGCCGAAATGACTGTCTAGCTTATTCATAGACGGTACAGCTTATAGCTATGTATTTTGCATGTGTTAATTTTGTTTTATTAAGATTGTTACCGTGTGTGGGTAGTTAGTGGGTAGTGGTGGTAGTGGTGGTGGTAGTGGTGGGTAGAATTGTGCGAGTAATGTTTCGTGGATATTTTAACGAACTCCTATATCGATACCTTAATTCGCAAATCAGCCAACTCCACTTTTTTGTCAAAACGTTTTTTTATTTATTTTGATAGTAAATGGCGTTGAAAAAAATGAAAACAAATAAAAAAAAACATTTTGACAAAAAGTGGAGTTGGCTGATTTGCGAATTAAGGTATCGATATGTGAATTTTTAAGTACTTTTAATTAATGACAGTAAAAGACCTTGCAGGCCGCTCGATGTCACTAATGTCACCTTTGGATTGGATGGACCTTTGGATTGTCACTAATTGTCACCCGTTTTAAATGTTACGATTAGTTGCTTATATCTCTAACAATTTAGATCAATCAAACGACACCTTACATGTTAAAATCCATTTAAGTTGTAGATCGAGCTCTACATATGGACAATGTACATACATACACACGCTATGAAAAGAAAACATTACCCTCCACGGTCGGATAAAAAAGGGTTGTAGTCAGAAAATTTATGATACTGGCAAATTTGTCATAAATGGTTATACCGTAGAAGTCGCTAAGAGCCTTCCGAGTTGCGAGCACCTTTTTGTAGACTCCTATATCATGCTCAGAGAATTCGTGTACTTATGAACAAAATTCATTACACAAGCTGTCATTACACGTAAGAACACATTATACATAAGAACACACGTACACAAAGCGTGTCGGCAGACAATGTCGCCGTGCAGTTCAGAGGCAAACAATTTGCGTCTCCATACGCCGTTAAAGTACCGAAATTACCGTCTGTTTCAACCTCTACGTAATTACTCTGTGATTGCATCGTGTTACTCCTGGAAGATTATTTTAGTTGCATACCTTACTAACAGTCTGTAGTTTTACATACTCTTGATTTGTATTGCATTGAGTTACGTGTTATAAAAGTTGTTGATTTTCATCTACTTAGGAAAAAGATGTACCCACTCAGAAATAGGACTTTCAGTCCCCCACGCTGACCAAATGAAGAACAGACTTTGGGAGCATTGTAAAAACACAACACTCTGTGTCTTATAAGATTTTTCCCAAGGTTCTTTTTGTAAAGCTAATGATAAGTAATAACTAAAGCATTAAAAATAAGATATAAACATAATTACTGGGAATTCGAACCTCCATAATAATAGGTCTTCATCTCCATCTTTAGTTTTGATCATTTAGCTGTATTAGAATATATTCTATGTATTATAATTGTACTAATTTGTGGATGGGAAACAAAGGTTCTGAGGTAGTAACCATACCAACCAAGATTTGTCGCCGTGATGAATAATGATTTGAAAAGAGAAAAATACCGGAGTCTACTGGTATTAGAACGATTGGAACAGTGCCAACGCCTGATGTAAAGGTGTACCTATACACTCCATAAAGAACCAAAAAAGATTTAAAAAAAAAACATCGATACACGCTAAACTGTATAAATAGGCACTTCACTAACTTTTAGTACACTTTAAAAATAAAGTTTGGAAAATCCAAAAGTGCACGCCTCATAATCTCATTTTTTTTTTACAATGAAATTGATTATTTGTAAAAGTGTATATTATATAAATAATGTAGAAATAGAAAAACACCTCAATAGTCAATGTAACTTTACAGTGTCTTGTAAAAAAGTACCATTTATAGATATCAGATGGAGTTATATTCACGAGGTTACAACTTAAGAATTTACATTTGACTTTTTTTTTTAAATTTTTTATTATTTATTTCTATTCAATAAACAAATAAAAAAAATGATTTTAAAGAAGTTTAGCAACTTTTTTTTTATTGTTGTTGTATTAGTTTTTTATAAATAATAATTTAATGACAGTGAATTAAACGCTCATATTGACTAAGAAATTATTTCGTGTGTTACTTTAGATAATTAAAAAAAAAATTATTCCGATACGATCATTTTTTCGACCAATTTTGATGCCACATAAACCCGTCCATACACGGACGTCCAGAAAAGATTATGTTTAATATTATTATTTACTATGTTAAACAAAAAAATTGTTATTAAAATATATTTTATGTGCCTGATAAATTATTTGACTTGATATTAGTGCACTCAAATTAACCTATAAGTGCAATATAAATAACAAAAAATCAATTTCAGTTTCGAGAAAACTGCTTTTTGAAATGTCGAGAGTAGAGCACAACCTCAACGCTTCGCTTATGAGGCGTGCAATATATTTTACTAAAATCCGATTTATGATATGAATTTTAGGTGAAACAGAATATTATATCTCGCCATTGGAAAATGTTTTGCATTCTTGAAAATATCCTTTCCAAGGGTCATAGTATTAAAAATTCACAAAATTCATGAACATAAAACGAAACGCCGGCTACATTCATGTTTTTACAACCCATCTTATTTCAAAGTGTTATAAAATATTTACGGCCGTATTTACGCGCCCACTGAGGGATCATGGTTAAGGACGGCTGCACACGATACGTTAATGGAACTGACAAAGTTGCTACGAGCCGTATTATTCGGCCTACGTGGGCGGAGGCCCTACGTCGGATTAAGGAAGGCGTGGTAAAGGCTAACGTTCAAGTTTGTGAAAAGTGACAGTTAATTACATTTGTGCAGTGGTTTTCATAATACAAGGTTAATTTGATTGGCCGCATTGAAAGTTGTGAACATTAAAATTAATCAAATTTTAGTTTACTCAACATAACATTTCATATTATAAGACGATATCATATTTGTCAACTGCGAAAGTATCTAAAAACAAATTAGAAAACACTTAAGGACTCAGGACTACTAAATACTCAAAGAATTTAGCTTATACGATCCTAGCAACCTTTACGCAATAAAAATATAAATATTTTACTCCGTAACAATGTAATGCCATCAAAAACATAACATAAAAAAGCAAGTCTCATAACTTAGTTTTTCTATCGTAAAAAGTTGTGAGATCCATGTATTAGCAAGTCAGTTAATTTATTCAGTCCCTACTAAGGGACCTTCTGTCTAAAATTAATTCGTATTTAGCTAACCTAACAATACCTTATGAAACCATATCAATATTAAAGAAGTAGTCATGGCAGTGGTCGAATCACGAACAGTACCACCGCCTTACAATAAAACGGTCGACCCATGTAAAACAATTATTTAATTGCACATAAATCCCCTGAAAATGCAATACCGAAATAAATCAACTCGACTCTCCGCTCTTACAGTTAACAAGTTTGTTATCTAAAAAAGTTGAATGGTCGCGAAATCTCGGGAAAAATCCTTCAATTAAAACTCTTAAGGAAACCAGTTGTACGGCGTGTAAAGTTTTTACTGGGATAAGAGTAACGAGATAACTGGGGGCAAGTTTGCGTTTACTTGGGTTTGGTTCGAGTATGTCCACGTTTTACTATGAAGAAAGTTAAAGTGTATGTTTGTGTTTATCTATACTAATATTATAAAAAGAGTTATGGGAGCTGGGCGTCGAGGAAATAATTGCAGTCTATTTCGCGAACAAATTAAATTTTTATTTAAATTTAACACAAATTTTACACAAGTTTTAACAAAAATGAAATTAAAAAAATAAATTGATGGGATAGGTCGAGTCACTTTCCGCGATGGAGGTGAACTGATTCCATGGTGGACGGCCACCTGTACGTGGGACGGCCACCCGCGCGTGGGACGGCCACCTGCGCGCCTCGTCAGCGTTGGCCGTTCCGCGAAGGCCCGATGCAGCGCAAGCACGATGCAGCGTGAGAACGGTGTAGGGCTGGCGCGATGCAGCCTTAACGTGTAGGGCTGTCGCTTACACGTAACTTCTCCCGCCCCAGCTGAGCAACTATTTGCCTACGTTTAGTGCAAATATTGCGGCCTTCTTGTCCTCTCGTGTAGCTGTCGACGAGTGATGCTCACTTGAGGTTGCACACGGTTGAAGAGATATTTCAACATTCGATTTTGATATGTCTTCTGATTTTCTATTTCGCCGGTATCGCCTTATGTACGCAATAGCGAGAGCAATTGTACCCAGTAGGATTAACAGGTACAGAGGAAGAGTAGTATGGTAAGTACTCATCGAAGTGGCGTCGGTTACTTTTGGTGAAGTTTCCATTGATATTTGGTCTTCAATGACATGTAGTTTATTAAGATCTATTGCAGTTATGTTGAAATGAGCTTTTCGATTCCTTGAAGATGACAAGGCTAATAATTCAGAATTTGTGAATGTAAGTATTTCGAAATGCTGTCCACGGAGTTTATCGTTGACGTTGGTGATAGTGAATTCTGTTGTTCTGATGCTGCAGGTTCTCGGTATAGTAGCAAGGAAACTACCCTCGATGATTTGATGGCGTTCCTGTCCACATAGCGTTTGTACTTTCGTGGGGGTTTGAAAAGATAGTATATAGTGTTGATCGTCAAGCTCCAGTAGAGCCTCCTGAGACAGAAAAATAGGCGTGGGGTGACACGTTTCATCTATTTTCTGTAAATGAATTAGTGTGCTGATGCAGTCCTGAGATGTTCTGGTTTGATAGCTCATTTGTTGCTTGCATATGAATATGGTGTCGACCTTCGGGCATTCTGCCTCCATGTATGCATATTCCTTGGAGTTGGTTGCAACAAAAGGAGATGGGGGAATTATAACTTCATGGTGCTTATTAGGAACTGGACACAAACGGTAAAGGTCATAAGTTGATGGAGATACAATGGGAAATTTAAGAACAATAATGAGTTTATTGTCTACGAAATAACATCCTAACCTAATTAAATCATAGTAGAGTCGAGCATCAACTAAATTAATAATCTGATCTTGGTTATATATATCTTTCAATCTGCTTAACATATCAATTACATTACTAGTACTTAAAACAGAATGATGTACGGTACTTGTACGGCTAAACGCTAAAATATTTTCTATTCTATCTATCTCTAATCGCAAATCTTGAATATTTTCAGCTATAAGTGTTAATATTTGCGACAATTGGACATAACGGGTAAGCTGTATAGTATTATTACTTGTAGTATTAATATAGCGTGTCAAAGCTTTTTCTAACTTAACTTGATTGCTACTTAAATTACTTAATATTTCTGTTTGATGGAAAGACATCTGCTTATATAAACTTATGTGATTATTTAAACTATTAGCTAAATCTACATCATTCTTCTGTAAGATATGAAACATTTGCTCATACTGTAAAGCATCATTATAATCGAGGTTTCCCGTAATACTTTTAATTATGGATCCCAATGGATTGATTAAACCACGCTTGGTTCTTTTTGTTGGCAGAAAAGTATCTAATTGAGAATTTATTTCCTTAATTTTGTCAGACAAGTGTATGATTTGATATTTAAAAAGAGCGAAGCCTCTAGTAGTTAAGTTATTTGTGACATCAGTTAACTGAGTTTTAGTCAAATCTAATTGCTTCTGAATTTCATCAAAATTAATATCATGTAAAAAGGTGTGATAATGTGAGGTTATTTTTGCAGGTCCGAGTTTGAAAGGAAGAATGCCAGGACCATCATTTAAACTGTCAAGTCGAATGTCTTGTGCTTGGGCCAGGTGTATCAGGATCACCAGACATCTGTAACAATCCAGACGTTTTGCGTTTACGTTTCAGTCTATTTTTAGCTACGGGTGTGCGCTTCTTTGAAGTGTATATATGTACAGGTAAGTTTGAAATAACTCTATCATGTATGTAACGCGGTGCAATTTTTTGTCTTGTAGCTACCGGGTTCCTAATGTAAACTTCTTGTCCTTCTTCATAATCTATCTGTGGTTCTCTACGTGCATTCTGTTGAGACATAAGTGTGTTACGTTCAGTCTGTGAAATGTCGTGAATAATTTTATATACTAAATCCATTTTATGACGATGGTCTTGAATGTATTGTTGCATTAGTCGTTCATTTAAGTTTAAGTCAGTAGGGTCACGCGGATCGAAATGTCCAGATATTAAGTCAAAGGGTCTGCATTTTGTTAAACTATGTACGGAACTATTGTAGGCAATTATAGCATAATTCATTAAAGTAGAAGTGGATTCATTTTTATACTGTAGTTTTAATAACCTTAAGTGTTCGAGTATGGTGCTATGAAGACGTTCAATCATTCCGTTTTCATTAGGAGAATAAGGTGCAGTAGTGTGATGGTGTACATTATGTAACAGAAGAAATTCTCTAAATACCTGATTAGTAAATTCTGTTCCTTGGTCAGTAGTTAAATTAATTGGAAATCCATGATGAGTGCACAAGGTAAGAAAAGCTTTTACTATATTTGGGGCTGTACAATCAGATATTTTGTATATTTGAGCGTATTTAGAAAATGCGTCTATTACAGTTAAGTACTTTTCTTGATTAATTGTTAATACATCTGCATGTACCATTTCAAAAGGTTTACTAGGAGGTGGCACAATTTTAAATTCTGGACGAATTGGATGACGGTCGTATTTAGCTCTACTACATGTAGTACATGAATTTATAAATTTACTTATAGATTCTTTTAACTTAGGCCAAAAGTATCTATGATAAAGGGATAAATAAGTTTCTGTGATACCACGATGGTTCGTTTTACCTTCGTGATACTTGCGTATAATATCTTGTTGCTCAAAATAGCTGCTGACATTTTCTAATTCATGCTTAACTAGGACTAATCTTATTGATGAATTTTTAAAGAATTCTTGCAAAATTGGTACAACTGTAAGCATTTTTTCAGGCGGATTTACAAGAAGAGCAGTTAGAATCTTTGGGTCGATGAAATTTTTTACTGTATTTATTAAATCTTGTTGAAAATTATTAGCTGAAATATCTGTAACTACTTTTTCATACGTGTTGAAAGGTGTTGTGACTTTTGGTTTACGGTTAGATGGATGCTCACAAATATTAAGAATTAACTGTTTATGATATTTATTCAAAGGGTCATTGACAATAGGTATTTCAAGTACAGGATCTTCATTACTGGTATGCATGGTTTCACTACGTGATCTGACAGTTTCAACGTCATTCGCAGGTATTAATTCGTCAGTAATAGAAAAACGAGAGTTTGCTGTTACTGTGGAACATGGACTACTTAAGGGTTCTATGTTTGGTGCTGTGTCAGTCGACGATTGGCTTATAAAGGGTCTATCATCTGGAGCGGTAACAGTTGATGATGAACAAGTTGAGATATTAACAGCTATTGAGTTTAAATCTTCATTATGAATTTCAACTCTAGAAAGAGCGTCTGCATTAATATTAAGTCTCCCTTTTTTGTAAATTACTGTAAAGTCATATTCGGCTAATTTTAATTTCCATCTTGTCAACCTACAATTCGATTCTTTTAAGTTCATGAGCCATTGCAAGGGCTTATGGTCTGTAAAGATTTTAAACTTTCGGCCACACAGATATGCTCTAAAATATTTAGTCGCCCACACAATTGCTAGCAATTCTTTTTCAATTGTAGAATAATTTAATTCACTGTCATTAAGAGTCCTGGATGCGTACGCTACTGGTCGGTCACTACCTATAGGTCCTTGTGATAAAATAGCTCCAAGTGCAAAGTTTGATGCGTCTGTGGTCAAATTAAACTCCTTAGTGAAATCAGGGTATTGTAATATCGGATCGTTTGTCAGTAGTGTTTTACAGTGATTAAAACATTCAATGTATTCTTCAGACAAGGTTATTTTTGCACCTTTTTTTAAACAGCTAGTTAGTGGTTTGGTCAGTCTTGCAAAGTTAGGTATGAAACGTCTGTAATAACCTAGCAAGCCTAAAAATCCTTTAATTTGTATTGTAGTTTTGGGAATTGGATACTTTGAAATAGCACTAATTTTGTCAGGGTTTGGCTTTACTCCGTCAGATGTTATAATATGTCCCAAATACGGTGTTTCATGTTTCAGAAACTCGGATTTGTCCATTTGAATCTTAAAATTGGATTGACGAAGTCGGTCAAAAACTTTACGTAAATTAACTATATGTTCTTGTAGTGAGGTGGAAAATACAAGTATATCGTCTAAGTAAACTACGCAAATTTCATTCTGTAAGCCTTGTAAAACGTTGTCTATGACTCTCTGAAAGGTTGATGGGGCATTTTTAAGACCCATGGGCATTCTTAAAAATTCAAAGTGTCCGGGAGCAAAGTCAACACTAAATGCAGTTTTATGTATGTCATCAGGGTGAGTCTCCACTTGATAAAAACCACTAGCTAGGTCCAAAGTCGAAAAGTATTGGCATTTACCTAATTTGTCAAGTATGTCGTTAATATTAGGGATGGGGTATTTGTCATCAATAGTCTTTTCATTCAGTCGTCTAAAATCAACCACAAGTCTCCACTTAGTCTTACCCGAAGCATCTGCCTTTTTGGGTACAATCCAGATGGGTGCACTCCACGCAGAACTAGATGGTCTGATAATTCCCTGATCAATCATACTTTTTATTTGAGCCCGTACTTCATTTCTATGCACATGAGGGTATTTATATGTCTTACAATGAACAGGAAATTCATCGGTAGTTTTTATACGATGTTTGATATTATTGGTGAATGTAAGTGGCTCGTTTTCTACATAAAAAACATCGGCATATTTTTTGCATAAGGCAAATAAATTTGCACTTTCTTCCTTATTTAAATGATCAGTTCGTAATCTGGATAAAATTTTTTGAGTGCGATCTAAATTTTTATTTTTATTACAAAAATCATAGGCCGAAACTGATTGTTCACTGAATAAACTTGCAGAAATTGGTTGGATCAATGTGAAAATCACATCATTTTTAGAAGGGTTAGAAACTTCTACATAGGCTTGGCTATTTTCAGAAATAGTCAAACAATCACCAATACTACATTCACAAATGGTTTGTCTATCTATAATAATTTCACCGTTAGCTATAGTAGTTGGCACTTTAATAATTTTGCTAGATTGTGCTGGTATTATCACCTCTATTAAATTTACACTGCCAGATTCAAACATATGGATTTTATTTTTTGCAAACTGTGTGTTAAGTATGCGAGAGCCTAAATCAATTTTTGCTTGCCACTGCTCTAATAAATCACAACCTATTAAACCGTCGAAATAATTGTGAAACCTATAAATGTAAAGCTTTACGGGGTTATTGTCATTAATTTCAGAAAAACATGGTATTTCTATGGAATAGTCATTTCTAGTAGAAGCATGAATATTTGTCACAATAAAAGGGTCGTAATATAATGGTAAATCCGAATAGTATCTTTCTATAGCTTCTGGATTGATAAAGGATTGATTTGCTCCTGTATCTATTAATAATTTCAGAGGTGGGTTATGAATTTGAATGTATGGAAGCTGTCTTTTATTTTGTAAATTTAATTCTATCTTGGGACACTTGAAATTTGAGCTGACAAAAAATTTTCGTCCGTTTGTTCGTCAGTCTGTTCAATAAATTGTTGGTCATTTATGTAACCGTTTCCCACTAAGTGTTCAACTACGTTAGATGGGGTGTCATAGCTCATGTCATAGTTATCGACGAAGTTATGGTCAATGTCATCACAGTTATCATACTCATTAGTATTAATTTCTTGGTAATAATTTGGAGAACGGTACTGACCTTGTCGGCTCCAGTCAGGTTTCATTGAAGTCGGTGGCAATGTACGGGCTTTGGGGTGGCTAATGCCACTCATAGGCTGTCCGTGCATTTGATTACTGACCTGGCGTTGGTGCTGTGTGGGGTGAGTTTCCCTAAGTGGTATCCTAAAACCAGTGCTCATATTCGATCGTGGTAGAGCCCTAAACATTTGCTGGGTTTTTGATGGACCTTGATAAGGCTTATTTAAGTGTGGCAACATCTGAGAATTATTCATGCGTGACTGCTGGCTAATTTGCTTATTAAAGAAAGGATTAAAATTGTTAGTTCTGAATGATGGTGTCTGTTGTGTAAGTTTTCGTGAATAAGAATTTCTATTTTGCATGTAAATAATATTTAATTCCTCCTGAGCAAACTCCAAGGCCTTTTCAAGCGTTGGAGGCCTCATACAACGTATGCGTGAGCCTAATGGTTCACGTAAGCCTTTAAGGAAAGTCTGTAAAGCTAATTTTTTATATAAGGTCCGTTTAGCTTCAACGGTAGTGGAAATATCATCATGTAACTCAACATATGTCATTATTGTACCGAGTAAATTCTGAATTCGTTCATAAAAAATGTGGGGTGTGTCATTACCTTGAGATAACATAGATAAATCGCTATACAATGAAGATTCATCACGATGATCTGAAAAGGTATTAATAAGAGCTGCGCGGATTCCATTCCAATCCGATGGGATGCCATTCGTAGCTAAGGTTCTAGCCGCGGGTCCCTTAATTTTATTTAAAATTCCATTTATCACTGCATAATTATTTAACTCATTTCCAGATGCCGGATCGACATATGCTAATACAATTTGATCACATATGTTTAAAAATCTAATTAAAACATTTGAATTTCCATCAAACTCAGGGACTAATCTTAAAGCATTAAAAATTTTATCGGTTTTGTCTGACAAAGAAGCAGAAATTGCCGTTCCACTTACACTTGGCATTGAATTTTCTGTCATATTTAATGATTCTTCTATGACAAATAAATCTAAATTACGATTACGGTCTCGTATAGATCTACGAATTTCCTGACGAGAACTGGGTGAACTACCCTTATTTGCTCGTAATAAAAAAAATCTTGAAAGATTTTATGTCACTGTTCACTCAAATTTTCAATAAAATTATATTTATAGGGATAGGAAGGACATATATTGTATAGGAGCTGCAACCAATAGGTACATACTTAATATCTACTTATTACCCACAGAAGTAGCTTCATCTCGTATTTGCACATCGATTTTTGGATGTAGCGAGCTGAGCAGGGTTCCCCGACGTCCGGATCTCGTTCAATGGTTCGGTTTCCCGTTTAATAGCGATAGTCCGAAACACGCGCAAACCGGGAACTTTCGATTGCGCCAGTTATGGGTTCTGCGCCACTTATGGGTTCCTCGTTTAATTGCGATAGTCCGAAACACGCACAAACCGGGAACTTTCGACTGCGCCAGTTATGGGTTCTGCGCCACTTATGGGTTCCTCGTTTAATTGCGATAGTCCGAAACACGCACAAACCGGGAACTTTCGACTGCGCCAGTTATGGGAGCTGGGCGTCGAGGAAATAATTGCAGTCTATTTCGCGAACAAATTAAATTTTTATTTAAATTTAACACACATTTTACACAAGTTTTAACAAAAATGAAATTAAAAAAATAAATTGATGGGATAGGTCGAGTCACTTTCCGCGATGGAGGTGAACTGATTCCATGGTGGACGGCCACCTGTACGTGGGACGGCCACCCGCGCGTGGGACGGCCACCTGCGCGCCTCGTCAGCGTTGGCCGTTCCGCGAAGGCCCGATGCAGCGCAAGCACGATGCAGCGTGAGAACGGTGTAGGGCTGGCGCGATGCAGCCTTAACGTGTAGGGCTGTCGCTTACACGTAACTAGAGGAAAGCTTTGTTTGTTTGTTTGATTGTAATGCATAGGCTCAAAAATTACTGGACCGATTTTAAAAATTCTTTCACCATTCGAAAGCTAAATTATCCACGAGTAACATGGCTATATATATGAAATATATTTGAAAAATAGATTTTGAGGCGGTACAAAGTTTGCCGGGTCAGGTAGTTAAATCTAAACTAATGATTTTCAATAATAGTAGTAATGGTAGCAGTATCAGTATAGAGAGTATAGTGAGATATAAACCGTTATCGTTTTTACTGGGATAAGAGTAACGAGATAACTGGGGGCGAGTTTGCGCTTAGTTGGGTTTGGTTCGAGTATGTCCACGTTTACGTATATTACGATGGGAAATGAAGTGTCTGAGAGGTAGTAGGTAATAGTAATGGTTTTATTTTAATATTTTTTGATGTGAAACATCTATAGCCGCACGTAAAAGCGATTTCTGGCGTGGCGACGCATGCCGTGGTATGTATATACATGGTATATATATACAGTCTATATGCAGTAGTGTGTACGGTGTGCCGACGCGTCGCCATGCGCAATCGTAATATTTTATTTTATCATTATGATATATTTAGTTCCTATCACAATATGTTCTTTTCTGCATATTACTTTTACAAAATAATGTCGATGTTTCACATCTGCCAGGCGTCCCGTGACGGCTCACATTTTTTTGTTTAATTGTCTTCTACGGTGAAGTATTACTGATTTTAAACAGACTTTCGCGCAGTTAAAGTACAAAGATTACGTTTTGCAAAAAATAATTAGGGATCCTTCACAAATACAAATAAAGTTTGAATAGGAATAGAATAAAGTTTGAATAGGTAATTTATTAAAGAAACTTACATAGTATATTAAGGGGAAAATCAAAAGTTGAAAATCAAAAGACGTACTAGTCGACCCTACAATTTTTGAAAGTTCCCCTTGATTTCTCTGGTCTGCCATCATCAGACCCTAATTTCCTTATAATGGGACCACCTTTAAAATATCTTTTTCCAACAAAAAAAGAAATCATCGGGTCATAAACGACGAAGTTATCTACGAATAAACATAAAAAAACATATAGCTATACAGTTGAATTGAGAAACCTCCTTTTTTGAAGTCGGTTAAAATACAAAAACAGGTGAAGCCGCGTGCAAAACTTGTCCATTACAAAAGGAACGACTAGTAGACATTGTGGAATTTACTTCGACTCGAGTTGTTTTATAGCTCCGAACATTGTATGCTATTCGAGTACAGTTAGAAGTTTACTTCGCATCTCGCGAATGGGTATAAAACGTATGAGTTTTGCGAGCGTAAAGTTGAGTCAATAAGGTTGTTAACAAGTCTAAATACGGCGTTATTATAATGTGTATGTACTATGAATTGATGTGGTTTTCTGCAGTCGGGTTTTTAATTTTCTTTATAACATAATATACCGTTTTAGAAGGAAGTCATAATTATTTAAATAGAGCGATGTTTAGGTATGTGAAACATTTTATGTATTTAAGCACATTTGTTTTTATTTTATAATATAGGAGTAGCAGACGAGCATGCAGTCCACCTGATGGTAAGTGGCTACTGCCGCCCATGGACATCTGTAATCAACTCCAGATAGAATTGGATATTCCTGCCTGAGGTCGGCCACAGATGCGCCGCTACCCCTGAGGACTAAGCTGGAACGCCTCTGAAAAGTATGTCTCCGTTACCACACCCGTCAAAACAAAACACAGCAGCGCCTAACATTGCTGTTATTAGGCAGAAATAGGTGTGGTGGTGGTTCCGCCGGAGTCGAACCACAAAGAGTTCTACCACCTTCAAATTTCGGTGTAGTGTAAAGCCTAATAAAGAACTTAGAATCCTTTGTGGTTCGACTCCGGTGACACCACCGCCACACATATTTCTGCCTTTTAACAGCAGTGCTTAGTCCTACTGTGTTCTGGTTTGAAGGGTGTGGTAAGGGAGACATATTTCTCCAAGCCATTCCAGCTTAGTCCTCAGAAGCAGTGGCGCATCTGTGGCAGACTTCAAGTAGGAAACTTATCTTATCTGGAGTTGTTTACAGATTTTTATGAGGGGTAGTAGCTACTTACCATCAGGTGGACTGCATGCTCGTCTGCTACTCCTTTATTATAAAAAAATCTGTGTGTAAGTCGTCTTCTTTGGCAATAACTACAGCCCATTTTTGACACATTTTAACATACCTATAATTGTTAGAGTGGCATGGCTATATTTTTAAGTCGGATTTTGTGTTTTTGTAAGTATCCTATAGAATTACTTTACCTAGTAGCCTAAAGTAGTTAATTAGCCAGTCAACCGCATCTAAAGGAGCAGAGAGAATAGCCGCGTCATTAAATTTGCAACGGGTAATTAGTATTCCCGCCTTTACCCGGCCAGATATTTGTCGAGCAACGATTACCCGGTAATAACTCTTCAGTGCTGTTCAATGTAATAATAGTTTTCATTTACATTTACTGAGGACATAATAAGCGCAAACATTTTTGTGAAAACCAACGGCATTCTGGTACAAAAAATAATAAACATTGAAGTACTGTTTTCGTTTAAACGGTTTCGTTTTATTTAATAGAAGTTAAGATAAATGTATATAATTGTCATAAAATAAATAATATCGACGTATCAACCTGTCCCTTTTTTATTTTAATTCAATTCAGTGTGATACATGAAAGTGTAATAAATCTTCTTTTCTGTCTGATGAATTAAAACAATCATTTGTTTTTATCATCATCATCATCATCTCTTTATTAAACAACAAGTGGTCACTCTTTTCAGATAAGAATGTAGATTTTAGGTACACTTTGAAAAAAATATAGAGAATTTTTGTATGAACAGCAGCAGCAGTGTCGTGTATGAACGTCTTCTTTCGCTATCAAATCAAGACTTCGCAAGTCTGTTTAGGATTCGAACCTGCACCAAAACAGAGTTCGAAATTTACGGTACACACTGAAACAAAACTATTAAAAGGCATATTCTTTCAGTTCATTTCGCTCTCGACTATCGCAGCCCGGTTTACGGTCGGTAAACGTAAGATCGCGATCGTAAACTCGGCGGAGACAAACGTGGGTCGCAATCAAATTTGTATTCAAGCAACCCCGGATAGGTTGGAAGGGTCAGTCAATTACAGGAACTCGAATGGGGGTCCGGAGGTATCTTATATCCTTGTTTTTATTTTCTTTAAGCGATTTTACTTTGAATGGGTTATGTTGAGTCAGAGTTGGGATATGTAGTATTGTACAGAGTGATCTGTAGATATTTTGTTTGACTATCTAAATATATATAACTCAAGGATGACTGACTGACATAGTGATCTATCAACGCAGAGCCTAAACCACTGGACGGATCGGGCTGAAATTTGGCATGCAGGTAGATGTTATGATGTAGGCATTAACTAAGAAAGGGATAAAATAGGGGATGAAAGTTTGTATAAATCTTCTTAGTTAATAATACACTTCGTAACGCGAGCGAAGCCGCGGGCAAAAGCTCGGTAAGATATAAATTGAATTTGTTTTTTTTTTCTGTTTCAGATAACGGGCATCTAACTGGTCTCGAAGTTCTGTTAAGGTAAGATGATTACTACGTTAAAATAATTAGTCTTTATCTTTATAACAATTTAGATTTTTACATAACGTTAGAAAATTTGAGTAATAGAGATATAACCTACTTTTTATCCAAAAAAGTTCTAGGTTCCAGCTTAATATGACGTATGATCTCCAAATAATTTATCACTTCCTAAATACCTGCCCAAATAAGACGGTGAAACATTTATTTGTCCATCTCGCAAAAAACTCAATATAAGAACTGACTTCGAAATTTCACCATCATCCTACAAAATTTAAAAACGAATATACACTGCTACTAGACATATTGTTTTAGCTAAAACTAATTCAGTACTCATTATACTTGCAAGCGATGCGAATTTTTTTTTACCAAAAATAGCCAGAGTAAAAAGTTACAAATATGAACTTAACTACTAAAACTCATTTTTCAAAGCATAGACAATAATATCCGCGGTTAACATACGGTGCTATTTGAAGCTTCTCAAACATGCAAAAGCTCTTAAAACCGGAGTATTATTTCAGCTAAATGTAGCATGTTTAGTTTGAACACATCATTTGAACTTTGTTTGTTTGTACTAAGATTTAAAATAAACCATCATCCCCTATATATTTACCATGCTTTTATTAAGCAATGATTTGCGATTGGTTTAAAGCTGTGTTGTAATGGGTTTACGACTAGTACTATCACACATTTGTTATGAGTTTGTCTCACAATCTAGGCCACGTGTGGTATCTCCGCATATTTTGTTTTAAATTAAACAAACAACCCGCCCTTGCGGGAATTAATATGATAAATAAAATACAATTTACGTCAACCGAACCATTCCCTTTTTGTATTTTCTGAAGAAATCTAATAAAAACGAATGAGAAAGCTAGTGTAAACCATTGACACTTGAAACCTATAAGAATTTCACGTGTCATTTCTTCGTCTTCACAACAATGGTGGTATCGGAAACCATCAAATTTCATATCCGCATAAAACGTTGAACGTCAAACAATGCGTTTGTTCCCACACGATGTTAAACAATTTGGTATCAATTTATGCCACTTACTGGCGCCAAATCGAGCGGCAAAGGGTGCACGTGCGAACACCGACCTCCTTGCACCCTTTGAGAAATAAACTGGGCTAACGTAATAGGGAGTTGCATGAAGTAAATTGTAGCAGTGAAAATTTAACATATATTGTATTGTTTAGTTCGTAATACTTTTTGGTATAGCAAGCCTATCTATGTATAGAAAATTATTAACTATAAGTTTTTCATCTTCCCATAAAAGTACGTTAAAATTGGTACGGATTGATCCCAAGCACAAACGTCTGATTTTTACAGGCTCTTATTCAATTTATTAAAATTATGTGCGTATAAGAGATGAATGATATGCTGTAGCGGCGAATATATGGGTGTTTGACGTCGACCCTTTCGCATTTAGCCAGCGTGGTGGATCATGACCTATACCCAAATGATGATAAAAGTCACCAGTGAGCAACAGCGGCACAGTAATGGTATAACAAAAACGGTTCCACCGACGTATCCAAATTCAGGAAAAATTTAACCTCAACAATTCATACCCTTATTTAGAACCTACAGAATTTACCAAAGGGGCACACGTGTAGACTTGCCGAAACAGCGTCTACGAAGGCTTCATTATGCTACGGAGCACGGAACTCTGAAATACGAGGGGAGATCCTATCTCCCTCATTTTTGATACTTTAAGCTCCTTAGGGGAAGAAAATTCAGTGCACATTTGTATCGTTCTGATTAAGTCGAAACAAAGTGAGAGTCATTTATTTAAATAGTGAAATGATAATTAATTTTGTTTGTGTTTTTAATTAAACACCGATTGCATTGGTGAAACTTTGTTATTATTTTTCTATTTGGGTAGGTTTAAAATCTAGTTATTGATAAATTTTGAGGCATGTATAATAATAAAGGATTTATATTTCTCATGTCCTTTTGAATATGGAATTTTAAGATAATCCATCCAAAATAAATAAACGATACTTTTTGAGAAAATAATGCGCTTAGGGGTGGAACATAAAGAGTGGTTGCAATAATGTAATTTAAAATACCGCCCTTTATATCAAAACCTGATTTAAGTTATGTGCAACATGAAAATTCACTCCCTTACTTCCCTTATTTATAACATAATAAATAAAATAAATTTATCGTAGCCAGATAACCAGAGTTTAAATAATATCTTGCGGCCTCTGCGAGACTTGATAAAGGCCCTAAACTGGGCACGTAAAGACCCTTTGCCTTAACTAATTAGTAGCAAGTTACTGAACCTCGGTAGAGCCTCCCATTCCTTACAATTACATCCTTAATTCTAGGGTGTCTGCCTCTGCATACTTTCGCGCAAATTTTACGCAAGTTTTTGTTTTATTTTTATTTCTTCATTAAAATCATAAATCCAATATAGAGCACGAAATACAGGTAAGAGGACATTACCGCCGATGGAAATCTGTAATCAACCTCAGATAGGATTGGAATCCCACAAGAGGTGGGCCACAGTCGCGTTGTTACTTCTGAGGAGTAACTCCTGATATTGATGGTTCCAAGAATCGAATTTTGACAATTTCTAGTACACAGGAATAAAGGACACAAGTTTTTATCCTCCCTCCTTCTCACCATTATCAAAACATTTTTAGAAGAACACAGAAAAGAAGAAAACACAAGCGCTTAACACTGACAAATACTACCTACTTAAAAATATTAATTTATTATAATTATCAATGCCGTAATAAATTTAGTTTAAGCATAGTCAAACAGTATTTCTTCGACATGACTAAAGTACTAAAATATGCAAGTTAATACCCACCTCTCCCTGTAGTTAATTACCGGGAAAGCCCGAAGCGTACCGTTCCTAACATTTAGACCCTTAGGCTTAACCTTCATAACTTTATGTTCTAGATTCTAGTGAAATTAATGTTTAAGGTACCGCGGAAACAAATTGAATTTCTAAAATTATTATTTAAATCCGATTATGGGATCTTTTGATGTAATACATAATAAGTATATTGTGATTATTTCTACTACCCCGTCATCAATTAAATGTTGTTGTTCAATATTCAATATTGTACAGCTGGACAGTCAGGTCAAGTCAGCGCGCTGCCTTTGTCGGAATTGGTTCTATTACGGTTTAAAACACATAGCTTAGCAAAAGCACGGACGTTCTTGCTACGAACGTGCAAGATGTGAATTGAACCTTCTTCTGAGGTATTTCTGGAGCGCTACGACATGGGGCTCTTCAAAAAAGGTATAAAAAGAGCTCTCCTCCAAAGCCAGCGATGCATTGGTGACTCCTCTGGTGTTGCAAATATCCATAGGCGACGGTGAATGCTTTCCATCACGTAGCCCGTCTGCCTCATCATTTAGGTATAATTATAAAAAAGTATATAGCTAGGCAAAGTATATAACATTCCTACATGTCCTTGTAGGAATGTTATATTAAGTAGACAGGTGGTATAGCAATAAGCTAAACAACTAAGTAGTGATAGGCCCACGATACCCTAAAATGACGGTGGAACCAAAAAAGTGATTTACTTTTCATCAGCTTAAAAAAATCAATAAAAGTTTAGCTGAAACGAAATAAGTTGAAGGTGGTAGAACCCTTTGATTGTTTGACTCCGGCGGCACCACCGCCTGACCTATTTCTTCCTAATAACAGCAGTGTTAGGCGCTGCTGTGTTCCGCTTTGAAGGGTGTGGTAAGGGAGACATACTTTTTCGAGGCGTTCCAGCTTAGTCCTCGGGGTAGCGGCGCATTTGTGGCCGACCTCAGGTAGGAATATCTAATCTCTATCTGGGGTTGATCACCGATGTCCATGGGCGGCTGGAGCCACTTACCATCAGGTGGAATGCATGCTAGTCTGCTACTCCTATATTAAAAAAAAAGTTACCGACGCGTTTTCCTCGAAATGCCGATACATTCAACTTCTTATTGCATACAAAAATACCCGCAAATCTGTCGGTACGCTCCCCAATTAACGGCCTTTCATACTATACGCGATGGCATCCGCGCCAATTACGAATACCTATGAAAGACACGCTATGTGAACTCGAACAAGTTAATTGGTTATGGAAGAAGTTTACAGACTAATTATACATGTATGGGAGTTAATTTACACACTTACACACAATGTGAAAACCTACAACATACCTGTGACGTCAGACAGTAGAATTCTAAATTAAATAGCTAACACCGCCATAACTCTTTCTGGCATAAAACAGAAGTGGTAAAACGCTGCTTTGTTCTGGTTTGAAGGACAAATTAGATATTCACGGACCCATTTCCTACTATCGAGTGGATTGCATTATCGTTTGCTACTTTCATAAAATAGTAAAAATCTTCTGGGTCTGGGTTCTTTCTCCATGGCACAGGAAATTCTAATGTATGATGCCTTTCCCATTCGTCTATATTCTATCAACGAAATATATTTTCGCGTACAAAGCCCCAAGCATAATTAGGTAACCGAAAAATCCCCGCTGACTTGTTAAGACCAGAGCCCAAAGTTCATCAAAGCATAATGGTAACTCGACTAATATTTATCGATAGCGATAAGACCCGACGTTGACGAATAGCGTATTTTTCCATCACACTAATTGAAGGGTCGCCGTTCCGAGCAGCTGCGGTCGCAGATGCGGTTAATTGCGAAGCGACAAATTATAATCGTATTTACATCTTCGTGTGAAATCAGAGGACAAATAGACGGGTTTTCGGTCATTTATTTACAAGCTTAGGTATACATGAAGTGTCTTATACATGCAACCATATTAGTCTTTAGGAATGCTTACGTATCTTTGATTGGTTTTAAGTATAGGCGACAGGAGCCACTTACGATCAGGTGGACTGCATGCTCGCTACTTCATTGTTATGAAAAAGTCGGATTGGTAGATTTTACATAAATTTTACGGAACTCATATATGTTTCCTCGTGATGTTTTTTTTTTTTCACTGTTAAATATAAAGTAATTTACTCTAGAATTTTAAAGTATACACAACTTTTTTCCCCCTTAGCAACACCTTCAACAAGGTAACTGGAAATTTTTGAGCAAAAAGATACAAGAAACGTTTGAGAACACCCAAGAAAAGTTGCCAAATTGCATAATTTTGGTCAAACAAATCCGTTTTCAGGAGTTTAATTTCGAAAGAGAACCTCTACAATGTAATGAGCTCATCTGTTTCCCTCGTGACAGTACGAGATTACTGCAGCTTTTTGTGACAAAACACATATTAAATGACCAGCAACATTGGTAATTAGGTCGATTGGGCGTAACGAAACCATACTGTTAATGCATGTAATGTATTCCTGTTGATTTTGTACTAATGATGTGCCCAGTTGGCCAATTTAGGTATTCTAGTACTTCAAATAATAAACGAGTCAGTACTCGAGTCCAGAGTATTCACATTCTACTCGAGTTAGTCACGAAGTACTCGAGTACTTTGTAACACAGTCCAATACCGCGAAGACCAAAAAACAAAAAAAGGTACCTAAACTAAACAACATTTAACAAGTTGCTATATGCACAACTGCTGCTGTATTCACTCGTTTACCTATACGAGTGTATGATACGTAAGACTGGAGTCGGTGCCGTCAGTATTCGAGTATAACTGGTACTCGAGTATCACTTATTAGTACTCGATTATGCGAGTTTATGTAAGTACTCGAGTACTGACTCGAGTCGACCTGACTCGGCACATCTCTATTTTGTACACCGGCACCGTTTAGTATAGCGACTAGGCTCGTAATTAAACAGCTAATGAAACTTGGATGCATCAGTGCAAAATCCATCTTCACATGAATAGACTTTCATTAAATTAATACATTTAGAACATGTACAAATCAAATTGCGAACCCCTTATTAAGTTAATTAGTTTTTATGTAATTTGTTTAAAAAAGATCTTTCTTTCATAAACAATCAAATGTTGCTCAATTTCTTGGTACATTTTTGTTGGAACTACTACATATGAACCAAAATTACAACCGCATTAGCAATGTTAATCTAAATTCGCTAATTGCTTATTTATGATGGGACCAAGAGTTCGTTATACAGTAAATTAAAATATTATTCTAAAATTCCCTAGTCCTCTTGCAAATAAAGTTATATCAGACTAATTCTGCAATATAAATCTCGAGGAACTTACATAAACAACACAAATTTAACTCATTTATGTTCTGGCAAAATGGGCTTTTAACATTGTTTTTCCTGTTTTACTTCGTTTTTTTTTGAATTTGGTTTTACAAATGTCCCTTTCGGGGAAAATTGTATGAAAGTATAAATATTATTACGCCACTAGCAACGTAATATGTAAATGTGTGTATGATGTATTTGCTCATAGTATAGGAGTAGTAGAGGCCCGAACGGGATCAGGGTTATTTTTTTTTAAAATAAGAGTAGCATACTTGCATGCAGTCCACCTGATGGTAAGTGGCCACTGCCGCCCATGGACATCTGTTATCAACTCAAGATAAGATTAGAGTCCTGTCCAGGCCACGCACAAATGCGTTACTATCCCTGAGGACTAAGTTGGAACGCCTCGGAAAAGTATGTCTTCCTTACTACACCCTTCAAACCAGAACACAGCAGCGCCTAACACTGCTGTTATTAGGTAAAAATAATTGTGGCGGTGGTGCCGCCGGAGTCGAACCACAATGGGTTCTACCACCTTCACTTATTTAAATTCCATTTAAGTTTAAATTATTATAACTTTTTTTATATGAAACGATTTATCCTTCCATAACGTAGTTTTTCCGGTAACCAGTATTTTCTCGGAGAATATGCCAATTTCCCTCCCTTCTAAAATGTTAAGGCCAATCCCGCAGTGGGAAGGCGTTGGAAATTAAGCAGTTACACGGAGTTTTAATTAAGGCTCGGTCGCAGTGGGTGTCAATTAGGCTGTAGCCCAACCCGATTAGACATTCATATTTTTGCATATTTGAAATATGCAAATTTTCTTTGCTAAAGAGTATTACGAGTAATATTTGTTAAGTTTTGATCTGGTTGTGGATTGTTTAGTGTCGGATGTGGGATTGTAATATGCAGTTTATTATTCATGTTTAGGCTCTATCTGCGTTATCTTAATATATGTATAACATAGAATATGTTAGACTTTTTCAATGAGACATACATGTCCAGTTATTAAGGGAGACAATGTTTTTATTGAAAATGAATTCAATACATCACTAAATTGCTGTTAAAAAAATAATTGAACGTAAATTAATATAGTAAAAATAAAAGCTTGTAATAATAGCAATGTTTTTTAAAATCAATACATAAATTCCACGTTCAACGATATTTGTATTTAAATAAACCGGTTATTAATTATCAAACAAATTACAAATTTTAAATTATAGTAAAATTTTCACGCGCAAACTAATAGTCACTGATCAAAAATGCTATTTGAACGTCAGATAATCTGCCGCAGTATTAAATTATTCCGTAACTACCATCGCAACGGAAGGCTTCGGTGGACTTCGAATATTTTATCACATGCAGCCACAATTTGCAGTTTACAAAGTGTACAGTTTACCTGCAAAATGTGTCGGGTTAACCACAGAACCGATGTGCTGTAGAAATGCGTAGCTTATAAATAAATGAATATATTGGCAATATATACTTCACTATCGTATTACGTAATTTATTAAATTAATCAAGTCTACATATTATATAACAGGTGTCACAGCAACGTGTGTTATGTTACTCGAACTATTAAGAACTAATTTTGACCCCTTAACAACTCAAAATCTATTTAACGTACGAGTAGATATAATTTTACCAAGAAGTGCAGTTTTTAACAAAACGACTTATACTAATTAACCGCCGTGTACTGTCTATCTAGAATAGAATCATTTCCTGTCTTCCTCAAAATATATATTTTTTAATTCAAAATAAATCCATAACTCTTTTCGAAGGTAAAAAAATGTTTTGTTAATTTTGTGTACGGAGAAGAGAAAACTCGAAAGAAAGAAAGAAACTTCATAACATACATCTATTTCATATTTTTTATGAAATGATAGTACAGGTAGTATAAAAGTAATATCTTCAATACATTACACTATATCGGGACATTAACACAAGAGCTCTAAGTCAGAAACAGATGTTTTTCATAATGCCGCAGTCAAACCACTTTAATTAGAAATTGGTGTTATCTGGCGCATTTGTCAGACACAATTAACATGCAGTCAGCAGACGGTCGCTGTAACAAGTTCGTAGACTCCACTTATCCGTATGAAAAACACCCATTCGGATTCTATTTGAGTACTTCGTCTGTGACCAGACTCAGCTGCGATAGACCGCTAGTGCATACACCTCAATGATCGCTTGAAACCATTAAACAGACAAATTGGTTAGTACGGTCAGCAAGTAATGATTGCTAGTTCGGTTAATTATTTATCATACTTTTTTGCAGTTTTTGCAGTATCGTTCTTTCAGTAGTTTTGCAGTAAAACAGCAGCACTGCTGTGTTCCGGTTTCAAGCGTGTGGCAAGGAAGACATACTTATCCGAGAATTTGGTCCTCAGGGGTAGCAATAGGTATGACTCCTAATCTTATCTGGGGTTAATGATAGTTGTCCAAGGGCGCAGATGGATATTCTGTATAATAGAGAATAAAATTGCCTAAAACACAAAACTAGCTAAAACAAAAACAGCTTTTAAAATATTAGTGTTTTTTTGAATCTAAAGAGCTTCAAACGAAAGGTAAAAGTAGCAATTCACTGAGAACGACGAACGAATATTTTTTATTACAAAAAATATATAGGATTCTGTAAAAAAAACCTTATATATTGTTACTACAAAATTTAAATATAATAGTTTTACGTAATATCACAATAGAATTTCGATAATTGGTAACATTACACGGGTATTGTTATCGAGCGTACATTTCACAATTTGTTGCTACATTTTTGCTGACGCTACAACCCTGCGATCGGATGTCATGGTTCAGTTACAACTGACATCGAGCTGTGTACTGTTCGGATTATTTCCAGTGCTGACATATTCAATACGTTTACTTTTGATGTGTTATGAAGCTTTTTGACTTACGTTTTGCGACGATTTGCAAGTTTAATACGAGTATGAGCGGTTTAATTTTTTTTTTCTTTTTTTTTCTTTATTGGTTCACTAAACTGGACATAACACATTACAACAAACATAAGTAATATGCTACTTTACAAAAACTGACTTTTTAGTGGTAAGTCCTTCTAGAAGTGAACACTACATGCATTAGAAAGTTTTTGATTACACTTCAGAAATACAAAATAAAATCTTTAAAAAAAAATAACAAAGGCTAAAAGCAATATACTAAAATTATATTAATAAATATATTAATAAAGATAATTACTTTTTTACTCAGGTTTAAATTATCACTAAACTTATGTGTCTGATCTTTCAAAGTTTTCACCCGTCTGTTTGTCCGTCAGTCGTGCTTTCAAAGGTCTTTTAAAACTCTTTTAAAATTTTGGTTATTTTTTATAATTTAGGAGTAGCGGACGAGCATGATACAGTCCACCTGATGGTAAGATGCTACTGCCGCCCATTGACATTTGTAATCAACCCGGATAGGATTAGATATTCCTACCTGAGGTCGGCCACAGATGCGCCGCTACCCCTGAGGACTAAGCTCGAACGCCTCGGAAAAGTATGAACTGTAGTTGGGGTTAAATACTTATCGCACTAAGTAAATATATTTTCGAAATTATACTAATAGTATCAGACAGTATTCAAAAAATACCATATGGCAGGACGAGGTCGCAAGCACTCATGTAACACATAATTTATTCGTTACATAACATAAATATATTGCTTGTTACTACGGAACCCTCAGTACGCGTCCCGCCTTGCACTTGCCAGTTTTTTATGAACCATAAAAATATCCTCTTACATTTTTGAAACGGAAAAGCGGAAACGGTTGATTGTCAATGTATTAAAAAAGAAAATCCTCTTTGCGGTATATTTTCCGCGGGACGTCACCGAAGTGAAAAACTCATTTCAATAGTGAAGTGGGCGGGAACGGTCTTAGACTTGTGCTGTGCTGTTTCAATGGGAAGTTTCGGTGTCGTAAACTGGGTATGTGTGTGCCGTTGGTGGGTAAAACGGGTTCAGTAATACTGCGAAATAAAAAAAAACTTTTAAATTTAAAGATTATTTCTGGAATATCGATATTACATACAGATATGTCTCGTTTAAACGTGGTTTGGATGCAATCTGCACCATTCTCGTTTGCTTATTGATCAAAGGATGTCTGAAGCCCAGGAGCGCGGATAAAATTTGACCACTGGCAGTCACCCATCCAGCTCTCAACCGCCCTCGAAGTTGCTCAACTTTATATATTAGGTTAAGTTCTAGAGAAACAGTGGGCATAACGTAATTTATTTAAACTTAAAAGATTGAAAGATTTCATTTTTTAATCTTTTTTTCTTTTACAGCTAGAAGTACGTAACTCTAAAATTGAATGTTGCCGCCATTACTTTATATATTGTTTTTTTACCAGCGCTGGCTTTCGCTTTGACACGGCAATGCTACACTTTAAATGTTTCTGTTCAAAGCAAATTTTACGTAAAATAAACTTGTGAATTGGACTTGTTTTACTGTCTATCATTAAAATACTACTAGTAACTAATATTAAATCTTTTGCGGGCGCCATAATTACGACGTGTCCAAAGACACCTTATGTATTAAAATATGTCAAGCTGATAGGAATGAAAAGCGCGAAAAAGAATTAGACATACAGACATATTTCGCTTAAAACATTACCCGCCTCCTGAGTTCCTCGGGTTATAAAAGAAACGTAAGTAAGATCAGCGAGTCGAATACTAGTTACAAATGCTGCTATTTCGATAGAAATAATTTAACATTTCTTAACTGTACCTACATTTACGTTTACGAAGAATTATAATAGAGGTTTTAATTTGTTGCGTTCCCGGTGCAAATGTTTTGGTGAATTGAGACTAAAATGCAATTTACCCTGTGAGGCTTTTGTGAAGATCGCCTTCTCTCTTGTTTGGTTTAATATAATGCTGGAATAGTGAAGTTAACAAATTTTATTCGAATAATTATTTAAAGATGAAACATAAATGTTTTTGTTTTCATTTTTATTTTCATTATAATTGGTTTTCAAGTAGATAAAAGGTATGTACTCGTTCATCCCGTGAATGTTGTAGGTAGCGAGAAAGATCCATGAAAGGCGTTGAACTTTGCTGTTTTTTTAACATTAGACGAAGAATAACACACATAACATAGACACATCACGGGTCCCTAGGAGTTCAACCCCGGACTCCGTGACAGACAGAAACGCATATAACTGATTATGACTGAATTTTTGTATACTACATGTAGGGCTGTAGGTATACCAAAATAAGCATCCCAGAAAATGTCACCGCGAAGACCTCTGACCTAATACCGACATCCTTTCATCTGACGAATAGATGCGGGTGTCTCACCGATTGCAGGATATGCTAATAATTGGCTAAACTGTCTAAAATTGGCTAATTTGCTCTCAGGTTATTGTTTAAAGTACCTTCGAGGGTTTTAGAGGGCACTTGCAGTTTCACTGATTAACTCTATTATTCATAAGAGTGAGGTATACGTTACACGAAGTATGTACTCCAGTAAAGTAGTGGGTACTCTATTTCTGCCGAATAATAGTAGTGTTAAGAGCTACTGTCTTCGGTTTTGAGGGGTGTGGTAAGAGTGACATACTCATCTGACGCGTTCCAAGTTAGTCCTATCAATGGATATGTGGCCGACCGCAGATAGTAAATATAATCTTATCTGGGGTTGATTACTGATTTCCATAGTTTGTAGTGGCCACTTACGACCAGATAAACTGCATGCTTGTTTTCTACTTCTATATTAAAAAAAACACTTAAACATTATAACGATAACTTACAAACGATGAAAATCCGTTTTGCATTCAAACGTTAGCTTATGAATTGACTCACAAAGGCCACGGAGGTGAGAAGCTAGTCTATCGACCTCTGTATGTATCTGTCTCCATCTATTTAATATGTATTACTATAAACAAGCATTACGTTAAAATGAATTTTAAACATTTTAATTATTTTGTCCTCTTCATCCTATCAAAGTTTTGTTTCAAATTGCACAATAGGATTTATAATAACATTACACATTATTATATCCTTTCAGGATATTAAAAAATATAAATCTTTTATTACCAATTGAAGTACGAGAATGTAAAATGTTCACTGATGCAATCCGGATTATTAATCCGTGGAATCTATTACACGAGCGGGATTACCTCACAAATGTTCACAGTTTAGTCGCAGTCCGTTTTAGGTGCGTTTTAATCCGATTTTGGTATTGCACTGCAAGAATTTAATTGATTCAACTTTGAATGCAATAAACCAGTTATAGTTGTTTATTAAACCTATAATGCAATAGTTATGAAAAATAAATATCGTTGTAAATAAATGTCGATAATTCTTTTATTTAAAATTTTTAGATTATCTTTAGTTTAGTTTACATGAGAATGTGAATTGAGTTTTTTAGTATTGTAAATTTGTAACAATAAAATTATGATGCAAAAGAAATATCGTCAATTGAACATACAATCTTTGTGGTTATAAGAAATTAATAACATATGACATAGATAAACAAAGAAGTACATGACAAAATATACAATACATTTTAATTGATGGGAAATATTACGCCGTGGAATAACAAGCGTGTACGAGTACGTGTGTAAACGTGTACAAAATATAAGGTATTATTTAAAAAAAAAACATTGTTTACATATAATTTCAATGAGAATTCAATATACGAGGATGTAATGCTCACTCGTGCAATAATCCGTCGAAGCTATTACACGCTCTGGATTACCTCGAAACTGCTCACAAGTTTAGTCTCAGTCCCTTTTAGGTGCGTTATAATCCGATTTTGATACACCACGATTACGTCGCGGGAATTTAATTGATTTAATTATTAATTCTATATACCAATTATAGCAGATACATAAATAAATTGTGTACTTACCAATATGTAGGTACACATTCAAAATAAATAATATTCAGTAAATGAGTAAAATTGTATAGTAACATGAAATTTACGTGACCTAATTTAAAATACCCACTGTAATTCGGAAAAATCTTTATATAGGTACGGCTAGCTTTTACCTGCAGCTCGCTCGCCATCCGAGGTCGATGACTATACGATCATTTCATGTCATCGTCCTTAAGCACTTGTTTCTATGTATCCCTCGGGATACTTGTTTTTAACGTGTACCCCCTTAAAACGTGTGTACATTTTTTTGACAAACGGTTATGTAGTTAGGGCGTGAAAGCGTAGCACACAAACAAACACATATTCGCATTTATAGTACGAGTATTAGTTAGGATGATGTAAATAGTAGATGTGTAATCCGTGGAATCTATTACACTCGCCGGATTACCTCACAACTGTTCACAATTTACTCGCAGTTCGTTTTAGGTGCGTTTTAATCCGGATTCGGTATTGCACCGCCACGCTGTGGGAATTCAATTGCAGTTTCAATTATTAACTCAACTGACCAATATACATCTTCTATATGAATAGATACAATTGACGTGTCTGTCTGTGGTTTTAAAATATCCGCCATATTTGCACGATTAAATTTGTGTGCACTATATTATTTCCCTGTAGGCATGTGTTGTTGTCAACAATGACGACACCAGGCTAAATATTAATTTGAAAAATTCTATCTTTGCAAGATTATAAATCTCTAAACTCATATACAACTTGTAATACCTTAGAGTCGCTTAGAATTTATTTTAGATCGCATATTGTTTACTTAAAATATTTTCATCCTTCAGCATTATTATTATAATTCCTGCAGATAAGTTATAATAATTATGTAACATAACTGCTGGAAGAGTCCTTGTCAAGTCTACAGCGTAGTCAGCCGTCAATCCTCACTTCTGGCTGCCACTTACACCCATTATCAATAATCAATCTGCGCAATAATTTGCTTAAGAAAGAACTTCTTTGGTAAGTAAGAATTGCGTATTATTACCGCGCGTAATTAGTTAATTGGCGATATGTATACGTATATTCCCAGCAATTTGTTACCCATTTCAATTGGTTGCAGCACATGCAGCAAATAATTTCGAAACCGTCAACGCGGTGGAGTGGTAGTAAATAGTTGTACAGTAACTACTGTTAAATTCATGATCGTGCGATGTTTACGGCGCTATAAAAGATAAGTTCGGCGCCTCGCCGGCAACTGTCTCGTAACACCGTGTTCTTTATGAAGCGTTTCGACGTATAGTAATAAATATTTACATAAATGGCATAGATTAGTAAAGATCATTCACTCCTAACAAGAAAATGTACCCAGTTTTGAGAATTGAAATAATTGCGTAAAAAAGTATTGCCACGTCTCCGTGCTAAAATGTCCCTAAAATATTTGAAATTATTATTATAAATTATTTATTTATTATGTAAATTACGCAGCATTAGTTATTTATTCGTAAATTTTCCCTAAAAATGTATTTATTTGTCAAGAATTCAAAAAAAGAACTTACTAAAATAAGCCATTTGCGGCTTCATTCAATTTCAAGGCGGCGAAGTATCTTTACTAATCTATGATAAATGGTTATAAGATTAGAATATTTCTAAAACTTCATTCTGTAATCGATAAGTATTGAACAGGCTTTTAATTTAGTAATCTTTAAATTGCATTTACATTAGAATATTTCTAAATCTTCATCGACAAGTAATGTTAACTGGGTTGTCATTTAGTAATCTGTGACTAGCATTTGTATATAGCCACTCCTTACCCTCGCAATCTGTTTAAATTCCTGTTCTAAGAAGTCAGCCTTACTACACTCTACAAATCAAAAAAGACTATATCCCCAGTTAAATTATATACAGTTTTGCCACATAAAATATTTTTGCGACAACTTTCAGTACACGTATTTTTTACGCTTTTTACCCGACTATATTCGAAAAACATCACCCGTAAATGGGCATGCATAACAAAATAGGAGAAATGTATTTGTTTACGAGTACTATAAATGCTTGTATTATATAATAAAAGATAAATGACCGAAAAGACGGGAAATCGATTAAGGATCGGATCAAGCGTACTAAATTGAAGTCCATCGTAAAATCGATTAGATATCTATGTTATATTGATAGGACTTCGTCTATCCCAACTAATATTATAAAAGTGTTTGTGTTTAATTGTTAGTTTTTTGCTACACTTTCACGCCTTAACTACATAACCGATTGTCTAAAAATTTTATCACACCCACACACATAGTTTCAGAAAAGGTCAATACCCTATGTCCTTTTATGCCGGAAAAAAGTACCGTTCCCTAAGGATACATAAAAACTTCTGACCGCAAGTGAAGCCGAATACTACCATCCGCTATCCGGACATGTTTATAAAATTAATAATATATATTTAATAATATTGAAGTAACAAACAAACATGCAGACTATCTGACAGTAAGTAGTTACTGCCACCGATGAACATCTGTAATCAACCCCAGATAGGATTACATTCCTACCTGAGGTTGGCCATAGAAGCGCCGCTACCCCTGAGGACTAAGCTGGAAACGCCTCGGAAAAGTATGTCTCCCTTACCACACTCTTCAAACTAGAACACAACAGCTCTTAACACTGCTGTTATTAGAAATAGGTGTTACGGTGAAACCGCCAAGTCTAATCACAGGGTTCTACCAGCATCAATACTATTCTATTATCTTTGTCTATATTCAAAGTACCCACTACACAGAGAATCACAAAGTCGAGGCTATGAATTTAGTTATCGTTTAATTACAAACGTGGTTCCACGCTGAACCAGCGTTTAATTCTCAACAGCGTAACGTCTGGGTTGTTAGAGCACATAATGATATCCAGTTTTGATTATTAAGCTCTTTCTAATTGCTAAGGACTGTACTTTTTGGCGAGTATTTGCTTATTTCGCTAACGTTGGTAAGGCCTTAATTTTTTAAAGCCGCTTAAGAAACGTGATTTTAAGGCTTTTATAGCAGCCTAAATATTTTGCGTTGTATCTTTTAATAGATTGCGATTCAATAGATTACCTTGTAGATTTTATATAATTCAAATAATAAATATTTTGTACTTCAATAAATATTGTATTATTATTATTTATAATCTCTATCTTAATTTATTTATTTGTAAAAGTTCATAGATTTTGTAAAAATATACCTCGTAATATTTACAATTTTGTCAGATTATTATTACAATCTTGATCTCAGATTAAATATAATTATAGAACCAGATGTTATTGGCATTTATTTATTTAAGTTATTTTTAATAATAAATACGTCTATTCTCATGATATACGTTTTGCTTACTGAAATAGTTTTAAATATGAAAAGCGCGTATGCCATATACGGTGCGAAAAACATTGCTCAAAGGCTCAAAACTAACTTTCCTTAAGCTCTTGTAAGCAGACTTCCTTTGACCACTGAAGCGATCTCGCACACTACACGTATCACTTTTTAGCAAACAAACTACTCGTTTTCCATTGGAAAACCAGACAGACACGAATAGTAACGTCAATACGGACTTCCGTTTTTCGAGAGTGATCTCTTCGAGAGGTATCGCGTGAAACTAAACTGTATGCACAGCTGTTTGTAAAAGTGAAGTCAATTTTAAATTTAGCAAAATGTTGGCAAAGAAATAAAATTATGTATAAAAATTGAATAGTGTTTAAGTTTTTATTAGCTAAGCTAACAAATCTAAGTAAAAGAAAACAGTTTTTTTACTTAAGAATAAGTTTATTTGTATTGCTACGCTAACGCCATCTGGTATGAAATACAACGAAACTTGCGTTTGCTTTATTTATGAATATATTTCCTGGCATATTATTTTCCCCGTTTTATTATTTAACACATTGTCTTTCATTTTTAATACGCTTTTTTAACAATAAATAATCTATTTTACATTCGATTTCATTTCTTTTAGATTTAGTTACATATTTAATTTATGAAATTTCTTAAAAAAACATAAAATACAAATAACTTCTTCTATTATTTTATTCAGGTTGCAAGAAGGCAAAAACAACGTACAAAGAGAAATAAAACTATTGTTATTTTGCCAATACCGTACTTGCACACTAAGTATTTGTAACGTAACTTAGAGCAAGGAAAGAAATGCAAAGTAAAATTTATTTCCTCGCACTGTATAAGTACTCGACAACATTTCCTCCACATTGGCAAATCAAATGAAGCCACTAAAACTCATTTCAATAGGACCTATTTTCCACTTCTCCGCTCGCTGTAGTTTTTACTCGAATGTTTTTCCGAGCAGTGTCGATTCTAGGGATAAAGGCTGGGATGTTATCGATATAAATGTCGATATTTACGAGTATATCGATTGTCCAAAATATCGATAGCCGGTAATATCCAAAGCAACGTAATATATTGGTTATTTAAAACTTTCGCGAAATATATAGTCCCCATTTTTCCACTTAAAAAAATCTCAAAAATTTAATTACTGACAACCTTTTTTCGAAAACTTTTTGTATTGTTCTTAAAGGTTTTAATTTTTTTCAATAAGTCGTTAAAAATATAGATTTAGGGTGGATAATATCGAACTATCGATATATCGTTGCATCCCTAAGTGTCGCTCGTTGCCTCGGTTCGTATTTCGCATTTCTAAAATATACGATACCAATAATGGGGCAATTTCAAGGAAAAATGTTGCTACCAGCTCCAAGCTAAAACACGGAACCGACTGTTTCTTTATCGTGTTAAGAAACATATTCATGTACGGTTTTGCCTGCTTGCACTGATATTGTGTTTATTATCTTCAATTTAATTATATAAAATTGGTCCACACGTTTTAATCTAGATTTTTAATTTCATTACAATCTTATACCTACCGTGGACAAGTGAACATAATAAATTAAGTCAAATTTTATCAAATATGTCAAAAAGTTAAAAAGATAAAATGTTGCAAAATCGCCCTAAGCTTCTCTGAAAACACGTTTTTACAAAAAATATTGTAAACTAATGTCAGTCTAAACCATCTCTACGACCTTGTAAAAATATCATCAAAAGTAGTGAAACTTAGCTTAAACTTAGTTTCTGATTTCTAACATTGCTTAGAAGTTATGGCGCTGGGGAGGGTAATGTATTTCCAGCCTGTGTATCTAGGTATGTTGCATTTTTAGCATATACTACAGCCAAAACGGCTTAACAGCTTTTAACATATAAGGTGTCGTTGGACTCGTCTAAATTCCTGTAGGAATCATAGACTAAATTTTTAAGCAGTCGGATTTGTTTATTATAATATTTTTAAATTGAAAACGTATGTATTCTAGCACTTTCATTTATTTATGCAGTTGTATGTCTGAACTCTGAAAGTTAGAAAAACTTTAAAAATCTTCATACAGAGCAGCATTTAAGTAAAATAATCTTAATCGTCTCTCAGTTCGCTGTACATTGGCAAAGCAGACGCTGCACGCCAGACGCCTGCAACTTATTTCAATATAGACTGGTTATCGTTTTTCCGCTTACCTGCTCTCTCGACAATGTACCTATTTTGCACCTGCGTTTATGTAAGCTACGGTATCCTTGTAAATTTATATATTGAAGATGAAAATATCAAACGTTGTTTTGAAATATCGGCGAAACATTATGTATGTGTGAATGGATGCGTAGTGTACCCATTAGTGTTGTACAGGTCTCCTCTCAAAGTTAAAGAAGCCTTAGTCCACCGCGCTGGCAATGTGCAAGTTTGGTAGACTTGACACTTCTTAAATAACTTGTTTTTAAGAAGTGTTAGGTGGTTAAGTTTCGTCACGTCAGTCATTTCATTTCACGATGTTTTTCTTCGCCGTTAAAGCACGTGATAATTAATTTCAACCACTAAACCATCACTGATCTTATTTATGTAGTAACTAGTGGTGCCCGCGGCTTCGCCCGTATTTTAAAGAAATAATATGACATACATAAAACGGAAAATTTGTACCTGCATTGGAATGACAGTGGGGCCATCTGTCGAAAATTGGTCTTACCAACTCCCAAACCCTCGTGGGCTCTGGGACACCAACTTTGCTAAAGATCATCACTTGATCAAATGCATAGTTTCCGATTCTATAACTACTTACGAATTAAAAATAATTAAAAAAACTTTTTCCCACGGACTAAATTGTGAATCTAAACCATTCTCAAGTCCTCTTGAACACACACAACAAATTTCATCAAAATCAGTCCTGTCGTTTAGGAGGAGTTCAGTGACATACACACGCACATAAGAAATATACAGGGTTACTGATAATTCGATACATTCCCTTGGAGGGGTAAAAGTAGAACTCATTTGCAATAGGTTTTGTCATTAAGTACCCTAGCCGATAGTGATTTGTTTTTGAGATATTCAAGTTTTTGTGTTTTTATTTCTAAGTACCGATTTCAGGCAAAAAACAAAATGCTCCTAAGTGAATGTCCTATTTTGATCCTATTTTTGTGCATAATCTTATACCTAACATCGCAACACTTCCTTAAAATGACAATACGCTGTAGTAGTACCCTTAAACTTTACGTTATGGAGGTCAATTTGCTAGAGTTCAATAAAAACACCCTTTTTATTTCCACTTCAGAGTGAATTTGGATAAAAAAGATGTATGGAATGTATTGTACAAATGAGCTAGTGAAATAGGGCTATTATTTTAATAATTTGTACGACACATTCCATACATCCTTTATATGCAATTTCACTCTGAAGTGGAAATAAAAAGGGTTTTTTTATTGAACTCTTGCAAATTGACCTCCATAACGTAAAGTTTAAGGGTACTACTACAGCGTATTGTCATTTTAAGGAAGTGTTGCGATGTTAGGTATAAGATTATGCACATTCACTTAGGAGCATTTTATTTTTTGCCTGAAATCGGTACTTAGAAATAAAAACACAAAAACTTGAATATCTCAAAAACAAATCACTATCGGCTAGGGTACTTAATGACAAAACCTATTGCAAATGAGCTCTACTTTTACCCCTCCAAGGGAATGTATCGAATTATCAGTAACCCTGTATATATAATTAAAAATTAATTTAAAAAACTTTTTCCCACGGACTAAATTGTGAATCTAAACCATTCTCAAGTCCTCTTGAACACACACAACAAATTTCATCAATATCAGTCCTGTCATTTAGGAGGAGTTCAGTGACATACACACGCACATAAGAAATATATATATATATATATATATATATATATATATATATATATATATATATATATAAATGTTATCTGAAATTATTATAATTATTAAATTATAATTATTTTATGAAATTTATAAAATAATAAGTGTTATATTCAGGTTACCGTTATTTCAAACAAACACTCATCAAGTATTTATTTATCTGCGAAAAAATACGTAGGAAAAGTATACGCTGAAAGCTTATTTCAATACGAGCTACTACAGTTCGCTTTTCCTTTCTAATGCAATTTCTAGGAGATATTTCAAGCATTACAATAGGATTTTATAGGAAACGGATCGCAATCGGCTTTCTCGCTAATCCGATAAATCGGATTATGCTACTAGACACGGATAGTGTTTTACATATATATTTAAATTGTCTGCGTTCTTTCTTTCTTTCATCTTTTCTTCTATAGTTTAAATTAAGTGTATATATAAAGTTGAGAACAACTGTAATCGAAGTAATTGTACTGTTAAGTAATAAAGAGATGTTTGTTTTTTTTCATAGTCTTTACAAACTTTTGAGATATTTTAGAAAACATTAAAGTACGTCTGTTTCTTTACGATGTCTTCCGTCGTTGTTTAAACGTATGTTAAACCAGCAGCGCTTAACACTGCTGTGATGAGTATGAGGCAGAAATTGGGTGGCGGTGGTGTCGCCTGCGTCGAACCAGAAAGAGTTCTAGCACTTTCAACTTTTTAGTCTACCTGCAACAGATGTGCATTGACGACAACGGCCACTTATAAGATAGACTGTATGCTCATTCAATTCAAAGAAAATGGTGAATACAAGCACTGCATATTTTCAAAATATTTTTATTCGATTTTTTACTTTCAATAAAATTTATTTCTATTAATTTATACATTGTACATAGTTACATGTGTACAAGCATGTCGTGCCGCAATAGTGTGGGTCTGGGTCTATGGCATGTAACGGTCCACGGTCATTTGTTACCGGCGACCTTTGACTGCAGTACTGTTACTATATACATGTATTACATATGGATACGCGTCATTACCGTTCAACGTTTGTAGAGAACTGCGGAGACTTGGAAGTTTCTAGTTTTGTTCGTGTTATGTGTTTGTTCCTATAGGACTTTGATGGAGTTACTAAATAGACTTCTAATTGACGACGCACGCGGCGCTCATTATATCATCATGCAAAGGATTCCGGGTTCGATCTCCGGTCATTGAGTCGTTATGTTGAATTTAGCTTTTCAAATGGTCTTTTAATTAGTCTTTATGTAGAGTCAAATACTCACTATGACTCTAGCACACAAAATGCTTCCTCAACATAATGATACAAATTACAACAATAACATAATTGTGGTGGTAACCCGTGTAATCAAGGCACTAAATATTAAATTATATTATAATTACACACAGATACTTCTACCTATTTATAAAAGAACAACAAACATGAATTAGGCTACAGAAAACTCAGACTAATTTTTGCAATACAAATACTCGCTATGTAGACTCTAGTAGCACACAAAATGCTTTTCCAACATAATGATACGAATTACAACAATAACATAATTGTGGAGGTAACCCGTGTAATCGCGGCACTCGAGCGCGCTGCATTCAAACGAGCCTCCATTATACGCCACGAGCGCTTATGAGATGAATGAAGTGTTTAAACCTGGAAAAATAGGTTACGTTTAACTATCAGGTTGGATATGTTGCCCTGGTAATTTGCGCGTTGGTTGGCTGCAATTTTTTTCTATTGAGCAGGATTGGAACATACTTTGCCCATGGGCATGTTTTTTTTTCGCTCTTATTCTATGACTGTACCAAGCAAATTCAGTTCAGATTGGCCCCGGAATTTTCGCATATAGTTGCTTAGCTGTAAAACATAAGTATTGTAGTATCTACCTTATTAGACTTCAGAAAAGTCAGACTAATCTTTGCAATACAAATACTCGCTATGTAGACTCTAGTACCACACAAAATGCTTCTCCAACATAATGATACGAATTACAACAATAACATAATTGGAGGTAACCCGTGTAATCGCGGCACTCGAGCGCGCTGCATTGAAACGAGCATCCATTACACGCCACGAGTGCTCATGAGATGAATGAAGTGTTTAAACCTGGAAAAATAGGTTACGTTTAACTATCAGGCTGGTTATGTTGCCCTGGTACATAATTTGCGCAGTGGGTACGCTGTTTTTTTTTATTATATTGAAACGGCAAACGATCACGCAATCCAACTAATACTAAGTGGCCACTGCTGCCTGTAGACATCTGTAATTAACTACCTTCTTTTTTCTTTTGTTTTCGAGGGCCCTTAAAAGGTACCCGACGACGTGGGAGCGACGCCGGGTTATGTGGGATTTTTACCGCACTAAAACCCCCCAGTGAAATCAACTACCTAAGGTCGGCCACTGATATATTGCTACCCCAGAGGACTAAGTTGGGAGGCTTCTGATAAGTATGTTTCTCTTACCACGCTTACAATGCAGTTATTATGCATCTGTAGTCTCTGGTGTCTGTAATCGTATCTAGGGTTGATTTATTGATATCCATGGGTAGCAGTGGGTTATCATTAGCTAAAATACACGCTCGTTAGCTATTTCTATATTATAAAAAAGCACGTGCGCTTAAAAAGCTCTATAAAGCAATATAAAGCTCTACTTACATTGAAATTACAGACAGACGCTTATATTTTATCTTTGTATTATATAATGACTTTATTCATGCAAGTTTCAAACGAGCTTCATTAAAAGCTTCACATCTTAGCGATTATCGCGCATGAAGCTTTCGTACGCAAATTATAGTTGATGCAGTTAACTACTTGACTTTGAAGCTCGTGTATGAAAGTTGGCCGAGTTGAGCTTTTAACTTTAGTATGGCTTAATGAAATATTATTTTAGTCAATATTAATCCAAAATTAAGTTACATTTAACTTTCAACTGTTTATTTGTTTATCTATATAATACTAGCTGACCCGGCAAAAATTGTGTATAAATAAAAATGTGTTACCTACTGTTTGTGACCTACTGAATATGCATATAAAATTTGGTGAAAATCGGTAAATCCGTTTTATATATAAGAGAATATTATATATAAGATAAAAGCGAAAAGATACTCATGTTCAAGTACAAAATTCAAAATATTTATTCAAAAATATTGTACCGGTAGTCTCGTGGTTTGAAATTCAATCCGGCGGGGTGAGGGTTGAATCCCAGGCATGCACCTACATAATATATTTCAAGGTTATCGGCGTATTAGCATATAATATCACTTGCTTTAACGTGCAGGAAATAAAGTAAGATAAGGAAATTTAATCTCCTAAAAATTCTTTAAAAACGTTCTCAAAGATGTGCGAATTCTTCCAATCCATATTACCAGCGTGATGATCCATGGCCTAAAAGTACTTCGGATACGGAGGACTATTCTGAGAGGAGCTCCATGCCCACAAGTGGGACAGTAATGAGCTAACGACAAGGAATAGTTTGCCGACAAGTATCTTAGTTTTAAAAAGTTTATTTATTTTTAAAGAGAGAGGCCAATAAAACCGATAAATAGTCTTCATAACTCATTTTATTATCTCCCAATCAATAAATATCAGATTCTATTTCAATCAGTTGAATGATTTTATTGCGTAATGTGAAATTCTTATGCATAGAACGAAATCGATATCTACTATTAAATACACTATTTATGTATCGTGTGAATAACATTTAAGTGGTCATAAAAATATCATCACTTATTTCGGTTCTCATGAAATATATTCGTGTTAAGATTTAAAATATAATTATCGATATCGAATGTCATTAATTTTATCCTCATAATTAATCAAGTAAGAGTCGAACTCGAACACACAGGGTTCCGTACCAACAATAACTTTTTTTTATAATATAGGAGTAGCAGACGAGCATGCAGTCCACCTGATGGTAAGTGACTACTCCCGCCCATGGCCATTTGTAATCAACCCCAGATAAGGTTAGATATTCCTACGTGGGTTCGGCCACAGATGCGCCGCTACCCCTGAGCACTAAGCTGGAACGCCTCGGAAAAATATGTCTCCCTTACCACACCCTTCAAAATGGAACACAGCAGCGCCTAACACTGCTGCTATTAGGCAGAAATAGGTGTGGCGGCGGTGCCGCCGGAGTCGAACCACAAATGGTTCTACCACCTTCACATCTTTGTAGGTACTGGTTATCATACCAGATATTTGATGCATTGTGAAAATTTAAAGTGTCTACCTATTACGGCTCAGTATAAATTGTAAATGGCGAAATATTTTATAAAGACCTGACTTTATTGTGATCCTTATTATTATTGTTATTAGTATTATACTTCGCTGCTCAATTCTCGCGATTAATATTAACATATGTAGTACTGTTTCAGTTCTACGGCCATTTACACGATGAGTTTAAAAAAAATAACGATAATATTAATCTGAAAACAGATAAAAAACAAAACTAAATAGGTTTTACTTTGATATACATCACATTTCTTCCTAAATGACAGGTTGACATATATAGCTTCATATTCTGTTTTCGTGTCGCGGCCTCAACACGCAAAAAAGTAATAGTGCTTTAAACGTGGGGAAGAAACACGGAAGATACCTAGATACTGATGGATATGCATTGAGAAAGATTCGCAAGCTGACAAAAAATAGTAATTATAACTGATACACACTTGGTAAGTGTTCAAGAGTTTTGGGGAATGTTGAAGTCTTATCTTTCAAAATGATGCGAACAATACATTGGGATTGTTACCTTCACGAAATACGAATTCTTACTTTTTCTGTATCGACTATTTATGGTGCGAGCAGTACATATGGGGACTGCTACCTCCATGGTAAAACCTTAATGGTTTATTGGTCGTATACAGTAATGTGATGCGAATGATATAATAGGATCATTGCCTTCACAAATCCGTACTAGGATTACTGAAATCGAATAAAATGTCAAAACAATCGGAAAAAATGCTGCATCCTGCACCTGTCCGGTACCTGGTACTAATGACAGTCAATGTTCAACTGTAGAGGAATCTCCTCTTGATTATGGCACATTGCCCTTATAAAACAAGTCACCTACTGAACATTGGAACCTGTAATTGGAAAAGGGCTTCATAGTGTCATACCTAACAAACTCGTAAAGCGTACTTTATGCCATGCAGTTTTTTTTGATGTCAGATAAATCTGACACTAGTTAACATTAAGGAAGCACATATAACGCCTCTAGGCTAATATGCGATTCCCATTATATCGATACCAAAATGCGGGGCGTTATTTCTTACTTCCACTTTAAATAATAAATTTAAAGGACTTTAAACGAGACCAAAAGGCATTCTTTCTATTTGGTGAAGCCTTATCCTGTCTTAGAAATAACTAAGGTAGAAAAATAGCACCGGAGGTTCATCTGGCGGCGGAGACGACATCTCCATCGCATCGACAGGACTTTCACGCAAAGAGACTGCAATAGGTTTCAATCTCAGCTATATCCCTTACGGGACGCAAAAAAGGATTTTTTTGCCTTAGCCCCGCACTAGGTGCAGGGGAACCATGCCATGAACAGGCATGGACAAATATACAAATACCTAGATCCAGAACGTCAATTTGGGTTCATCCTTTGGATATGTGCTTGGCCAGGAATGGAACCTGGGACTTTCTGCGCATCAGACCGGTAACCATTTTGCCAATCGGGTCGTTATGATCTTAGATAAAATCACAATAAATAATTTATTAGATAAAGACGCGATGTCTCCATGTCGCCGAGACTTTTTTGTTTCGATTACATTTTTAATTAATCATGAACCTAATGACGACCTTAGGTTTATTTTAAGTTTTAAAACACTCAACTAATTTATTTAATGCATTACATTTCAAAAGATAAACATACATGTGAACATATTAAAACCTAACAATAAGTCTCAATTGTTATAAATACGAATAATAATCCATACTTATTATTTTAATAATATTCTGTAGAATGTAAAAGACGCATTTCTATTTATTCGGAAAAATATTTTAAGTTTGATACTCGAGATGTATGTAATGAATTTTAATTTACATTTGGCTAAAATGTAGACTGGCCACTGGTAGAATGGCCACTGGTATTTACTAAACTGATCTAATCTGTTATTGAATATAAAACAAACGTAATAAATACTATTCAATACAAAGTAATTTCGGTTTAATTATCACTTAAATAGCAAAAGTTATTTGAATCCGCATATGAACATTATATATTATATTATATTTTACGTAAGTTTACTTACAGGAGAGCATAATTGAAGTTAAGACGCATATTGGAAAAAAGTTGGTCTCTGTTAGATTTATAAGAATTTCAATATTGGTTTGTTATGCTGTAGTATATGGATGGATGCATTCGGAAGATTTTAAAATGTTGGTTATCGGAATTATAAGGATATTTTTTTAAATTATGTAACGAAAAACTTGAGTATGATATGGGTGGTATAATAAATATACATAATATAATCTGCATTATTCTTCTGTTAGTTGCGTTCGCAATACAATGTATGCAATACTGATATTTTCAGATGCTTCCAAAACTGGATAGGATAATGACCTATAGGTAATGGTAAAAGAGGTTAATGTTTCTTTGGAACAATGAAGAGTGCTGTTATTACATAAATGTTTTAGAGTTATTAATAACATTATTTACCTTTAATATTTTGAATAAAACATTCCTAATTGTCTTTTTTTATTGATAATTAATTAATAACTTAACAGCTATCACATACATTAATCACATGGGTAATTTACAATTTCCCCATTTTTCTGTTGCCATAAAAGTCAAGTATGTCTTTGCTTACTATATATAATCTAATGATAATTTTATTGCAGATTTTGAATTCCGAAAACACAAAATCGATTCGGAATGGGAGTAAGCGACTTACGTTTTTTTCTAGCATTCTAGTAAATCTATATATAATACTTTACACATGACTGAACTAGTTTTTTTAATTACAATTTTTGTAGTTCCAGAAATAGAATTGTTTGCAATTACTTAGACGTAGTAGACGCTAAGTGTGATAAATATATGTCATGGAGACCTGATTGATCCATACGCGTATTACATTGATGCTTTCATAGCAATTCGATCAAATTTTATTATTCCTATGCATTTTCATATTCGATATTATTTTACAAAATGTTGAACAAAATTATAACCGATCTAGTAAAGGATAATATATTGTAACTGGAGGTACCAAATTGGCCTACTCGACCATGGTACCTTATTGTCGCTCCTAAATCGTAGCATTTATTCGGATTAATGATTTATTAATTTCCATTTACCTATTTCAAACAGCTCCCTCAAGAATCTTATCCTGGTGGCATGCATATTATCCAGGAATAATTAGTAAAAAGAATTGTTGCACCCTCTACAATTGATATAATGTTTTTCAAATCAAATATATTTTTTTATTCAACATTGGTTCTTTATAGAGCTCCTTCGATGACAATACATCTACCGCAACTTCGCAAGGTGCAAGCGGCGAAATAAACTCCATAACACATAACACATAAATGTTATTTACTATGATAAACTTAACCTAATTATACACGTGTAGCTGGAGCTACTTCAGACCACACCGTATTAATACTTTTGTCCCGAATACTCGGGAATAATGCAACTGTTACAACTATATAGCTGCTGTTATTTCACTGTGTAACGCAAAATATAGTTTAATTTCATGCATAAGTTTGAAACATTATAAGTACTAGTTTTTTACAAAACTTTATATTTCACGGAGGTTACTACCATCTCTTAAAACAATATTATTTTAATCATACATTGAAATTTCGTACCACGACCTCGTTAAAGAAAGTTAACTTTTTAAGCATAATATGGCATTTTCAGTTGTCAACAGTAGATACTCAACTATAATGTTTTTAAAAGATGATGGTAGGCCTCCAGGATGCAAACATGGTAGCCTTAACGGCTGTAAAAATCGTAAGATTTATGAAAGAGGTATCATTATAGATCACGTCCGCCGTACCCAAAAATACACTTTCACTTAGAACAATTTGTATCTCAAGTGACATGTAACAATATTTTTTTATGTTAGTATACCTGATTCCGAACGTAGAGTCAAGTTTATAACCGCTATTAAAGAAATTAATTTGCTAGCGCTTGTTACCAGTCATAGAACGCAAAGATTTATAAAAATCAGTTTTTCCAATAGTATGTCCAGATTATTGCGTAGGTAATTACTAAAATATCAGAATTTAATTAACAACTAATGCAGTTCGCAAATTATAGCGTGATCACTATTTTATTAGTTTTGAAAACTCGGTAGTCTTTACTCTCGGTAAAATTTGGGTAAAGGGCATTATTTCAATATGCTTAACTCTAAAACTGCTAGCATCGTCAACTTAATGTTTTGTAGGAAATTAATTGCACATAATTTTATATCCGTGTGTTTCAACAACTCTGATAAATAATTAATGACTTTTTATAAATTATCGTCTTGTGTCTTATAGCATACGCCACGCGTCTATTTCAAATCCTAAGTATCGGTCTAACTTTTCACGTTATTCGAAAGACGGCTTGATGGAGCTCGACTTCGTTAATATTTTCGAAATTAAATAATATAAGTTTATGAGTACCTTAACAACATTTATTATTTGCTCACTCGATTCGCAATAAAGTATTTGGCATATTATGATATGTAATAGTATAACTTAATTGTAAAATAAATCAAACGTTGGCGTTCTTAAATAAAATGAATTAAGTTACATTAAAATAAAGTTATCATTATAATATATTAAATTCTAGTGTGATGCCTTAATTAACTTAAGAGTAACCTAACCTAACCTTTAATTACTTTGTACTTCATTGGATAGTTTGGGATCCTAAACCTAAACTGTTTATTTATATTATTATTGAAATGTTACTTACGATGGATACAAACTAAACCTCAATTGTCTCTAAACATCTACATATGTTAATATTAATCGCGAGAATTGAGCAGCGAAGTATAATTATTGATAAAACGAACTTACCTGTATGTGAAGTTCTATCATAATTATGCGAGCTGCTCAATTCGAAGCGATTAATATGGTCTCCCTCCCAAAACCCCCCCTCGTGGTATGCTTCTAGTTTGTATCCTAAATCTTTAAACAAAATGAAGCTATATATGTCAACCTGTCATTTAGGAAGAAATGTGATGTATATCAAAGTAAAATCTATTTAGTTTTGTTTTTTATCTGTTTTCAGATTAATATTATCGTTATTTTTTTTAAACTCATCGTGTAAATGGCCGTAGAACTGAAACAGTACTACATATGTTAATATTAATCGCTTCGAATTGAGCAGCTCGCATAATTATGATAGAACTTCACATACAGGTAAGTTCGTTTTATCAATAATTATAGTGGCACATAGTCGTCATAAAACGAATTTCATTTATTACGGTCCAAGGGAGAACCCGGTAAGAAAAGAATGGACGGTTTCTTTTTGACAGAAGAAACCGCCTTTTCTTCCACCAGCAAAGATTTAGTAATAAAGTCAGTTTTCCTTGGGTACGGAACCCTAAAAATGCAAAATTAATATTAAATTTTTTAATTAAAAACCAATTACAAGGCGCCCGATGATAAACTTGTCTAGAGGTAAAGTAATTCCTTCGTTTGAAGAAATTTCGGGTTTTGGTTATTTAACGGTAATGAAAGTATTAAAATATTTTTGTTTGGACAGATTCATGAATTAAGAGTAGCTTTCACATTAATTATATGCATTGAGATCAAATAATTATCATGTCTCGACGCTATCTATGTAAAGTTTTTAATTTTAACAGGTTTTTATGTATTCAGAAACTACTGTTGTGGGTTTTAACCCAGTTGCTACGTTTGAGAACTTTTAAGTAGCCGCTGATACACTGTGCATAATCTTATCAACTCCCATTGGAATTGGTTCAATAATTTCCATATAAATATAGCCAAATATAGAAACAGAATAACGAACGTTTAAAAACTCTCTAAAAAGCTCATAAAAGCTAAGTTTTTGGTCTGACACAAATAAGCATTCAATTTATAACTTAATAACGTCATTTTACGATAACAAATAAGAAAGTCAGTATCAATGAACAAAAGCATTTAATTCTCTAAAAAAATCTCAATGGTATGTGAAGTTCACCAATACGCAATTGGCCAGCGCGGTGGACTATGGCCTAAACCTTCTCATTCTGAGAGGAGACCCGTGCCCAGCAGTGGGACAGTAAATAGGTTGATGATGATGATGATTTAATTCTTACTATGTATTTCAATATATGTATTTAATACATGTTCAAGTACATATCGTCCGTATTTACTCTCTGCGCTAATGTTAGGTGTAATTACATCATAATTATTACCGTGATAAATCTTACATAGATATCTAATTATATCTCTCCAAGTTGGGATCGAAACTCGAACCCCCGGATGCGAGCCTCCCCGCGCGTTTCCTGTAAAACGAGCTCCCATTGCAAACCGCATTATGAGCTTAAAGCTCAGCTTTTTGTGCACATCGCTATTGCTAACACCGTGCGAAGGAATGCACTTAAAAAATGGCTGCCTCTGGTGAAAGTTCGTACTGTGCTCTGTCACATACCTTTTATGTTTGTCTTGATCGATTCCTTTATTTATTCTCGTTATTAATAATCAATCTATGAAATCAATCAATCAAAGATAGACATTTAATAATTCCTAGACATTTAATATTTCCTAGTAGAAATTTTGATCTTTGGTTAGTACAATTGAAATACATTAAGTTTTGAGTATTATTAACGGGCGTAAATATTCATAAAACTAAATTGAATGAATGAATCTGTTTTGATCCTTTTGACGTCAACTTAATATAACTACAAGAAGATAATATACCATATAGAACAGTTGCTACTTCAAGCCACATATTCGTAGTTACTTTTGAGGAATAAGATAGTTGCCTCATATAGGTACTTTTTTTTTATAATATAGGAGTAGCAGACGAGCATGCAGTCCACCTGATGGTAAGTGGCTATTGCCGCCCATGGACATCTGTAATCAACCCCAGATAGGATTAGATATAATACCTGAGGTCGGCCACAGATGCGCTGCTACCCCTGAGGACTAAGCTGGAACGCCTCGGAAAAGTATCTCCCTTACCACACCCTTCAAAACGGAACACGCGCTTAACACTGCTGTTATTAGGGAGAAATAGGTGTGGCGGTGGTGCCGCCGGAGTCGAACTACAAAGGGTGTTACCACCTTCAGTACTTATATATAAGTCAGTCGGCAACCACAGCCTTCCTTCAAAACGCAGAACTCATTCACGCTAAAAATAAGCAACCACTTAGTCAAACCATTCTAATTCTGCCTCCGTCTTAAGCCATTGATTTTACGGTATTTCGGGAATAATTAATACAAAATGTGTATGTTCATTATGATTAATATATTTTTAATGAAATATTTTCGCCGTTAAAAGCTAATAATTATTGTGATACCTGGGTTAATTAATATAAAGTATAATAATGGAACAACGCACCTAAATTGACAATTAATGAAGAATCTCAGCCAAGTTTAGAGGTAATTAGAGTTTGCAAACTTCTAAGCTATTAAGGTTTAAATTATTGGATTTATTATTTTTATTATATTTTACCTGTTAAATGCGTTTTAAATGGGTTAACCATTAAAAGTTACTTCTATATAGTTCTCAATATAAGTTAAACGTACATTAAAATATCTGATGGTAATGGTACATCAGAGATCAACTCCAGATACGCGTAAGATTAGATCCTACACATAGATTAGTAAAGATTACTCACTCCTAACAAGAAAATGTACCCAGTTTTGAGAATTGAAATAGTTGCGTAAAAATGTTTTGCCACCTCTCCGTGCTAAAATGTTCCTAAAATATTTGTAATAATTATTTATTTATTTATTATTATTAAATTACGTAATTATTACGCAAATTAGTTATTTATTCGTAAATTTTGTCTAAAAATGATTTTATTTGTCAAGGATTCAAAAAAAGAACTTACTAAAATAAGCCATTTGTGGCTTCATTCAATTTCAAGGCGGCGAAGTATCTTTACTAATCTATGATCCTACATGACATTTTTAATACATGCTTGTTATGCGTGAGGACTAAGTTGTAACGCTTTGTATGAGTCTCTTTTATTTAACCCTTCAAAGCGTTACACGGCACCGTTTAAACCTCCGATATTACACAGAAATAGGTGTGGCGGTAGTCCCTGCGGATTCGATCCTCTAATTTAAAACGTCGGTAAATAAGAATAATAAACTATACTACGAAACCGATAGACTGACGTACAAAAATAATTACATACAAAAATGTAAAAATGATAGTCCCGATCGGTACACTATCCTTTCAAAGCACTTAAAATATGCTTATACCACAAATTATCATATTCCTTTGAGATATTAAGCTCGCCACTCCACAAGATGCATGTATGCATGTTTAACTCTATTAAAATTCGCTTCAGGAATGCGGTGCACGCTAAACCACTGGGACAGTCAAGTTAATCGACTTACAGCTTTGATGTGACACGATACGGTAGGGGTTAGAGTGAGGCCTGATTAGGGATGACCCAAGGTCGATTAAACAAAAATCGATTTGTGGAATAAAACATCGATTTTCAATTCGATATTTGGTGTCTTACCTTTGATCAAAAGCGATCTTGTGAATCGATATTCGTTTTTTTGTAGCGTTGGTAAATTACATATATATAAAAGGTATTTACTTTATTCCTGACCTGTCGTTTATTTATTTCGTCTAATTAATCGTAGAGTAGCAACAAAAAAACAAAAGATTGATTTTGAATATATATCTTGTGGGCTTCGATAATTTTGTGCATTGATGCTTCAAGTTTCGATTTGTATCCATTTAAAAATTGATCTTTTTTAATTTTTTTCGAACAGAATCGCCATCCCTGCGCCAGATGTAATTTGGTAAGCAATTTCCGTTAATACAAGCCTCGGCGACCGGTTGCGTCCGTTTACCTGCACGCAGTCTATGGGTTTTTTGCTGGATTATTTATGGTTAAACATCTCCAAGAGGCCTTATTTGGTTTTCTGTACGTGAGCTAGTTACGCTCGGTTAGTTATAGGAACTGCGGTTCTCTGTAGATGCGAATGTATGAGTAATTTCTATTGAATTGATGTTGATTTTTATGTTTTTTGGTACGCGGAAGGCAATTCGGGTCAAATTATTTACTCGTTTGATAGAATGGTAACTTTAAGATTGTGACTAACAGTAGAATAGATACAAAAAGTTATTGTATTTTTGATTATTGATTTGTGATTTTAACATAGTTATGAGGTATCTATGGATTCGTCTATATAACAATATAAATAAGTTTTTATAACAATTCTCTAGTTATTCCACAATCAACAAAACTTCGTCTGAAACCAAATAGAAGATATATGATGGGTAGTGTTATTACATACATACATATCTGAATATGTAATTAGTCGTAATACTGATGGATAATTGCCACGTAACATGATTTAACTTTGATCGATTGCTCAACTATTCGATTAATAGTTGTAACGGAACATACATAGCTATGATGTAGCGCAAATATGATTATTGGTGCTTACATCTGTAAGCTACTGTGATTACAGTAGATACGAAATACGAATATCCTAACTTTGTGCATAAAGTTCTTTACATGATATTTCATACTGGTTTTTCGTTTCCTGTTACTGTTTTTGGAGCATAAAGTATGCTGTAATAGTTTTTCTGTAAGTTGAAATTTCAAAAAAAATGGTGGCAAAGTTGCATTTTTTTTAATCCCAATAAATGAATAGATAATAAATCGCACTCTTGAACGGCAAACTAGACAAATAAACATTATCTGTGTTGTGGACGCCACACATAAATACAAAGACTAGTATACAAAAAAGTGTGTGTGTGTCAGCTACGACGCACGATTGGAGTTTACTCCTTACGAATGATAATTATGATATATATCGAATAGAAAAAAGGGTAGGTAAATGAACGCATCTGCTAAAATGATAAGAGAAACAAACATATATCTGTAATTATTCGGATTATTTATATTACTTCAATAATGCGTATTACATAAAGTATGTTACAAAATAATATAAAATAGCGCCATCTAGTGGCAAGTTTTATAAATTGTAAGTTTGCAAGTTTATTAATCTATGTATTTTGGTTCCAAATATTATAATGGTAACTTAATATAATTGTTTATATTAAAGTAAATTTTAATATAATATAATTATTTATATTTAAAACAATGTTAAACGTTTTATAACTTAAAACTTAATAATTATAATTTCTTTGCCATCTATAAAATATCCTTGTTGCAATTTACGGATGATATTTATATGAGACTCAATAAACATGTTATTACATGTAATTTGGATTGTTTCTGAATGTTTTATAATTCTAGAATTCATTTAAAACGTATTGCTAATTTTATATAACTTATTTTGAACATAATTCATTAGCAATAATTCTGTAATAAATATTAAATAATACTGTTTTGATTTTGCCCGTTTATCGTTGATAGATGGTGCTGATCAATAATGCATCCATTTTTATAAGTTAAATTAATATATCAGTAACTTACAAAAGCCTCTTTATGTTAAAAACTTATTTTGCTAATATTATATCTTATTCAATTGCTTACTGATTTTATATGTTACTCTTCTTTAAAAACGTTCATAAAAGATTGTTAATCATATTATGGCGCCAATGTTCATATTTTTCACAGTGTCTATAAATGATCAAACCTATAACTTAATTTATGCAAAAATGTAAACAAATTAGTTAATGACGTTTTAATGTTTTATATATTGCTAATTATTTTTATTGTAATAATTACTTTCATATGGGATTTGAACTTACTGTATTTTAAATTAATAAAAGCACTCTTCATTCATATTTTGGTTACCGTTACGCCTCAACTTTTCGTGTTACACTTGATTTTACTCCTCATAAAATTTCCGTACCGGGCCTTATAACTCAAATCGTTTCTTAAGGAGTAAACTCCAAAAATCCAGAACGGACATTTTATAACCTACTTATTCAATTTTTAATTATTATTATTAATGACAAGCCGCGTGGCGGAGAGGTTACCATACCGGTCTGACGCGCAAATGGTCCCGGGTTCGATCCCCGGCCAGACAAATATTTAAATGATGAATTTAGATTTCTGTTTCTGGGTCTGGGTGTTTGTGTATTTGTTTATGTGTGTGTGTCCATGGCACCAACGACACAGGGAATCCTAGTGTGGAGCTGTGAGTGTAGAAATTGTTTTTTTAAATTATTTTTGTCTGAAAAATGATCGAACCTGGAACCCTCTTACCAAACCGATACGATGATAATACCAACACTAATCATTACAACACTGCGCCACTCGCTAAGGAACATTTAATACTAAACTAACACTAACACATTGACACTCCACACAAACACATGCATTCGAGCTATCGAGTAATTGAGTGAAAATTCGATTCCGTTCCCTGTGAGATGCAATGCAGTGAACAGCGTGTGGCACTGAGCGACCGGTAACGTGATTAGTGGACTTCCCGAAACCCATCTTCCGTTTAGAGCACGCTACCTCTAGCTAGCTAGAGTCACTTAATTGTTTCTTTATTTTCCTTTAGCTACTGATGCATCGCTACCATTGGGGACTAAGTTGGAACGCCTTGGATAAGTCTCCCTTACCATTTCTTCAAATCGGAATACAGCAGCAGCACAAAACACTGCTATTATTAGGTAGAAATAGGTGTGACAGGAAAAGCCTATTCTGATTCCTCTCCTGTCGTTTTATCGACGACAGGAGAGGTTACAGTCTGTAAACATACTCAATTTCACCTTTTCTTTTTTCAAAACCCTTTTAGGCTTATCAAACACTTTTTAATTTATTTGCATCACAATTATAGCCAAATTTCTATTAATTAAAACACGGACATTTAAAGACAATGGCAAATCTTTAGTTACAATATACTACAATCAATGTCTGGAGATTCAGTTGACAAATGGCACTAAATACACGGATTGCTAAAGACATTAGCAAACTGTCCTTAAATCTCCTTCCATAGCTCGGAACGTCAGCCAACGTCAGCCTCGCAGACAAATGATACGTTGACGATAAGGGGATGGTGCAAGTTATGTACTGAGAGCGTTTTGTGATCATATAATGGGCGATACAGTCGATAGAATCTGTGTTCTATTGTCTTTCTTTGGTCGCACGGAATAATTGATAAGCAAAAATGACTTGATTAGATGATAAACGATGGATGGATTGTATAGTGTAAGATGGAAATATGGTAATTGCTTATTGCAATTTCAAGACGTTTAGAAATGAATAAAAGCCTTGTAGCCTTAGTTTTAAGAAATATGGTAAGGGGTTGAACTTATATTTAAATTTTTCAAAATTATCAATCGGATATCTGTTTATCTTTACTTATTATACTTGAATAATGTTCTATTTCAATAGCAGTGATTAGTTACCATCCGACTATATGTACGCTTTTTATTACACATCTAAAAATAATACAAACTCTAGTCCTTGCTATGGTCTGTTACAAACTAGATTGTACGCCCTCATTCTTAACGATGAATGACAAATTGGCGCTAAATGGCCTATTTTTCGCAAGAAAAAGGAATGCTAAGAATTTGCCGACAAGCCACTTTCCGAAAACAAAAGATCTTTTCATCCAGATCTGTGACTTTTTCGGATAATTATACCAACATTTTTATTTAATATTGAATAATGGTTATTTTTTCATGACGAAATACCTACTTATGAAGTAAAATGCGAGAATAATAAAACAATGAAGCCTGAAGACAAAAGATGGGTACCATTGTTGTGCTGCAACCTCTTTCTTTTCAGTTTTGTGGGGAACAAAAAAAGAGATGCAAGTGTCGAGTTCTTTGAAAATTAACTCAATTTTCAGCAATGTAGTATTTTAAGTAATGTAGTATTTTTTTCAGCAATGTAGTATTTTATCTGTTTCTTTACTGTACATAATTGAAAGTTCTTATTGTTCGATTTTTGATTTTGTAACTATGCATTTATTGTTTGAAGGTATATACAACAATACTCGTGTCTGCAGCTTAGTAGAGTATGCTGTAGTTCTACTCAAATTGTAGACACAGAGCCCAATCGTGGGAATAAAAATGTTGCAATTGTGTGCGTTGCTGTGGTCTGATTTGAAAGGTGTGGTAAGGGAGATTTTTATGAGGCGTTTCAGCTTAGTTTTTAAAGACAGCGGTGCAGCTGTGGCCCACCTCAAGTAGGAATGTAATTTTATCTGGGGTTGGACACAGGTATCCATAGGCGGCAGTAGCCACTTACCATCAGATGGATTGTATGCTTGTCTACTACTCCTATATTATAAAAAACATAGCATGTAGTATTAAATAAATTAACTTTTAAAATACAAGTACGTTCTCGTAGCTTAGCCGACTTCGCTACAACGATATAATTAAGTAAAAGTAAAGTAAGAAGAAGAGTAAGCAAAAGTAAGAAAATTACGAAATTTGGGTATAAAGTTAAATCGAGTGTAGATATTGCCGGGTACTGATGTCACCCGGCCGCAGCCCGCAAGTCGCTCATTCGCCGCGGTTCGGGGACCCAGCCGGTTCTCCGCTATTTTTAATTAAAACTTTATTTTGCCTGCTCGTCTTTATTTAAGCCCCTCATGGAGTTTGTGGCACTAGATTTTTGCTACGTTGGAGTCTGGAAGATATTTTTATAACGTTTACTTAAATTTTGGTATGAATAATTGTCTTTATATCTTATAAAGATAGATTTAATTAGGAATCCGCGACAGACTTGTGGTATATACTATGTAAATTAAGTTGGAAGGCTGAAATTCTAGCTTTAGTTGAAACCTGAAATCCTTGTTCGAATATTGGCAGTATTCGAACAAGGATTAAGTCGTATAACTTTAATATTTTAAAATTAAAATGAATACATGTATTTACTTAATAAATATCCCAAATAGCATAAATTCATACTGGCACCTTAAAATTTAAGTTAAGGTAAAGAAAACGTAAAACCCAAAGTAATATCTCTGCCATGACAATAATCCTTACAAATACAGAGCAGCAATCAAATGATCCCATTCACTGATTTGTCAAGCCTTCGGAAGGAAGGTTGCAGCTTAGACGCGCTTCGTACGTTCAGTTCTACGACAAATTCCATGTATTTTTCATGTTTTCTGGTATTTTAAAATTATATGTAGAGTATATTATTTAAAACAGTAAATATAGCTAAAATTTGGATTTGTATTCATAGATTTAATTAACGTACCTAATGGTTTTCATTTAAATGGTAACTATAAATAAATATATACTTTATGTTCTTTAATCCTATTTCAAAGCAAATATGCTTAAAATTGAATACATGTTGAAAGACAGCGGGACTAGCGAGCCACTGAACATAGCTATTATTCGTGTTAAATTCCCAATTCATATATTATTAAGTGCACTTCAGTGAGATAACATAATAAATCCTTCACAGTGCGCATTTCAACAAAGCGCACAATAGCGAGCCACTACAAATGTAGAGCGCTCGCGGATAATCCCATACACCGATTTGTCAGGCCTCCGAGAAAATGGACACGGCTTGTGTGCGCCGTACTCGTAATACTCGGCGATTCGCGGGAATTTATGAAGATCATCTCTTTGTTACGTACATGTTCTTATATTTGGAGATTGATAGCCATGTATTGATAAATGACTTCTTAAAATAATGTATGAAAGTTTTTATATAGTGAAGCTTGGCACAATTGTAACCTATGAATAATACGCAACAATTTGAATACTTACGTAACGAAATGTAACGTAATGCGTTTTTACGCAATGGTATGATTCTAGTCCTGCGCAAATTATTTTTTCTTTATTTTAATTTATCTTTTTAATGTGAATTTTCTTAACTAATCTTTATATTTTTAATCTCCTCATAATAATTTTATATTTTTCTATTTACAGGTAAGGAGTTCCAACAGAGCAACAATAACAGTCTTTTTCTAACTGGTAAAAGTATGTTTTTAAGGAATGAATAGACATATCCACGTTAAATATATCTTACATTAATGATTTCATTATTACATAAGTTTTTTTTTGTAATATAGCAGTAGCAGACGAGCATCCAGTCCACCTGATGGTGAATGGCTACTGCCGCCTATACACATCTGTATTCAACCCCAGATTTCTATCGGAGGACGGCCACCGACGTAGCGCCCCTACCCGAGGACTAAGCTGGAATGCCGGCGAAAAGTATATCTTACCACACCCTTCAACAGCAAAACACAGCAGCGCTTAACACTGTTGTTATTAGGCAGAAATAGGCGTGAGATTTTTGCCACTGGAATCGAACCACAGAGGCTTCTACCATCTACGGGATTATTCGTATATCAACATCAGAGTACAAACTGAAACACAAGTCGACAATATCATTAAGGGAACCGGCAACCTATGTAATTACATTCACAAATATGTACTATGTACCTACTTCCTTTGACGTAAAGTTTTTGTAATTATACCTCGTCGCGTCACAAGAGAACCCCTACAAGGGGCTCTTTGACAGGGTGTATCAATTAACGGACATCCCTCGACTGATATTTAATTACCTTTATTTAAGGTGGGTATCAATTGCCCTGTCTATTTTCATGCTTCAGTTAACAGATTAGAGACTCTATTTTTACCTTAATACATGTTTTTTTATATGTATTTATACCTAGGTAGACGGGCAACCTGGTGGAAAGCAGTCACCATGTCTATGGACATTTGCAACACCAGACGAGTCGTCAATGCATCGTTGGCTTTGAAGGAGAGTGCTTTTTGCACCCTTCTTGAAGAGCTCCATGTCATAGCGCTCAGGGAATATTTAAGGAGGAAGATCATTCCACATTTTACACGTACGGCATAAATCACCTCTAAAGTAGTGTTAGTCTAAGTTAGTGCAAACCGTGCTTTTTTTACTATTATTAATTAAACTTATTTAAAGTTGGTACAACCCCTTGTGGTTCGATTCCGGCGCCACCACCGTTATCCATTTTCATTTATCAATCTAAGACGACCATTTGTATGCACAAAACTTTTTTATTCTGCACAGTGACACCATTCGAGATAAATTTAGATAAATTTCAGCATTAACTTCAATCAGATATAGACTCAAAAAGATATTTTAGAAATGACACAGCAATACAGTATCGCCTGCAACTCCAGACGCTGGAAATAGATAAGAAAGTGTGATGGATGGTGGCCACGCCAGTGGACAGAGTGACAGTGATAAAGTGATCGGTTTACACAGTTTACAACGTTTAAAGTTACTGGTAGTATTATATGTTTAGAAAAAATGCTCTTCAGTTTTCTATTCCTTCGTTACAAATACTGCTTTGCCGTATAGCATGAAGTATTTCTTTGCACGAAAACGTATATACACGTTCTGAGACAGAAATTTAAATTAATTTTATGTTTGCCGAGGTGGGGATCGAAAATGCACACCCGTCATCTCATACCGTTATAGTGATTTCGGTTGTTATATTCTCAAATCACATAAATCAAATACGTTTGCTAGAAATAGCAAACGATATATCTTACAACTAGGCTTACTATCTCCTAAATATGAAAGCCGCACTCGGCTGTACAAGCCGGACATTTGGTCCTCGAAGCCGGACATTATTAGTCGCTACCTCACCCCACACTGGAGGCGATGCGTTTATGCACGTAACGCATATACCAAAAAGCCAGCCAAAAGCCGGACAGTCGAACATAAATATTTGGCTGGACTGGATCGAAAAAAGCAACATAGGCAAACATAAAGGCCCGGCTCAAACTGAACAAATAGGAACCCTAGTTTGAACCTGCAAACGATGTGCCTAAAATGATCCCAAACAATAATAGTGCATTTCGGATGTCAAACAAAGATGCGTTTTTACCCCCTGAAGACTAACTGCCGTTATTAATATTCAATCTATCCAATTTTGGCTTACACAAGATCATTTGGTAATTTCTACATAGGTACTAGAAACTTTAGACACAAAATTGGTACAGTGCGATTTCTGGTTTATGCCTCGCCTACAAACTGAATATAGTAGATTTACACTAGCAAAGCAAATGTGCTGGAATATACATTAAATATTAATTAAGTTCTAACAATTTTTCACACCACCATCAGCACCACTATGTCTAGACGCGCGAACAGTATTTCTGCCAAATATAGGCCTTCAAGCCGTTTAATTCTTAATATTCGTAATAATATTAATTTTGGAATGAATATAAGCCTTCCTTTTAATATTAATATTGGTATTAATATTGTAGATAGCACGAACGTCAGCTTAATGAGGCACAAAGACTGCCGTTACGCGATAGCTTGTGGTGACGTAATTAATATAAGCTTAGCGGAATTTTGCGAACACGATAACCTAAATAATTGCCGCTTATTAAACTTGCTTGCTTATAAAATATGTAGGGTAGGGTCGTAGGAATATATGGAATTATTGTAAATATCTCCTATTTGAAAAAAAAAGCTTTCTTGTAAATACATTTTTTATCGCCCTGTCATCATCAAGCCATTATTTTCCCACTGATTTCCATAGGATTTTTTTACAATATACGAGTAGCAGACGAGCATGCAGTTCACCTGATGGTAAGTAGCTACTGCCGCCCATGGACATCTGTAATCAACTCCCGAAATAATAAGCTGTAATGCCTCGGAAAAGTATGTCTCCCTTACCACACATCTGTGATATAAAAATTAGGAAGGCTTTGGTCATAGTCCACCGCGCTGAACAAATAAGTGTGGAGAAATTTGGAAGTTTCACATAATTATATTTAAGACCTTTCTTAGAAAACTCTCAAGCCAGTAAGCCGCATTAGTTCCTCTACCAATAAAGAATGCGATTACAAATTTCTAATACGCACATAACGTCGAAGAATCTAACGTGTTTGCTTGGGATTTCAACTCCGGATTCCTGACTTGAAAGTTTGTAATTTATAGCACTAAGCTATGACAGCTTCCATGGTAGTATAGTGTTTAACATTCGCCCATGTATATATATAGATTAATTATAACAAGATTGATTTAAGAACTCCATGAAAAGAACCTTTACAGGTTGAAATTGACTGCTATTTACCCAAGAAATATATAAGGCTCCTACAATAACTGAAACCCAAAAACACGAACGGAAGCTCGCAATTAATATAGCTTTCCGAGTTTGCAAACAATATTTGCCATAAATAATGGACGCTCATTAAACTAGGTCGGAATAATCAATGAATCACGATCTTAATATCTTTATGCAAACACCTGTTCACCCCTTAGAATAATAAGATTCAGCCGCAGCTTCCCCTTCGCTGAAGTGAAGTGAACCCACTCTTGACTTCTTAAGGGCCATCGATACAAAAATGTCTATGGAGGTTCATGTAACATTTTCTTAGCGTCGTTGCCTCATAACGCTTTATTACGTTGATTATATTTCGTGTTATTTCATCGTGCTCTTGTTATGTATGACTTATTAACTATATGCCCAACTTTGTAAGGATGAATGGAGGTTTGTTACTGTTTCACACAAAAAATAATGATTGGTTTTGGATAAAATTTGGGAAAAAGGTGGTTTATGACCTGCAGTAACACATAGGATGTCTTTACCATGGTTACATGCACAGAACGGCGGGAATAAGCTAGTCTGCAACAGATCAGTTCAAAATAGTAATATATGTTTAGTTTGTCAAATATATTAGCTACTATAATTGTGTACTACTGTTCTAGTTTATAATTACATTAACACAGAGACACACACAAACACTGACATAGCCACGGGCGTAGAGTGACGTCAAAAAGCTATTCTATAATAAATCATTTTGCAAGTAGTAATATTCGAGTACTGTATTTAGTTTGTCAGATATATTGGCTACTAGAACTAAGTACTTCCTGTACATCCTGTACATCCTTTAATAATGCAGCCATCCAATTATCCATCAGACCTTAGAAATCCACTTTTGGTTATGTGCCTCCTCTAAAAAGGGGATATCTGTTACAGTCAGTGTGTTGGTGACGTGTCGGTGATCATATATGAGTAACTTTGTAGAAAGACGCAATGTCCCATTTAATTTCCACGCTGTACGAGTACCTACTTTAAGATATGAGGCTCTTGGTTATTAAATCTTATCTAGTCTACTATTCTTTCTCAAAATTGCTCTGTGCAAAATTATGTTCTACACTAATAAAACTTTTTACGATTAAACCGACATAACCGTCCATTTCTTCTGTCATAAAACGAAACAATATGCCCGTATGTGAGCTTCACTCCTCGATATTTCAAAGCATATGTATATCTAAATATATCTGTGTTGGTGATAGAATTGTAAGACCTGAAACCTTAAGGTAAAATCGCTTGGGATGTTAGTATGCAAAAAATATACAGAATCCGCTTTATTTAAATGGTGTCCCAATTTTTAACATAGTCATGGTTTTCATTATTTTAAAATTACTCAATAAAATAAGTACTTCATATGGTGCATTGATATATACAGACGTTGTACGTATCAGGCACGGTCCGTATCTTCCTTAACACGACCGTGCCGGCGTGCTTGCTTGCCGTGCTTGTCAAAATATTATACAGAAAAATAGGATTTTGTCTGACACGATATGTTTATAGACCAGGGCCGAAGCCTTTAAAAATGGTAAAAAATGAAAAAAAATTACAGTAGAATGAAACCCATTGGAAAAGGAGGGAAATATGATCAAAATGAAAGGAAAAATAAATTACGGTCGATCCGAGTTCGGGAAGTGGGAGGGGGTGAGTTTTTAAGGGTAAAAAATGGTTTATCTTGATTTCCGGCTAAACTACACGTCCTATGCGAAAAAGTTAAATGGCAAAGTTGTAGGTAATAAAAAGATCTACAACTTTTGTATTTACAATTTTTTCACATAACCTCAAAATTTGGGTGAAAAATTCAAAAAACCAAGTTTTTGGTTTTTTATTTATATCTTTTTCAAAAAATTTTATTTTTTTACGAAATTTGGTGAAAACATACCTTACTATGTCCCAAATACACTGTAATTTATTTGATTAAAAATATTTATTTTTTCGCCTTATTTTCACTTAATATCAAAAAAGCACCCTAATTTTCAATCGAAAATTCTGACGTCAAAATATCAGCTTTTTTCAAAAAGTTTGGGGGCTTTTTGTTCGTTGAAATATCTACTTTCTGATGGTGTAAAAAAATATATACATTACTATAGGAAATGTTCTCAGAAAATGCAAAAAATTGAAAAAAACCCAAATTCGAAAAAAATTTTTTTATCATTATGTACAATTTTGAGGTATTTATTAAAATTTACACTTTAATTACTAAAAAAACGTAAGATTTCATGTTTTATTGATAAATGAAAAAGTTGCAAATTAAAATATACTTCAATAATTAACAAACAAATAAGTTAATAAAGTTAATATTTAATAAGACATCTACAATATTTTGAAAAAGTTGTAGAACCTTATTTAAATAATATTTGTAGATGTCTATTTACTGCTGTTTTAAGATAATTTATATACCTGAGTGACCTTCGGTAAATTTTAGCCCATTGTAAGTTATTTCATAGAGAAGTGGGGACGGACCTAGGAGGGTCTGGGCCTTACTACATACCTGCTATTTCGTAGCAGCTGTAAAAACCGTTAGCCAGTATTCGAGATACAGAGCAGTGTACAACATCGTTTTTAAAAATACACGTGCAGGCTCAGTTACTCTAAGTGAATTGTGAGAAATTTACTTTATTCAAAAAATCGTTTGGAATCTACATAGCAAGGTAAATACAATCTGTATTTTAATCTATATTAATCAACTTTAAAATAAAAATAGTAATATTTTCTTTCATAAATAGTATGTTTGGATTTGCCGGAAAAGGAAAGAAAAGTATCGTTAACTCATTATTAGACGCGAAAAATTTATCAAATTTGGCCAATGTTTTTTATAAAAAAAGATGAAAGTAAAGAAAATATAAAAAAAATAGGATTACAATTAATCAAATCTATTTATAAATGTAAAAAAGAAAAAATAACACTAAATCAATTAAGGTTTCAAAAATATCAATTGGCAAAAATTAAATCATCCTTCATTTTGGCAAACCTCCCACCCACAGAAGGAGCAGCAGAACATCATTGTTACAGAGCATATTATCAGCTTCAAACTTGGTTGGGTAACGAATTGACAGCAAATGATTGGGGCTGGAAGCAACATCAGCGTGGAATTATGCCCAAATTTACAGAAAAGGATTTAATTCCGGAAGTATTGCTCAAAACTATTTGCTGCAGCTGTGAAACTGGATGTAACAGTTTAAAATGTGGTTGCCGAAAACATGGTTTAAAATGCACAAATTTATGCACTAATTGTCAGGGTTCTGAAAGTTGCTCCAAAATGGAAGAAAAAGTCTACGAGGAAGTAAATGATTCAGATGAAATTGTAGATGAAGAACCAATGCAGACTGGAAATAACATTGGAGACGAAGATGATGGTCTTGAAGATTTCGACGATCAACTAGAGTTGGAAAGGTTTGTCGAATCTAACGATGAAGAAATGCCTTCAAAGAGACAAAAACTAATGAATAACTGATTAGAATTTCAGATAAGGTATTTATAAATAACAAGATTAACGTTTTTGAAAAAAAATATTATGAATAACGTAATCAGAATTTAGTATCTAAATTCAATAGTACGATTTACATGTATATTTATATTGTATGAGATTTTCTATGACATGAATGTAATTCGAATTAAATAAATAAACTTTCCAACTTAAAAAAAATTGCAGCAATCAAATTTTTTTGATAAAATTGTACATAATGATAAAAAAAAAATTTCGAATTTGGGTTTTTTTCAATTTTGCATTTTCTGAGAACATTTCCTATAGTAATGTATATATTTTTTTACACCATCAGAAAGTAGATATTTCAACGAACAAAAAGCCCCCAAACTTTTTGAAAAAAGCTGATATTTTGACATCAGAATTTTCGATTGAAAATTAGGGTGCTTTTTTGATATTAAGTGAAAATAAGGAGAAAAAATAAATATTTTTAATCAAATAAATTACAGTGTATTTGGGACATAATAATGTAAGTTTTCACCAAATTTCGTAAAAAAATAAAATTTTTTGAAAAAGATATAAATAAAAAACCAAAAACTTGGTTTTTTGAATTTTTCACCCAAATTTTGAGGTTATGTGAAAAAATTGCAAATACAAAAGTTGTAGATCTTTTTATTACCTACAACTTTGCCATTTAAATTTTTCGCATAGGACGTGTAGTTTAGCCGGAAATCAAGATAAACCATTTTTTACCCTTAAAAACTCACCCCCTCCCACTTCCCGAACTCGGATCGACCGTAATTTATTTTTCCTTTCATTTTGATCATATTTCCCTCCTTTTCCAATGGGTTTCATTCTATTGTAATTTTTTTTGGTTTCAAAAATTATCGACCCTGGTCTATTAATATCTTCTGTACATATAAATGTGGCCTAACATTGTCTAGAACCTCCACGTGTCTTGAAAGGAATCCCACAAACAGCGGGCGTCATCTAAATGTTTTCTGTATTCTATGTAATCCCGGAGACAGTCTGGCATAGTCACTGGTTTTCTAGTTATTTTTAACGAGAATCGCAGACTCAAGGTGATGGTAATGAGACTGCCTGCAATGCAATGCAAAGGTAGGTGTTGGATAAGATGTAATAATAAAGGTGGTAGAACTCTTTGTAGTTCGACTCCCGCAGCCACCACACAACATAACATAACAGCATAACAGCAGTGTTAAGCGTTGCAGTGTTCTGGTTTGAAGGGTGTGGTAAGGGAAATATACTTTTCAGTGACGTTCCAGCTTAGTCCTAAGGGGATAACGGCGCAAAAAAATCGTAGCATAACCTGTCGGTGGTTCCAGAATACAATGATACTTAGTCTGCGTGATACAGATCACTATATTTTTCTGAAACATAGGTGGTTCCGGATTTGTACCCTGGTCACGCAATTAATAGCTAATCGTCATCATTTTATCAACTCATTATAGTCCCACTACTGTGCAAGTTTAATTTTTTTTTTAAGATGACGTCTTTTTAAAAAGGTATGCACGTTTCCTTACCACATTTTTTCTTCACCGTTAAAGTGCAGCAAACGATACCTAACTTCTAATACGTACATAACTTCGAAAAATCAAAGCTGCGTGTCTGGGATTCGAAGTTCGTTCCGGTTCAAATACTTATTATTCAAAGGAAAAGTTAACAGCTATTAATATTGGGAGTCTATTCAAATTGCTCGTGTACGTTACCTTTTACTGTAATATATAGGTATGTATGTGTTGTACATACATAGATAGTGTGGACACATCGGTGGCCATTATGATTCCAATCCACTCCCTATGGGTATAAAGTTACAACCCCCATTTACAACGTAACTACGCAAATATGTATACGGACTACGGTAGATTACAAATGTCTTTGGGATGTAGGACCATTTCACATAAGTAACTAAAGATGTGTTAAGGGAGACATACTTATTCTAGGCATTCTAACTTAGGCCTCAGAGGTAGCAACAATCCGTTGGCGACGTAGGTAGGACTATAATCTCATCTGGGATTGATAATAGATGATCATAAGCGGCAGTAGCCACTTGTTATCAGATAATGGGCGTCATCGTCTGCTACTTCTATATTATAGAAAAATAAACATTTTAAAAGTTAAACATGTAGTACCTACTAATAGGTATATTTATTGTTTCTTTTTCAACAAGTGCGTGACGTGAATATAATAATATCGTGATATCGTGTGTGTATGAATGTATGAATTTCTTCGACAAAACTTTACCCCAACTACAATAACAATCGTTCAACTATTTAACTCCACTTGAAACTATGCACGATGCGTATATACGAGTACCTACTACACATACGGACACATACTACACACACAAGCATAATTTAAATACGGACGAATGTATTTCCACATGTTTGTGTATTTTTTGTGGAAAACTTTACCGACAAAGTTTTCCGACAAGCGGAAAATCGTTTTGACCATGTTTTGCTCGTGTGCACAAAATAAATGGACTGGGTCTTGAATTTTACATTCAACACTACATTGCAAGAGCTAAATATTTTGTTTTACATAATTTGTGAAATCACGAATGTATTTTTTTTTATAATGTATGCAGTCCACCTGATGGTAAGTGGTTACTGCCGCCCATAGACATCTGTAATCAACTCTAGATAAGATAAGATATTCCTACCTGAGGTCGGCCACAGATGCCCCGCTACCCCTGAGGACTAAGCTAGAACGCCTCGGAAAAGTCTGTCTTCCTTACCACACCCTTCAAACCGGAACACAGCAGTTCCTAACACTACTGTTATTAGGCAGAATTATTTGGGCAAGAATTCCCTTGCAATTACCATATTATATCGAGGAATATTTTGCACAACTAATAATGGTCCACATTATATGTAAGTCCATAATGTCCATTATTTATTATTGCCCAAGTAAATAATGTCCAAATTAATTACCTCCTTTTAACAGTGAAAGAAATAATTGTAGAAAACCTACATAATTATCTTTTGCTAATATACTGTACTGTACAAACGCCACACTCGGATCCAAAGAGACCTCTCTGACGAACACTCAAACACCCGGTGCAACTCAGGGAACTCCGCACTCTTGCACCCAAATAAAACCAAAGTATCAAAGAGCTCAAAAGTTTATTTGACTGGCCCCTTATAAGCAGCTACAACGATACTTCACCACCGCGTTTTAGAATACATGTAGCGCCATCTATCGCATCGTTGGGAAAACAATGTTACAAGTGACATCTAGTGACAAATTGCTGTTACTATTTATTACGTTCCTAACAATGATCAATGTACATTGAACAGTACTGTACCTACATTGTTATAGCACGGATATAAGGCACATAACCGTTATCCTTATAAACACGTTTCAGACATTTAATTTACTTTGACATCATAAATAAGACAAAAACAGTACTGATAAGTACGCTTTAATTAATTTTCAAATCCACATGTGGGTGGCAGGTTTAAACAACTACATATATAAAGTATCTACTTACCAGGTAACTGGCAGGTACGAAGTAGTGATGTTATGAATATGAAATTTCGGATCTGGATAACGAGTTATTGAAAATATAATAACAGTTTGAAATACGGTTACGGATATGGAATTATTTCGGATCATCAGATAGTTTCTAATAATTCTGGTTACGGATATTAGCTTTTTGAGAAATAGTGAAAGTAAACAAAATACTTATAAGTAATGATTTGATTTTATTTATAAAGTAACTAAACAGCGTGAGCTTAGTCAATCGAAAACTTTATAAAAGTTTGTCATTTAGACTCCGCCCTTCTACAAAATTAGTCGAATCTTTTGTTTCGTATTCGGTTATCTTTTGAAACTCCATAACATCCCTAGTACGTAATATAACTAATATGAAGTGTTCGAACCATAACGGAATTAAAACGTCTTCATTATATCGTTTACCGACTTTACCCCACGACTTCACTTAACAATACAAGTCTATTTAAGTATCTGTGTATAATTTCGAAATAATTGCAGTTTTCTTACTGTCCCTTCGTAATTGTAATAAAATATTATATATCAGGTTACTTTGTCACCAACTTTTAAAGACTTGTGTAAAAACCATATTCAATAGATATCTATTTTATCGATGTTCTCTGAAGTCGGTACTCTATCAATGTTACACGCTTTTTACGACCCTATAAAACCAATTTAAAAGCCAAAATTTACTTGTCGATCAAAAAGATAGACAACCTTATCAGTTTATGCAAATACGAATGTACCCACAAAGAGGGTCTCTCCACACATCAACGACTGTAACGACGCGACGCGATCCGATAAATGTCGTTTATACTTACTCGTACATTACTGCAATTAATAATGTTAATTTATTTAATAAATACCTACACGATTCCAATATCGATTTTAATTGGCACAAGAAATTATAACAATTGAATTCGTCTTTCAAGAAATGAATAGAGTTAGTAGCTACTTAAATATGAGGCAATCCTCAGTAGTGGCAACGCAACTTAGGTCGCTTCCAGGTGTAATGCTCGATCTATTTGCAGTTGGTTATGGAAGTCCATGTATGCAGTGACCACTTACTATGACCGTATGATTGTCACCTCAAAGTGCAAGTCAAACTCGCAAACGATTTTTTCGTACCACATAAATTTTCACAATTTATTTATTTTTAGTATTTGTTGTTATAGCGGCCACCCTAACACATACTCTGTAAAAATTTCAAGTGTCTATATATTACGGTTCAGGAGATAGAGCCCTGTGACAGACGGACAGACAGCGGAGGCTTAATAATAAGGTTTACTTTTTATCCTTTGGGTACGGAACCCTAAAAATCTGACTTTCCGAATCGGATCACGCAGATTCTACGTTGCTAAATGTAGACAGACCCTTAGACGCCCACGCGGGTCAAGTAATGACTCCTGAAATTAAGCTCCCTTTGTTCAGAAACCGGAGTGCCATTGTACGCTTGCAAAATTTTATTAGACGGTTCGCGAGTCTAATTTATTATATCAATATTAAATTAGATATCGAGGAATATTTCCCTCGGTAATCGTTCATTATTCTGTATCAAACTCAATGGAAATGTTTTCTCGGAACTTTAGAATTTTATTACCTGCTATTTTTGTTATTTTACTTCGTCTGGTAATTAATCTCGGAGGGAATTGATTTTATATGGATAGTTATTCTTTCTCCGCCAATACGTTTTTATATGTCCAAGAATGGGATGAAAAATCAGTTACAGCAAGGTATACACGTTAATTATATTGAATTATTAATGGATGAAAATATGGAACTAAGTTGATTTACCGAGGTGGGAAATATGCTCAAAAACCTTACTCACTATGAAGCATAGCCATCTGTCGTCTACCTTTGAAGACTAATTGGGGATGCCTCGAATAACTCCCTCTACCTTACCACACTCCTGAAGAGAGCAGCTATTAGGCAGATATGGGTATGGCGTCCGCGCCTCCGTAGCCGAATCACGAAGCGTTCCACCATTCTATGTCTCGTTCACTAAAATTTCTCGTCTTTAATATAACATCAAATAACTCTCAGCGGGCCGGCGTTTACAAATAGACGGCAACACATTAACATGATATATGGTGGTACTGTATCGTATAATTTTTCACAACAATGGACACTGGGGGTGTGAGCTCGTGAGCTTCCAATCTGCTAATAGCTAGCAGAGTGTAATTGATGTTCGATGTGTCTGATGTTTTAGAGTTTTGCCTTTTAAGTAATTAATTTTAGTTTTAATGTTCATTTTTGTACCTAATATTAAAGGCCTAATCTAAGGTTGGCAACAGATAAAGGTGGTAGAACTCTCATTGGTTCCACTCCGGCGGCAGCACCGGAGCTATTTCTGCCCAATAACAACAGTGTTAAATGCTGTTGTGTTGTGGTTTGAAGGGTGTGGTAAGAGAGATATACTTTTCCGAGGTGTTCCAGCTTAGTCCTTAGGTGTAGAGGCGCGCCTGTGTTCGACCTCGGGTTAGAATATCTTATTCTATCTGGGGTTGATTACCAATGTCCATGGGAGGCAGTCAGGTGAACTACATGCTCGTCTGCTACACTAATGTTATTAAAGAATGATATATGGTGGTACTGTATCGTATAATTTTTCACAACAATGGACATTGGGGGTGTGAGCTCGTGAGCTTCCAATCTGCTAATAGCTAGCAGAGCGTAATTGATGTTCGATGTGTCTGATGTTTTAGAGTTTTGCCTTTTAAGTAATTAATTATAGTTTTAATGTTCATTTTTGTACCTAATATTAAAGGCCTAATCTAAAGTTCTTGATGGTCACGACCCTCAGTCATGAGGATTCGACTAAGAAGAATCTAAAGTTGGCAACAGATAAAGGTGGTAGAACTCTCGTTGGTTCCACTCCGGCGGCAGCACCGGACACCTTTATCTGCCTAATAACATTAGTGTTAAATGCTGTTGTGTTGTGGTTTGAAGGGTGTGGGAGAGACATACTTTTCCGAGGTGTTCCAGCTTAGTCCTTAGGTGTAGCGGCGCGCCTGTGTTCGACCTCGGGTAAGAGTATCTTATCCTATCTGGGGTTGATTACCAATGTCCATGGGAGGCAGTCAGGTGAACTACATGCTCGTCTGCTACACTAATGTTATTAAAGAATGATATATGGTGGTACTGTATCGTATAATTTTTCACAACAATGGACATTGGGGGTGTGAGCTCGTGAGCTTCCAATCTGCTAATAGCTAGCAGAGCGTAATTGATGTTCGATGTGTCGTATATTTTAGAGTTTTGCCTTTTAAGTAATTAATTTAGTTTTAATGATACTTGCAACTAGGGCTTGTCTAGCACGTTGTTCCAATACGGATTGGTAGAGAATCGTAAGAGTAATTTGGTCAATGGTTTAAGCCGACTACAAGGCCTAACGTTTATCATAAGACTTAAAGTTTAGTATCAATTAATGGTATACAGGGCCATCCAATGATATCAACGGAACTGACTGGGCATAAAGTCTCCTTCTACTAAACGTCTATAGTACAAAGGCTAAAGTAGAGAAGTGCACATGTAATTTAGCCTAGCAGTCAGGCATGCTCTACAACAGCCACGAGATAGCGCGGCTGATTCATGGACCAATTGACCATGTTGGCTTAGAATAAATCATATTTTAAACTATAGTACTTATTTGAAAAGCCTTTTCAAATAATATAATTATATTTTCTAACTAACGCAAGTGAAATACTCATCTTCACTCCCCTATTATATAACAAGCACTGACATTCAAATTCGAAAATGTAAATGAACATTTGTATGTAGGTCATAATTTAGATCATCCCGTCAGTCTGCAAGTTTAATAAAGCTAAAATATAAATCAAGTAATATACAACAAAGCGTTACATTTCTATGACTGGTATAATAACATATCACGTTATTATGGAGTTTGATTTAATGAATATAGAACCACACATCCAAATTCCCAAATCTAGTTTGGCTCAACCGTATAATATTTTACAGTCGACCTGCTTCATACAAATGTTAATTCCCAACATTAACAAAGCCGTAGACGGAATAAAAGCGATGCAAATAGACTCCTAGAGTGTAATGATTCTTTATTTGTCTTTGTTGCCGAGAGATATAAGATTACACGTGGATGGGCTTTTGCATACTATTCATTGTTTAATGTTTACCAATTTTTGCCTATCAAGGTTTATAAATTTCACACATTATTGCCTATAGTCTGATTCATAATTAGGTGTCCAAAATGTAAACAAAGGTGTTGACCTATCAAGAAAATATGTTTCAAATGGAAGTTATTCATTTTTGACGATATTAAAATAATACAACAATAATAAAATAATAATCGAAATACATTAAGATTAATTTACATTTTTTATTATTTATATTACCTCATTTTCATTCCATACGACAATAATAATAAAAAACAAGATTTATGGTAGAAAATTAAAATGTGATAATGGTAACACAATAGGATTCAAAAACATTTCTTGTGCCGTCATTTTTAAGTTTCGCAGCTAATGTTATTCATTTTCGTGACTGTGATCGAACTCGAATGTTTTCTCGTTTTCATAGTGTATTTGTTAAATTGTGAAAGTTTTCGTTTTTTGTTGAGTTTGTTAAAGTTTTTGTTTCTTGTTCATTTTGACAGTGACATTTCTTTGTTTACATTTTGGACACCTAATTATGAATCAGACTATAGTAATATTGTCAAATTTGTAATTTTTGTAGTAAAATTTGGTTGAGATTGATTAGTATTAGATCACCAACGGACGAAGAAGAACGTGAGATATGGGACAAATAATTTTGCGTAGGTTTCACATAAAAAATAGATTTGCATAGCATACCTTGCATTAGAGCCTATTTAGTTCCTTACTCTTTGACAAAAACTCATCCAAACGATAAAATAACAAAAACAGAAAATAACCATATATCAGTCGTCACGGCACATCTTTTCACAATTACCACATACGTTTTAAGCGTACAAAGGAAAATGTAATATACCATAAAGATAGTTATAAATCTTACACCTCTGTACGGCCGGTGGACAAATTACCGACATGGCTGTATCATATGTCCATTTTATGGAGAGCTGCGAAATTTTATAACACGTTTAGAGATAAAGCTGGGTTCTTATTAGACGTTTTATATGTAATATTATTTTAGTAATAATTGCATTACTAAAACCTGGAACGATCCTCCTCGTAAAGTAATCCTATGCTATGACAGTGTGTTCTTTCAAAAAGATGCAAGATTGATGTTTTAATGCCAGCGATCATAGTCGATTCCTCTAGTGTTACAATGGAGATGAAGACTACTTCTCCTAAGAGAGTCTCTTTACCTAATTTTACAAATTAAATAACGGGCGTTATTACTTTTAGGATTCCGTATCCAAAAGGTAAAAGCGGAACCCAATTACTAAGCTTCCGCTGTCTGTTTGTCACAAGGCTCTATATCTTAAAAATGTTTATAAACTTTAATTATTGAAATATCCGTGGCCATGCTGACGTTACAAACTCATACTTCGTTAGTACCTAGCTTAATGTATGATCATGATCATATATGGTCGGGTTTGGAGGCCAGGCCTGCTGGTTGGCGCAAAATTGCTCCGATTCACGAACGGACAATACATTGAATGGCGGCGTGGCACAATGGCCTCCCCGAAATCTCGTATAGATTGGGTTTTTGATGGAAAGCTTTAGACATTTTTAGGCTGCGAGGATTAAATTAGGACGTCCAATTTCACAAATACGACAAAGGAGTCTGTAGGGACAGTTAGATTTCATTATTCTTTTGCTGTTCGGGTGTCTCGTTTCTTCTCGGTATGTGCATTTCTCTTTTAGAAAAATAAAATAATAAACTTTCACGCCTTAACTATGTAACGGATTGTCTTTGATAAGTAATGCTGATTGTCATGAAATTCTGTACACATGTTGTCACTAATTCAGACAAGAACATAGATACGATTTATCTCAAAAAAAGTACCGTTGCTGAGAGATTGAAAACCTCAGAATACGAGCGAAGCCTCGGGTTAAAACTACTTCGTCTATAAATCACAGTTAAACCGAAGATATTTGGTTACCGCGGCGGATAATCTATAAGATCGGTAGTTTATTGAACTCTACGCTCGCTAAGAGCGAAGGTAAATGAATGGGTTCACCTAAACCTCTCCGATCCATTCAAAAGCTCCCGATATATGATTCTCTCACAATGGAGCATCGTTCGATGTAGAATGTACCGGAAAATACGATACATTTTTGATTTATTTATTGGAAACGTGCCGGCAGTTTTAATATAGAATGCCTATAGCTACCTGAATGGAGCTTCAAGCTTCGTCTTTAGGGTTCCCGACTACTATAAAAGTTAAAAATAGAATATTAAAATGTTTCTAATTCCTAACAAGAATTGCGGACGGTCCGTCATCAGAGAGATGATCAACGTGATAAGAAAGAAATTCTAAGTTACCACAAAAATAGATTTTTGAGTTGCCAGATAACTTTCGTTTTATGTTTTATGGTTGGAATAATGAAATAAATTTTATAATGTTGACAAGTTTAACTGATAAGTATTAAGTTATTGTAATCTGAATATACATAAAATTAAGAATAATCATATTCACTGATTTAAATCTATGGTATTATGGCATTTCTAATTTTCTGTCACAATGCGCTTCCCCAGGGGACTTCGCTGGAACGCCTCGGATCAGTATACCTCCCTATATGTATGTATAACTATGAATATAAGAATGACTTGACCAGTATGATAAATACCAGTGTAGAGTCATAACTTTAAATTTAAATACTACTAAGTCGCTACTACTATTGGTTTGTTTCCAAAAAACTTAAAGATTGCCTTTTTATTTCTCATGTGTTCTCACTTATTGCTTATGTCGTATTTGTCTATGTGATTAAGAAATAAAAAAATATTATGTAAATAATTTTATACTATTATTTATTTTTCTTAATGAAAATGGTTTCAACCCTACACGTCTTTACAATCTAGTTTACAAAAGACGTATTAAAGTCCATTGTCCCTTTGTTTTCATTTCTGCCAATATTTTTCTGCCTTTCATATGTTTTCTACTATGCGTTGCAACTTAGCTTTCGAGGATTGGAATCTGTAATTGACCGTAGTAATAATATACAAGACAATGGGTAGGGAAATTGTTGTCGATTAGGAGTTGGTAATATGTCGTCGTGAAATATATCAATCGTATATACTCCAATCAATCCGAGATACGCGACGACCCGCTTGGCCGAGCGGTCACCATACCGTTCTGACGCGCAAATTGTTCCGGGTGCGATCCCGGCCAGAAACATCTGAATGATGAATTTATATATCTGTTCTGGTTCTAGGTGTTTGGGTATTCGTCTTTATGTGTGTCCAAGGCACCCACGATACAGGGAATCCTAGGGCTGGGAATGTAGGAAGCGTTTATGTTTATGTTATATTGTTGTGTGAATCAGGGTAAAAAAAATTGTGTGAAAATCTTGATAACGTCCGCACGATAGCCCTATACATAAACAGAATGATTTGGTGGATAGCGAAATCCAAAACAATAAGAATTAGCGGAAAATACTAAAAAGTGAATTAAAAAAAAGATTTTCACGCTGAAGAACGAACGAGTTCATTTTGAAGAAATTAGAATAATGTTTAGAAAAGTACAACTAGGAAAGTTAGTAAATAGTAACATACACTACAATGAAGTAGTAATATCATGCGAACTATTCATTATTCATTGTTTTAGTGGTTAGCATCGCTAATTAGAAGCCAGCGCTCATTTTAAAACAATATGCTCTCAGTGGCTTACCGCAGCCTAATAGCGGCTGTTACCAAATTATAATGTTCACACTTTGGTATACCAGTATTACAAATTATTTTTACAAAATACAAATGAACGTGAACAATGAAATATATTCAAAATTTGTTTTCAAAAGTTGTTTATTGCAATAACAATATAATTTTTCCTTTCTGGTTCGACTCCACCGTCACACCTATTTCCGCTTAATAGCAGCAGTGTTAAGCGCTGCTGTGTTCTGATTCAGTGGTAAGAGAGGCTTATTCGAGGCGTTATTACTTAGTCTATAGGAATAGCAATGCATCTGTGGCTTGCTTTAGTTACGACTCTGACTAGGTAATATTTTATTAGGGAGGTTATTTGAAATTTTATTTCATGTTTACTTCTCAGAATTGTCTCAATAGACAGACATTTTCCAGAACTGATATTTAGTTTTCAACGGCAAATATTACTTAAGAGACGGCTCTTATTTTCAAATTACATTTTTTGTATATAACATACATTACATTTTGAAATACTTTTCGCGTATCGTAACAACCCAAGAAATTATTCACGGTCGATTTTGTTTCTATTGCCCGACCAGAGACAAAAACAGTTTCATTTTCTTAATCCAGTTACACAAACGCATGGAGGGTAAAAAAACGGAATCAATTGTCTGTGCCCGCCATTTTCTTATTTGTTAGGAGGCAATGGCGCGATGGAGCCTTGTTTAATCAACGAGAGAAGAATATAGAACTCACGAAAATAATTTAACAAGACAATTCATGGATGAAATATATAAGTAGGTGTAGCCGTCGGATAGTTTGTATTAATGTTATAAACAGTGACAAGTTAAATACTCAATACTATACATACTTTATTGCAATCATGGTTATTTTTACAATTGTTCTATAATAATAATAATAATAATACTCTTTATTGTACCCAGATGTAGAACATAAAATAAAAAACATACAATTTAGGACGACACAAAAGGCGGTCTTATCGCTAAAATAGCGATTTCTTCCAGACAACCTTAGGGTGAGGAGTTAAAGAAAGTATGAATTACAATAAAAGGTAGGGTGCAAAATAATTAAAATTATAGCTACTAATATAATATAATAATCATTTACAATTCTAGGAACACATGAAGTGACATGTACCCACAATGGGTGTAGCAATGAATATGAGAGCTGGCGATGACTAACAATATAATTTTTTTTAATATTTCTGAAGTTCGCCCATTCATAATCGTCACCCCTGAGGTCTAAATTGTAACGCCTCGTTGTGTTTCTTCCTTACCACACCCTTTAAATCAAAACACAACAGAACTTCATGCAATTGTAAAGCATACATAGGTGTGGTAGTTGTGCATCCGCAGTCGGACTACTAAACTCTACTTCTACCTTCTAACTTCTACCATCTTCAAAAATTAATAGGAAATAAATTCAACTTTAAATTTAATTTACATATTCTTGTTTTTTTTAATAAATTAAACCGAAACTCGAAAAAACTTCAAACCATTCAAGGGAAAACTTTCTTAGGAAAATGGAGCTAGTTTATTTATTAAGTATATGTGTTTTGTTTTTTGTCAGAAGGCACCCGCGCATTTGTACAGCTTCAATGTTTAATTAAGCGATTCGTCACCGTGTAATGAAGGAGATAGGGGAAAGAATACGCACTTACAAAAAGTCCAATAATATCATGTCATTTTGAAAAAATGTCTTTCTCATAGAATCGAAACCTATCTTATCATTCTAGACATTTTACGCACGCACCCACGCACTTAATAAAACAAATTATATTTCTATTAAAAAGTAGAGTTTTATAATATTAAAGAAAATTTTGTACAACTATTTATAAACCGTAACCATTATTGCAATAACCGGAGTAAAGGCGAACAAAATAGTTATATCAATTTGAAATGCACCTAAAACATAAAAGAAACAGTGGTAATAACCGAGAGAGCTCCGTTATCTCATCGCAGACTGCGTCTGAATGGGGCCATCCGACGTGCCGGAGCATTCGAGTATCCCCCTTAATTAGGCGGGACGTTGAGTGGTCTGAAGCGTGCACAATGCCTGGATACCCTGGTTGTTGAGAACCGGCCATTGTTCCGGCATCGCTTCGAATTCACCTAAAAAATGTACGGCTTGAAACTTTGATGCTGATTTTATTATCGCCCCTCCAACCCTATCGCCCCTCCAACCTACTACGAGTAACTACAAAAATCGTGTTTTACTTTGGGCCCTATTGGCTCAAAGTAAAACACGATTTTTGTTTGGTTTTAGCTTCGTAGTAAAATATTAAATCCTTGTCGTTTTGTAGTTTAAATGTAAGAAATTGAATCATGGATTTCAGGTAGAGTATCATTGCAATTGAATTACATTATTTAAAACAGAGATATTCATTTTATCATTCCTATAGCAAATGTGTTGTGCATCGAAGAAGTTTACATATTATTGTTATTTGTCATAACACAATTTATTTAAAACAAAGTTCCGCATATCGCCATACTTTTGTCTACTATAAATATACCTACGTGTGTCAACTATTTCTAGTATAAATTAGCTTTAGAAATAATCATAGATAAGCGATTGTGTCATATGAATCTCATCTTTCTTACGTACACTTCAAATCAAATCACTCATCTCAAATATTGCTACAAGGCATAGGCGTGGTCGTGATACAACATCAGTTAAACCACGAGCTATAGTTATCAGTAACAGTATCGTTAGATCGAAAATTGTTTTGCCCACAGCAAAAGATACATTTTACTACAGTAAATAACTGCTTGGAGAACTTTCAATCCCGTTATCCAATGCCTTTTAATAACGCTACCGGTTCGTTAAAGCTAGGTTGTAAAAATGTCCACGGTACGGTTTTTAGTATCACTGGCATTCGTAAATAATTAACCTGAGATCTGCAACTTGATAACTGAGCGGTTATTCTTATTTCATCTAGTTTCTAATTAGTTATGAATAAAAGTTTTATTGCGCATTTTCATAACTACTATGTCGTTAATTTTATTGCTCGCGTAAACAGCTGATTTTCTAAGTAAAAAATTAGTTTAGAAATAATCATTGTAAAAGTTGTAAAATATAATTATGACTTTAGAAATGTTGGCTACAAAAAATTAAGAAATAAAACTTTAGCACGCTTTCTTCACAGAGCTATTCTCGACACTAAAAAACTAAAATAATCACCGGTAAGAAACGGCGTACGGAAACGACATTCAAATATATTATTCTTCCTGAAATAGGGTAGAGATTTGGCAAGTTATAAGTTGAGGTACCAAGAGATGACCCTTCTGAATCACGCTATGGACATTTTCTCAACCTCTTGCATATTCTTCATCTTGTATGGTCGGTGATTCTATATTCAAAAACTAGAGCTTAATCACCAAGCCTAACGGGAGATCTCCTAAATCTCTCTCCTCTTTGCTAAAAAGACATTAAAATATACATAATCTTGCAAAAATATGTTGAATCAACGGACGCGCAATGAAATATGCTATTATTTTAAATTAATGCAGTCTTTATTAAGATTACGACAAAAAGATTTTCAAATTTATTCTGCACTGTACCCAGTAGTACGGCGTTTAATTGTATACCTGTTGCTCAGCTATTCATTAACTCCTTAGTTAGGTGTGTAAGTTTTTGCCCAACACAAGGACAGCAAATAGTGGATTCTTAGTAGTAATCCGCCTAATAACCGGTTTTTGCACATTACTGTTGCGCAAATATCCACAGCTTGGTTTAATGTCGTGGTAGGGCCAGCTGTACATCAATGGAAACAAATAAAACCAAATTATTTTACAAATTATCATTCCGTGTGAAACTTTTAAAATGATTCTGATGATAATTTGGATATGGTAGAACCCTTTGTGGTTCGACTCCGGCGGCACCACTGCCACACTTTGTTGTGCTTAATAACAGAAGTATTAGGCGCTGCTGCGTTCCGCTTTGAAGAATGTGGTATGAGAGACATACTTATTCGAGATATTCTATATAACTTAGCCCTCAGTGCCCAATGTGCCCATGACAGGTGGACTGCATAATCATTTGCTACTTCAATGCACTTCAATGTTATAAAAACAAAAAGAAACTACACCCCGTTGTTATGAATGAATTTTTAAGCCAACGCGGATTGTTTTAAAAGAACTCCTCAGTCCTTTTCACCCAAATAGACCCCCGGAATAACATAGAATAATTTCCTGTTCTTAAAAGCACAATAGTAAGAAACTAATTTTCTAAATAGTTTTGCACTGAAACAAAGACTTGCTAATACTAAAATAGAACACCGTCTCGATGTCTGTCTATGTGAGGCGAGGCAAGGGCGAACCGTCCATTATCTCCGAGAGATTGGTCTGCGGGGAGCTACACAATCACGCTGAGAGATATCTTCTGTCCGGGTCAATCGGGGTATTCTGTTTCACGATACGAAAAGTTTAAAATACAGCACTTGTGATTATTTTGCTTTTAACTGCTTCTGAAATGAAACTCCACTAAAACCCGTTATTAATACGGAATCTTCCACATTTTGCCTGCCAAGGATCGAAATTTGACAATTTCTAGTATACACTAGCTAAATAAATATATAGAACATGTTAAATGGCAAGTTAGTAGTGAAAATATTGGATAGATTGAATATTAATAACGTTAGATGTCAAATGACAGGCATTGTGGCGCTGAACAAGCTAATATTACTAATAGTACCTGCCATCAAATGAAACCTAATGCTTCTATGCAGACAGACATATGTTTCAATGTAATTGTACATAAGTATGCTATTATGTACGAAGTGAAATCATGTCAAGTGTGTGTATGTATGTAATGATGCATGGCTGACGCAGTTATGTTCTAACATAAACCCTGCTCGATCATAGTTACTGATATAAAACAAAACTATATAAGTTCAGCTCATTCTCAACTACCTAAAAAGATACGCATAGAAATTCTAACTTTAATTATTTAATCGGTTTATCACTTAAACAAAGACATATCTCTCTTATTTCTCGTATATCTATCTCTATATAAACAGTCTCAATGCCCGTCTGTGAAGCAAGCAAACAATTATCTTCGGGAGATTGGTCTGCGGGCACGCACAATCACGCAAGAGATATCTCCGGACTCTGTCTGAGAGTGCTCCAATATCAATTATCTGACTAGACATATCCTTAAACAAAATAATTATTTTATTTGTTTGTCAGTTTGTTTGTAGAAAATAATCATAACCGCTAAGTAAATAGTGATGAAATAATCATAAGTGTTAAGCGCTGCTGTGTTCTGGTTTGAAGGGTGTGGTAAGGGAGACAGACTTTTCCGAGGCGTTCCAGCTTAGTCCTCAGGGGCAGCGGCGCATCTGTGGCCGACCTCAGATAGGAATATCTAATCCTATCTGGAGTTGATTACAGATGTCCATGGGCGGCAGTAGCCACTTACCAGCAGGTGGACTGCATGCTCGTCTGCTACTCTTATATTATAAAAAAAAGACATAATCAAGGCAATGACTGAAACGGTACTGATATCAATTTGCAGCTTAACACAGAAAAAAAAACAAGCAGCAATAGTCTTTTTTGCGATGAAACCTTCTCCGGTAGTTGAAAATCGATTAACTGTTTACAGTGGAAGCCATTTTCAATGCAATGACTGGACCGCCCGAATGATTTATGGTTTATTTAAACAAGTTTCAAACAAACGCTTTGTATATTTTAAGATTCAGGATTCTCTGCGACGTAGGTAACATGAACAAACACCAAGATAGAAATTGAAAATCTTAATTAATCATATAGATATTTTTCCTGTCGATATATTACTCTGGACTACTCTGGAGTTGTCTATATGGCAGAGGGATATTTTCACATTGTTTTCGTTGTATAAATTTCCTAAAGATAAAAAGTAATAAAACGTTCAACAAGTAGTTATTTAGTTTGAATTGTTGTTTGAATTTGGCTTAGACCTTAGGCCAATGCCCACCACTTTGGCATTTGGCAAGCAGGTATCATAGTATTCGAATATGTATGTAATATTATGCAGCACGGTTCAGGCCGTAGTCCACTATGCTTGCCAAGTTTAGATTGGTACTTTCCAACATACCTTTGAGAACATTTAGATAAAACTTAGAATCTTAAATTTTCTCATGATGTTTTCCTTCATCGTTAAAGATTAAATATCTAATAGGCAAACAACTGTATTTTGTATTAAATTTATCTTAATCATGAGACGAATTCAATATATATAAATGAAAAACGTGAACATTATAATAACAAAATGTAGGACGTGTACGATTTAAACGGTGTCCCGAAACTTTAGATAAAAAATGAATAAGATGCCAATTTCCTTTTGTTACTGCTTGATCTTTTTGCCTCCAGCCGTTTATTTCTTTTTAAGTTATCCGAGATCTCTATTCAGGGTCTATAGGGGGCGTGGTGTTACGCTCGACCGGCTCTGATATCTGTGGTCATCAAGGGATCATTACAGCCCGACTTCGTAAAAGCGGAGAGTACTTTATTTAGTATCGTAAATTGTTGATATTGTAAATTTTGCTTTATGACGACAATATCTATGATGTAACAAGAAAATAAGCCCCGAGGGAATTGAAGACCTTGCTTTTAAGACATAAAACACAAATAAATTATGGACGACTATGACTATGTACACAGCAGTGATAGCCTAGTGGTTACGAAATCGGCCTCTCGATCGAGGGGTCCGAGGTTCAAATCCTAGGCACGCACCTCTGATTTTCAAAATTATGTGCGTATTAGATTAGAAATTAATTATCACTTGCTTAAACGGTGAAGGAAAACATCGTGAGGAAACCTACATACCTGAGAGATATATAAAAAAAAAAACTCAAAGGTATGTGAAGTCTACCAATACGCACTTGGCCAGCGCGGTGGACTATGGCCTAATCCTTCTCATTCTGAGAGGAGACCCGTGCCCAGCAGTGGGACAGTAACGGGTTGATGATGTTGATGATGACTATGTTAGCAGTAAAAGTAATAAACATACCTACTCCACTACAAAAGTCGGTCAAAATTGCGAAAATATCCTAATGACTTAAGTATAAATGGACTACTACAATTACTATTACTCTAGTTCTACTCTACTTTTTTATACAAATACTGTTTAAGTAGATACTAATTACTGTTTTAAAGATTCGAAGAATTAGATTAGTACAAAGCATTCCAACTTCGGTTAGTTCCCTTAGTACCGAGAATAAAACTGCAGAATTAGGTGCGAAAATACTATTTCAACATCATTCCGTATTTTCACCATTAAAAACTTGGAACACAAAAACAGCAACCAAAAACAACAAACAGCGCATATTTTTTAAACAGCCCTCCGTATCAACAGCCGTTATTTATCTAACTTCCCCTTAAAGAATCTAATTTACATTTGATATATGCTCCCACCAACACGGCACACACTGAATCTTAACAACGCCTATAAAACTTTTTGTTTTATCCGAGCCTCGCTGTCGTAAAAGAATACTTCCCTGTTATACCAAGTTGGGTGCCGCGAGCGCTTATTAACGGCGATATAAGATGTTTTGCGAAATATTTAATTACATTGAGTATTTGGTTCGAGGTGGTTAAGTCCTGCGGACTCTAACGGCGAAACTCCCCTATTTCTGTCTTATCATAGTAATGTTAAGCTATTGTGCTTTATTTTAAAGTATATGGTAGAGCCGTCGATTGACCGAAGGGTAGATCAGAGACTTTCTAACTTGTACTCGTCAGCAATAATGCGTCTGTGGCCTACCTGAGGTGAGGTTCGGTGGTAATTTTTGATCGCTTTTTTGTTTCATCATTATCATCAAAAACCCATTACTGTCCCACTGCTGGGCACGGGTCTCCTCTCATAATGAGAAGGATTAGGCCATAGTCCACCGCGCTGGGCAAGTGCGTATTGGTAGACTTCACATACCTTTGAGATTTTTTTTTATAAACTTCAGGTATGCAGGTTTCCCCACTATGTTTTCCTTCACCGTTTAGCAAGTGATTATTAATTTCTAATACGCACATAACTTTAAAAAATCAAAGGTGCGTGCCTGGGATTTGAACCTCGGACGGACCCTCGATCGAGAGGCCGTGTTTCTTAACCACTAGGCTATCACTGTTTTTTTTGTTTGTTTAGGTATAATTAGTTGCTACTGAATATGATGAATAACTGAATGTTACACCAATATTCCAGATAAATTTCTAAAATCTAAAATATTTGCCGTTGTCTTGCTATAAGGAATGTGAGAGGGGGTGCATATTACAAATCCAATACCCTATTATATAAGATGTACTCATGAAAATCTTATACAAGTAATCTGTCATTCATAAATCAATCTTCAATCTTCAGTCAATTCTCTTCTCTTTCGTTGGTAGTTAACTCAAAATGTCATTATATCTTTTCGTTGAACTTTGAATATGAAACAAGTACCCAATTCTCGATGTCGAAAGCGTCTCAGTAACGCGAAACACGCAACAACGATGTTTTGATCCATCAATGTATCATTTCGGTGTAGGATCAAGAGAATTAGACTAAACTAGAACAATATCATTTCAAATTTAGGGATGGCGATTGTTTCCGAAAAAGATCGATTCTTGAACCGAAGTGTGATAAATTGATTCGTAAAAAATCGAGGCTTAAAGAGTCGAATCTCGAAAAATCGATCTTCGATCTTTTTCGATGTATTTGGGCCAAGCTAGCGAAAAAAATAGGTCGTCAGGACCAAACAATCACTGAAATACGGATTCGTCTACAAAAGATGTCTATAGTTCACATTTGTTAATATTCAAACTACTTCGAAAAAATCTAATCTCGTATTTCTAGGATCTAAGATCGATTCACTGAGTCGCCTCCATTACTGGAGATCGATTAAAATAACCGCCTTTTTTGATCCAAAATATCGATTCTTTGTTTAATAGAGTCAGATTGCCATCCCTATTCAGATTCCGTGCGAAAGTTTCGTCATGTTGAATCGTATTCCACTTTGGTGTTTGTTTTCTATTTCTAGTGTCTATCACTCGACTGTGCGTAGGAGAAACCAATTTTCAATCTTAAGTTATATTTCGTGAATCACTTCAGGCCTTTCAGATATGTTTTTGTAAATGAAAGAAATATATGTATAGAAATATATCTATATGTATACTAATACATATGAACATATTTATTACATATATATATTTTTATTACAATGAAGACGAAAGATTGTAGTGTATTTTTGTTACAGCATATCTGATTGACTTGTTATTATTGTTACGGTAATTGACTCGTCAATATTACGGCATCAATCAGGAAAAACCTATTGAGTCACACATGTAGTAATAGTTTTGCTAGTTGTATAGTATGATTGTATTCTTTTTATTTGTACTCCAAACGGACTACATCATATTCCTACACAAATGTCCAACTAGTATATTTAATTTATCCTCCTTAACCCATAGATAAGAATAGATATTTCACCGCCTTGTAATTGAAGAAAGCCATTAAATGGCTTAACGGCTGAAAACCCTGTCAGCCATTTAATGGCTGTCATGGTGTAATTTACGTGGAACAATATCGACATGCGCAGTTACGTGGTGCAAAAACACGAAATCGAAGAAAAAGTGCGGAGAAATATCGTTTCATTCGTAAATGATCTAAAAACTACATTTTTTAAATATTTTTCAAACACGAAAATAGATGACAGTGACAATTTCAACTGTTAAAACTGGTTACATTTTCTTGTTAGGAGTGAGTAATCTTTACTAATTTATGCCTTAACCCATTAATGTCCCTGCAGCGCACAGGTTTCTTTTCGGGGTAAACGGGGTTAAGTCAATATTCCAGCACCCTGAGCAAATGGAAATTGATAGACTTTAGTCGCCTCTGAGAATATAATTTTGAAGACTGGGTAGGTGTGTACTATAGGTTTCCTCACTAAGTTTTCCTTCAATATTAAAGCACGTGATAATTTATTTCTAATATGCAAATGATTTTCATGAACTTTATAAAAATACATTAAGCTAATATATAAATCCTTTGCATGTTACGGTAGAGGAAAGTGATAATAACGGTAAGGGTGTCTACTTATCCTCATTACGAGCACACTCGATCGGTCACTGACTCCAGCTCCGAGTAGCGCTATCTCACGAGGTTATTAGATCGAGAGGCTTGATTATAATATTTGTACCGTTTATATTGTTTATTTTGTTTAACAAGTATTAGAAGTATCATGCGGATCTAATTTATATTGATGTAACGTCATACTCGAAAGAGGTTTGTTAATTAGAGGTATGTTATCTTAATTATGTTTTGGTGTACTTAATTAAACCAACCTTTAGCCTCAGCTGAAGTTTAAGATATAGATATTTAGTTATATTTACTTTTTTTTGTTTCCTGAAGTTCTTTTCTGACGTCCTTCAATAATAATAATAATTAATTCTAATGTTTACCTAATAAAGATCGAAATTTAACAATGTCTATAGAACATTTCAAAGAGTCAGGGACTTTATTTATGGATGTGTGTTTGGAGGGTTTTTACGAAGAATGAACTATTTTAGTCATTTATTAGTTAAACCCTGAGCTGTATGGTATTAATCCTATAAAACCTGTCCCAAATAAACGAATTTGAAAGCTTTTTTTATCACATATTTCTGACAAATCTTTCATTGCCAAAAATTTGTGAATGAGTGTTAAAATATTTAGAACTTCCGTAACGAAGATCTTGATTGATCCCTCAATTTATGATATCGACCATACAAATAATTTGAATGATAATATTATTCATAATCATAATATAATAGAATAATCTTTAGATGTCAGTCTTAATGAGAAAATATATTCTTTAAACCTATATTTTATTCCATATAAGTAATAATTGAAATGACAATGTAGAAAAGCGCCTGCTACTAATACTGCAATGTTTCGTTAATAATAAATGAAGGGAATACCAAAGTAAAGAAGTATCGACCAGCAAGGCAGGGTCATCAACCGATGATTGCTGCCTAGTCATAGTCCTTACCTGCAGGGAATTTTAAATGTGCCATTAGGACTGCAGTGGTGTAAATAATGTAAGGCATAGTTAAGTCTACTGTTGAATTGTCATAGATTTTAGTTTAACATGTTGTTTCTAAGTTAGTTGTGACTTGCATTTCTTTTGATATCTGTCATCAAAGACGTTCCTTTGGAGATTCAGGAGTCCTTTACGCAGCGCCGAGGACGGCCATCGTGGTGATAAGAATCCCACATAACCCACGGAACTAGGTGCCTTTTGAAGGTTTCCCCCTCAATAACTAAAAAAAAACGGGGCTAAGTTGGAAACATGCTCTAAGCTCTTAGATCTTAGTAAAAATAGAAAATTCGTTTAGGTGACTAGAGATAAAATATTTGTGTTTTTTTCTCGACCAAGAGTAAATCATACCCTCTGTTGCTTTCGCGCCCAAGTTAAGCATTATAAAGGCAGCAAAACTTTTCATGGTTTCAATGCAATTTCCTCTCTGCCTCAAAAAAAATTGCCTTTCATCAGATGTGTAACGTTTTTGGTATCACACGAAGATTATTTACATGACGAATGCCAACTTAGTTCTCAAGTATAGCAATGTATGTGGCGGGTCGTAGATAGAACTCCAGTCCAATCAGGGGTTGATTATAGACATCCATTAGCGACCGCAACCACTTGTTCTTCAAGTTCCCAACTTCAATTTTATAAACAAAAACTGACAAAGTGTATACAAACATAATCCTCGTAATTCTTATATTATTCTCCGTTTAATATCACAAAAAATCCATTGAGACTGGTCTCAATTGGCACTAGGGTGAGCACGTGGCTGCACTTACGTATACGCAATGATTCATTCTGTTTATGTTTGCTTAGCCGTGCTTAGTGGATCTGGCACGGTGAGAGCACTGAGCAAACATAACTGAATGATTCTGTATCTAGTGTTTGTTTACTTTATCTCCTCGGCTTATGGCTTCGACTTCGTCTGACGTATGTTATGATAATAGATGTATATACATAAATTAGGTATTATTAGAAGTAGTGCAGATTTTGATAAACTTTTTAATAAGATCCTACCTCTTATAGAGGATTGATAGTATACCTAAAAGGAAATTTCGTTCTATACTGCGTCCTCGGTCATGTCGTAGATGCTACAGCCCAAACAAATACAAATACACTAACACCCAGACCCAGAATAAAATTCAAGTTCAACATTTAGTTGTTTGCCTATCCAGGAATCGACTCTAGTATAATAGAATAAAAATTCAAACATATGGCAGCATATGGCATGGACATATACGTTTCAAATATTTTTCTTCAATATTATTTTCTCCAGTTCTATGAGTAAAATTTTAGCTATCATGAATTGATTGATGAAGAATGTCACTCCATATTAAGTCAGCGATTTTGTAAGTCAATTTAACTTGGATGATCAGTCAGTTCAGAGTCAGTGTGTGGTTTTAACAAAAGTTTCAGTTTGCAAAGTCTACGCGAATTTTGTAACAAACTCCAATCAAAAATGAAGAATGAACGAAGTTGAAGGATTGTTAATGTTTGGTTTACACTATGTTGAATGTAGAAACTCACGTAGTAATGAGTAGGACTCTGGCTTATAACTTTTTTATAATATAGGAGTAGACGAGCGGTCCACCAGATGTGAAGTGTGTAATCAACTACATACATATAGGTAAAATTAGATTATTACCTTTTTTCTCGAAGGGGATACCTTCGAACGGAATCAGGTATCAGGGAGCAACACGGGGTTATGTGGGATTTTTACCGCACTAAAACCTACGTGGCCGTCCACGGCGCTACGTAGAGGACTTCGAGATATCCAAAGGAACGGAACTGGAGTCCTCTCAGCGCACTGCCCAGTCGGCCAGCTGCCCAGCCCTCGTGAGAATGACTCACATGTCTGATGTACGACGGCACGCGGCCACACATGCAGTTGTCCTTCCCGGGGTTGCTGGCGGGCGGTTCGAGCTCCCACTCTTGCCGCCCGCCAACCCGGAAGCCCCTTTTAGCCGCCTCTTTCAACAAGCAGGGAAAACCGTAGCTCCATTCTGTTCCCGGGATTACAAGGACAATTAAATTATTACCTTAGGTCGGCCACAGGTGCGCCACTACTCCTGAGGAATAGGTTGGACTTTATACCTACCCTTAAAATCTTATTCTTCTAACTGAAAGAATAATACTATTTCTACTTTAAAGGATTAGGAAGTAATACACAAAGCAGTCTCAATTAGTCCGATACGGTAGCATCGCAACTGCGTTCGAACGATAGGAGAATTTCAATTCTATTTTAACTGGATTACAGATTTTCCTGGGTAACAGAGACCATTTGCCATCAGGATGACTGCCAGTTTTTCCTATTCTAATTTCATGCTTCCCACTAAGCAGTTTTCGTGATATTTTTTTCAAACTTACGCCTCCTTTACGATCGCGGGAACAAAACACACTTATTACCGTTCGAGTTGCAGAGTGCAGTGACTCCTCAAACAATAGTATTCATGTGCGCGACATGTCGTCACTTCACACATTCGTTGTTTAGCGCCCAATTCCAAAGCTCGCTCCGTTCCATTCAACGGCATTACGTACGTCAAAAGATGCATTTTCTTTGTTGTTTACTAAAGTACGACGCCTTTGTTGATTTTTGTCTGTTTCACGATGTTAAGTACGAACCATAGTTCGGTGAATTTGGCTATCTGTGGCTTTTTATTCGACACCCCAAAGGAATAAGGCTGTCTATTCATTACGTACTGCGTATTTTTATTACGTATTTTTTGTGTCTTATTGAAACAAATCAGTAATGCAAAGGAACGTAACTGTTAACTAAGCGAGGTTAGATTTTCAGTATAATATATAGGAATATTTTATATTATCCAATAGATTTTACGGGAGTAGTGGCGTCAGAGTAAAGTCAGACATTTTAAGATTAAACTGAACAATCAAACAGAACAAAACGCTCCATGTAGTATATCCTCCTCCGCTCCTGATATAAATATATACATAACTTGTTTAGAAGTCCACACCTGGACATCCTCTCCTACAAACGAAATTAATCACTGTCACCACGATGAGCTTTCCATGTTGGTAACTCTTTCAACATCTATAAAACAAGAGGATTCTGAGGGTAATATTCTAGGTAAGTAATATCAAGCTGATTGCAATTCAAATAGTTCGTACAGAATTTTCTCTAAAAATAAAGTCTAGTATAGTAGTCCATAAAGTTTTCATGACGTCAGTCCCGCGGCCACACAACAAGATTAAGACGCAGCCTCTTTACGACCTACAGTATCTCTTTCATCTGTACTTCCGTCTGAGTGCTTTATAAATTGATTAAGGAAGGCTAGTTTAAGATACGCTTTAGCAGCTTAATTAATTATCTGTAAGAAATCAATATGAGCTTATATCGTTTAGCATGAAGGCCTCAAAGTGCACGGTTGTCTTACTTACATTTTTGATTTAAAAAGAAGCCTAATAAATATTTCTTATTAGTCCCTATTATAAGTCATTAATGGTTTCCAACAAAATAACAGATTTTCTTGACTACGAATATTAGTAAAGGGAAAAAGCTTTTACTCTGTTTCTAAGTTTAACAGCTAAGAACCACCAGACCTATCCTGGTGGCCCAACGCCTTGGGCCAATGGGTATAGCGACCATTAGATATGTCAAAATAACAGACACATACTAGAATGAGTTTTAATTTTATTTATTAGTGTAGATTTTTATTCCAAAACCATCGTAACGACTCACCCGATGATCATGTATTACCATATTAATTGTTTGTCGATTGAAAAGATCTATTTTCCATGCGATCCAGTCCAGATACGTGAGCAGTGACGTCATACAATTATAGCTAAAATTGGTTAAGAGATCTACTTTAAAAAGTACATATTCCCTTTTTGTACTCGAACTTTTATGGTCTCATTATCATCCGCCTTGTTTCTTTTGGAGAGCTTGAACAAAACTATTTTTGTTAAACAATAAGTATTCACTAAATAAGCACTCTTTGTGGTTTAAATGATATAGCAGTGATAACCTAGTGGTTAAAAAACTCGGCCTCTCGATCGAGGGGTCCGAGGTTCAAATCCCAGGCACCTCTGAGTTTTCGAAATTATGTGCGTATTAGAAATTAATTATCACTTGCTTAAACGGTGAAGGAAAACATCGTGAGGAAACCTGCATACCTGAGAGATTTATAAAAAAAAAATCTGAAAGGTATGTGAAGTCTACCAATTCGCACTTGTCAGCGCGGTGGACTATGGCCTAATCCTTTTGATTCTGAGAGGAGACCCGTGCCCAGCAGTGGTACAGTAATGGGTTGATGATGAAGGCAGTACCTATTAACGTTACTCGCTTGCTTTTATGGGTTAAAAGTATAATTATTTGCATGAGACACGGAATAAAATTTTGTATAGTGTATATTAAGTTCGGCTATGATTTAATAGAAACGAGAAAATAAGACATGATGGCGTAGCCGCAGTTAATGTAATATATTTTCATTGTTAATTTAAATAAAACTATTTCCAGTTGAACATTTAAATCTTTCAATCGTACGATCCACGGCTTAACTTGTAACTTACAATCGCTTGCCATAAACGTAACCCACGGGTACAAATTACGCAACCGCGGAAAATATTTCAAATTAAATGTAGCAATTTTTCCGCGAATATTGCGAGCGCGTCGACGCGTGATATTTTTAAACTAGATGTCAACTCAGCCGTCCGGTTTAATTGCCGGTAACTTTTACGAGAATTCGACGATTTATATATTTTAGGGCGTCTACACACTAGCGTTTTACCAGCGTCGGCGGTTGATGGAGGCGCAGCACTATATATCGTCATTGGTATAAAATTATTATTTAAAAAATGTAATGTAATTTTCAGACGAGTAAATACTATTGTTGGCTTAATAATCCGGTTTATATTTTTCAATACCAAAACCATAGTCTAAATATATAAAACTCAAAGGTGACTGACTGACATAGTGATCTATCAACGCACAGCCCAAATCACTGGACGGATCGGGTTGAAATTTGGCATGGAGGTAGATGTTATGACGTAGGCATCCGCTAAGAAAGGATTTTGATCAATTCTATCCCCAAGGGGATAAAATAGGGGATGAAAGTTTGTATAAATCTTCTTAGTTAATAATTTAATTACTTCGTAACGCGAGCAAAGCCGCGGGCAAAATCTCGTTGATAAATATAATTGATAAATTGTTTGTTATAATTTCAAGTAATTTCTGCTGTTAAAGATTCGAAATTTAAATATCACGTCGTATATACGAAGCGTTAACGCGTCGTTTGCAGCGCGCATACGTTCAACAAATGCTTTTACGAGTACCTACTGGAAAAATGCTAGTGTACAAAAGACCTTATTTATACATTTTAAGGCGTAATGGCGGCATATGGTCTGGCAATTTGTGTCGTGCTGTAATTTATGTTTAATCTACGTTTAAGTCCTAAGTCGTAATTGATGTAATTAAACAGCGATTAAGGGTCAGTACACCGCAGTTCGTTATGGCCATAATAAATTCTTATAAAAGTCGAGAACCATTCATTGGTATATATTAAACACAGAAAGGTGAGTTTCACATAATTATTTCAAGGATATTTGACTTTAACAATAATCAAGTCCTGTTGATTTTATCGACCGTAGTATGACCGAAGTAGAGTCAGTATAATTAGTTTTGTACTAGTTGTTATTTTAGTTATGTGCTAAAGTATAAAATTAGCATACTGTGGTACCACCGCCATACCTATTTCTTAACCTTACATTCGGTGGAAGATGTGGATGCGGCTAACTTACATATAGGTAACACGACCTTCTAAGTCCAAATGAGTGATAACGTGTGTGTCAGCTTAACCAAAAATCAAACCCGGTACCCTCCGGAACCTGATACAGTCGCTACTACGTCACAGGATCGAATATTAAAGTGAAAGACAAACGTTTGGGAGTTTCCGCCGCGTCGCGCCGGATGGCCTATCTATCAGGCCTACACGTGAGTCGATTTAAAGCCGGATTGAATCGAACAATATAGAACGTCACCGGGTGAATGCGTGATGTGTGTACTAAGCATTATACCACTTATCTTCTAAATAGAAAAAAAAGCGATCAATATTTATTTTGGTAAGCATAGTACAAAAGCGCTGGTATGGAAAAAATAGTTTCGAATTTGATTGAATAGTCAGTCACTAAATACATAAATGATATAAATACTTGTTTAAGCGCACATTTCATTGTTATATCTCAAATATCTCTTCAACTTAAATTTTTCATTTAAATATCAGCTACTGACTTATGTAGCTTAAGTTACCTATCAGGAGCACTTTCGAACATTTCGAAAATTATATTACCTTTATTTACCTTTTATCCTTATTGTAATGTGCATTTATATTTCACAAAGAATTCGTTTCCAATATCCAAATAATCAAGACAAAGGATTCCTTTCGACAAAAATATTTCATTATCCCTAATAAACTTTTTCGTACACAATAAGATAATATTTGGACTATCGAAAATAATGAAAGAAGTTATAACGGTACTTGTTTCAGAACTTGAGAGTGGACGTGACAATATACTAGTCTGTTTATAAAAATATATATAAATATATTATCGATACTAATTAATATTAGATATTAGTTTTTGCTTTCAGAATGCACGAACGGTTGCAAAAGCACATACTTATTATCTACACTGTTTTTGTCATCTAAAGATCTGTAGGACTACCATGAGTTTACAAAAGTATTACTCGCTAGCGACTGCGTAAAATAAATGTATGAAAAATTGTACAGCGCCTCTGGTGGTTACTCGTAGAACTAAAATCCGTAGTGACGTAACTCGATACGTAAAAAACCTATCGAAATCAAATAGCTAGCGAATGTCATTATGATCTATTGCCATACAAATTCGGTCCCATGAGTCATTAATTTGACAGACGTTGTCAAGAAATACCGTAACGATAGTAGTTATGTTATTCACTAGCAAAATGACAATAGTTTTCTATTTACCATTTCTATAGTGGCGTTTCTATGCCAACTCATGGTAATGCTACTGTAGTCTGCCACGGACCGTGTTTGATACGTTCAATGCCTATAGACATAAATGGGGCCTAATATGATATCATAAAATATTATATAAACAGTACGATCAAAGGTATTCTAGACAAAAAGTCACCAAAGTGCATAAACCAAAAGTACCAGGGCAGCATAACACGATAGGCGTCAGTTTCAAGTTGCAGCTCTGTATAGGTGTGCAAACCCTTGACAGAAGAGGACCCTCGTGTTGCAACTCGTTATCCAGTCACACCCTCTGATTGTCGAGATTTCGCGACTTATGCACTCCTTGTCACAATTTGCATTGTGCGAACAATAGCGGTTTGTTTTATCTCGTTTCTTTACGTGTATGAGATAAAATTTCATTAATTTTTGGTCATTTATTTAAATTTCCTTTTTTATTAAACAAATAATTACAATACAATTAAAAGAAAACAATGATTAATTAATTATTTATTAATTTTTGGGCTACGAATATTTGTACTATTAAGTCGAAAGGAAAGGTAGGTATCTACACCTACTATTTTATTTTCTGAACGCTAAACTGGGTTGTTTATTTCAAAATATCTGCGTGTATAACGTACTTTATCAAAACACATTTTTAAGACGTGAAGACAAAAATTTGCAAGTTTTTAACGCATCCAACACACAAAGGCTATTTCCATCGTAAGCGTATCTATGGCATTTGGATACGTTTCGTACTCTTTTGGAAAGATGCCTTACAAATCTGATTCCTTCCTTATATAACTCTTAAAAAATCCACTACCAAACCATATGAAAATCCACCTGCAAATTATACTGAAATATGTAGTTGAATTTCCACTATATTTCATAACGACGTGACAATGGAAATGAATCGTTCAGAGCTTTATTCGTTTGCTTAAAAAATCCAAGCGCTCATTACCGTGCGGTGGGGGCTCCATTCCCGTCATTTCCTAGAAGCTCGCCTCGTTAATTATTGTCAAAATGGCCCCGTTCGAGTTTTCCGATAATACTCTCCAGAAACTACTATTTTGTGCTACATTTTGCTACGCAACAATGAAATTCATGTCACTATTCTCCACTTCCTAGAAATTGCTGATAAACGTTAGTGTAGAATACCTAGACGTTTCTTTTGTTTGAAAGTAAAAACATTTCTAAGTAAATTTTGCTTAGACTTTCTTTGTAGCGATGTTGAATAGATTTTGGGGAACATATTATATTAAAATTATTTCTATTAAAACATGTTGATTTTTTTAGCTTTAAATTTTTACATGGGTTTAGTTTCTGTTTTTTGTGTCATGAACGCGTATAACCTAAGGACAAATGTGGGTTTAAATAAATTCTACCAATTATTTAAGTAGAGCAAAAGTTCTGGAATTTGCCTTATGTAAATAATTACTGTCGCACATAAACATCTATAACGAATCCGAAATAGGAAATGAGGTATCTACTCAAAGTCAAAAATACTGGACTGATAGTATCAGTCCTTTGGGACAAAAAATTGAGTACAATATACAAGGCGCAAATAGGTGTGACGGTGACGTCATCACACAACAAAATGTACCTTAATTAAATATATCAAACCATATCAAAGCATCGTATTAAAAAAAGTTTCCATTGTTTCAGATGGCGCTAAATGAATGAAGACGGCGTGAAATTTTTTCCCACGACATTCATAAAAGGTGGGTAGAGACAATCGGAAACTTTATAATGAACCGCGCCGGATCAGTTCATTTACTTTGTTGTTTGTTAAGAAATTCATAAACTTCTTTTATGTACAAAAGTATACTGTGTTAAGAATAGTAGAGATTTCGAAGTTTTCATGTTAAAACGGAATTATTATATTAAAATTATTTTAGTTGTAAGAAGTTTAAATATATTTTGTTTTCATTTTGTTGTTTTGATATTTATAATAGTTTTAATAAATAATATGATGATGTCAGGATTTTTAAGGTTCACCCCTAATATATCAACAAAGGTAAATTAAAGAGATTTAACAAGAAATACAACTCAAACGTTTAAAATTAATTATATTTTTGTAATTTCTCTACAGTTGCAAATGACCATAGACAACCATTACCACTTACTATCGGCAAAGTAATAGGGGCACATTTGTCTGTAAACTGATCACATGATCAACATTTTAAAATAAACGTTTATACTGTAAAGCCAGTTCACTGCATAAATTTTATGTACGAGCCCTAATTATCCCTATTGAAATAGCAAAAACCTTATTACATTGGTAATTATCCAACCGATTCGATTCCCAGTGGGGTAGACAATTAAGCCGATACAGATAAACTGTTGAAGCCAATCATTTTTTATTAGCTGCCAGTTATCGCTTGATTTTGTACGTTTCGTTTGCCCTTTTTGATTAAAAACTGATCCAGTTTATGTCCTAGTGTGGCCCTTTTTATGTCGCACAGTATGCCTACTGGTACTTTATCCGTATTCTTTAAAAATCTTATATATAAAATTCTCGTGTCACAATGTTAGTTACCGTACTCCTCCGAAACGGCTTTACCGATTTTCACCAAATTTTATATGCATATTCAGTAGGTCTGAGAATCGGCTACTATCTATTTTTCATACCCCTAAGTGCTAAGGGTTGTTTACACTTAACATTTTTTTCATTTATACGGCAACACAACGTTTGCCGGGTCAGCTAGTTAATTATTATTTTAAAATTACAGACACACTTGTAAAATATTCACTGATTTCACAGTACAGTAAGTGCAACTGTAATCAACTGTAAATAGAATTAGCGTTCTATTTGAGGTCGATCCTGTGATCGCTCATGAGTTGCTCAGGACTAACTTGGGATGTCTCATGTCTAGCTAGAGACTACCACCCCATTCAAACCAGAATACAGCAGCGCGTAAGGCTGTTATAAGACTGGGTATGCCCATCATGCTCCCAGAGTCTTACAACGATGGATTATAACATCTTAAATTACATGCACATTTTAATGTAATTTATTTAGGTATCGACTTTTTATTAGCTTGAACACGATATTTCATTAACTTAAATCTTTTTTTCAAAAGCTTAAATAAAAGCTCAGTCGAATAAGTTCCCGGAACATTGTCTTTTGGGATTTTGGAGAATCGTAAACCGCTATTTTATTACCAAGAAAGCCTTCATCAGGCTGAGCTTATTAAGGAATTACTCGTGTTACTTGCAGGACACGTGACTTGACTTAATTTGTGGATTCGTAAGCAAAGTTTGAATGAACTTTTGGAGAAAATGTTGCTTATATGTTTATGAAAGTTGACTATTCAGTTTAACAGATAACATTGCAAATTTTACGTAGTTTGAACTTTACTAGGATAGTCATTTTCTGAAATAGGTATTGTACCGATTTTATATCCGTGGCATTTAAAAAATAATCCGTAAAAATTCTAAAATTGTAATTTATCTAAAAATCTTTTACTAAAAGTCTATTTTGGTTCTAGACATCTATCAAAAAAACCCCTTTGGTATATCTTGTAGTGCATTACTTAATACAAGTCGTATTGTTGTATAGCTGTAGATAATAACTATAATAAGACATTAGTGAATAAAGATATACTCCGGTAAGGTCGAAAAACAGAGGTACTTAAAGCCAGCGCAAAACCACTCACTGGTATGGTACCATAAACCAGAGTACTTTATAGAGTGAAATAACACTAGATTTTGCTCACGGCTACGCTTGCGTGAAAACTATTGTATTGGTTTTAAACGGCATTTACATTTTTGGATTTGCTTTTGGTAAACTAAGTCTCTTTATATACTCGGTATAAGCCTTCATCTAAATACAATTACGTTTACATATTTATTAATTAGCAGCAACTATTAAATTCAAAAAAAACTTTACAGCGATTTGTCAGGTTTAAAAAATTACACATTTCTTTAAACAGGTCTTTTTTCTTCATTGATAAATATTTTTAAAACTACGAACAGATGCCTAGACTATTTTTTGTACATTGCGGGTCCCTTTACGGATAGTTAAACCTGTGGATATATAGGTGAAACCAAATGACCAGGAAATGCCGGGATAGAAATCGAATAGGGATTCCGGGCACGTTTAATAGATAGCGCCATTAACACTGGGGTGGCCATGGGGGTCGAATCGATTTAGAGTATATGACAGACCCGGGATAATGTGATGTGGGACGGTTTGCAAACGTCCGGTATACTGGGTTCTGGCTGGGTTTGCCGTTTAGTCGTGCCTTCCTCCACTAATCCGCATTAAAACAGCGTGGTTTGCATACTCCATTGCTCCGTAGGTTTATAGAGGGAAGCCTGACCAGCTCTTCTTATGATAAAAAGAGGCATCCATTATATAAAGGAACATGAAGATAGTATGTTTATGATTTGATAGTGGCAACACCTTATACTTCTCCTTTATTTAAGCTTATGTATTCTGGTTTTACAGATGGTATAAGACATTAACTTATTAGTCCCGCATAGTAGTCATAAGGCAATAATTTGGCCCTCAAGTAGGTATTATTTAATTTATCTTTTGTTGCCTTGGGTTACAGTACCCACAACCCCAAGTAAGCTCTACGGTTTTTAACGTACACTACATAACATTAAACCACATAGCACTCTTGCATCCCAATTAAAAAGCTATAGTCCACTAATTTATTCATTAGAACACATTCAACTGTCCGGTATAGCGATAATTTTTACTTTTCATTGCAGGAAGCCGGTATTAGTCGGCACTCCATCAGGCCTAATGTTAAGGAATAAACCTCTTTAAATACCATTTCTGTGGTCATTCCGACTGAGTTACGGGTCTAAAACGGCTCTGCGTAATTTTACGCTAAAAGTGCATTAAATGAAAGTAAAAGCCCCGTTTACCAGCACTTAATTAATGGTGGAATATTCTTAAATAGGTCGCCCTCTATATAAAAACGTTCTATACATTTAAGCTAAATAGTTTTTACATCTACTGGGTAAATGCTATGCAAAGCAAATGTGTGTACACATATGATTTTTTTTCTGAGTCTCGGTGTTTGTATACTCATCTTTGTGTGTGTCCATTACCTATGTCTACGATGTTTAGATACACGCCTAAGATGAGTGCCAATTCAGTCCTCGGGATAGGAACGCACCTATGGCCAAGCACAAATAAGACTATAGTCTTTTCTGGGTTAATTATACTATCCATGGGCGGCAATTGCTGATTGCCGTTATGCTGGCTGCATGCAATAAAATAAAATTAAAAAACTACGAGCAGCGGATCTAAATGTGCGTAAAAAGCATCATTTATTAGTAGGACTTAGAACGTACAATATAAAATATCATTGTAAAAAATTCTAAATAAAATAATGAATTAAAAGGTGGTAGAACCCTTTGTGGTTCGACTCCGGCGGCACCACGGCCACACCTATTTCTACCTAATAACAGCAGTGTTAAGCGCTGCTGTGTTCCGTTCCAGCTTAGTCCTCAGGGGTAGCGGCGCATGTGTGGCCGACCTCAGGTAGGAATATCTAATCCTATCTGGGGTTGATTACAGATGTCCATGGGCGGCAGTAGCCACTTACCATCAGGTGGACAGGTCATGCTCGTCTGCTACTCTTATATTATAAAAAAAATGAATTAATTATTTGTCTGGAACGATGGTCACCGTACTGTACTACCATGTGGATATCTCTAAGGTCTGCTTGAGTGTAGGTGTAGATATCTAAATAATTAATTTAGATAGTGTTATCCGTTTATTAAGTTTGTGTTTTAGACACAGGCAATATAGTATTGTTTTTGAAAAATAATAAGCAGAAGATGAGATGATAGCGTTCACACCTTTAACAAATTAAATTAATTCCTTGGTGAAAAATACTTTGAAACACCTGAGTAATTTTGTAAAGTAACCAATTTCAAATACCAAAAGATTAATTACTTCTAATGTATTCATAGAATTCAAAAAAAAAATATATCCATTTCAACATAACATTTAATAAGTAATGAACATAGATTACTAATAATATTTATTATCTGTTTTCCGCTGCAGTAAAAGATTATCTATTGTCTTTACGTTATACTTGTCGTACTTAAATATCAATGATGCTGATGCCCAGAGGTTACCTCTTTTAAGTGAAAAAAAAATTAGGACGTCTTTAGGGGGTATGAAATTTTACATCTTTCGACCTTTTTCGTTGAGTTTATTCTCAACCTAATTGAATTTGGGGGTTTTGACTTCTGGGTTTTAAAATAATTTCGGGGAAAAAATTAAAATAATTGGCATTTGGTGGTTGAAAATGATATTTGGTAATGAAAATGCTCAATTAAAACTAGGTACTTCTTTGTTGCATTTAACTATTGTACAAAATATCTCTCGACAAACTATTACCGGATCGGTTCATACATTAGCACAGTTTACCATGGATGTAATTTTGGGATTTCGCTCCCCGTGCAAATTTGGTGCTGGCGGAAATTACACGACGTTGCCATTAATTGCCGCCATTAATCTTTTGACCGTAACCGATTTCAGCGCGAACGTTGCCGAATCTCACCGATCTTTGCCGACAGGTGCGCACATAGAGAAACCGGTAATATAATAAACAAAATAAAATAATTTACAAAGCGATAAATATTTATGACTTTTTGTTTGTATAGGAATAATGTAAATTAAAGCGAAAAATATTTATGACTTTTTGTTTGTATAGGAATAATGTAAATTAAAGCAAAAAATATTTATGACTTTTTGTTTGTATAGGAATAATGTAAATTAATTTATTTAACACTTTTTACTTTATGACCCATGAAAACAAGTATTTTTCAATAATGATTTCATTGATAAAACGAATAATCGATTTTTCTGTACTTTTTATTCACTTAGTTGCTCCTCGCCCGTCATTCATAAAATAAATTTATCCATTTTTTGCCTACACCAGATTGAAGCTTGACAATTTCTAATAAGCAGAATTTCCTATTTCGATCATTGTTAAAAAAATAAATATTTAATTATTAATACTTAGCAAGCGGTAATGTTTTGGTTTTTAGCAGAAAGAGGGGATAGGAAACCGGTAACCGGTTCCTATATGCGCGTTCCTACGACTGTAATTGCGCGCGAACTCGCGAAGTATTAAACTGCGGATTATGTTTTCGCTGGCGCGCTAATTCCGGATTAGCATCGCTTGTTTAGGAGGCTTATTACTTGCTCTCAGAGCTTTTACTGTTATTCGATGGTACTTATCTCGTGTAATACTTCACCATTTGTGTATCACGCGTGTGAAATTGTTGATTTTTAATAAAATGTTAAGATCATGATCGTTAAAAAGTTGATTTTTGCTGAAAATAAAATCTGACGCCTATAACCACTAATCTATGCCTATAACACATATCTTATTATTTCAATTAGTAAAAACTGAGTTCATTAGAAAATACTAAAATTGCCTTGTGCAATAACGTTTCATTATGTAATTGATTTTAATGTCTATAATGTTGTTATTCTCACGTAAATTACCGAGAAATTGATTCGATATTATATACTGTTAGCAACTCCAACATCAATAGACACATTCGTTTCACAATCTACAAGTAATGGACTTACACTAACGTAGACAAATAACTTTCTCTATCTTTAGTATTCTGCGCAGTAAACGGACAAACCGTGGTAATATTTCTGAGCCATTACCGCGTATTTTCGACAATCTGCCAACGCACGCTTATTATGCGCCATAAACTCTCGTCTCACTGTGAAATGAGTGACGACACTGTTATGCTCTTTGCTTCGGATGCAAATATATGTAGACGACGCTTTGAAATAACCGTAAATTCTACGATAACTTTGCGCTTGTAAATTCTTGATTAATTCTTAAGGAGATGTATAGCATTGTACACAATATTTTACTCGAGTCCTTAAGTGATTTCAACAATTTAATGTGACTTAATATAAAGCAATTATTTCAATTGTTCCAGATGGGCAGCGCAAGTGCATGGCGGACGCGGCGGCGGTGCTGTAGGTGAACTACGTGCAAGATGGCGCGGTGGGCGCACGCGGTGCTCGCCGCGCTGGCGCTGGCCACCGCGCGGGCCTACCTCATCCTCGTGTCCGACACCGCGCCCGCGGGACACGAGATCCTCGACGCGGCCGTCTACAAGCTCGGCTCCGAACGATCCTACGCCATTGACGTGCACCGCACGGCTAACTTCGTCCACCATATCCTCCGCGTCAACCGCACCACCGGCCTCGTCACCCTCAGGAAACGACTCCGGTGCGACGGCGTTCTATATCCCAACCTCTTCACCTTTTACGTCGACTCCACGTCGGACCGCATCCGCGACATCGACTACTACAGTCTCCCCATCCGAGTGCTGGTCACCGGAGAGGATTGTAGTAGGCGACATTCCGACTTGTACGACATCGATTTCGATCGTGTCTACGATCAGAACGATGCTGCAGTCCAGTATGAAGAGGACCATCCGAGGGATAAACGCGAAGCGATTTACCCAGACAGCATGGACTGGCGGTTGTTGGAGGAGGAAGAGTTGCTCTCTAGTCAGTATAGTGTACTGTCCACGGCCTATCCGTGGTCGAATGCGATGTTCGAGGACTTCGTAACTAGAAATAGGACAAAGCGATCTCTTTCAATGGTGCCCTTTGATATGGCCATAGATGTTAAGATAGCGGAAGCGAAGCAATGGGTCTCGGAGACATATGCGAGTTTTGCCATACCGACCACGGATAGATGGCAAGGAATTTGTCTAAAAAAGTCACAGTTCGTAAATTCCTTGATGGCATTTCTTCCTCGGACGGTACAAAAGATGTGTAAAGTGCAGTTTTTGGATGTGAGTGATACTAGGTTCTTGATTGAAAGCAGTCAAGGGGACTTGGTTGCAAGTAGTGATGTGTGCATTCAGGAGCCCATGTGGAAAGTGTCTGTGTTGTTCACGTTCAATTGTGACCGGACTAATATCGTGGACTCTGATCATAGGCTGAAGATAGTGTATCACCATCAAGAGCTTAATGACACGGACATCGCCAGAAGAGTGAAAAGAGAATTGCGGAATCAATCGCCGTACTTCGAGCAAGCGCTCTACGTGGCTTCGGTCGCTGAAGAACAGCCTCCCGGAGTCGTCGTTACGACTGTCAGAGCTCGGTAATCATTTACATTTTAAACACATTTAACTCATTCACTTCTGACTGGGGTGCTGGGCATAAAGACATAAAACACGAGGGATATTATTCAATTTATGCCGTCCGTAATTTTTCACTCTTAACCCCCACAATGAATTATAATGTCTCGGATGTAGCACCTATGACCATAAACCATCTGCCGGCTTAATTGACTTTAAGCTGGCTCGTTGGGCTTTTATGAACTCATCTATTTTATGTGGCCCGGAAACATTGTCATTGTTCAGTGGCAGACAATGGTTGGCGCGCCGTAAAGCTAAACCACCTCAATTTATACTAGTGACGCGGTCATTTTGTTCAAATGAGATTCATATCGCGCAGCATCACGAGGCGCTTTTTATATCATTTTTCATACTAAAAGGTTAATCATATCTAAATCTGAATATTATAATGATGTACAGAATAATTGAATCAATAGCGTTAGCTTTCTTGTTACGGTTTTAAAGTTAATGAAACGATTGAAAATCGCTTTTTAAAGAGAAAAGAAATGGCATAAAAGATGTTTGTCTAAATTATATTTGCAAAATGCATTTTATGATAACGATGACTCTAATAAGATAATAATCAAATTATTTCTCTCGTGACATCAATTTACCTCCACTATCTAATATCTTCAATACCGCCGTGGGATTGTACTTCTTTTACGTGATTATCTAGTGATTTCTACAGTCTTAATTATGATGAATGCAAGTAATTTGACATGGAATGTATACCAATCAGAAAGCTACTTATTTAAAGCCACAAGCTCATTGATTTTTGTAAATAAGTAGATTTTTTTCGTGTAGCCAACGAGCATGCACTTCATCTGATGGTAAGTGACTACCACCCACGGACATTTGTAATCAACCCTAGATTAGATTAGATTGGCCACAGATACGTTGCTACCCTCTCGGATACGTACGTATCACTCACTTCAAGCCACAACACAGCAGTACTTACCGCTCCTGTAATTAGGCAGAAGTAGGTGTGATTGTGATGCCCCAGGTCTAACACCTAATATCCATAACACAATCATCTATAAAACCAAAAAATCGTATGCTACTTGCAATCCCATAAACATCTTACGTTAGATTGAAACAGAAATTAAGAAGTCTACAACATTTATGACATGACGAAATTTGTCGAAATCTAATAAAGTCACTCCCATTTTCGGAGCCACTTAGTCAATAACTCAATACAAATAGCGTCAACGAAACGTGACCATAACACGTTTAGTGATATCGTTTAATGTTATTATGACGTCGCCTACATGTTACCACGAAATGAAAGATGAGTGTTAATTATTCAAATACATTCTCGTCGGGATGGTGGTGTGTACGGCGTTATTTTTTTAGGGTTCCGTAAGATACCAAAATATGTTGAAACTCAAAATTTTCACAAAATGTGTTTCACTGAGTACAGCTGTCATCGCAACAATTCAAAGTGACATTACTTTAAAAATTAATAAGGTATAGAGAAAACATATTTTTGTCGTTTTTCCATTTAGTAAGAACTCGATCTTACAATGGCCAATAATACAATACAATAATTTAACATGGTACGGAACCCTCAGTGTACGAGTCCGACTCGCACTGTTTTTTTAGAAGAGAAAGTAAGCTTTGCGTTACAGAACATATATTTGCTTTTTAACCGCACCGCGGTCGTCGAATTTAGATAACGTTGAATAAAAATATTCTTTGTTCATTTCAACTGGGGTTGCTCTTCTTTTCACTGAATAAATTAAAAACGGTGCTAAAACGTAATTATGTTTGTTTGGGTGTGAATTGTGGGTACTTGGTTTTAGTCTGATATATCTGTCTCGAGCTTTTTGTATTTCTGCTGCAGTTCGACAGCAGAGGAACTTACACGTCATTTGTTTGTTATAGCATTATTATAAACTAACAGTACCCGCGGCGCGCGCCTGCTTTTTGGTCAATCATAATAAGAAATAGCCTATAGCACTCCTGAATCCTGTATCTTTCTGATTATGAAAGAATTTTTATGATCCGTTCAATATTTTCGAACATTAGCCCTTACAAACAAACTAAAAATCAAAGTTACAAAATTTACCCCTTTATAATATTAGTATAGAACAAAATATTTTTAACAGTGGAGTATAGTAACAGTATCTATGATTCAACTAATAGTTATTTTATATTTTATCTCATTTGGCGTCAAAGTCAATCAAACTACAAATAAATGAAAGATATTAAGTCCTAATTAAATTAAGTGTAAGTCAAACACTGAAGTCGTTTAAACTTGTCTTCAATTCAATTGAAACTTGGCTTGCGGTGCTGTTCTGTGGTTGGTAAATAGACTTATCTGTTACGATGACGCTTGTATGAAGTATTCCGTTTTATTTAACTCGTATGTGTACTAAGGATCCGAAATGAAATAATTAATTTCCCTCACGGAAGTACATACTTGTTAGTTAGTAGGTGCTACAATTGTCTATGAATTCTCGATGAATGTTTATTTACATTTATTTCTAAATTGTAACTAGTTGTTAGAAACTCTACCTCTCAATTGGAGGGCCCGTGGTATGAAACCCAGTTATGTGTCATAGAATTTTCAAAAATTAGGTACATATTCTTATTAGATATTAGTGAATACATGGTAAGGACAATTTCACGCCTCAAAGTTCTTGACTTTAATCGATCGATGACGTATCTTAGCACCTCCTACCCTTTTCTAATATTAGACATGTTAACGTAAAGTAATGTCTGTAAATGCAATATTTATCTTGTTCCAATTACCAGGGATCCAGAAAACAGTCCAGTGACATACTCCATGTCGAGTCTACTAGACTCACGGTCGGCCGGTATGTTCGCCGTGGACACGAGGACCGGCGTGGTCACCACGCAAGCCCGTCTGGACAGGGAGAGGCTCGATGTACACTACTTCAGAGTGGTCGCGCAGGACGACACGTTTCCACCGAGGAGCGGGACCACTACACTCCAGGTACGTTAAGTATAGTAGAACCCTTCGTGGTTGAGTCACAGTTATATTGCAACTCTTGCTCCTAATTAAACAATGTAGTGGTGGTGCAGTAACAGTGTACTGTATTCAGCTTTGAACAGTGTGACCTTCTGGTCAGCACGTACTATAAATTATAATAGCATTCGTGACGACGAAATAGGAACTTCGCATGATCTGAAACTGATTTAAGGCATAAAAACACTATACTCTTGACATGGGAGGACACAGTTTCAACACTGTCAATTTATATTTGTACGAGCTTTTTATTTATTTCTAGATAAACGTATTGGACTGCAATGATCATTCGCCTGTATTCGAGATGCAACAGTACGAAGCGTCTGTGAGGGAAGGCGCCAGCCCGGGAACTACCGTGCTTACCCTGAAAGCAACCGACCAAGATATTGGGAAGAATGCTGAGGTAACACAACTTAAGAACTGTTGACATGTCCCAAATCGAAACTAACTCTGTATTTCTTTTTTTTTATAATATAAGAGTAGCAGACGAGCATGCAGTCCACCTGATGGTAAGTGGCTACTGCCACCCATGGACATCTGTAATCAACCCCAGATAGGATTAGATATTCCTACCTGAGGTCGGCCACAGATGCGCCACTACCCCTGAGGACTAAGCAGGAACGCCTCGGAAAAGTCTGTCTCCCTTACCACACCCTTCAAACCGGAACACAGCAACGCCTAACACTGCTGCTATTAGGTAGAAATAGGTGTGGTGGTGGTGCCGCCGGAGTCGAACCACAAAGGGTTCTACCACCTTCAGATTTTTAATAACCTTTGGTTAAAAGTATTAGAATATTAAAAGTTACATTCCTTACAAAAGTAGGGTTGTGTTATATTTAGAATTAACGAAAGTCCTACATAAAAAATGTAATTTATTGTTTGCTTGTAATAAATTTTATCAGAACATTTTCTTCAACCTACCTTCAACCTGCTAATTGATTGTCTTTGTAACTATGTACTTAAATTTACCTTAAATTGTTGGATTCATAAGTATATTTTATATTATAATTGTTTGTATAACCTTTGTGTCACCCCTTAAACCCAGGTGGAGTACTCAATTGAGTCAGTAACAGCGGACAGTCTGAACCCAGAGGCGAACGAGTCGACAAACGAACGGACAGACGCATCGGACGTGTTCCGTGTGGACGGCCGCAGCGGCGCCTTGCTCACACGAGCACCGCTTGACAGAGAGAAGGTGTCTCGATACACGGTCATTGTGAAGGCGACTGACCAAGCTAGCCCAGTCGCTGACCGCATGTCTAGTAGGTGAGTTAAACGCTATGACTTTTTTGACGAGCATGAAGTTTACCTGATGTTAAACGGATACTGCCGCCCATAGACACCTTTAATAAGATAAGATTAGATTCCTACCTGAGGTCGGCAACAAATACGCCGATAACTCTGAGGACTAAGTTGGAATGCCTCAGATAACTATGTCTCCCTTACCAATCCCTTCAAACCAAAACACTGCAATGCTTAAACTGCTGTTATAAGACTGAAATAGGTTCTACTAACTATTATGTCTACAAGTCGAGTTGTAATTTAAAAGGTTTGGTCAATAAGCTAAACTTAACTTTACGATCAGTTAAATTAATAAAGAAATCATGGGTCAATTAAGAAGAACTGCATGTCATGTAGTGTCTGGAATAGTACCACTTGTTTCTTTCCGTGGATGTCGTAGAAAGGGATTAAGGAATTAAATCCTGGAGATGACTACGCATAATGAAGCCATGTGTAAGACGCGGTTATTACTTGTATACGACGGTTCTCTAGATAGTAATTAGCGTTGTACAAATAAGTAGCATAATAAGGAGTGACGTACATAGATAGATGTAATATCAGTTATAGTTATTTAAAACTATATAAAAATCTACTTTCTTAATTTTGGATACTGATACTTTATTTAACAGAACGAATCCACTTATAACGAAATGTTTCCCAAGATTATTGATAAGTATATCCAAACATATTAGGGCTCACTTGGCAAGAAATACAATTATTGCAAACTTATATTTTTTTCTTTATTTGACCAAGTTGAAGAAATATTTTAAGAGTTCTTACGCGGTCAATGGTTTGTAACTTTGGCAACAGAAATTTTGTACGTAATTCCTACCGCAATTCCGTCGATGGTGCTTGTACTTCGAAATACTATGAGTCACCTAACGCCTTTATTGGCTTCATTGTAACTAAAGCCTTTCTCACGCAACGTCGAATTATTATGTTTCTCGCACGAACGATTTAGTTGATAATCTTACCGAGCTTGGACTTATTCGAACGAGTGTAAAGTTTATTCATTAACCGTAGATGTTATCTTGGTGAAAATATTTGTCCTTCAATGTTAATGTAGTGGTAGAGGCTGCGTGGGTGGCTAGAAGGGCAGGTTTCAAAGGGATCATACTCAACAACCCAATGATAGATTAAGAATACGATAGCGCCTAAATTAATCTAGTAAAATAAGTAGGTACCATACATTTGGGAAGGAATTTAAATTGAAATCTTACACTTAATTACGACGTTGTTACGTTTTAAATTTGCATGCATTTACGCAAATTACCGTCAATCACAGCTAACTCGTTACCAAAAATATAGATCCAAACACATAAATGGACAGAATTAATTTAAAATCATACGACGTTGGGAAATAGCAACTAAAATAAATTGACAGACAGACTGCCCTATTTTTATTTACTATACAGTCAAATAGCCTTGAATGTTTACAAAATTGTTCGTGTAGACGGTTCATGTTAAATAATAAATCAATTTGACGTTACACCGAGCAATGGTTCAAGACAAAGAGCTTACTACTAAAGTATCAAGTAAATTTTCAGTGCGTAATTACCTTAGTTCAACTGGAGTTACTGTACGTAAGAGATAAAGTCAGGTAACAAATAAATCTAATACTACAATTCCAAAAAATAAGAAGTGCCTATAATATAAGAAGTTGATAATTTACTATAATTAATTAAGATATAAAATAAATAAAAAACGTCTAACCTCAAGACCCTATGCAATAAAAACTAATAAAATAAGTCATCACTAAAAGTTTACATTAGTTAAACGTCTTAACTTACATGTAATTTACAAAACACGATTCCTTCTTCACCATCGCATACCAGAAGCAACCGACCAGAGCTTATACGGAAAGACCTCGAGTAGGTCAAAAACTAGCCGGAAAATTCCTTAAAAAAGTCACAAGATGCTTCATAAATTCAAAAATATTTCTACTTTTCAGTGCCACGATCCACGTGAACGTGCTGGATGATAACGACAACTACCCGCAGTTCAGCGAGAAGACCTACACGGTCACCGTGGATGAAGACATCAGTGTCGCCGACAACCCAGTTATCGCCAGGATCAAGTATGTCTCTCACTCAGCCTTATTTTTGTACGTAATAGGGGAAGCTAGGGATCATTCAAGTCATTACATATTACTTACTATGCGAATACTCACCTATAATCGATATGAACATTAGTCTTACACGACATAGATTATATTAGTAACGTTGCCGCTCAAGGGCTTAGAATTTAAACACCGATAACTTAGTGTTTTCTTTTATTTAGCGTCGGGTTTTCAGTCCAAGTTTCACGGCACGCACTTCTGATTCGAAGCTAGATCCGTATTAGAAAATATTTTTAAAACAACAAAACGTATTCTTACTTTCAATGTTTCTAAGTAGTGTACGTCTAACGATGAGGAAAAACATAAACTAGCTATTTAAAAGATACATAATTATATCGTGAATTTATTTCAAAAACGCATTTTATACTATAAAATTTAATTTAAATGTAACTTATGCGTTTCCTCCATAGCTTTCTCTCGCAGACTGTAGGCTCCCGCCGTGTAGTCTGCGTTTTGAATTTATAAGTCTACAATAAATCCTTGTTTATGCTCCCATACTGTTTTCCGATAGTTAATGTGCAATATACGACTCGTTTCCGATGCAGACCACTAAATTATTTTATGCTCTGTTAAATGTAAATATAAAAAGATTTTGCTTGTTGATTATTTTATTAAATGTGTATTATTTATCTAAAACTTAGACGCGTTGTAATTGTATAATAAGTAAGTTAGATACCCTGGCATTAGTGTTGAATTCTCAATTAGTAGTAGTAATTGTATAGACTGTTATACTTGTTACATAAAATAAATAGACAAGTTAAAACACTGATGTTATTTAGTTATTTTCAAGTAAACTCTTAAACAAACACTTCATAACAAAATTAAAAATAAGATCTTCTTTTCTGCTAAAAACTTTTGTTTTCTTTGACGAAACTTCACTTTACTAATAGTTTTATTATGTACAAACTCCAGTATTATCTAGGGTAAAAACTTTAAGACCAGTTGTTTCATCTTTTACAAGCCATCTTTGAATTTTTAATGACCCAACTTGGCACGATGCGAATAGTTTTGAAGAGCGCCTGCAAGATTAGCGGCCACTCAACGTTGTAGCAGCAGAACAGCTGTCCGACAGAAACTTTGAAAATATCTATTCTTTGAAACTCTTACTGGAGAACTTTAAGAATATCTATTCCTTGAAGCCGGCGAACTTTCTCAGTATAATAAGTACAAATATTTTAGAAACGTTGAATGGACTTTGTGCTCGTAATACTTTTAAAATGCATTCATGTTTAAATTTATAAAACTTCAATGCTAAATATAATTCGAGCGTTATTAGTTAACCAGAGTAGATTAAAACAAAGTTCCGATAAATTATTCGCTGAACAAAGTTTGTTGTTACTTTGAAAAGTGGTAGTTATTTTCAAATTACAAACAGAAGTTTTTGGATGACTGAAAATGTTTTTTTACATTCGAACATACACATAATATAAATTATGCACATTATATAAATTTAAATATAAGTAGATACCAACGCACCTGGAACCAACTCTATGTAAAACCTCTATCTATGATTAACTTTTATCTGTGGGTGATAATTACTTATCCTCAGATCTAATTCATTACACGATGAATAGATAACCTCTCTTCTCTGGGTAGTCTTTTTTATCTTACTATAGGCCTGCGGTTGGCTGCAATCTTACCTGATGTTAAGTGAGATGCAGCCTTGGACGCAACGCGCTGTCCTAGTACCTTTGACTTGAATAAACCCAGATTATATGTATCGGGAGACAACGAAGACGGGAAGTGCGTTCCATTCTTTGGCAGAACATGTATTTAATTAAAAATTATCTTTTTTTCCCCACAGAGCAACAGACGCGGACGTGGGCTCGAATGCGGCGATCCGGTACGCGATCATCGGCGGCAACACGCAGATGCAGTTCTCCATCGACAGCCTCAGCGGCGACGTGTCGCTCGTCAAGTCGCTCGACTACGAACAAGTTCGCAGCTACCGGCTTGTTATTAGGGCGCAAGGTTTGCTTTATTATGTATAGTCATCGCCAAACTGCTAGTCCGCTCTGAAGTTGTTGCGAGCAGGTGTTCAAATCCCAGGCATGCATCAGATCTGATTTTTCAAAGAATTATGTGTATTAAAATTAATTATCACACCCTAAAACCACGATGAATAGCATCCTGGAAAACCTATATAACCTAGTCTACCAATTTGCAATTAGCCAGCGCGGTGTACTATGGCGCAAGTCCCTCTCATTCTGAGATGAGAACTGTGATGGGACAGTGATTGCCCAGTGATGGACAGTAATGAGTTGAAATCGACTTAGAGATACCCAGTGATGGATCAGTAAGGAGTTCATACCAACTTAGTTTTCGCCTTGAACATGTAACGCCATCTGGTAACATAACGAAGAAACAAAAGTTGAAAGAAACACGCCAACAAGTGTTTTTATTTACCATTAGGTCACTCAAAAGATATATTAAGTATGTCTTTTTGCAATAAACCGAGCGCAGTCAAGTCAACCTCTGTGAAAGAAAAGTTAAAGGAAGCTATAAGATTATTTCACGCTTAGATGGACACTCTTTTCAAACGCTTTGAAGTCGATCAGTCTGGCATGTTCTTATAAGGACGGCACACAATTTTATTTCATTAAATATTTTCTGAATATATTCATGAAATAGTTTTATTTGAATAACTTACTGTGAAAACGTGGCACGGTTGCATTTATTATTTTAATATAGATATTGGTTTGACGACCCGTGGCGGAGCGTTCGTCATACATTCAGATAACTAAATGATAGAATTCTATTCTGGGTTTGCATCTGAGTGGTCTTTGTGTTTGTCTATGACATCCATAAACTCCTTGTGTGGAGCTTTGAGTGTAGAAAGCGCATTAGAATGACCATTACTTTACACATTATAATGTAAACTTTTAGCGACTGTTTTGTCACGCAGTCCATAATTATCGACTGAAGTTAACATTAATGTAACACCATAGCATACACAGCATAGGTTCGGGCACTAATCCCTTTTACGTTTTATACTAACTACATACCACGTAAAGTTGCTGAACAAACTTCTTTTTTTAGATAAATGTAAAGCAAGATACTGGAGCTAATGCTTTATTAATTATATGCAAAATTATGGCATTTAAATAAAAGTGAATAATTAAAAAAAAATATTATTAAAAAAAAAGACAAACCCACTGAGTTTCTTACCGGATCTTCTCAGTAGAGGTCGGTAGTAGTTTAACAAAAATATTGTAACTGACAATTTGTAAGTGCCGTCGTTGGCCTATACAAAAATAAATATATTTCATTTAATTTCATACTATTATTTTTATTCAGACGGTGGCAGCCCCTCCCGTTCGAACACCACCCAGCTGCTGGTGAACGTGAAGGACGTGAACGACAACGCGCCGCGCTTCTACACCTCGCTGTTCCAGGAGAGCGTCAGCGAGAGCGTGCCCGTCGGGTACAGCATCGTCAGGGTAAGTGTGGAGAGTTGCACAATGTAGGGTAAGCGATGGCAATACTCGTAATACAATTCCGATTAATTCTTGAGTATCCTGTCCAATGATTTTGATTTTTTTTATGAACAATTATTGAAATAAATGATATTTTTATAACGCGTTTATTTTGAAAAGGGTGAGAAACAAATTTTTAATTTTTGAAAGAAGAATTTATTCAATGTTATCGCGAAGAATTAATAATTGTTTCAAAATAATATTGCAATATAATATTGTACTATTGTAAAACAATGTTACCTAGCCAGGTTTCATAATCATCTTGAAAGTTGTAACTACACATATCGTCCGTTAATTCTTCAAATGTTCAAATGGTACTAGCTTCACATATGCCATGCAGTTGCCATTTACATAAAACGTTATCACACCTCCTGTATTACTCAATTTTACCATTTTTTTTGTTTTTACCTAGGTGCAAGCTTACGATGCGGACGAAGGCATAAACGCAGAGCTGACGTACAGTCTGTCAGACAAGGACTACGGCGGGAACAATGACATGCCTATCGCGATCGACCCGCGCTCGGGATGGGTGTACACCTCAGCACCGCTGGATAGAGAAGTGCAGTCCAAATATCAGTTGCAGGTGAGTTGAAAAATTACGAAATATTTTTGTCTTAGGCAAATGTATAAGTAAGTAAGTTTGTTTGTATAAATTTATGTTTAGTTTTGCCTCTTTGTGTATCTACAGCGCCACGATAATTCATTATGGGGCTATAAATGTAGGAAGCTCTAACTTAATTTTTTTTTAGATTATGTTATTTTACCTATTACCTCACTTTACCTCTTATTTTTAATCTGTTAAGTAATAAATTACATGTCCAATACAGGTTATCTTATTCTAATTGGTACCCTATTTTACCTGGTAACTTATTGAGTCAATAATCTTATTTTATTTAGGTTTTTTTTTACCATTTAATTAATTATACTTGTTAACTTATTCATCCGTTATTATTTTTTTCACCTGTTACCCTATTTTAACTATAACCATATTTTACCTTTACATATCTAACGTTTGTACCCAGGTAACAGCAACGGACGGTGGGTCACCAGCGAGATCCGCCACCGCATCAGTGGTGGTAGTGGTGCAGGATGTGAACGACAACGACCCGGTGTTCTCGCCGCCGCAGCACGAGGTGGAGCTCGCGGAGGACGAGCCGCCCGGCACGCCGGTGGTCACCGTCACCGCTACTGATGCTGATGAGGATAATAGGTGAGGATTGGACCAGGGTATCGTTTAACAATCAAGTTTTTTTTATATATAACTAACTGACCCGGCAAACGTTGTGTTGCCCTATAAATCAAAAAATGTTAAGGGTGAACAACCCTTATCACTTTGGGGTATGAAAAAAATATGCTTATAAAATTTGGTGAAAATCGATAAAGCCGATTCGGAGGAGTACGGTAATTAACATAGTGACACGAGAATTTTATATACAAGATTTATTTGGAAAACTTACAGCTTACTTAGAATAACATAACTACAGTATTATAGAAAAGGAAAGACGCTTACAAGTTTTCACGTATAGTATCGTTTAACAATCAAGTTTATATATAACTAGCTGAAGCTGAGTTGAGTTTCAAAATCTATTTATCAAATATATTTCATATAAAATATAGCCTTTGTTACTCGTAGATAATGTAGCTTGTAAATGGTGAAAGAATTTTTAAAATCGGTCCAGTAGTTTTGAGCCTATTCATTACAACCAAACAAACAAAGTTTTCCTCTTTATAATATTAGTGTAGATGTAGATCTATATCTATATATATACTCCTACTCCTATGAGTAGCAGACGAGCATGCAGTCCACCTGATGGTAAGTGGCTACTGCCGCCCATGACGTTTGTAATCAACCCCAAATAGGTTTTCCTACCTGTGATCGGCCACAGATGCGCCGCTACCCCCGAGGACTAAGCTGGAACACCTCGGAAAAGTTTATCTTCTTTCCCATACCGTTCAAAACGGAACACAGCATTGCCTAACATTGCTGTTATTAGGCAGAAATAGGTGTAATAGGTTCTAATACGCTTAAATAGTTATGTCGGTGTTTGGTAAGTGGATTAATAACGGGTATAATAAGTCTATAAAATATCACTACCAACTAAAAATTCTCCATGGTATACACATTTTAAATTCCAAAATATAATTTAGAAGAAAAAAGATAACTAAACAAATTTTATTCCAGATTGCACTACGAGATTACAGGCGGCAACACACGCGGTCGTTTCTCGATAACGTCTCAGAACGGGCGTGGTCTGATCACTGTGGCTCAGCCGTTGGACTTCAAGCAGGAGCGGCGCTACGTGCTCACGGTGACCGCTACCGACTCCGGCGGACGCTCTGATACCGCGATGGTGCATATCAATATAACAGATGCGAATAACTACGCGCCTGTGTTCGAGAATGCGCCGTATACTGCTTCGGTGAGTACATTTCTTAATTCCATTTTTGAATCTAGCTTTCTTATATAACATGGAAATAGTAAACGAACATGCTGTGAACATGACTACTGCCGTTTATGATCATCTGCGATCGATCCTAGATAGGATTTGGCTTTTACTTGACGTCGACTTGCATTTGAGAGTTGAGATATGTATGTCCAATAAATGGTATTTCTTTACCATGATTTATAAAATAACATAACCATGGCTTAGTGAAATAAAAACGATATTTAACACCAAACAGCTATGAATTATGATGAAATAACGCAATGAACTCCAATAAATCAACAATCGCGCACCAACGTCTTGTCAATGTTCATAGTAGATATTTGTTTTTATGTAAAATAAAACCTTTTCAGTGCGTGTGGTAGGGACGCCACTGTAACCAATGCAACCATAATTTAATCTTAATATTTCTATAGGTTCATAGGTCCATGTCATATAAAAATATGCACAATTATAACACCTTATTCCCTCTTACAGGTATTCGAAGACGCTCCAGTAGGCACGACGGTGTTAGTCGTTTCGGCGACGGACAGCGACGTGGGCGTCAACGCACAAATAACGTACGCGTTAAGTTCAGAGATATCGAACGAGGCGGTCGCTCACCACGACCACGAGTTTCTCATCAACCCGCATACTGGTGCCATAACCACTAACAAGCCGTTGGATAGAGAGACTATGAGTGGTGAGTCAATTGAATTTGTTACAGACTTGCATCTTTCAACCTTTTCTTTTATACAGAATTAGAAGTGCCCGCGGCTTCGCCTGTGTTTTATAAAAAATAACATGATACACATATAACTGGAAATTTGTACCTTCATTGGAATTATAGTGGCGCCATCTGTCGAAAAATGGTCGTACCAACTCAGAAACCTTCGTGGGCTCATGTAAGACACCTTTGCTAAAGATCGTCACATGATCAAATGCATTGTTTACGGTTCTATAAATGACATACAGACAAACATACATTTATATACATATAGATTAGCAATAAATATTTGAAAATAGGGACGTGTTAGTAAGAAATTAAGCTCAAATGTCATCATCATTTAATACGAATTACGCTTGGAAGCGGCAGAATGTAAACCCATGCCACTTTTAGGCATGACTAAAATTTTATATATTTTTTACAGATAAGTCACATGTCTTACTTCTATCCCAAAATTGTGTATACTTATACTAGGAATTACTATAATTTGTACACACTTTGAAAACTCCTTTATCCAGGGTACCTCCTGACGGTGACGGCGCGTGATGGTGGAGTGCCGTCGTTATCAGACACGACCGACGTCGAGATATCAGTCGTGGACGTTAACGACAACGAACCCGTCTTTAAACAACCGTTATACACCGCTAATATCCGGGAAGACGCTTTAGTTGGTAAGTTCATATTATAATTTATTTATATGTATCCAGTACCCAAAAATGAAAAAAAGTGAAAAAGAAACGTCAATAACGATGTGTTACGTAACCGTTTAAACGGTTACCAGTTAATTACAAATTATCATCCACTACACTATTACACTTTTGAAGGTAGTAGAACCCTCTGAGGGTCGACTCCAGCATCACCACCGCTACACCTATTTCTGTCTAATAACAACAGTGTTACACACTGCTGTGTTCTGGTTTGAAGGCCGTGGTAAGGGCGACATATTTTCTTACCAGCATAGTCTTCAAGGGTCGCAGCACTTCTGTGGTTAACCTAAGGTAGGAATATTTATTTAATCCTATCTGGAGTTAATTACAGATGTCCATAGGCGGCACTAGCCACTTACCATCAGGTAAACCGCATGCTCCTCTGCTACTCCTATCTTTATATATATATATATTTCTTATGTTCTTATGTGTGTATGTCACTGAACTCCTCCTAAACGACTGGACTGATTTTGATTAAATTTATTGTGTGTGTTCAAGGGGACTTGAGAATGATGAATTTTTAACCGACTTCAAATAGGAGGTGGTTATCAATTCGGCCGGTATCTTTTTTTTTCTATGTATGTACACCAATTACTCCGCCGTTAGTGGACCGATTTTAATAATTCTTTTTTAATTGTATAGAGACGAGCTGGAAGTTGGTCCCATTTAAATATGGTCAGGATCCATCGATGGGTTCTGGAGAAAATGAGGGGAATTCCTCCAACCATGTAAATAATAATTTCCATAACTTCGCCGTTTATGAACCTATTTTAATGCCTTTCATTTCGTGTGTGTACAGTTGCTACAAGTTGGTCCCATTTAAATATGATGAGGATCAGAGTGGGTTCTGGAGACAAAATATATAACTCCTCAACCGATCGGTATAATTGAGTTTTGTTTGAAGATATTTGATGTAGGTTCTAATGAAATTACAAAACCAGTTTATCATTGACTATTTAAGGGTCTAATAATGTGGCTCGGAGTAAAAATATGTAACTCCTCAACCGATGGGAATAATTGAGTTGTGTTTGAAGATATTTGGTATAGGTTCTAATAAAATTACAAAGCCAGTACATCATTGACTATTTAAGGGTCTGATAATGTGTCTCGGGGACAAAATATGTAACTCCTCAACCGATGGGAGTAATTGAGTTGTGTTTGAAGGTATTTGGTGTAGGTTCTAATGAAATTGCAAAGCCAGTTCATCATTGACTATTTAAGGGTCTGATAATGTGGCTCGGGGACAAAATATGTAACTCCTCAACCGATGGGAGTAATTAAGTTGTGTTTGAAGATATTTGGTGTTGGTTCTAATGAAATTGCAACGCCAGTTCATCATTGACTATTTAAGGGTCTGATAATGTGGCTCGGGGACAAAATATGTAACTCCTCAACCGATGGGAGTAATTAAGTTGTGTTTGAAGATATTTGGTGTAGGTTCTAATGAAATTGCAACGCCAGTTCATCATTGACTATTTAAGGGTCTGATAATGTGGCTCGGAGACAAAATATGTAACTCCCCAACCGATGGGAATAATTGAGTTGTGTTTGAAGATATTTGGTGTAGGTTCTAATCAAATTGCAAAGCTAGTTCATTATTGACTATTTAGTTAGGTTAGGTTGGAACATATAAGACAATATAAAACTAAGCGAGCAGGGTGCGGCAGCGCCCTGCGAGCGGGCAGTTCCAATCAATGTAAACTCAGACCTTACCTTAATTCATGATCACGTTTATTACATATTGTATTAATATAAATGTTAGTATGTCTTCACTAAAAAGGGTGAAAAAAAGGTTTTTATAATTAAACAATTCTCGTGTCACAATGTTAGTTACCGTACTCCTGCGAAATGGCTTTACCGATTTTCACCAAATTTTATAGGCATATTTAGTAGGTCTGAGAATCGGCTACTATCTATTTTTCATATCCCTAAGTGATAAGGGTTGTTCACCCTTAACATTTTTTTACTTATATGGCAACACAACGTTTCCTGGGTCAACTAGTATTGTATAAAAAAACTAATAACATTAATAATTTATTCAGGTACGTCGGTGACCCAAGTGAGTGCAACGGACGCGGACGTAGGGCTCAACGGGCGAGTGCACTACGAGCTCGAGCCTAAGGACAGGGAGGAGGGCTCGTTCGTCATCGACCCCGCCTCGGGCGTTGTAAGGACCAACAAGGCGCTGGATAGGGAGTCCGTTGCCACGTACGATCTGAAGGCCCTGGCGATTGATGGTGGCACGCCGCCGCAGAGTTCTACTGTAAGTTGAATTATAATAAATTATAGGATTTTTTTATAATATTATGTTGACTATTTCATCATTTTACACAATTTAATAGTGTTATAAAGAAAGTCGCCCAAGTGTATGTGTTGTAAAACATTATTAACAAGGGCACCTGTGCTCGATGTGTCGCTCAATATGTGTCTGATTTTAAAATAATATGTCTCCTGTCTTATATATTATTTTTCAAATTACTATCAATAGTACATAACGGATACCTCACTAATACAATTAATATTCAGGTAAAACCAAAATTGAGCAACTCAATCATATCTACCTATTTTAACCGATCGCGTTCACTTTCTTATTTCTGTGCTTACAAGACTTTCAATAATAATATATAATAAATAAATCAAGGATGAACCTAAATTATTACATAACAAAATAAGAAATACTAAACATATATATTCTTTTCAGGTAATAGTCAACATAAAGATAGAAGATATAAACGATTCTCCGCCCGTATTCGAGAGCGATTGCCTCATGTTCTATATCCCAGAAAACAGCCCCATCGGTACCACCGTTGGGGAAATATATGCCCACGACCCGGACGAAGGACCTAACTCCGTAGTGCATTATTCAATTAAAGGTATTTTTATTTATATTTTAAATTACAATTCATGCTATGTTGACGTAATATTAATAAACGACGTAATAAATATATAAACAAAACATGTTTCTAACATAAATCAAATCTGTATAAAACAAAGTTCTTATACTCATTGTAAAACAAAACTCAATACGGCTCGAAGGACCATCGGTAATATTAGCTTCTATAGTTTGCTCTCCCATCAGGTGGTGAAGATTCCAGCAGCTTTTCGCTAGAAACACGCCAAGGCTCCGACAAGGCAGAGCTGGTCACTATGGTAGATCTTGACTACGAGAGTCCCCGCAAGAAGTACGAGCTGGTGATACGAGCCGCCAGCCCCCCGCTCTGGAATGACGTCAGAGTTGAGATATTGGTGACGGATGTGAACGATAATGCGCCAATGATGAAGGACTTTCAGATCATCTTCAATAACTACAAGGACTGCTTCCCCGTGGGACCGTTTGGAAGAGTGCCAGCGTATGATGCTGATGTTTCGGATAAGGTAAGTGAGGAATCTAATTGATTGTAATTGTTATTGCTGAACACAGTTCTCTTGTAGATAGAAAAAGGCTAGGTATATTCCTGAACACTGCTCTATAGAAGACTTGTACAGATGTATTAATTTACAACAGATTTTTAAGATTTTTTTATAACTAAAAGTGTAGTAACAGATTTTAATGAGTTTTTTAATAATGCTTATTTATAGTCTATAGTTAAATTACTTTATATACGAGTGACAAGCAAGATGTTAAGCTTAGAATGTGCCATCATATCCTCGAAATGAAAAATGTCCTCCAGAAGTTAAGAGAATGCGGTCGATGCTGAATATTATACAATAAATAACACTCATTAAAAGTAACCATTTCTTGCAGCTTCAATATCGCATTCTCTCCGGCAACAATGCAAATTTGGTGTTGTTGAACGAAACGACCGGTTCAATGACCTTATCACCGCAACTCAATACTAATGTACCGAAACTGGCCACCATGGAAGTATCGGTGACTGGTAAGTGATTAGGATTTAAAATTTTGAATAATACAAGGTTAATTTAGTTTCAAGCTTCTTTTATACTTCGATTATAAGTTTCATGAATAGTATTCTCTTGTCGTCTTCAAACTTCAACTTTGCATTTAAAATAAACACAGTCAAGAAATACGATATAAAACTTTACTAATTTAGAATTCATGTACTCGTAGATGTTAAAACCCATTTTTAATTATGCTGAAAACTAACAGTTTTACTAATCAGTGAAAACATCATAAGATAGAATGAATGAACGCGTGACTGGCGTTCTATCTCACATAACTGCACTTGCTATTGACATCAAATAGAAAATTTTTCAAACCGTTCATTCATTCGTTCATTCAAAATTTAATTAGACCTCATTTTTATTTGATACTAAAACCTAATTTTAATTTGATATTAATTCGTTATTTTAATGTACCAGATGGTGTAAACGAAGTAAAAGCAGTAATGCAGTTGCTAGTTCGCCTGATAACCGAGGAGATGCTGTTCAACTCGATCACGGTCAGATTGAACGACATGACCGCGGAGCAGTTCCTGTCGCCGCTGCTTGGGTTCTTCATTGACGGGCTAGCGGCTATCATACCGTGTCCGAAGGAGAATATCTATGTTTTTAGTGTGCAGGTAAGTGTTGTGATAAATTTAATAATATAAAATTCTAATCTCTAGCGGACTAAGGGTGGAAGACATTTGTAAATTTGTAAAATCAAATCTACTTTTTACACTGGTCGCTTCCATTCAACCTTCCGCCCCGGGCTTCCAACGAACTTAGTCTGCCACTGATTATAATTAACAAACATTATAATAACAAGATGTTAGTGTAAAACTGCCACATTTTGCTATTACATGCATTGATGGTGCTGGTTAGTGTTCATTTCAATAATAATATCAAACGAAATCATATAATTTTAAGTTAGAAAGTAATTAATTAAGAGTTACTCATTTTCATAATTAGTATTTCAAAACGGTTCAACGGTATGAGCTTTATTCCAGTTTGGGGACATACACAATGTAACATTTTTTTCAATGAAACTTTTTATTTAAAGTTAGGATTATATTTTTAATTCAAAGATAACTTGTTCAATGAAGAAATGTCACAAATAAAGCTTTCCAATCTTAGAGCTTTCCAATAGAGAAACCAATCTTTATTGAATGAAGCTATACTTAAAAACGTACATTTTCACATAATTTTCCTAATTTCCAGGACGACACCGACGTATCAGGCAACATCCTAAACGTATCATTCTCTGCGCGTCGCCCGGACGCGGAAGTGGGTATCTTAGGCGATACGTCCCAGTATTACTCGCCGACGCACTTGCGGGAGCGGGTGTACCTCCACAGAGCTACATTGGCTCGCCTAGCTACTGTACAGGTGAGATTATAATAATTAACTATGAACATAGAAAAACTCTGCACCCATATACCGATTTCAGCCTTGCAGTATAACACTAATGTGCCAATTTTACCTACCAATTAAATTTCTATTATGTTCCTTAACACAAGAGTCCCGTTCTCATTCTAAGCAGTTTATAAATACATGCATTAAGTGTTATAATTGTCTAACTTATAATTTATATTCCTTCCTGTTTGACGATGATTACATGTCTTTTATAGTACCGTTCAAAAAACTACTTTATTTATTTTATATATACGGCAAATATGGCCGATGGGTTAAGCACTTTTGCTAACATATCCTTAAACTAACATAAATGCTTAAGTATTTTTGACACTTCACCTCCTAAGGGGCTACATAATCTTATTTTTTAAAGTTCATCTCTTAGGGGACTGATCTTAAATAACGTAACATCGCAGGTGCTGCCCTTCGACGACAACGTGTGTGTGCACGAGCCGTGTCTCAACTACGAGGAGTGCCTCACGGTGCTCAAGTTCGGCAACGCGTCCGGCTTTGTCACGAGCGACACTGTGCTCTTCAGACCTATATACCCCGTCACTACGTTTACGTGCCAATGTCCGCATGGTTTTACGGGTAAGTATTTTTTTTTACGTTTTGAAGGAGCACTATTATTTCTGCTTCGTGTTTAGTTAGTGATCATTAAGAACGATACTTATTAATATTATTATTAAGAAATGGATATTAAAATTATAGCAGATATTATTAGGGGTTGTGAAAGATAAAGTTAAAATAAAATTCGTTTTACATTTCTTTCCTTACCTACATATAAATAAGCTAACCTAACCTAACCTACACTTATTAAAAATACATGATTTCATTACTTAAACAAAATTAATAATAATTAGTAAAACTTAAGAAAAATATAATAAACATTATTTAATGACACTATTCTAATGATCATTTTCAATGTGTTCAGGATCGCAAGAACACTACATGTGTGACACAGAAGTGGATCTGTGTTACTCTTCACCGTGCATCAACAACGGAACTTGTCTGCGGCGAGAGGGGGGTTATACTTGCGTATGCGCAGCTGGATTTACAGGTGACTATTTTTTTTTCATATTTTCTTAAAGCTTACAAATGGCAAAATAAATGTTAGTCTGTATTTTTGACTTCGCTTTCAGCTGCTGTAATATCTTTAATGTAAACAATAGAATATAAGTTGTCACAATAAAGATTGTGATTCAAAATGGCGTTTCTTACTGTCTCGATCGTGTCTCTTTAATGTCAGAACGAAATAGATACAGAAAACCCCCATTTTTTATTTCTTTATTCATTGAGACGAATTACCTGTAAATACGTACATAGCACATTCAGATTTAGATTTTTAACATGTCTAAAGGATTCTCAACAAAAATTACAATTTTTTGTTTCATTGTCAGGTGTAAACTGTGAAACGGTTCTAACGAAAGCCACTTGCGACTTCAACGGCGACGGCTCGATATGCCGCAGCGGCTCCCAATGCGTGGCCCGCAGGGAGGGCGGCATTCTGTGCCAGGGGTGCACCATAGACGACGCGTACACCACGGAGATGTGCGAGCTGAAGGCTCGGAGTTTCCCAGCGTCCTCTTTCTTGACCTTCCCTGGATTGAGGAGGCGGCATCGCGTGCATTTGAAACTTAGGTAAGTAGTGTTTAATATTATACATGATGTTATAAGTTAAAATTCACGTGGGACTTTCCTTAAGAGTTTTTGAAATGGTTGTGATTTTTCAACAACTGCTGTGTTCATTTGTAAATTGTACACTAAATAGGTAACTGTTCAGTCTGTCGTGCTAATTTTTTTTTCGTATCTATCTATCTATGCATCTGATCTACATCTGACTGACATTTACTATATTACGAGTGTACAAGACGTAGGTCAATTCAAGGTCAAGATTCTGCGATTTTGACGGGAAATGCCTGTATATATTACAAAATCTTTCATAGTCTTCTTTGTTTTAAAAAGCATATAGTACATACTCGTATAACTAGAATCCAGTAGTAAAAAATCCAAAACTGTACATAGAGATGCACACACAGACACTTATTTTAACTTAATTTTAATGTTGCTATTAAGATTTTATTTTAATATAGAATCAATGATAAATATTTTCTTTCTCTCTCAATCAGATTCGCAACCCAATCGACCTCCGGCCTGCTACTCTACAACGGCCGCTACAACGAGCGGCACGACTTCATTGCGCTGGAAGTGGTGGGGTCTGGTGCTGGGCGGGCGGGCGGTGGCGGCGTGCGGTTCACGTTCGCGCTGGGCGGTGGGCGGGCGGAGGTCACCGTGGCTGGTGACGTGGCTGATGGTGACTGGCATACTGTCGAAGTTGATTATTTTAATCGGGTATGTATATATTTTTTGGTTTGCTTTGATTGGATTAAATATTGTTGAACGTTCGCGCTGGGCGGCGGGCGGGCGGAGGTCACCGTGGCTGGTGACGTGGCTGATGGTGACTGGCATACTGTCGAAGTTGATTATTTTAATCGGGTATGTGTATTTTTTTTTGATTTGATTGGATTAAATATTGATGAACGTTCGCGCTGAGCGGCGGGCGGGCGGAGGTCACCGTGGCTGGTCACATCGCTGATGGAGACTGCCATACTGTCGAAGTTGATTACTTTAATCGGGTATGTGCTTTATATTTTGGTTTGATTGGATTAAATGTTGATGAACGATCGCGCTGGGCGGCGGGCGGGCGGAGCTCACCGTGGCTGGGGACGTGGCTGATGGTGACTGGCATACTGTCGAAGTCGATTATTTTAATCGGGTATGTGACTTTTTATTTTGGTTTGATTGGATTAAATATTGATGAACGTTCGCGCTGGGCGGCGGGCGGGCGGAGGTCACCGTGGCTGGTGACGTCGCTGATGGCTGATGATATTAGGTGGATAGTTTTGTAATGTGATGTCCTTTAATTTGTCATTTATCATTACTTTCCAGAATTTCATCCTTATAAGCAACACTATCAGTTAGTGGAATAATATAGAGGTCTATTTTTTTTTTTCAAAATGAACTCGTTCTATTCCCGGCTAGGGAAAAAAATATTAAAAAAAAAAGTAATAATGCACTTTTAGTTTTTATCAAAATCGGCCTCGTCCTTTGGCCTTGGCCTTCGGATTTGTCCCTGAAGGCCCATTTGAAAAATTCACCCTGTATACGGTCGAATTGATAAACCTCCTCCTTTTTTGTAGTCCGTTAAAAAAATGAATCTATATTCCCCAGACGGCGACGCTGTCGCTGGACGCGTGCGACGTGTCGCTGGCGCGCGCGGGCGGCGCGGCGGCCGGGCGCCCGCTCTGCGCCAACACCACGCGCAAGCTGCTGCCGCCCAGGTGCGATATACCCACCGAGACCTGCCACAGGTATATGGCTTGCTTACGACTTTTGATTGTTGAGCCCGCTCCACATTCTTGAGAACGCGAGAATAGCAAAAGAAACGAGAATGTGGAGCCTATACAAATCAGGTTTTCTCGCGTTCTTGCGAGAATGTGGAGCGGGCTTTAAGCTTTGGTTATGTCAAAATTGCTTTACTTTCGTGAAAATTCTGTCAAAATTAAACTTCGTCTCATGACCTTGATTGATAGAAATGCTGTCACTTACATGTTGTTTTATGAACTTGTTATGAAAAGATAACAAAATTTTATTGAATTTGTTTTTTACCTTGTATTTTTTTTAATAAAACTTGTGAATAAAAATATAATTCAGCTTATTACCATTTGCAAAGGATATAATTGTAAAGTTTTCAAGGTCGTTTCCATACATAAAACATCAACGTGTAATTTTACTCAACAGATAGGTACTTAACATTAAATTGACTTAATTGTGCTTATATAAAAATATACTTTTAAGCATTAAACATATTATACCAAGTAACGAATTTTCACTGTCTCCTAAACTAATTGTACAAATATTTTCAGATTCCTAGACTTGACGGGTCCATTACAAATCGGCGGCCTCCCAAACATACCCAGCAGTTTTCAAGTTAAGAATAAGGACTTCATTGGTTGCATTTCTGACTTGTACATAGATCACAAATTCATCGATTTAAATAGGTAAGTTTTGATTCCGGTAAATATGAAATAACATTACTGCTCATCATACTTTTAAGTTACTTTTTTATAGTTAACATTGTACAAACATTATACAGAAATTTAAAATTTGTTTAATGTGACAGTATTTTATATTATCATATAATAATATAAAATAGAGCACTATTTTCATACACGATAGAGTTATGAATGCTTTTTATTATTAGTAATGTACAACAATAGTCTAAAAAATATTTTACATAAATGAAATTAAAACACACATGATATAACATCTACGACATAGTTTTAAAGATTGACCTTGCAACGTATGTAAAGAAATATAGTCCGCGCCAAACCGCTAGTCTGTTCTGAAATTGTTGCGCACAACTACAAGCATATGTTCCGCAGCAAGAGCGGGCAGCGAACGGGTGTTGGGGGTGTCCCGCTCTGTCTTCGTCCCGCTAATATCTACAATTTATCAGTTTGGCGCGGACTATACATGCAAACGTAACAATGTATGTGTAAGAATGAACACAATAACGAACATGTTCGTGTGTGTTCGCCAGCTTCGTGTCGGACAACGGGTCGGTGGCGGGCTGCCCGGCCCGGCGCGCGCACTGCGCCAGCGCGCCGTGCCACCGCTCCGCGCGCTGCCTGGAGCGCTGGGACACCTTCCACTGCCTCTGTCCCGAGGGCTCCACCGGGAAGGACTGCGACGAATGTGAGTGTATCTTGATCGTGAGATCATGATGCCATTTTATCTGCTTTTCTCTCGATTTAAGAAATGAAGAGAAAGTGATAATTTAATATATGACACTTAGTGGGAAGGAGTTTCCCACTAATTATACATAAGCTGTCATATTTAATTATTAAATTAACCTTTTAAACCTTCCCTTTATTTTAGTATATAAACATTGAATAAAGATATCACGTCTACACTCTTAAAACAAAAGAGATATAAAAATACCAAAGAAATGGAAAAATGCTACGATACCAGTAATATCAATAGGTAATAAACCAAAAATGCATGATTTGGATAATAAAAAAATCATTGCAAAGTAGAAAACAAATATACTTATATATAATAAATAAAAAAAACTACCAAATTAATAAGTATTAATAATTATAAACTTGTAAATAAAAATAACCCTTACAATATTACGTAATTAATATTGCAACACAGTCTATATTTCATTTCATTTCCTTTTTTGCATTTTACTAAATAGTACTAAATAAAATTGGCCATACATCTGCTACAATAAAACTTTCCGTATATCCAGCGACGTCTCCCCCGTGGCGGTTCAGCGGCGACGGTTCCCTGTCATTCAACCCGCTGCTGCGGCCGATCCAGCTGCCGTGGCTCAACGCGCTGTCGCTGCGCACGCGCCAGCGGCACGCCTTCCTCATGCAGGTGCAGGTCGGGCAGAACAGCACTGTGCTCATCACGGTATGTAACTATCTATTGATTGTTTGGTCTGTGTTTTGTGCGTTCTGAGTGGGGATTGAGCTAATAATATAAAGCTGATAATATGCTATAAAGTGAAGCACCGTAGAGTTTTGTCGGGAGTAGAAGAACGGATGACTGTTTGTGACTAAACCCACGCATCAGTGATTTTGTTCCTATATTTTCCATTGTTGTTAGAGAAGCAAAGAAAAAAATATAATTAGAAATTTTCATAGTTTGATATTGATTGTTTCAATAGAATGCAACTATTATTGAAAAAAATTACTGACTTTTGTATTTTTCGAAGTCCACAAAATTTGGCTACATAACAATTTTTAAGTATTTGGTAGGTAAAAATAAAATTTGCTGTAACGTGCTAATTCCTCGATTTATAATATTCAGATAAAAAAGCGTACGACTTTTACGTATTCATGGACTTTTTCATCATCATTCATCCCTTTCTTCACAGCTAAAAAACGGCCTCCTCCACTACTCCTACAACGGCGAGTCAATGTACTTACCTTCGACCACGCTGGCGGACGGCGAATGGCACCGCGTGGAGATCAAGTGGCTGGGCACGGACATCTCCGTCAGTATCGACTACGGGCTCAGAACAGCACTACTCCCGGTGCTAGCGAACAAGATACAAGGGCAGTATATCGGGAAGATCCTCATAGGAGGCCCGGATAGCGCGACTGGAATGTTTTCGACTGATGTCGGATACTTTGAGGGGTGTATTCAAGTGAGTGAAGTCGATTTTGTATTTTTATGATTATTGGTGAATGAAATATATTTTTATTAGTATGATTGTGTTGGAATTGTTATTTTGTGTTATAATTTTTAATCATTTCCACTCAGGAAATAATCATAAAGTTAAAAGTAGCCATTCATTGTGAACTACTTTAATATTATAAAATTTCGGACAGCATGATTTTTTTTTTTAAATAATGTAAGGTATTCTAACAATATTTTTTTATACTTTTAGGACGTTCGTGTTGGAACATCGCAGTCACTTCTCAACCGGCCAACTGTGCGAGAGAATGTACGGGATGGGTGTCAGTCGAGAGCTGATTGTATGCTTTCTATCTGTCCGCCCTTCGTAAGTTGTTATATATCCAGTTATATCTCGGTTATTTATTAAATTGTGAGATATTATTGGTATTAACTAAGATATATTTAAAAATACTAGCCCCTTACAAGAACTTTAAAACTCAATTTGTGCCCCAGACGTTTTTGGGGTCCCAGAAATTTCAATCACAAAGACCATTTTTTTGTTAACAATAACTTTTTTTCTGATACTTAGTTTTTTCCCCGACTATTTCTTTATATAGAAGGTGAATTCATCTTCCTCTTCGGGCGACGCGACTCACGCTATCACTAAATAAGCGACCTTTTCACTTACCTCTATTTCCTTTCCAGAGTAAGTGCGTGTCGTCGTGGGACAACACGGAGTGCGAGTGCGAGCGCGGCCGCGTGGGGCCGCAGTGCGTCGCGGCCTGCGACCTTAACCCGTGCGGCGAACACGCCTCCTGCGTTACCGAGGACTCTGACAAGGGTTACCGGTGCCAGTGCGACGAGGGGTATAATATGACGGGTGAGTCGACAATTTGATAAAGTATCATTGGATGCGTGGTTGCAATATAACTGGAGTGGATCCTTTAACGTAGGAACTGAAATAATTCACTATTTTAACAATGATTGCTTTTCGTGGTTCGATTGTAAAACTACTTACGTTGCATCTACCTCTGTATCATAACAGTGTGAAGTATAAGGCGCGTACGGTAACACTGACGCGAATGCACAATCATGTGTTTGTATGGAAAAATTGTACGAACGCATGCTAGGCATACTATGCATAGACGTGCACGTATACTATGGATCATATATTTTTTGTCAGCGTCACGAGACTTTTCACTAAGTTATTATTCATAGCGTTATTTGATCTCAATATATTTTTTAAACTTTGATAAGTAAAATCTATTTTATACACTGTATTTTACTCATCTAAAAATTATAATAATAACGTTAATCTGTATTGTACTATCAGCATCTGGATGCGTGGTAGCAGCGGCGACGGCGTGTCCGCGCGGCTGGTGGGGCGCGGCGGCGTGCGGCCCGTGCGACTGCGGCTCGCCCGCGTCCGGCCGACACCCGCACTGCCATCCGCGCACCGGCGAGTGCCACTGCAAGGTAACTTGTGCGTTGACTAGTGCTAGTGCTAGGTAACTCGTGCGTTGACAAGTGCCACTGCAAGGTAACTTGTGCGCTGACTAGTGCTAGTGCAAGGTAACACGTGCGTTGACAAGTGCCATTGTAAGGTAACTCGTGCGCTGACGAGTGCCTCTGCAAGGTAACTTGCGTACTGGTGAGTGCCACTGCAAGGTAAGAGAGAGACCCGATCATATCAAATCAGTTGCATTATAACAATTGTACGTAAATTTAATACCCTTGTGTAATTGTGTCCATAACTCTTCAGTGTACTCATATTGGTAACAAAAAATGCTTTCTTACTTGTCATGGCGCGCCTAAATCTAGCGGTGCATTGTGTCTATGAGCGGCAGTTACCATCAAGAGGCCTACGTGCTCATCAGATACTCTTATATTATACACAAATATATTTGAAATATAATATAATGCAATAGTTATTATAGTTAAATCTTCAAAGACATTCAAAAAGTGCTCTGAAGTGATTTGATTAAAGCATCAATAAACACGGCATAATTTATGTACATCATCAACCCATTGCTCTCCCACTGCAGGACACGGGTCTCCTCTCAGAAAGTGAAGGACTTTTATGTACATACTCATTAATTATATCTCATCGTCCCCAGGAGAACCACTACCAGCCGTCCGGCTCGACTCAATGCGTGCCGTGCGCGTGCTACGCGGCGGGGTCGCTGAACGGCTCCTGCGCGGCGGGCGGCGGCCAGTGCGCCTGCCGCGACGGGGTCATCGGCCGCGCCTGCGACGCCTGCGCCAACGTGTACGCCGAGGTCACGCCGGACGCGGGTTGCAAGGGTATGTGAGGGAGAGGGAAATATGTGAGGTGTGAGGAGGAGGGAAGTGAATAGTGTGTGCGAGAATATGACGTGCGCGTGCCGCGACGGAGTCATCGGCCGCGCCTGCGACGCATACGCTAACGTCTACGCCGAGGTCACACCGGACGCGGGCTGCAAGGGTGAGGGAGAGAGATATACGTGAAGTGTAAGGAAGAGAGAGATGGATAGTGTGTGAGAGAATGTAACGTGCGCCTGCCGTGACGGGGTCATCGGCCGCGCCTGCGACGCCTGCGCTAACGTGTACCCTGACGTCACGCTGGACGCGGGCTGCAAGGGTAAGAGAGAGGGAGATACGTGAGGTGTAATTAGGAGAGAGATGGAGAGGTGAAATAGTGGATGTGAGAATGTGCCGTGCGCTTGCTACGAGGCGGGCGCGTTGAACGACTCCTACGCCAACGTCTACGCCGAGGGTAAGGGGAGGGAAAGTGAGATAGGTGAGGTGTAAGGAAGAGAGATGGGTATTGTGTGTGAGAATGTGGCGTGCGCATGCGCAGCCAGTGCGGAATGTGGCGCGCGCGTGTTGTTTGTGCATATGTTCGTCGCTACCGTGAACGTCGATTCCAAGGGTATGTTAGAATGAGAAAAAAAAGAAGAGTAGTACTTAGTAGATGAAGTGTGAGTATTAAATGTATCACATGCATGTTGTAAACGTGAATGCAATTTGCGTAATTTCGTACATGAGTATATTTGTACAAGCGTACATGCATTCGTGGTTGTTTGGGATTCGTACATGTATTTAATGTAATGCAAATATATAATGTTTTTTTTTTCTCCCACATAGTTGTCTACGATGGATGTCCACGTTCATTCTCCCATGGTGTATGGTGGCCTCGAACTAAATTTGGATTAGAAGCGATCACAGACTGTCCTGCAGGTAGAATCGATTATCATCAATAAGGACAAATGAATAAAATGTTAATAGTACATTAAATTATAAATATATTTTAACCCTTAAATAACAGGATCAATCGGAAAAGCTAGTCGAATGTGCGACGAGACGCAAGTAGTCCCGTGGCAAGAACCTGACATGTTTAATTGTACCACATCGAGCTTTTATCAGTTGCAAAAACAGGTATATTTCCAATTCTCATTATAAGTAATAAAGTTTTAATTCTTATTTCGTGTAAAACGTTTTACAAAAATAAATTTCTTTGGCTTTTTTTATAAGGAAGCATGGTTTTACTCTAAAAGTTTTGAAAATTTCTAAATAATATATAACTCGTGACTAACTTAAGAAAAAATCTTAAGAGTGGATATATACAAATAACACAAAAGTATTATAATAAACTTACAATGTTCACTGTTTATTATCTACACTTCTTGTCTTCCAGCTTAACAAAATAGAAACAGGGGAGCTGTCGCTAAACACGTTCGTGGGAGTTCGGTTAAGCGAGGAGTTGGCACGTGCGTGTGCTACCGACGCGCGGTTGTACGGCTCCGACATACGGGTGGGAGGGAGACTGCTTGCTGAGCTGTTACGTCACGAGCTACGCCAGGCGGGACTTAACCTTACGCACAGCCAGGACAAGGACTATGTCAGGGTAAGTGGTATATCACTATAAATAAGTGGTACTAACAGTTTGGGAGCAGTCACTAAACACGTTCTGGGTGGTCCGCTTGAGTGAGGAGCTGGCATGAGCGTATGCTACTGACGCGCGGCTTTACGGCTCCAACATAAGAGTGGGAGGAAGATTGTTACGTCACGAGCTGTGCCAGGCCGGACTCAACCTCACGCACAGCCTGGACAAGGACTATGTCAGGGTAAGCGTATCTCGGTGTCCGTAGGGACGTAGTAAAATAAGTATGGAGCGACCAGGAAAGGAGCTGAATGAGTGTACTTTGAATATCAGGTAACTTGAAGGTGCCTTGAACTGCCATACCTATTTCTGCCTCATAACAGCAACGTTAAGCGCTATTGTGTCCAGGTACGAATGGTGTGGTAAGGGAGACATACTTTGCTGCTCCTTCTGTCCGTTCTGAGTCCGTTCTGAATATAGAAATGAGTCGCATCGCCATAGCAAATTGTATGATTACATCTGTTCGCAACAACTTCAGAGCGGACTAGCAGTTTGGCGCGGATTATACTTCGATGTAATCGAAGTAGGCAACTGTATGGCGTTAACGTAGCTAAGATTTAATGACTGTGATGATTTAATTTAGTAAGTGTAATCGGCAGTCACCGTAATATTCAACTTTTTTCCAAGCTCTTGTTTTTTATTATTCGCGCGTAGCGCTTTCATAGTTGGGCACCGAGTTACTAGATGGATTGTTTGAGAGTTGCAATAGTAATTTACTTCCCCTCCCCCAGAACATAATAAAGTCGTCGAACACGATCCTGAACGCGCAGTACGCGCGCGAGTGGCGGCGGCTGGAGCGCGCGGGCGGGCGCGGCGCGGCGCGGCTGCTGCAGCTGCTGGACGGCTACATCGCCACGCTGGCGCGCAGCCAGCACGACACCTACACCAGCCCCTTCGAGATCGTCACCAGCGATATGGGTAAGCTGAAACACACAGTTTTAAGTATTTAAACTTGGTCCAATTGCTTAAATTCGCAATTTATTCTAATAGAACATTTGAGTACCGCATTTTGATAAATACACATTTTTGACGAATTAAAATTAGATTTAACGCAAATTATTTTGTCTAAAAATTGTGTTACAATCATCGGTTACATCTTATAATATAAAAATAAAATGATGTTACTAGTATATAAATCTAACTTTCATAACTTGTAAGATTCTTTGTCTTATATATCTCTCCAATATATTTCAATTTCGATAATATGAGTTACAACTAATTAGTACAGAATAAAGAAGACTTCATATTTTTTCAATTAACATCAACTAAGATTCTGTCATTCAATCATGTTTACGTAATTAACAATACGATATACTTGACCAAAAGATTCCAAAAATTAACAAACTTATGCTTTCGCCCCCAGTGATCGGCGTAGACATCGTAACAGCGGAATCAATATACGGCTTCGAACCCACCCAACTGAACCACTACGGCGGCGAGACATACACTACCGAACGTGTCGTACTACCGGACACATCCGCCTTCATACACTCCCCCATACAAACATCCGGGTACTACACGTTGGGGAAGAATAAGAACAAGAAGCCGTCCAGCCCGACTGTGTCGTTCCCCAAGTATAATAATTACGTGAAGAATAAAAATAAATTCGATAAGTTCTCTAGAGTACTCCTGCCGTTGGATCTGTTGGGGATCAACAATAATAATATTCAAGGTAAGATGTGATGATTATTATTTTTAATAACATTTAATTTTCACTATTGTTTTTATCTAATAGAACCATGAAACCTAAGCACTTGTTTCGAGATACGACAAATGTTCTATGTAGTCTATTACAGCTGATACATTCATAATCTGCAGGTTAATAGAAATATTTCATTTAAATCATTCGACCTCGTAACGCGCTATAAATTAAGAAGCATAAAGTACTTGAAAAAGAGTTATTAAACATGATGTATCCATCGTTTGTTTAATAACTTGTATTGTAATACCCACCGTGTGTATAATAAATGTGTCCTGCTTCGCTTGCGACGAGAGACGGACGTGCCGCAAGCTTACGAATCAGAAACAGGTTATTTCCTTGAGTTCCCTATGATTGAATCGAATGATAACTGCAGATACTCTTTGATTTTTAATCAAAGAAATTAAACGTTATTACTGATTTAAAATATCATGTCGTCACCCACAGAAAGCCTAGAAAGCAACTACGAGTCCCGTGCAGTATTCGCCTACCTCCAATACTCACGGAACACCTCACAGCTGATGCCACTCAACTACGACGAGTCGGTGTCCCAACGCTGGGGGGTCAATATCACCGTGGGCTCCCCCATACTGCAGGTGGCGCTCTTCGTACCTGAGTACGTGTGGGTGAGGGAGGCCAGTGAGGATAACTCGCTGGAGAGCAACTTGGAGGATGTTGAAGGTAAGGGCTTAAGGCTTGTAAAACAAAGTTTCCAAAGTTTATCAATTCTCAACTGAATTAAGTTAATGCTTCTGCTGACTATCTTTTGACTGTTAATAAAGAATAATTTAACCTTCTTAACATAAGAGTATAATTGATTTAAGAACTATAAAAAGTTGCTAATTAAGTAGTTTATTAATGTGTTGTGGAACATCAATAAGTAATGGTTACGTTAGCACGATTTCTCACCCAAATCTACACCCATTGTAAATATTATGACGATCACTAAAATAGTATATAAAAAATATATATAAAAAAAATCTTAGTTTGACTAAGATTTTTTTTGTGGAAATTAGTATAAATATTAAAAAAAAATAAACCTTACTAAATTGGTCCTAATCATACGTTTTCATAGGTATAACGTACGTAAACAAGGGAGAGCACCACCAAACGCAACAAAGCAATCACATACCAACCGGCAATTCGAAAACTTGGTCCAACAAGGACGACGACCCCGACCACGACCACCACGGCCCCGTAGTCATACAACCAGCGTACAAGAAACACGATAAAGACAAGGCTTACGCGCAAGAGAATTACCAAGAGAACGAATCTTCGTACGTGGCTGAGAAACTTGATAGTGACGGGCCGAAAGTGATGGCACTAGTGATGGAACCACCGGATACTAAATCCAAAGATAATGTCAATTCGACGAAGGAAAGTGGCCAGAAGAAACTGGTGTACAAAAGCTTGAGTGGGATAAGACTGAAGAAGCCAATTCGGCTACAAATGTGGCTGGATATAAATAAAGAATCGTTTGGATCTAGGACCAATCCGCAATGTGTTCATTGGTCCACTTTGAGAGGGTAAGTCTTACATAACTATTATTAAATGTCAATTGTACTCGAAACTATAATTAATTTTATTTTTTCAAATTTCAAAGACTGTATGCGTAAAATTACGACAAATAATAAATCTGCTACCCTATAAGATATATTAAGATAACATGTGTGTTAATTTTTGTAACGCATTTTAGTTATGTTAAGTGATTCTTTCCGCTCATGACGTGAACACAAACTTTATTAGATAAAGAATCTGTCCTGAAGTTGATAATAACATTTTTACTCCTAAAATATTCAGATTTACTTTATACTCCATTGTATAATTAATATCAACACATTGGTATATTTCGTAGAACGGGGGAGTGGTCTCGTGTCGGGTGCCATACAGAAATAGACTACGACTGGTCTCCATACTCGGGCGATCCGCTGCTCATCAACTGTACGTGTAACCACCTGTCCACATTTGCTGTCCTAGTAGACGAAGTGGATATCGAGGTAAGTTGCATATCTTTAAATGTAAAAAAAAAAATAACATAAAGCTTATTTGTTTATGCTGATGTTCAAGGAAACTGTTAATCAAAATTTTAAAAGGCAACGAAGCCTTGTCGGTTTGTATATTCGTCTGGTGTTGTAAATGTCCATAGGCAACGGTGACGACTTTCTATTAGGTAGCCTTTCAGCATTTACGTTATGTTAAATAAATAATAAAATAATGTTAAATTATAAAAAAGTCTTCTCGTGTTTATAATATTTTGTATACCTAACGTACGTATAAAGAATAAATATTTTTTCTCTACACATACATACGTAACTTGATTATATTGCCTGAATGTAGCAACGAGTTGGATGATAACTATTTTGTTGAATAATAAAAAGATTGAGAAACTTATGAATATTGTTCACCACGTTAATTATCGTTTATGATAACACTTTGGAATCAAACGGCACAACAAAATGTATTTTGTATACATACAATAAACCAGTTCAGATTGTCAATAACATTCATTTCCCCAGTTCATCCCCGAGCCGTCGCTCCTGGAGTCGGTGGCGTCGTACACAGCGTTCAGCATCTCGCTGCCGCTGCTGCTGACCACGTGGGCGGCGCTGTGCCTCATGCGCGGCGGCGCCTCCACCGTGTCCAACTCCATACACAAGCACCTCGTGTTCTGCGTCTTCATGGCCGAGCTGCTCTACGTCATCGCGCTGAAGGCTAGGAACTCACTGGTGCAGAATGAGGTGGGTGGTTTATTTTTTTTTTTTACATTATTTATAAAAAAACATATTTACAATAACTATATTATTACTATATTTATGTACATAATAATATATACAAAAAAGGGGAATAAAAACAATAATCACTATAAATAAAACAAACCATCTAAAATTGCCGTGTGAGGCATGGTTCCCAAAACGCTGGCGGCGTTCCCTTGCTGCACTGCTAGGCTCAATCTTTGGGCGAAGTAGCCGCCAGCTCTTTGGTCACCAGAAGCGAGGACAAGTCCGGTCGACATATCTGACATGAATTTCTTCATGTCAGATGACCATGGACCCATTGTCTCTGCTGCAAGCGCCGCAAACAAATAATTATCCAATATATTACTATATTTGCGGCGCTTTAGTATCTGGGCATGTTCTTGTCTATCTTATTGTTCATTGCAATGTTTGACGATGCAGTCACTAATACATAATTATAAGTATACTTTTATAATTACGTAACTGCAGACGTTTAATTTTTGTCATATATACTAGCCGACAAGACGTTTGTATGCACGTTTATCTATATGTATGTATATATGTGTATTCACATAGATCGCGTACTAGATAGCGATAGAATCCCTGCATTTACTATCTTATTACTTATTACTTATATGTATATGTGTTCTTAGTTCGTTTGACTATATGTATGTCTTCATGTATGTATGTGTGTGTTCGTGCAGTTTGCGTGTAAGATGGTGGCAATATCGCTGCACTTACCAACAACGGTGTGCATATATCAATGTATCTATGTACGTGTGTCCGTGCAGTTCGCGTGCAAGGTGGTGGCGATGTCGCTGCACTACTGGTGGGTGTGCGCGCTGGGCTGGGCGGCGGCGGACGCGTGGCAGCTGCGGCGGCTGCTGCGCGAGCTGCGCGACGTCAACCACGGCCCGCTCGCCGCGCACCTCGCCGCCGCCTACGCCGCGCCCGCCGTCGCGCTCGCGCTAGCCGCGGCGCACCATCAGCACCAGTACGGGAATGCGCTCTTGTGAGTATACCAATACGTCAGTACTACATATACATTACGCGTACCACTTGTTCTTGTGAGGATCTCCACTACAAAATAATCTACACCCTTTGGCGACTTCTTGTCAAGAGATGGTTCTTTTTGAATCATGCGATCAAATTTTTCATTTATATATCTACTAGTTTCGAAATAACACTCCAGGAGAACGGCTCTCATTGCATAATCATGATCACCTAACTCAGCGGGAAAACTCCCTTTGCTAAGAATTTATGGAACCTTTAACATTATACTATACCTCGGCAGCTACAGTTCTGAAACATTTATGAATATCTAATTACCTTGCTCTTTGAAGTACATTATAGTGATCTGAATTATACTAGACCAATTACTAAGACATGTTAAGATAAGTTCTTATCCAGTTTAGTAGGCTATAAGTGCAACTATAGTAGTAATAAGAACAATTTTATATAAGTAATAAAATACTGTTTAAGCACAACAATAATTAAACGAAAAACACTAACAAGAACAACGCCTCAATAAATAATTGAATAAAAAATGCACTACTTTGAACTACATTTTAACACACTACATGTTGTCTTCATTGCACACACACACAACACACGCGCGCGCTCTCATAAAAACACCACAACAACAAGCATTCCACCAGGGCGGTGCCTTGGTACTTATACTTTTCCTACAATATAACCCACTGACTCACCGACCGCTGCGACCCCGCAGCTGCTGGGTGAGCTGCCACGAGCCGGTGGTGTGGTGGGTGGTGGTGCCGGCGGCGGCGTACGCGGGCGCGGCGCTGGGCTGCCTGGCCGGCGCCACGCGCGCCGCCTTCACCGTGCGCGACCACGTCGTCGGCTTCGGGAACCTCAGGTGATGTAGCTTCGGATATTAACCTCTCCTTAAGTACGAACCGGCGATGATGTCAATTCGGATATTAACCTCTCCCCTCAGGTACGGGGCAGTGATGAAGTTAACAAAGTGGCGATGAATTATTTTTTTTTAATTTTAATGTAACTTAGGAAAGGATAACTATCGCTCTCGCTGATTAAATTATGTTACAACAATACATGTTGAGAAATTATCAACGTATCAACCTGATACACAAGAGGTTTTAGATTAGTTTGTAAACCAAACTCTAAGTGAAGAATTAAGATAATATCATGTTCAAGAAATACTGGTACACACTGCTCGTTGTACGCAGTAAATTTCCACATTGAAACGGACAACGTCGTCGTTTTTACGCACTGCTTTTACATTTGTCGACCCTTAAATTATCATCCCAATCAACCTCGTGACCAACTATTATAAAAATGTGTTAATAAATTCATCTTTAATTTTCATTATAATTTTTCTTCCACCTCAGAATGTTGCTCGCAGTGAGTATAGTGTGCCTGCCGCTGCTGTGCGTGGCGTGGGCGAGCGCGCTGATCCTGGGCAGCGAGGCGGGCGAGCGCCGCAACGTGCTGAGCTCGCTGCTGGCCGCCGCCGTGCTGCTGCACGCCACCGCCGCCTCGCTGGGCTACATCGCCTTCAACGTCCGCGTGCGCGAGAACCTCAAGAGGTACGTACGGCGGTGGTGTGGCCGCTGCTGGGCGTGGGCGGGCGAGCGTGCTGATCCTGGATGAAAATATTTTTTGCCGTCCTCTATATTGTTACCTCACAGAAAATGAGCAGTACTTACGCTGTTTGTCCACCAACCACCGAGCCGATACCGATAATTAATGACGGCGCCGAAGTAGCGTACATACATTTACTATGGCAGCTTGTCCACCGAACGTCCGTCACCCGAGCACCGTCATCCCATAGTAAATGTATGTGTACGCTACTTCGGCGCCGTGATTAATTATCGGTATCGGCTCGGTGACGGTGCAGTGGACAAACAGCGTTAGGCTAAGTCTTTGTCGGCCAATATGAAACCGTTTCGTAATAAGAACAGATCGGAGAAAAAAAACCGACATATCCTCTTAAATACAACTCGCTCGAATAAGTAGATAGAATTAAACGAATATATCGCAAGTAGAAATTAATAAATAAGTTCTGAGGGTGAGTGAGAATTTTTGACTGAATAGTGCTCTTGTTAATTTTTATTATACGTTGCAGGACGATACTCCGATGTCTTGGTAAGAAGGTGCCTCTTGCCGACACATCCATCATAATCAGTACCAGCGCTCAAAACCTGTCTCAAGTTAACAGGTAAGCATTATTTTATTATCTGTAAAAAGTACCTATATCTCTATATATAATTAATAAAAAGTGTGTGTGTGTCAGCTACGACGCACGATTGGAGTTTACTCCTTACGAACGATAATTATGATATATATCGAATAGAAAAAAAGGGTAAATGAACGCATCTGCTAAAATGATAAGAGAAACAAACATATATCTGTAATTATTCGGATTATTTATATTACTTCAATAATGCGTATTACATAAAGTATATTACAAAATAATATAAATAATAATAATAATAATAAATGTGTTCAATTTATAAAAATCCAATTTTAGGATGATTGATTTCTTTCACTTTGAATTATAATATCATTCTTAAATACTGTAATTATAGGTTTGTGGTAACTGAAATACGATACGTGAACTTCGGAAGTTACATGAGTTATGAATCGTGAAAACACCGCATCAATAGCTGTACCATATCTAGCGCGCAACACACACGTACAAACATACGCACACATTCAACTCTCAGACTGGAGGTAGTGAACTATACAGTGAGACTGCGAAGTATCGCGCAAAGAGGAGACCCCGAGAATGAGATACGCTGTGTAGTGTATTCCATCTCATTCTTTTACACGTTCAATCCTACAGATATATATGTTTGTCTCTTTCTACGTAACGCCTCAACTTTTCGTGTTACACTTGATTTTACTCCTCATAAAATTTCCGTACCGAGCCTTATAACTCAAATCGTTTCTTAAGGAGTAAACTCCAATAACTTATTGTATTTTAATTGACTTTATTGTTGTGCTATTTTTTTGGAATATACTAGCATTGTACCGTAATAAATAAATTCTATTTAAGATTACAAACTTTGTTTTATCATAGGTCGGCCTTGGCATATCATAGTGGCACGGAACCCGGTCGTCAGCTGCGCAATATTGGCATATCGGCATCCTCGACAACTTCTAGATCCACGACGAAAACTAGTTCTAGTCCTTACAGGTACACAATAAAATATAATTATACAATAATATACGTTAAATAACTTCCGTAACTTTTGCTAGATCATATTCCTAAAATGCTTCACCATAGTTATGTTCGTAAAGAAAGTTTGAAAAAATTAACGTAGGGTAGTGGAACCTATACCCGTTTTTCATATCACAAAACTTCTACCCCCAAAATACCACCACATTTTGTACTGTTTTAACGCTTTTAATTATCTTGTTTCAATTGTAGCCGCAGTGACGGTCAGTTGCGTCACACGAGTACGTCGACGTCTAACTACAACACGAGCGCTAGTGACATGCCGGCTTACTTACGAGGGTTCGACTCGTCGCTTCACACCAGAAAAGATGGTAAATGCACTTGCTAGTGTATATTTCTATTCTATTATAATACTTTTTTGCTCTTAGTTTCGGTAAAAGATTTCACTTTGACTGTAGTTGTATTAGCCCGTAATGATATTGGCGTCTTGTTTAATAACGGCTAAAAAGGCAGGTTACTCTTAACATAACGTGTGTGTAATAATGTCAGTAAATAATATTTGTAACCAAAGCAAATAAAAATTGTCAGTTTTCACTTGTTCTTTAATCTCAATCGTAATGATATGCGAAATAGCTGGCTTCGTCTTTTATTGACGACTACCCCCACATTTGGCTTGGCACGGCTTTGTGGGGCTTCGTAGGCTTGGCACAACTTCAATATGACGGCTTGGCTCCGATTGTCTAGCTAGCCGACGACTGACGTCACATCCGTTATAAGTTATTGTATTTTGTGGCCCAGACGAAACCCGGCGTCGTCGCAAGGCGGCGGAGAGGGCGGCGGAGCGGGCGGCGGGCGAGGAGGCAGAGGGCACGGACAGCGACAGCGACGGCAGCGCGCGCAGCCTCGACCTCGCCTCCAGCCACTCCTCCGACGACGACGAGACCAGCACGCGCCGCTCCAGCCACCCACCCTCCGCTAACAGTGAGTACACACTCACACACATATAGCAGGCGTGAGGCAGCGAGGCAGCAGGCAGAGAGAAGTATAATGGACAGCGGAGCAGGCGGCGTACGGGTGACGAACCCGGCAACGGAGCGGAGAGCGGAGTGGGCAGCGTGGAGGCGGCGGAGCGTGCAGTAGAATGGGCGAACAAAGCGCACAGAGGGCGTTAACAGTCATTGTTGTACCAACAATGGTCTTAGAACGACTTTGATTTGACGGGAGGTATCATCGCGAACCAACTTTTAACATCAATAATTTTAGTAAAACGATGCGAATGCCGATCGATATATAATGAGACCTTAGTTTACAAGAGTGACTCGCATCTATGCTCTGCTTCAGATAAGATCTCTAGTTCTTAGGAGTAGTTCCTTATAGATGTCCAGGAGCAGCAGCGACAGCATGCTGTCCACTTGATGGTATTAGGTGTACTGCATGCCGCTAGGTTGGCATTTTCCTAGTCTTTTAGCTAATTACTGTATGATCCAAATGTCGTAATGAGTCTAATTAAAATAGTTAACTTTATAATTCTAATACAAATAAACCATTGCTTGATGTTTTTTTCTGTATTATAGCTATTGGTAATGCTGCTGTGTTCTAATTTAAGAAGGCAGGTAACAAAAAGTCTATTTTTAAAAGACAACTAACTGCGCATTCTTTTAAATAAATTAGCATGTATCAAATTAGGTAAATGTAATAAGAGAAAAGTCTTTATATTATTGTCTGTTCAGTATTGCAAACAATTTAAAAGAAACTAACCAATCCTTAAAAAAATCAAAAAATGCAGGGATCGGTAATTGGTCTGACAATTGTCATGCTTCGGATGGTGCATAAGCCCTAAATAATTATATTATGAATATAAATTAAAATTATGTGAAATAGGAGACCGCGGTACGAGTAGTGGAGGTAGCTACCTGCCGAACATTACGGAGGGAGCTCCACTGGGAATTACGCCGCGGTGGCCTTCACATATTAGAGAAGGTAACGATATCGTAACGCATTGAGATCGCTTCTAAATATTATGCATATTTATGTATAACAATATATGTACATATTGAGTTTGGCATATATATGTCACAGTGTTCACTGAAAAAATATGCTTGTTGCACGTATTTTTACGTATGCTATACACACTACTATATAAATATGTTTAATTCTATATATTCTAATCTTTATGAATTTTAAGGGATTTTCTGTCAAGGATATCAATGAAACTAGATTTAAAACAACTACCTATCGTAAAATTTTATCATATAAGTAATTATAGTAAGGTTTCTTAAAACAAATATATCATTTATATAAGTGTCTTTAAAACTAATTAATGAAATTGAATTTAACTTGCGAGTCATATAACTTTAACAAGCTTTATATTTCTTAAATTAGTACACAGCAATGCCACATTGTCTATTTTTGTCTTGGCTATATATATTGAAATAATATATTCATATCTATATATTTTTTACGAAATATTTTGTTACCCATTAAATACTTACCTAACAATAATTCATTGATATATTCAATGAAATTCATTTCTATCATTAATGCAATAAGTTACTATAATAATTATTTTTTCGAATAATGTACGTAAGTAGGTATTGGCCCTGACTACTTGTATAAATCAAATCATTTTTTTTATACAAAATAGGTTCTTTACAGAGCACGTTTTGAATGTTAATACAACTACCACCACTTCACAAGGTGTTTCGTTATGGAGAAGACGCTGCAAAAGAAACTCCATATCACAAATATTTACTCAACTACTTATCCCAGACGGTGGTCGGGACGAGGCGGGCCGCTGGTCCGCGGCGGAGGGCGGCGGCGCGGGCTCGCCCGTGCTGCCCGCGCCCGACCTCACCTGCCACGCCTTCCGCGCGCCGCTGCTGGACAGCGTGCACGGCGCCTACGTCGCCAGCGTCGACGCCTCGCGCCTGCCCCGGGACGCCAGGTAGCTAGATCTTTATATATATATTTCTTATGTGCGTGTGTATGTCACTGAACTCCTCCTAAACGACCGGACTGATTTTGATGAAATTTGTTGTGTGTTCAAGGGGACTTGAGAATGGTTTAGATTCACAATTTAGTGGGAAGAGGTTTAGTTGGTGATTTTGGAATGTTTCACATTGGATTCGACAGACTTCGCTACCATCGCAGTTTCAAATATTCTATTTTTCATACCCGTAAGTGATAAGGGTTGTTCGCCCTTAACATTTTTTTTATTTATATGGCAACACAACGTTTGCCGGGTCGGCTAGTACACTATATGACGCTAGGTAACTCTATACACTTCGAAGGTGGTAACACCCTTTGTGGTTCGAGTCCGGCGGCACCACCGCCCCACCTATCTGCCTATTAACAGTAGTGTCAAGCGCTGCTGTGTGCTGATTTACTTTTATGAGGTGTTCCAGCTTAGTCCTCAAGGGTAACAACACATCTGTGGTCGACCGCAGGTAGGAGTATCTAATCCCATCTGGGGTTGATTGCAGATGTCCATGGGCGACAGTAGCCACTTTCCACCAGGTTGACTGCTTTAAAAGTATTACAAAATAAAAAAATACAAAGCTAATTATGTATCATTTGATATTTGTATATAGTAAAATTATTGATATATTAATATAACCCCTATTAACCTTACAATGGACTTCAGATTGTGTCAAAAATTTTCACAAAAAGAGTTGTACAAAACGGAGAAAGTACTCGTTGACTTCTAAATTTAATTAATAATTATACATTTGCGATAAAATTCTAACAGGTATGATACCTATTATGGAAAGTCCTAACACCACCAATCCTAGATTATGACGAAGGTTTTTTTCGAACATTAACATTATTTAAGTATGTATTAGAAATGATCAAAAATATGTGATTTACTACCAACAGATATGGAGTAATGGATGAAGAGTTGATGTACGGCGTGCTGCCCACCGACACCGAGAAGCAAATGCCCTACGACCCCAACTACCCCATCTCACCAACAATGTACCGCTTACCCGCTAACCCCTACGGCTCAAAGACCTACCTATCTTCTCGCACCTCTGACTACGGATACAGCCCTACGAAGTACTTGAATACCGACCCCAATGTGTACGGTTCAAGGGATTTTAGAGACTCCGGTGTCAGTACAAGGGACCATGAAGGGTACCCGAGGGATTTCAGGGATTCTGGCATAGCGACGATGCTGAAGAACGATTATCAGAGAAAGATGGAGAGTCACTATGGAGTGGACTACAATGATGGAATGTCTGAGGGTTCGGATAAACATCATCCCCATGATAAATATCTGTTCCCGTATACTGGTAAGTCTCCATTAGATATGACGCTAGTTGAGTGTGGAGTATTTGTTTTTTTGTTATGAAAGATGCACTATAGGAACATGTAGATTTATTGTAAATTTTATAGAGAAATCTATTAATAACTAGGTGATTGTTACAAATATAATAAAAATACTTCATAAGTTAAAGTCAGTTTGGTCTGCAGGACGTGCCAAGGAATGATACAACCATGCCTACGCTCGAAAATCATTACCTTCATAATCGCTAACCTAACCTAACCCCACCCATCCAAATCTAAAATAGAAATGTTAATTCACAAATAAAGGTAATCTGCCTGACCGGGGATCGAAACCAAACCCAACGGATCTTATGAAGTTTAAATTTCCAAAAAAGTGGATCTGTTATGTTCTGTTTATTATGCACGCAGTATTGCTTTTGTTTTAATATTAATTTGAAAGCTTAGTTTGTTTTTGAGCTTTTATATTTTGTTTTGCCTGATAGCCGAAGAAGACCACGTCAGTGCACGCATCGGGCAAGCGCCGCACGCTCTTAGAGATGTAAATCATGCAGGTAAGTTGTAAATAAAGAAGTTCTACTTAAGATCTTTGTTCTCATTGTTAGTAATATAGGAAATGTAGTATAACATACGACAGATTGTGGTAATTCAATTTTACGTTCCTGATTTTGCTTTTACTATTAAAGATGCCACAACACCGTACTACCACACTTGTCTGACAGGTCTTGGTCGTTCCATATACAATTATATGATCTTGGTCGTCCGACCAACAACATCTTGGTTTCCAGTTGGAGTACATTTTTTTTAATTTTTTGAACCATGTCTGTTTTGGATTGAATCGTATAACATTTTACATCTAAATATTTCCTTACCTATGTAATGCGATATTTAATACCTGTATGTAAATCAAATTAAATTTTGAATGTTTCATCAGGCGAAGGTCAACAGCAAATGGGGGCGCCACTCGCGAGTATGGGGGAGACCAGCGAGTAAGATATCGAATTCTATTTTTGAACATTACATACATTTTTATATATTTTTATTCTCATCATTTATATTATATATTTACTGCATGTTATGGTCGTTATTCATGAATATGTTTTAATGCATGTTTTACGGTCAATCTAAGTTTTTAAATATACTTATTTATTTTTAATATTACGTTCAATTTTAATATTACACTTTATTTCTTATACCTACTTTTATTACTTATTTTACTTTTATTACTTTCATTACGTACGTACTATGATACAAACTCTACATTGCACTAATATAAAAAATAGCGCCTAAAATATTTAAATATTCCTATGAACAATTTAACAATTTCAAACTTTCGAAACTATTATTTCTGAAATAACAGTAGAAGAAACATGGGTTTTGCTGGTCTTATCTTCTATTTACCAAATTATAACACTTTATTATCTTAAAATAACAAGAGAAAATCCTGTGAAAAGTCACATTTAGTCAAAAATAGAACTCAGAAATCAGAGTTTGTTTCATAGTATCCTTTATTGTGATCGAATTGTCAATAGATGGTGGCGGTTGTATGAGAAACACTCATTGTAAATCATCTTTTGCTTTGCTAACCGGTGGTGTGGCCGCGCGCGCAATCATCGCTCATCTTAGGGAGGAGGTAAACTTTAATTTATTATAACAGAGATATACTATGTGTCTAGACCGCTTGGAATGTAGAAAAATAAGTTTTTACATCTATATATATAAAAGAAGGTCGTGTTCGTTACACTATTTGTAACTTAAGAGTGGCTGAACCGATTTAGCTCAATTGGTGGAGAGGTAGCTTAGAACCATTAAACGGACACAGGATACTTTTTATCCTGTTAACTCTATGAAAATTGGTATTTGAGTTTTCGATAGAAACTAGTTGAATACCTATTTCACCATTTTTGGAAAATCAATCCTTAAGTTGGATAAATAGGGTTGGAATTTTATTTTAAAATCCGTTAATTTGGAAGCAAGCACTATGAAAATTATCATTAGGTTGTAAAAAAATATTTAATTAATTAAATATTCATGCTATTTTGTCGTTAAAATTGTTAAAGTTACGAATTTTGTTTAACACGGGCGAAGCCGCGTGTTTTGCTAGTAAATAATAAATATTGTGGATGCGATGGAAGATGAAACATACGCTACGAACCTTTAACACAAAATTATTTTTCGATTAATTTTTTTTCCTGGCCCAGGCAATGCCTTTTGATGGAAGGGTGTGGATGCCGGCTGATTTGGAAACATCTGAGGACATCATTTTAGTCTTGAGAAATCAGAGAATCAACGTGTCTGGTCTGTTACAGATAGAGTCCCTACTCTATGTGGAGTAAATAACAAATATATACGGGCGGCAGTGACCACATACCATCAGAAGGACTGCATGCGCATTTGCCACTTCTAATTGCGATTTGATACAGGTTTTCGTACTAAAATGGAGCGTTAAATATTTTCCAGTTATGTATTTAATTGGTTTTGTTATGCGGTACTTAGACATATATCTATATCTTTGTAATCTGCACGACTCGTGTTAATATGTAATCAGAGTCACGTGACAATTCCAACACGACAAAACGTACACGATTGCAAGTCGGCAACACAGTTTTCCTATCAGAGCATTGACATTTTACATTGAATGTGTATGAATTTTATCAAATACACTTTTCTATATAGCACTTTGTCCAAAATAGCACATTAATTTTAACATTTTATCATCATCACGTGACTCTGAACATATTTGAAGATCTCTATGTATTCTTGTTATAAATGTAACATGAACTAGGCCTGTATTACAACTAAAATACTGAAAATTAGTCTACAAAAATAACATAAAATATAGAAAATTTACTTGCTGTGTTACTTTTATTATTTTCTTTAGATATTATGTACATATAGAACAAAATAAAATAATTACTGACTATTTAATAATAAACATTCATTGTTATTTAATCTTTTACAGGAAATCTACTACTGAAGACGACGCTGAAACGAGGGTGTAATACCACATAGTACAAGATTTCCAATGAATCTCAATTAGTTAATTAATTTATTTTATTATTATTGTCTACATAACAAAATATTTAATAATACGTAATGTTTAGCTGTTCACTTTACAAAGACTGTATGTAAACGGTACCCACTGCCATAGTGTTGTATGTAATAACCTGAGATATTGTTTATGTCTAGACGGAGCAATGGAAACGTAGGACGAGAGTAAAAATTTAGTGGAAAGGTCTTTTTAAATCTTATCTCGCCACTTACATTGTGTTTGATCATACATACATCCTACAGCATGCATACATCTACTCTCCATCTTCCACTCTTCTAGAGAGTAGAGTAGAGAGAGAAGATGTAAGAGGAACCATTCCACTTGGGGATCTATTGAAAAAGTGTACAACTGTAAGCAGTAAATAACAGCTCCAAAATGGCGAGTACGCACACGACACTACTCGACATCCGTTAGGTATATGTCGATTAAAAATAGCCTATCTGTCGATTTTGCGTTTCGTTATTCCTTGATGTGGAATCTAGACACACTTAATATCTTTGGTAATAACGGCTATTTATTTAGATTAAATGTTTTGTCTGTGCTTTAAATAGATATAGTGGTGTTGCTATATCATAAGTTAAAATAATAATATGGTAGATTTAGTTTTTTATGAGTAGTCCTACGTCGATAATACTCTCTGAGAGTGAATTTCTATCTAGATTATGCTCAGGTTTAATATTCTTAGATGCTATACTCCCACACAAATGATAATTTATTGTAAAACACAAGTTGTTCAGTATTCAGATTTCTCGTAATGTCCTATTTTCCATCAGGACACATTCAATCCTTAACAAAATAGATTGAAAAACAAAACAGTGAATATTAAAAAAGATAAAAATTAATTAAAAGACTATCTTCGAAGTGGCAACACAAATCAACCTTGTGTGTGTAGAAGCAATGTAGCCAACTTAGAATTTCTCCTATAATTTAGAATATTATTTTATTTTAAATGTAAAAAATGCCTTTAGCGTTCTAAAGGGCAACTTTTGGGGCAAGTTCTAGAAGTAAAACTGAGCTAGAAACATTCTTCATTGTCATTAGTCAAATTTAATTGTATAAATGTTAAAAATTACAATTTTTATCTATAGTATCTATTTGGAATTTTGGACACATTATTATGTTAAACTTAGACATGTTAGGGGTGTTTTATACGAAATATGAGGTATTGCGTTATATGGAACCGGGTCTCGTGCAAACTAGTTTAAATTCTCTCACAATACGTGATAGAGAACACAGAGTAGCATGTTTAAGAACAAAACGGAATGACATCCAAAGTAAGTCATGTAAATAAGTAGATTTAGAGTAGATATATTATTTAAATTATAGGCTATATGTACACGAGATTCAAATCATAATTATTTTTATATAAGATACCAAATTATTAGGAATCAATGTTCGACAAGAGCTAGTTTCTTGCATACATTATCGTATCGAATAGGGAGTCAACTCGAATAGACAATGGATAGGATAAAGAAAGGAATATTTGCAATGTATGTATATAATTGTACCTACTTGAAGAGTGTTGTGTGCATTTTGAACGTTTTAACGAAGAGTCCACCTATTTTGTAAATAAATAGACTTTTACACTTCATAGATTTAATTAGACAATATAGGGAAATGTTAAGAAAGCTTTATTTGAATATTTCCTAGTGTCATTTTGCCATATATTGTTTACTGTGTTTGTAGTTCGCAGTGCTGTGTAGTCTGATAAAATTAAGAGAATATAGGATTTTTTTGTATTAGTTTTGCGTCCAGTTGAGGTATAGGAAATATTAATAATTAAAAAATTCTAATGTGGTCTTATGAAAAAATTAAAACGATATCAACAAGTAGCGATTTGTAAAATAATTGTTACATTTACAGTTACTTAAAACGTAGAAAAATAGAAATAATTCGAACTATTAAATATTATTAAATAGGAACATTGGTATCAATCATCTTGTATCTTGAAATGGACTATTAAGTATACCTCACTCAATCAGCTCATAATAACGCCTAAGTATGTCGTAGTATATAAGTCGAAATATTATTTATAGATATGCATTTATTAAATTCGGCATTTTTTCGCTCATTCAAACATTTTACATTCCATTTTGTGATAAAATTGATCGCAATCACGTACATTTACTGTCAGGAATTGTTTATTTAATAGTGGTAAAAATATAACAACCGAAATGTTTTATATTGAAATATAATATTTTATTGCTAAATAACACTGTTTATTATTTACTACCTACTTTTACCTAAAAATCCACTTTATGGTAATTTAAAAATGAAATCTGGAGTAGGTACCTCAGCGTGATTAAATAAAAAAATAATTCGTTCCAGTTTTCATTGATAAGGGCTTCGCTTCCTGGTCAATGGAGTCTACTGGTTTAACTCCCTGTAAATACCTAGTTTTTGTCGCCACTAACTCTCCAAAACACATGGACTTTTCGACCGCTTTCGGCAAGTGACGGTTGTCGGAAAGCGCTGTCGGCACGGCAGCATGTAGAGGAGTGTATGGTTTTTTACACAATAGGTAGAGTCCGCGCCAAACTGCTAGTCCGCTCTGAATATAGAAACTAACGCGACCGTCGAAATAGCAAATTGTAGATATTGGCGGGACGAAGACAGCGCGGGACCACCCAGCACCGACCGCTGCCCGCTATCGCCTACATGTTCCTACATATTATAGCTGCGTTATTGTGCCCTTATGTTATGCAGTATATGCTAACTAAACCTGCGCGCAACAACTTCAGAGCGGACTTACTGAATATCTCGGAACAATAATTATGTTCCGATTACACTGTATCTCTTTTTACTCATGGTAGTGATAGTGCGCAAAAGAGTCATAAGTAACGCTCTATTTCGTTTCTATGGATGTTGTCACAAGTTAAGATTTTGCTAGCGATGGGCATAGATGGGTGATGGGGATCGATATTACATATTCTATTACATTATCTAGCCTAGGTCCACAGTCTAAACATTTATACATCACTGAAATATTATTTGGGTGTGGCAATACATTTTTAAATTGTTCCCAGACAAATGAGTAGGCTTTTGGGGATACATGATGTAATGACACTGCAATTTTTTTAATGTCCAGACTATATTCCCTGGTAAGTTGGTCATCATCACATTGTTTCTGAATAAATCTTTTAATGATATCATTCCGATTTATGATATCTAACATGTTAATATATTTGGTTTCAACCTCTTCCAGTTGTATGTTGTCTAATAAGATTTTGTTGAAATCGACATGTTTTTTAGAAAGTCGTGTAATTCGTTTTGTTAATGTATTAATTTTTCGTAGACGGCGTTTTGAAACATTTTTCAGAGTATTCACTTGCTTCTCTAATAATTTAATCTTTTTTTTACTAGAGGCCTCTGTCTCATTTGTTTCATTATCTTTGTTAGCTTTGTCAAAGTCTGTAGTTACAATTTCTGTTTTTAAATCTATAGCTGTAGGTTCCGTGTTGGTTTCCTCCAGTGGGTCCTAAAACAAGTTAACTACATGTAAAATCATTAAGTGGAGAAAGTAGATATTATTATTTTTTTAATTAATTATCTGCAGCCATATATTGAATACCAAAAAGGATATGGAAGTAATATTACAATAAGAAATAAAAAAGTGTACTGTGCCAAATTAATTAATAATAGATACAGTAGGCTAATTTTCAATATAATATTATACAATGAACTCGTTCGATTCCCGGCTAAGGAAAAATATATTTTAAAAAACTAATGATGCAGTTTTAGTTTTTATCAATATCGGTCTCGTAACTCCTTTCAGAATTTTTCGCTAATCCTTATAGTTTCGGCTTTGGCCCTGAAGGCCTATTTGAAAAAATCAACCTGTATATTATTAATAAAGCGTACCAATTTATATTGATGCTGATAATTTGTGCTCTGCCCTTGTAGGCTGTTATTATCTTCTATCGGTGAATCGGGTTTCTGAAAAAATTTATAATCAATAAAGTAGGCGACTATAAACAAAATAAAAAGAACTCCCTAATGAAAGTTAGGTGTAAGATATATCATATAAATCAAATGAGTAATTTTAGAACATACCAGTACGAAGCAGTCTGTATATTTGGGTATGTTCAACGTAGGAAGTGCATTTGATTTTAGACGTCTCCATTTTGTACTATCGTTTGGCACAAATGAGTCTTCAGTAAAATGTTTAGAACAAATACGACTGTGTTTTTTTGGTGTCCAATTGGGTCTATTTATATATTCAGTCCATTTGTTTTTTAACACTTTATCGTTAGGAAATCTGTAACAATATTGGATTGATTATTTCATAAAATTTATCGATAACTATTTTCACATCACTAATAGTCTATAAGGGGGGCAGGATGTTGGTTTAGATTGGCATATTGCGATACTACTAAAATAATGCTTACTCAGTATTTGAAAAAAAAAAGTTTTAAATAGCTTTTTTTAATGCCTTACCCATGTTTCCCTAAAAGGTTTTTTGCGTAAATTTGTATATAAGGATGAGAATCTATTTTACTTTAACCGCGAACAATAAAGCTTCCCGTACTTTCAGGAATCGAAGATTTTTCTTTTCTGTGCCCAATATTTAAATATGTATTTTATATTTAACACGTATTTTATTTACAACCCATTTATGAATTGGTACAACATTTTATTAAAATGCTGTCATAATACAAAAATAATCCATATATATAAAAATCAATTGCTGTTCGTTAGACTCGCTAAAACTCGAGACCGGCTGGATCGATTTTAATTAATTTTAATTTAAAATAATTTGTGGAATTCCAGGTAAGGTTTAAAAGATGTAAATACGAAATATAAAGGAGTAAACATGAAATATATTTCGTAAATAAATTCTGAGGCAGTAAAAAAATTGTAGAGTCCGTATTTAACTAAAAATAAAAGTGACAACCCTATGCATCACTGCAAGTGTAGGTAATTATCTCGCCGAGCGGCCATAGCCAACCTACTACTCTTTCTTTAATGTGATCGAACCAAACGGCGATGTTTTGTATCATTCCCACACATGATGCTATTTGACAATAATTAATAAAATATTAAAATTTAGTTGGGTTAGTTTTTATTGTAGTCCGACATCTCGAAGCAATATCTCGGAGTTGAATATCATCATCAACGACATCAACGCAAAATATAAGTAGAACCACTGTAGTCTGTATTTGGCTCACTCAGGGGGGTACACTTCCATATACATTGTGACGTTTTCATTTCGAAGTACGCCATCTATATTTTATCGCGTTACATTTCTATGTTATGTTTAATAAATGTCACGACAGATGTCGCTTAATAGAAAATTTGTTACAAATGTATAATTTAAGTCTAAAAATAAATAAATTGTACCAAATAATACTTAAAAAATGTATTTACAGCTATTGCAATAAACATGTTATTTAGATATGTCCTTAATTTTTATTAAAAATTATACGATTACAAGTTAAATGGTCAATTTTGCGTACGGGCAAGTACAGTAATGTCATTTTTACGGTTTTGACATATATTCCAATCACAAATATGGTGGATGCGAATGCGTGTGCGCGCGTATTTGTTGTTTGCTAAAATTTGTGACTTTAATGCATGTTTCACTGCCTGAATATCTCCAGTAAGTGCGTTAAGTTGAGCTACATGTTCCTTCGCCTTGCTGTTGAGTCTTCTAGGTAGTGTTTCCTGTATTTTACGAAAGGACGTTTTGTGCGAAAATTTCAGTTTAGTGCTTTACGATAGGACGTTGTTTTGTGCGAAAAGACGCTGTTTACGTGTTATTTTGTGCGAAAAGGACGCCTTTTAGTTTAGTGTTATTCGTGTTATTTTGCCATTCTTAGCATTATGGGGAGAGCTTGCTCATTTGGATGTCGAACTAGTGGTAAGAAAATACTTATATTTTTCATTTGACTTACATCACTTCTTCGTTAGTATTTAATTTACCTTTATTAAATTGTGTTACCATTACTTATTTCAGGAGTTGTCATGCATTGCTTTCCGAATCCTGAAAAGTATTTTAGCCGGTTCAAAGCCTGGGTAACTCTGGTTGGTGGTAAACTGGAAACACAGGCAGATGTTGAATATTACAGGAAGAAAAAAGTTTGTAGTATTCATTTTACTGACAAAGACAGAAACCGTTATAAACGGTTGCATGCATTAGCCATACCTTCTGTACATTTGTCTGGTGAGTTTTATTAAATTTACAATATTATTTCTATATATTTCTATATATTTCTAATTACTCAAAATAAACTGCAAGACAATATACATATATCACAAAAAATAAAGAAGCATTTATTTTTAGGTGAAAGTAATGTAGAAAACAGTATACTACCTGGTTCTAGCAACTTGCAAAATGATAGATTTAATGCTTCAATCACCATAACATCATCAAGTCTCACAGGTAATTGAGTGGAATTTTTTGGATACTGTTATTAACCACCCAAATCTTTTAACAATCCTTATTAAAATTGTTTCTTAATAACATTCAACATAACTGAAAAACCGAATACAAATGTTACTACGATAATAGGCCATGATGTTTATTTTTAGATGGAAGTATTGTACAAGACATCGCGCAACCTGGTTCTAGTAATGTGGAGAATATAATACCTAATACTGCTGCATCTATAGCATCATCTCTTACAGGTAATTATCATCATTTATTGTGTTCCATTATGCAACATATCCTTTCAAGTCCAAATTTACTACTAAAATCAGTCAAACTCAACCTGAATCAGGTTGCACAACCTGTGAAGGGATATGTCAATAAAAGTAAAAAAAGTGGTTGAATATGTTTCATTGTACTGGGGTGGTACAATCGCCACCCTAATTTGTGGTATGATGTTGTTAAAACAAACAGACATGAGGTGACCATCCTCAATGGGTGCAGATGATCATTTAATCTTAATTAAAATCACTTTTCTTGCATGATCATTTGTTGTAGACATGTAAATTTTTGCTCTTGGATGATCTTTTAATCTTTAACTGGTTCACCGTTTAATTTTGCAGGGTGTTCGAGTAATACTTGGCATGCCATAAGAATGGAACACAGTTACAGTGTGATTAGCAGACAACGAAGAAATAAAACGATAAAAGGTATATTATATTATCTCTGTATATCTTATCTTATGTCCTAGTTTTTATTTAATAAGCACCTTTACAGATGGTAAAATTATGAGATACTTTTATTTGATCTTAACAATATACAAATTTGCTATAATAAAATTTTAAAACTGATTGATTCAGTGTTGCTGTAATGTTTTCTTAACACTTTGCTTTGTATATTTGCAGGTGCTACTAAACAGATAATGGAGAAGCATACTTGTGTCCAAATGAAGCCTCTGTTCACAAAAATAAAATACAGTGTAAACTCCATGTAACGTCACTCGATTTAACGACAAACTCTATAAAGCGTCGATATCAATTGGCTTAGTTGGTTTAGCTTGTATTCCATACAATGATACACTCTACATAGCATTACACCCACTCTCAATAACGACCACAATTGAGTAAAAAAAGTACCTTTTAAGTTGCTAAAATTAGTAAAAACTGCGCACCTGTGTACGTTCTTTTGTCGCTTTATTATCCTAGCCCGCAATACACTCGACTGTAGGCATCATGCATACGGAACTTTTTAAGAAATTCGTTCTTTTGTTTACCAAGATGCCTCAATATCAGAAGATATGAATAATATAATGAAAAAAATACAACAAAATTACTGGTGCAGCAAAAGACGTCAGACAAAAAAAAACAACACGCAATAGCGTTCAAATAAGATTCTTTTTTATGTACATAACTACTAACACTAGACTGAAATAGACTTTTTCTTTTTCTAATTCTGATTTTTCTTCTCTCCATTTAACAACCACTCTCTATAACGCCATAAAATGCACAGTCCCTTCAGTGCCGTTATATAGAGTTTACACTGTATTTAAAATCCGAAATATGTCGCTTGCGCAAGCGATGTGTGACTTTTAAGTCACGACTGGAGAGTGCACATAAAATGTCTAGTGATATGGTTTTCAATAGTGTAGTTGAAAAGATGACAAAACCAGCACAATTATTTGTAAGCATGCAATGCCAGTCTGGCAAAAAATCAAAAGGAAGACGCTTTTCACTGGAAGAGAAACTACTTTCCTTATCACTATATAAGAATAGTCCAAAAAGCTATTCACTTTTGTGCAAATATTTTACGTTGCCTTCAAGTAAGGCAATGAAAAAATTGTTAAGTGACGTAAAATTATGTCCAGGCATAAATGCCATTATTTTTAATAAAATTTAAAAAAATGTAAAATGTTTGGACATATCAGATCGGACATGCAGTTTATCATTTGATGAGATGTCACTGAATCCTCAAATATCTTATAACAAACAGAAGGATTCTTTAGAGGGGTTCACAACCAATGAAAATAAGAACATAGCAGACCATGTTCTTGTTTTTATGGTAAAAGGTATAAAAAACAATTTTAAACAACCGGTTGCTTACTATTTTACTAATAGATTGGGTAAAGTAGAATTAAAAGCAACTATTAAAACAGTTGTGAAGCATATTTTTGATTGTGGACTTATAGTAATAAATACTGTATGTGACCAAAGTCCAGTAAATGTTAGTGCTGTAACAGAATTAATTAATGATTCAAAAGCAGCTTACATGCGACTAGAGAATTGTTATGATCTGATATTTCTCAATGGTCATAATATTATACCATTATTTGATGCTCCTCACTTAATCAAAGGAATAAGAAATAACTTAATTAACAAAGATATGGTATACACCATAAAAAATGAAAGAAAAACTGTCAAATGGGTGTATTTTCAAATGGTGTATGCCGCAGATAAGTCCTGTGGTGAGCTAAGACTCTTACATAAATTTAGTGAGGAGCATGTGAACCCTCAAAAAATTAATAAAATGAGGGTTAAAACAGCAACGCAACTCTTTAGTCACAGTGTAGCTGTTGTTACAGATCATTTAACGGCCAGGGGAGATCTGCCTCAAGAATGTCGGGACCTTGTAGACATAACAATATTGTTAAACAATGTCTTTGATACATTGAATGTTAATACATTGCATATACCAAATGGTAAAATATATAAAGGTCCCATTAAAGGTAAATCTCCCCATCATGAACTTTGGAAGAAGGCAAAGACCATTTTAAAAAGTGTAAAATTTATTAAAATTTATAACAAGGTGACAATATTCGATTAACTGAATCTACAGTACCATCTGTAAACAATTTAATTAAAACGATTGAAGGTATGGAATCAATTTGGAAAATATTATCTAAAAAATATAAATTTGATGCATTGTTGACAAGAAATTTAAATCAGGACCCTTTAGAAAACTTCTTTGGGAACATAAGGAGTTACGGAGCGAAAAATATTGCCCCTAACACTGTTGCATTTGAAGGGGCATTTAAAGCTTTATTATTAAATAATTATAATGCAAACCATTCAAAAAAGCAAACTGTGAAGAAGATGGTTGTGAATTATTACAATCATTTAAATTTTTCATAAATGAAAAAACTCCTGATGTTCCCCAGGAAGGTAATGATATAATTAATTTTAATAGCTCAATATTGCTCAATGATATAAAAGAAAATGATTCTGGACAAAGAAATTATGTATGTGGATGGGTCCTGACAAAATGTCTCAAACATATTGTAAAAGGTTTATTAGATATTAACAATAACAATCTAAATAATGATTTTATTAAAAGAGTATAAACATAAAAGCTGGTTATGTTATCCAAGCAAAGAAATACAAAATTGTTTCCAAAACCTACAAAACATTACGGAATCTTTTTTAATACAAAAAGACATACAAAAGAAAAACATACAAAAAAACATAATTGCTTTTGCTAATTTATTAGTTAACTTTCCATCCAAATGTTCGGAGCATAAAATACAATTACAGGAATATTTTATGTGTAACACTTGTAATATTTTGTTATACAGCTGGTGTAGGTCAGTCAATAGAATATTGTCAGGAAAGATAAAATACAATGGTAACGACGAAACCAAAATTATAGCACAAAGTTATTATGACAAACACAAAAACAATAAAAATAAAAAATGAGCTATTTATCAACTTTGACTTTTATTTTTACAACCCCTTTAATATTTTTAATACTTAAGTACAAGTAAAATAAGTATTCTAATAATACCAACATATATGTACACATCTATAGCATAATATGGCAAATACACATAATATAGGTACTTTTGAACAACGATTTTATTGCGCGCAACGAAATACAGATGGCGCTTTTAAATGAGATGCATAAATATCCCGCAAGAGGGTACTCTTTTCCCATATATTATTTTACTCTTTGGGCTCACTCATTCTTTATCACACACGCTTAGAGCGAGTTATATGCATAATCATTGATCTATAACCTGCTTAATAATATAAATTTCTTTGAAAAAATAATCTCCTCCACAGTTATGTTACCCTGGTACCTAAACTTGGTACATATTGAATGCCATAAAGCTCGGAACTGGATTCGAGTAAAATTGTTGTGAAAAGTTCGATTGCATTGATAAAAAAGCTTAAATTAAAAAGTTTACGCATAAAATTTTGCCGATCTTTTTATCAATACCAATGTTTAATAAATAACATTTTATAAATAGAAAAATGCGAAAAATAGAAAGATATTTTGTCTAGATCTTTATAGATCCTTACATAAGTAAAATTTTACTCATCTAGGCAAGATCTCCATTTTATATGTCTAAAGATATTTCCACAGTACATGTATTTAATAACAATACAAAACGCTGAAAATATAGGTTTTTTTTTTATTTGTAGGATTTATTGTTATAGCGAACCTATACACGGAGTGGTTCCGATCAAAGGGTAGGTATATATTAACTGGTTCCGAATTTTACTTTTGCGTAATATATCGTACCCTAAAATTTAGAAATTGAGCAACTCATGAGGAGCGTTTAGGGTAGTGCTCTCAACGTACTAGATGAAGCATTTTTTAATAAATAATTGCAATGCAAACTTCGAAAAAATATATTTTATTACTTTAAAAAATGCACCGAAAAAAATGCATTAACATTTTAGTACTATAGAATATAGTGTAACAAAACACATTCGAAATGACTAAAGGTAAACTTGAGTAGGTACGTATTGAAAATAATATGAAGCTGGCACGTAAATACTTTCCAAAATTTTCAACTAATCTAAATTTCCAACCAAGGGTGTTTACTAAAATCTGTTGGTTTTTGGATAAAAACACCATCATTTTTTCCAAACGCCTCATAAGAAGTATAATTTCGAAAATAATGAAAAGCATTGTGGCCTGGAAGTACACTGATATTGGTGACACCTAGTGACAAAAATTGTCATAACTGGCAAACTTTTCACTTTGGTCCTTTTAATTTAATTATAAAAATAGGCTAACGTCTGCATAATATAATACCATGAATATGTATGTGTGCTATCATACTGTCAAGCCAACTTTAAAGCACTGCAGCCATTGTAATTTAAAGTATTAATAGCCACATAGCCACTTTAAATAAAAAATGTGAAGTTAGACTTTATGACCTCTTAAAAATGTGTCCGAATTTGTGGATTTTCAGTAGTAACTACCATAGTTTACATTCATATATTCTAAAATCATTTCCTATATTGAAAATATATTCTACAAGATAACATACCTATTATACAACACAAGACTGATAATAATTCGTTACGCAACATGTCACGTTTTGGCAGAAAATGGCACTAAGGTCGAAAGGAATTAGATCTATGAAATAAAAACGACAAACTTTTAGCTATTTATTCATCAACATACATAATATCTACATTTGCACAAATATATTTAACTTAGAAACGCTTCAGTAACGGCTCTTAGGCTGACATTATAATACTTTCATATTTTATTCAGTGTGTACACGTTTAGCGCTCACGAATCGACGAAACCCACAATCGTTAAGTATTAACGTCGAATAGATACCTAATAATAAATTTTAAGGATATGAATTTACAAGTATAATAAATTAGTGTGTTCCTTTGAAATACAAGGAAGCGAACTAATATTTACAAGTGGTAGTAACAATAAGATTTTATTACAGAAAATATAGGGTATAGTATACATAGTTCGTTCGGAAAACATTACTCGGTAAACACTTAAAAACTTCCAGCGAGACACAGATGCATAATTTGCACTTAGCGAAAGTATGTGGATTATTTTTTTATATAAGAAATAAATATATTTTACATACGACCTTGGTAAGTTCTAAAAGTGCCTTCAATAGCACACCAAATTCATGAGCACTCAATAACTCTTATAATTGCGTAATGCTGCAACGTATGACGAGTTACTCTGAAATCTGTGTCATCGATTGGAGAATTTTAACATGAAACTGTCTTATTTACATTCACTGGCAATAAACCAATCAAAGCTTTCACAAAATTGTATTAAGATTTCATGGAATGTTTAAGCCTTACACAAATTGACTAGACACAACATTGCTTGTTAAAATGTACCTAATAATCTCAGTGAAACTGCTTTGAAAGTTGAGTAGCTAATTAAACCTTTAATTAGTATTACAATGTGTATCTAGTCAGTTCAACATCAGGGCACTGTGATATGGTATTACACGCAAGTCTATTGGTTAAAAAGTCGTCTAAAACACTCCAATACAAGCTGGACATGTTCCATTTAACATCTAAGATCTAAGCACGAATAGAAAATACATATAATAATTTAATTATTTAAAATGTTGCCTTGCAAAGATTAGAAGTGTTTCAATTGAAAAAAATCACAACACACAGAAAGCTTTTTAATACTTCAAAGAGGATTTTTCCATTTGTCACATATTTTATATTAGCATTTTCGCAAACCTAATTAGATGTAATTCTATCCACCAAACAAAATCAAAATTGTTACACTATTTTGTTCAAAATAATAAAGCATTTCTTAGATTGAAATTGCAAACCAGCATGCAGTCCTAATAGCAAGTGGTCACTGCTGTCCATAGACATATGCAATCAATTCTTTGAAGAACAGGGGGTTCTACCTAAAGCCATTCACAGATGTGTTGTTACTCTTGAGGTCTAAGATAGTTGCCTCAAATGTACCTTCCACCAAAGCACAAAACTGAATGAATATGAATAGCATATGGAACAGCATATGACAGATGTAGCTCCTCTTAATTCCTATTAGCTTGTGCTAAGACCAGATGTTGTACAGAACTATAGTCATCAAGATTATTATACAAATTAAATACATTTACAGTAACACATCAACAAAACAAAGTGTGATTCAGAAATACTCAAGTCCAACACTTATATTAAACTTCAAAAGCTTTATGTTACTCCTTGATATAATATAATTTTTGCTTCGAGCACTGGCTTTGCAGGTCAAGGTCAGGATGGCAGGTGGTCCAGTGCTTTGTCTGCTGAAAAAATACAAAAATATAAATTAATAATGAACTATGGAAGTATGTAACACATCAGTAACAACAAGTCACAAAAAGCAGCACCTACAAGTTTAGTGAAAAATCTCATTAAATACTTTAAGCCATCTAATATAATAAATGTCTAAATAAATAATTAAACTTTTTATACAAGTAGGAAACATGGTAATAAATAAAATTCATACTATTAATGATGCATAAGTGTATATTCTATATAGGGTATAAATGCTACTTCAAAATTAAATTTACAGATTTTCCCCATCCATTCTATAATTAATGTGTGTTATTCAACATTTATTTTAAGTATAACAGACACATTTGCATTTGCAAGTTACAGAACATAATTCTAAAGTGTGTAATAGATATTTAAAATATTATGAATTTAATTTCTGTGCTAGGTCTACATATTTATCAACACAGGAAAAACAGCTCTATGAATCTCATTCATGAGTAAAAACTTTAGTTTCCTTAAAATAAGTCATATAGTCAATAAAGATTAGTTCCATATGGTTACTACGTGCCATGTCTTTTAGGATTCAGAAATTACTTGTCAATAGACATGTAAAGACAAAAATCTATCTATGATTGATTTAAAACTAGACTCCTATTGATAGTAAAATTGATTTTAGTAATATGAATATCAGCCACGGCAACTGCTTAACATTTGCTGGATTATATGTAATTTTTTTAATATCTACAAAAGATAGAGCCCTGTGAAAGACAATGGGCTTAGAAATAGGGTTCAATTTTTTACCCATTGGATCTTAATGTGGATAACTCTAAAAAAAGAACCATCATGACAAATGTCATGTGTTTATTTTAAATTCAAATCAATTATTCATTCCTATTCAACATTCTATTACAAATAAATTAATGTTACTGTGTAAGTAAATATAAATACAAGGGGACCAAGCTTCAACCAGAATATTATGAAAAAATGTTAATGTTGAGACTGGTCATTGAGTAAACAGAATTAGGTCACATGTTTATTGATCTATGTTAAAAAAAACTGACAGCTGCTGTCAAAAAGTATGTGTACACAAGAATGTTATCTGAACATTACCGGGCCTTATGATAAAATGACTGCAATCTAATTTCAATATTAATTAACTTATTAGACAAGACTGAATATTAATGTCTGTCCAATAAAGTAATATGGCCTCAACTGAATTAAAAAAATATTTAATACTAAGAAAATGGTTCATTTTTAAAAAACTGAACATATATTTTATAAATTGATTGTGATCCTTCTGCTTTTTTGAGGTCAGTTAAAATGTACTAATTACATCAATGTCTATTATCATTATAACAATTTTTAGTGACATTATCCCCATTTTTATCCCATAGCTGGGCAAGTCTCCTGTCAGAATGAGAAGTTTTACAACTCCATACCTCACTTTACTTCGACCCAATGAAAATACCCATTTACTCATTGACAATCTTTAATCTACTTTTAATTATATGTAAAAATAACTTACACTTATCTTCAAGTATGTTTTCTTCTTAAGTTACTGGTTGCCCATTTTGACCTTTGACGTCATGTAAATGCCCACGATCAGGCCGAAGAGACCAATGGCAGATCCGAAAATCTCCACAATAAGGATCTTGACGAAGAGGGCAGCATTGGCCGCGTCAGCCAGCGCCGCGCCAGAACCCACGATGCCCACAGCAATACCGCAGAACAGGTTCACGAGACCCACCGCCAGACCAGCGCCGAACATGACATACCCAGCCATCCAGTTTTGTTGCTTGATGTTGAGATCTATCACCGGCTCCGTGTACTTCTCTAACATACCAGACAGCACGATCGCGGTGATCAATCCGTAAATGGCCACGGCCTCGCAGAAGATGACCGAGATCAAGTTCTTGGTCTTGATTCTTGGAGCTTTGACACCACCTCCCACTATGCTCACGCCGGTCGTGTGGATGCCCATGGCCGCGCCCACCACGGAGAAGGCCACGGCGAAAGCGATACCCAAAGTCCCCCACATGTAGGGGGACGTGTTCTCCAGAAACCATCCAAAGCTTATCTGCTCACCCTTTCCATTGAGTAGGTAGTACATCGAAAATATCGGTATGGTGATGGCTACGAGGAGCACAAACAGGTAAGTTAAGAAGTATCTCATCTTGAGATATTTGGTGAATCACTTGGAGTCGTTAAACCTCTGGATCCCGAAGGGGAAGGCCTTTTTTTCTCCAATTTCTGCCTTGACAGAAAACTCAAAACGGAGAAGTCTTGTGATCACAAGATGTCAGAGACAAGAATAATGTTGCCAGTATTTAAAATTAGTAATTTTAAAATAGGTCGCTCGAATAAATTATAAGTAGTTTTTCCTTTATTTGATTTCTATTCTATACTGGTAGGTATTGATTAATCTGAAATTTTTAAATACTAAATCGGGGAAGATGCTGAAATTCACAGATTAACATTTTATCTACAGATTATGTAATTTACAATATCATCATTTTATTTTCATAGAATATAACGAAGAGTATAGATAGTAACCTATACAGGGATATAATACTAAATGGGTTGTGTAGTCATTTATTTGATAATATAATCATCGCATATAATACGGCACATTTAATGTAATCGATAATAACGTGACTCTAATTAATAAATAAAAGCGTGTTAAAATGCTTTATAATTAAAAGGTTTATTCAACTGATATTTTTACCTGTTAATGGAGTAATATTATAAACATTATTAATAATTTCTTGAGCTTGGTTCTTGATTCTTTGCAAATTTAAATGCAAAATCTACTATGTGATAAAGCAATTTTATTCTGGCAATACTCTACTTTATTTGTATGTCATGTCATGTTATTGTAATTTTGTCATGTTATTTTGTAAAGAACGAAATATTTTGGTTTAAAAAAATGTGATCAATACGTTTTTAGAGGTAGACCAGCTTTAAAGTAGGAAATGAAACAATCTGTTACGGAAAAATGGTGTAGAAAAATAAGTATGAAGTCAGCATTTCAAAATGCTGTCCGCATACGCCAAGTTTATTGTTCGACATCCCTACCTATTTCTTTTTGCCGTGAGTGTTGTATCCACAGTTTTAACTGTGATTCCGCTGGTGTTCCACGACCCTCCATCGTTCACGGATCCCACTGTGGGCTTCGAAACGCGTGGCACAACTTTGGCCCATCGATTTATAGCTTGGGAAAATCTTATCGAAGAAACGAGACCGTCCCGGCGACTAGCAGTCAACCCTAAGGAAGTCGAGGATCAAATACGTATGAATCGCACTTACAATAATAGAGTTACGCATGATAAGCCAAGATCAGGTCGTGGACGTCCAAAAAAGGAGCATAAGAAGAAAAAAATAAAGAACAAAACAAACTTTGCGAAAGCATCATACAGGCCTCTTGAAAGGAACATTTCTAAAGAGCATGTTCACTGGGGTTTCGGCAAGAATGTGTCGTACGAAGACGAAAACACAGTGTATCTGAAAGACCATACAAGACGGCAGTGGGTTTCTCTCAAAGACATGCAAAAAACGCGAGGGAAACCAGTCGATCACAATTATGCATCAGGTGTATGTGGATCTCCTATGGCAGATTATGCTCATCTAGTCGTGACCAGTTCCGACAATACATCAATGCTGACATTTGAAAATGTGGGTAAAGTTTGCCGAATGCAGTCTTTGTTGATTGAGGTAGGTGGCGACGATTACTACAACCTGTGCCAAAGATCAGCGCATTCTGAAGAGATGTGTTGTCCGATATGGAGTGTACCTAATTATATAGCTTTAATATCAGGAAAAGACTCTTGTGAAAATTTAACTAGATTAGATGTTGATAGAGCTGTTGGTATTCTTAAGAAATGTGCTGGTTATTTCCATAATTTCACTTTGATGGCGTCATGCGAGTTAGACAGGTGCAGTGTACCGAAATACTGCTCTCAGTATGACGCTGTCTATAATCTTTTATTTTATACAATTGATGCATATTCTTTCTCCCCACCCGACTTCACTGCTGAATTTGTGAAGGATACTATGTTGTTTCTCCCCTTGCCATGCAGCAGTACGGTGCTGCCGTACTATCAGAAGTTACAAAATACTAATTTGTCGTACAGTACACTCTTTATACCTGCTATTGATTTTGGGCTCAAAAATGCATTGTTTGACTTATGGATTGTTGAAGATAGTTGGCTTATAGCCCTCGGAGGAATCTTTGTTTTTATATCCGTTTGGATTTATACAAAGTCTTTTATCCTCAGTTTTTTGTTGTTTATAGCTATAACATATTCTCTCGGTATAGCTTATTTTTTGTATATTTTTGTGTTCAATTTGGATTTTTTTCCTTTTATGAATTTACTAGTTGTAGTTGTCGTGATAGGTATCGGCGCTGATGACGCATTTTTATATGTTAAAATTTGGAAAATGATCAGTAAGCAACTCATACGTGATAATGTTATAAGTGAAGAGAACGGTTTGACTGATATTAAAAATGTCTCTAGTGCAGGGGAGACAATTCTCGTCCAAATCCTTGTGGAAACTTTAAAACATTCTGTTGTGGCAATATTTATAACCACATTGACAACAGCCGTTGCATTTTTTGCTTCCTACGTCAGCTACATTCCAGCCATAAATTGTTTCAGCGTTTTTGCAGGGACATCGGTTTTAGTTAACTTTGTATTAATGATCAGTTGGCTGCCTGTATCAGTATTTATCCTAGATGTTAAAATGTATACAAATAGAAAACAAAAGATGTTAGGTGTAATTTGTAAAGCTATTAACGAGATTGGTGAAGATATCAGAATTATATTGAATAGATTTATAATTACGTGTGTTACGAGATTGTACATAGGGTTCGTAGTAATATTGGGTGCTATAGGGGTTTGCAGTATTGTTGTAGTTTTTTACTATCCTGGCCTGCAGTTGCCAGATTCTAAGCAGTTTCAACTTTTTCAAACATCACATCCCTTTGAACAGTATGATATTGAATATAGAGAAAAGTTTATATTTGAAAGATTTAGCAAAGATATTGGGATAGGCAGCAAAATGCCCCTTAGGTGGATATGGGGTATTAAAGCTGTCGATAATGGTAACCATATGGACCCCGCTTCGACAGGCCACCTTATCTTTGATAATGATTTTTCAGTATCTGATCCAAGTTCACAAATGTGGTTGTTAGAATTTTGTTCTAAAATAAAGAATCAACCATTTTATCAGCATACCTTAGGTCCCCTTTTGCCAAATTGTTTTATTGAAAGTTTTAAAATGTTCATGAGTAGACGCTGTATTGATAAAATAGACAAAATAAATAGAGCTCCATGCTGTGAGTCATCACAATTCCCTTACACGAAAGAAATTTTTGATTTTTGTATAGTAAAGGCTATAGAATCATTGTATCAAACTCCTCGTGAATTCTTCATGCCAGGAGTTGCTGGCCCGAAATTCCTTAGAGGTGCCTATCCACCAGTAGTTTCGGCGATAGTTGTAGAATTTGAAAGTGTTGTTCCATATTCAATGTCTCACAAGGCAATGGATATTTTCTTTAATCATCTAGAGAATTGGACTCAGTATGAGTTGAAATCTGCTCCACCCAGCATGCAAGGCGGATGGTTTTTGTCAGATCTGCAATTTTACGATCTTCAAAGAACATTGGCAAGTGGCACTGTGATAGCATTGTTATTATCAGCCGGTTTAGGTTTTTTAGTATTAATTCCAGCAACATTCAGTTTTATAGTCAGTATTTGTGCACTGATAGCTATGATATTCTCTTCAACGGTGACGATCGCGATCTTAGTATTATGTAATTGGAAATTAAATATTTTAGAGAGTGTGGCAATATCGACATCGGCAGGGTTAGCTGTGGATTTTAGTCTCCATTATGCTCTAAGTTATACGAACGCAAATGGCACTAAATCTACAAGAGTAAAATATGCTCTGTCTGCGTCTTCAGGACCTACTGTTGCCGCCGCTCTGACGACCGGTTTCGCGGGAATATTCCTTTTACGTTCGAATCTCCTTCCTTATTCGCAAATAGGGACATTTTTGGCTTTAATTATGTTTGCAAGTTGGATCTATGCAACATTTTTCCTTTGCTCCTTACTTCACTTGGTTGGTCCTACATCGTTAAAAGAGCCGCCCATAGAAGAAAGAAAGTCAGCTTCTCGCGTAAGTTCCATTTGCTCGGGAGTACCCAATTTAGAAAGTCATGAACTCGAACATTTGGCTGATAGTAATCGTACAAATATAACACATTCTCATAGTCCTTCGAGTATAAGTGCTACTACCGTTGTCTTACACGATGAATATGAAAATTCGCTCAATAAACTAGAGAAAAAAAACAGTATTGATGTAAATAACGACTGAATTTACAAATCTATTAGATTGATATTAAAACGCCCAGTTTTGGAAGTACCTATTATTCGCAACGTAGCAGTATTATATTAAAGCGAATATTTTTGTAATGATTCTACTTTTAGTTATTTTCTTCTTCTGTATACTTTTATTACATAGTTCATAATGTTTTGTAAATGTTTATTGTTTGTCTTTTGGAAGTCAACATTAGAGAACGATAATTGTGACAATAATTATCATCTTAAAAGTTCACACGACAATATAAAAATATAAACGAGCTTAGCTTGGTTACTATATATATATTATTATGTTGCCTACTTATTAAGATTTAATTTTATGTAAGCGCTAGTAGTAAACTGATTTAATAAAACATGGAATTGATGTCAATTCACAAGCACAATGCTTTGAGTATATCATACTCAACAGCACGGTAAAATTAAAAGTTATTTATTATTCTAGGACTAGGTGATGATTTTTGGGAAGAGAAATACGTATTGAGTAAATGAATAGTCATATACCTGATGTATATTTGTATTATTATTTATGTGGTACTTAGAACTAAGCAACTGCACAGTATTTTTTATTATTATATGTACTTCATATAAATGTTGACTTTGCACAAAGGTGACTAAATGACGATTGAAATATATTGTTAGATTTTGGTTGAGTTGAACTATATTTTTCTGCAAGTTAAATACTCAGGTCATTGAATTATAACGAAGCACAACATTGTACTCTTATGTGGGATTAACAATATAATTTACTTATATTTTCTGATATAATACTAAAAATTACGTGGGAATACAACGCTAATAATGTTTCTTTTAGAGATGTGCCGAGTCAGGTCGACTCGAGTCAGTACTCGAGTACTTATGTACATAAACTTGCATACTCGAGTACCAATAGTGATACTCGAGTACCAGTAATACTCGAATACTGGCGATACTCGTACACTACACCTACTACTCGTACAAGTAAAAACTTGTTTAATTTTGTGTAGTGAGTGGCGTTTTTTTTTTTTTTTGCTCTTCCGTGCTATTGGACTGTTGTGCAAAGTACTCGAGTACTTTGTGAATACTTTGGACTCGAGTACTGACTCGATTCTTTTTTATATGAGTACTAAAGTACTCGAATACCAAAAATGGCCGACTCGGCACATCATTAGTTTCTTTTACCATATTTCTTCATTTCAACTTCAGTAATGATTTATTTTTATGGAAGCGATATACAAATTAAGAGAACACACTCTTAATCAAAAAAAATATATATATTTCGAGAGCACACGATTGAAACAATAATACGCTAAACCTATGTTTAAGAGTCCCTTATAGACTACTTTGTGGCGCACCATTTTTGTACGGCACTGTGCGTTTTCTTATTATTTTTAATGGATCTATCGGTGGTAAGAATGCCGTACAAAATATATATGTGACAGCATTCACTCGTACTTAATTTAAACATCTATGATTTAAACATTTAGATGTAATTATGTTATTTGTATACTTTACGTAAGTGATAAAGTATATTATTATGTGTTATTTGTAATGAATTTATTTGTAGAAACGTGTGTAGAAACGTTCGGAAGTGAATGTAATAAACAGGATCCAAAATGTTTACTGATTATAAGTGTAGCTCACATTATTTTTATTCCTTCAACAACTCTTTGATCTGTAACCGACTTTTATTTTATTTTTAATTTGAAACGGGCACTCACGATACGCGTTTTTAACTTATTTACTGCCAAGTGCGAATATTTCGATCCAGTTGTATGTACGGCGGTCACTGGGACTACTGTTATTTTTTTTTTTAATTTTTATAAGGTTAAATTGCAATGTGTTGCAGTAACAGAAAAAGTAGCAAGAGTATTACGAGAAATATGCCGTATTCCCTTCAAGATGCAATTTTTATTCTTTATAGATCATTTGTGAGCCCCATAAGGAAACTATTCTTCAGATTTACAAATATCTACATAGAATATGGTGGAATCTAAATAATGAATCTGATATAAAATGTATCTAATATTCTTTATAACATTTATATATCTCTTGATCATATCCATAAAATACATATATTGCACATTGTTACACGAATCTCAAATGTGAATTTAAGATAAGTAATATTATTATATCATAGCATTATGAAACATACTTGTTTCACGACGATTGTGAAAATACAAATACAATACAAAATAATTACTTATTACAATTATATGGGAAATTCTGTTCTCAGTGTTTAAAAAATTGGCATAGTATTAAAATTTGTTAAAAATGTGGTGTATTTTACTTTGGACTGAAGTAAGATGTGTGTACTTACTATGTACCTACTTAAGTATTAGGATTTTGTGTTATAAATGGATGTTTGTATATTTACTCTTGAGGTTTGTACATAATTTATTATGGGGATAACAAGTATTTTTGTTATTGTATTATTGTGCCATAAGCCATAACTAATATTATTATAATGAAAAGCATTTACAGATTTCGATGTATATTATGTTTACTTACTTAGTTACTATTATGTGGTTGGATAAATATATCGTGTACTTTTAAAATTGATGTTTTCAATTAGTAGGTATTTAATCTTGTCTCTTAGTTTGAAATTTATGTACTTAACCAAATATTGTAAAACGAATAAAATGTTAATTTTTGTATAATAATTGTTTTGCTGTTTGTTCCCAAAGGCGTCAAAGTTTATAGTTCCGACTATTTTAGTTCTGATTAAATCACTCGATTGTTATATAATGGTACTTACACGAATTATTTGGATTTTTAAATACATCCAAACGATTTTGAATATAACTATTTAGATTCAGGACGATTAAAAGACGTACCTATACTTATATGTTTATTACCGCTTCTTTGTCACTAGTCTAAAACGCAAAGAAATAGTTTAGCTGTTAATTTTTAATTAGAGTTCCATGAAAATGGATTCAGTATGATTGGTATGAGTTATTTACGTTGATCGATGGAGTTGATCCCATATACATTCGCCCTAACATGTATATAATAATACTCTATGATTCGCCCATATAATATATCTATATGCAGTGCAAAAGGATCGTTTAGGAAGTTTTTTTTTTTATTTTAGTTCCCAAACGATCGTTTAGGAACTTAAATAAAAGTTTTTTTTTGTAATTTGTTAAAAGGAACGTTATGGTTTATAAAATGTTAAACTGCCAAGTGCCAATGTCACTTGTGCAACTGTCAGAATGACACTGACAGCTCATACACTTAGTTGAACGATGATCGGATGATTCATTCGTGTATCATTATTGTTAACAAACAACAATAAATTCCGTGTTCTTTAACTTTCCTCATTTAGTAATTGTGCAAGAAACGAAAGTAGTGTCACAAACAAAATGTTCTCAACAAATCCTAATTACACAAAGCTAAAAACCAATCTCAGGCTGGCGATAAACCGTCTAAAACTGTTAGAGAAAAAGAAAACTGAATTGGCGCAGAAAGCACGTAAAGAAATAGCTGATTACATAGCCGCTGGTAAAAGTGAAAGAGCCAAAATCCGCGTGGAACACATAATAAGGTATGGCGTAATTAATTAAAACTTTTTAGAGCTTTATTAGATAAATATCGTTCTAGTAATATTGAGCAAAACATTGCTGTTTTTGCGTCATAATCTAAGGCTTTCAGAGGCTGGTTCTAGTTTTATAAGCTATTAGAAGGGAGTTTTAGTACTATAATGTTTGGTAGTGGTTAATTTGATTTCTTCTAATAATTATATTACAATAAATCTTCATTGATATAAAATGTAAATGGTAAGTGATCTATCCGACCATAGAGTCGATAGAGTATACATTGACTCATCAAGTAAATTGACTTCATTGTCAAGGTGATGAATCAAGACTAGGTATTACAGACATCTTATTTTCATTGGTCATGAAACCATGCATTAAAAGATCTTCTAGGAAACTCATAAGAATATGTTCAGTATATAATGGTATCTGAGTTTTTATGGAACATTGGCATACCTGTTATCTTACAATTAACAATAACTTTACAGCTTGGTAAGCTGTTACCAGCATAAGATAATAAAAAGTTGATATTCACCTTTTTATCATCTGTAAAATAAAATGACAAATAATTGTAAAGGCCTTCCCGTGCTGGCTAAGGATTCCCCATCATAAAAGTCTTAAAATTCTTAGAAAAACCCCTTGATGACTACTACAGAATTTGTTTTAATCAGTTAAAATAGATTATTTCTGGGTAATAACTAAAGGTACTTTACTACATTTTCTGATTGTAATTATCAGTCTTAACCAATGGTTTCCTTTCACAGTATGAATCAATAAAAGTTGTCTAATCTGGTTAGATGTAAATTTCGAGTTAAGATTATTTATTGATTTATTACTAACAGACTTTACTGAAGTATTCATTTTTTTCTGCATATTCTGGGTCAGCTTATAAACCAAGACTTTTTCAAATCAAGATTCAAGTTTGGAATTGAGGGTAGTTATTTATTTTATTATAAATCTACCAATATGTCAGTATGGAGGACTATGGCCTAAATCTCTTACAAAAAATGAAAAATTTTGGGAGTCTAGAAGTCCAATATAGAGTGTAGAAAGTTAACTAACATATGTTTCATCTTTTTCAAACTTTACTTCTTTTAGGGAGGATTATATGGTAGAAGCAATGGAGATTGTAGAGATGTACTGTGATTTGGTGCTCGCAAGATTTGGTCTGGTAACTCAGATGAAGGACTTGGATGAGGGGCTGGCAGAGGCCATCTCCAGCCTTATTTGGGTTGCGCCGAGAATGCATACTGATGTTCAGGTAGAGTACACTTCAACTATTTTGACAATTTCAAAGTAATTAATCGTATCGTATATGACGTATAAGACATTTTTTGTTTGTGTAAAATATTACTATTATATAGATAATATTGAAAATCAATGATTAATGTAAATAATGAAAGCCTCCCATTGTTTTGTTAATGGTGTTTAGGTTAGGACTCAATACTTTAATCATTTGTCAAGTCTGGACAATGTCTATGTGGAATCATCTTCATCCATCACTTTGCCAGCCTTCACCAAACTTCACCAAAAGACTTGAATATTAATAATACCTAATTCACATAATTATATATCTATTATCTTGAAAAATATTTATAGAATTTTGTATCACCACCTTTTTTGAAGTTTCAGGAAGGACAATTACAATGTCTGTGATCCCTACCAATAAAACTTTTTGATTAATACTATTATGTTTATACAATTTACAGGAGTTGAAAGTGATATCAGATTTATTGACGGCAAAGTATGGGAAGATCTACGCGGATGCGTGTAGGAACGAGAGTGTTAACACGATCAGTGATAAGCTGAAACACAAGATGTCCGTCCAAAGCCCACCCAAAATACTCGTGGAGCGGTACCTCATAGAGATTGCAAAGAATTACAATGTGGAATATGAACCTGATGAACAAGTTATGAGGGAAGAGCAAGGTTAGTATTGAAATGCAGTGTTCAGTGTGTTGTTTTAGTTTGAAGGGTATGGTATAGGAGATCTATTTATCTGAGGTGTTCAAACTTAGTCCTCAGAGGTAACAATGGATAAGTGGCTGACGTCTCTTAAGATCAATCTTATCTGGGATTGCAGATGTCAACAGGTGGTAGAAGCCACTTGCCATCAAATGGACTGCATGCTTGCTAGCTACATCTGAATTTAAAAAAAAAAAAAATAAGCAGAACTTGTATCATATATTTGCAGGTCGCGATGCAATGCTGATTGATATCAACGGACCGCCCATGCCTCCAGGGTTCATTGGCTACCCTCCACAGCCGCCGATGCCCCAGATGCCCAACCTACCTCCGCCCACTGTCACACCATTTAGCTACCCAACTGTGAGATATTTTCTATGCATCTATTTTTTAACTTTACTGTAATTTGTTATCGTCATACTATTAAATCATTATTTCTACCCTAAGAGGATGCAAAGAGCATAACATAGCACAAAAATAATTTTCTAAAATAATAATCTATCTCTCAAATAAGTCTGTAAAAAAATGGACCCTATTTGTACCTGAAAAAAATGGTTCCACCACATGTGGCAAATTATTAAACCACAAATCAGTCATCACTTCTAAACCACCCCTCAAATTTTCCTTTGGATTCGTCACCGCCCCCTGTAAGCCTCTGGCACCCATAGAAACACTGCTCTAACGCTGTTTGTTTGACGGCTTACAACAGATTATCAATGACTAATCTGGCTGACAGATATTCACAGATATTTGGACTTTGGGGGCTCTAATTTATATTAAATAATATATAATTTTAGCAACCATCTGGAGGTAAGACCGGTGGGTTTCTTGTGTCCGGACCTCCCAATTACGGTGGGCCGAGCCAACCAATGAACTACAACATGTCACCACCTGGTGTGGACTCCAAGAATATGAGCAACAGCTTCTTGCAGGTAACTTTGTTACTTTTGAGTGTTTCTATAAGAGCATGGATTTTTTGCTTTTGGCAAATATTAGCATTGCATTCACATGTTCAATTGTATATTGCATAGCTTGGCATTAAGTAGCTTTAGTAGTAAAATATTAGATGTAATATCATATTTAACACATTCAGTATGCAAAAACAACATAAAACGAGCTTGATATACTCAGTCTTAAATATTTTGATTTTTTCTATGGATATGTTGATCATAAAATCTTGCATGCGTTAATTTGAATATGCATGGTACTTATTATCTACTTTTAAATTATTATTTTTTAATGTTTTAACAATAACCGTAATAAGTCGGAATTTATTTTTGTTTGCCTTCATAAAATAGTCGAAAAACTATGTTATGTCGATTTTAATGTAACGCTTAAATTGATGACTAACCTGATTATGATTTACGAGTAGTACCATTTCCTTTGCAGGAGGAAATGCACAATCTACCACCTGCATATGACAGCATTGCGCATGACATGGTAATTTCTTTTTTATTCGAAGTTACTTGGCATCAAATTTTATGTATATGCTATAAAATTTTCATGTTGTTTTACTTATTTTTATGATCCAAAATTCAATTGGATTGGTATTGGTTCCTCATAAGCCTGGTATTGGCTTATGAGGAAGATTTTTCTAGAGACTACACATTTGTTAGGAGAGTCAGGTATAGCTTAAAGCATTCAGGCACAATACACCATTACTATTACTGGAGAAGGTGGTTATAGGGTTTTGGCCCAACACATTAGATCACATAGCAGAGCATTTCTTAGATAGTTGTAGATATTAATTCATTCTAGATATTTCGTAGAGTACCTTAAAGTTTTATATTTTGGTTTTATATTAATTATTTTTCATTATTATTCTGAATTAACTTGTATACATTTTTGTAGAAACCTCACATTTTTGCAGATATTTGTTGCTTGCTTATTTAAACAATTACATACTTTAATTTGGATAAAAGCTATATAAAGAATTGTTACTCTAAAATTAAATGTATTTTTTACATAACAGAACATAAATGGATTTCTGATTGAAGTTACTGAAGGGGACTGTTGTAATCCAGCTCAGAAATTAAATTTAATTCCATAATAGACATTTTGACATTAATAGACCTCTTAAGTTTATCCCTACCTCATTCATCTAATGTGATGTAGCTAACGAACCTCTTAAAACCAGAACACAGCAATACTGTTGTGAGGCAGAAATAAGTGTGGTTGTATCCATAAAATATATCTCATACATTTCAATACGGTACATTTAAATGTTTTTGCAGCCCGCACACGTACCGAACGTACCGACTCCACAACCACGGTCAAAGGTACCACCGAACAACTATTTCCCTGAATTACCCGAGCTGCCATCAGTGCCGTCCGACCTGGTGCTACCTTCAGTGCCCCACAGCAACAACTCCAACACGACCAACCAAGAGCCAGGCGGGCCGGATGAAATTGATTTTGAAGATCTTAACAGGCGGTTCGAGGAGTTGAAAAAGAAAAAGTAAAATGGTCGCAAATTTTAAAACATTCGTTATATTGTTGCTCTAGTTATGCTTATCTAAAATGAGTTATGTAAATAATAAAATCGGAGGACTTTATTATACATTTTATTATGTAACATGCTTAAGATGGCGATTTATGTATTCAGTGCAGATATTTCGATCCATATGCATGAATCGTGGTCACGGCAACTTCAGTGGCTGTGTGTATGTATCTAATTGTTTTTTTTAAGTACCATGTACTTCTATATCTAAGTCAGCAATAAATAAAGAACCGATCGTGTGTACTCGTTACATAATATAATGATATAATGTAAAAATTCCGCGATTATATTGGTTTAAAAAATCAGAGGAATCTATTAAAGTTAATGGAATTTACCATAAGGTCTTAAGCTTTGAATTAATTTAGAGTTTAATGTAAATGAAAAATAAGGGAATCGTCTCAGTATACTGATAAAATTGAGAGGTATTGCGAATCTGCGCTATAAGGTTGTTATAAAGATGGATCTTAAGAGAAGCGTGGTTGAAATTAAGAAATCGCTCATACAACGATGTTATTAATGCCATTTATGGTACTTTTGCTTAGCTATCGTATCGTTTTCGATACCCCTGCTCCACTGAGCTCAATGAATCAACTTAATCTTAGCGACTTTTTTTGTCCACTCTTTATAAAATGTAATTTTTCACGTACTTTATAATTTTACGTTAATTTACAGCAACAATTTTAATGGTATAAAAAAACTATAATTTAATATTGTATTATAAAGTATTGTTATAACAGAGATATGTATAATATGAAGAGAAATAAAACATTTTTATAATTAAAAGTGTTTATTGTTGTTGTAGTGTATACAATTTGTAAGTATGAAAATTTGCTTCAATACTTTGTGTTTTTCTAGGTGTACAATATTGCGGTTCATTTAAGTAATATAATCCTATGTTTTTGTTCACTTATAAAATCTAAAAAACATCACATTACGTGAGAACGTATATTGTATACGCTGAAGCGTATGCCGAGTGGTACTAGTGTCACTATTACAAAATTTGTGACGTCATCTTTATTGATTGCTTTCGGTGTAAACACATACGCCTGAGGACATGTATGCCGTGTTTATAAGTATCATTTCTCGTAACTTCAACCATTATGTGAAAAATGTTATTATTCGCCAAATTATCTCAACTTTGCATCCTTCCCCTCTTAGTAGTCAAAAAAATATGCAGTAAATGCGCGATAGTATTATGTCGCGTACACATAAATATAGGATAAGTAATATCAATATTAATATCCAATATGAATATTGTATTTGATTCTAACGTTATTCATATTGGATTGTGATATTGTGCATATTCTACCAGACTGCCAAAGTTTTAATTCGACCACCCTATTTTATAGTTGACGCGGCATATTTATCCCAAGGCTCTAAAGGCAGTACATATAGGCAGTTGATTACCAGCATAAATAAATTAAACTGTAGTTTCTACCAATTTCATTATTTGCTTGGAGCAAATAGCGATTTTCTTAAGGTTGGGCTCTATTGGCATATTGGAACTATCGATTTTCAGTCTTTTGAGCAGGCGCGGGTGAGCCAGCAGCATGGTCTTTATTAACAACTTCTTGGGAGATTCCGCCAACACAGTGCCGAGGGCCACGAGACCTCTGAAAGAAAATACGCAAATATTTGAATTAATTATTAAAGCAAATATTTGTCATTTCGTGACAAATTGGCGCATATCTACGCGCGTTTATCTATTGTGTGCAGGATATTTTATTTTGGTAGGTGGTAGAATCCGTTGTGGTTCGACTCCGGCGGCACCACCCCCACACCATTTCTGCCTCATAACAGCAGTGTTAAGCGCTGCTGTGTTCTGGTTTGAAGGGTGTGGTAAGGGAGACATACTTTTCCGAGGCGTTCCAGCATAGTCCTCAGGGGTAGCGGCGCATCTGTGGCCGACCTCAGGTAGGAATATATAATCCTATCTGGGGTTGATTACCGATGTCCATGGGCGGCAGTAGCTACTTACCATCAGGTGGACTGCATGCTCGTCTGCTACTCCTATATTATAAAAAAATCGATATTTATATAAAATTACTCATTCTATTACTATTTATAGCTTCATTTATAAGTAAACCACAGACCTAAAACAAATACAGGTCTATGAAGTAAACCCTCGTTATAAATGTCAGAATCGTTTACATAAAATTATGAACAAAATACAAGAACGGGTGTAACTGAGACAATTCAACGAAAAGCTGAACAAGAACCAAGCTATTGAAAGCTTTCTAAAGTTAATTGTTACAAAAAATTAAGTAACCTGAAGTATGCCTCGTTGTCAGTAAGTCGTTCGGTGTAGCATATGACGAGGTCAGCCAGATCGGCGTTGTCGTTCTGTTGCCCCAGCGCCACCGTCATGTTTAGCAGCAGCGAGATTGCTGCTATCTGGAATTAAAATAAATAAAAAATATTGTAGATCGTCGTGAAGAATTAGCTGTTTCAGATTTCTTTACGGGGTTTGTTAGCATTAACGCATGCCTATACTAATATTATAAAGAGGAAAACTTTGTTTGTTTGTTTGATTGTAATGAATTGGCTCAAAAACTACTAGACCGATTTTAAAAATTCTTTCACCATTCGAAAGCTACATTATCCACGAGTAACATAGGCTATATTTTATATGAAATACATATATTTGATAAATAGATTTCAAGGCGGTACAAAGTTTGCCGGGTCAGCTAATTAATATAATCGTTCTATCCAATGTTTTACCTAACAAATATTGACATTCCAAATTTTTCTTCACAGTTGTAAATTCTATAAATCAAAGATATACATGGCATACGGCAATTAGATCTTCGACCACCGTACTCGGACGTTTTTCATCTCATGTTAGTTAGTCATTGCCGTTAATAGATATGAGATAGGATCGGACTAAAGTCGATAAACATGTTTTACTACCTCTAGCAACTAAGTAAAAGTACTTAGTTGCTAGTAAAACTAAGTACTTTTACCTAGTTGCTAGAGATAGTAAAACTAAGTACTTTTACTTAGTATCTAATTATGCATGGTGATCCAACCTGTGCGTTGTTGGAGAGGCGAGTCAGTGTGACGTAGGAGTGGAGCACCCTCTCCTTGTTCTTCAGCACCAGCATCTCGCCGGCCAGGTCGCTAAAGGCATTCACCAACACTCGCAGAGAAAGCATCACATTCGCTGGTGGATTATCTGGAGAATAATAATTATAGTAAAAAAAAAATACCACGCTAAAATCATTATCCTCACGATGTTGATGAGGAGAATGGGACAACATTATTAAAATCATGTATTGTCATTGGTTCTTGATAAGTGTGTCTAAATTTTAAATTAAACGGACTGTTTGAAGTGGGTAAAAATCGTATTCTAAGATTCCGTTATATACATACAGGTCAAGCTAATAAAAGCGTGGTAATATCAAGGAGCGGCATTAAAAGTAGTCTTTTTTTAAGATTTAAAAGTAGAAACTAAGAATGCAGTCCACCTCAAGTTAATTTACCTTAGCCGCGAAAATAATAGCGTGAAAATTTGTAATCAATATTCAATACCAGATAGGACTGAAATTATATGACTAATTTGACATAACTCATAGTATAAGTGTTTTTCCTGTATCACGCGTAGACCTTTTTTTTTGTTTACCAGGGGGAAACCTTCAAAAGGTACCCGACGACGTGGGAGCGACGCCGGGTTATGTGGGATTTTTACCGCACTAAAACCCCCCCGGTGGCCGTCCTTAACACTTGGTGGAGAACTCCGGGACCTGCGAGGGAACACAACCGGAATCCTCCAAGCGCAATGCCCCGATCGGGCTCTACCCTGGGGGAGCAGTTTTGGCTCCTCCCACACCATCTGGTGTTTACGACGGTATGCGATCACCACACATACCGCCGTCCTTCCCGGGGTCGCTTGCTGGACGGTTCGAGCTCCCACTCTTACCGCCCGCAACCCCGGAAGCCCCCTTTTAATCGCCTCTTACGACAGGCAGGGGATGCCGTAGCCCTATTCTATTCCCGAGATTACAGGGACAATCACGCGTACACCTAGAACACATCAGCGTTTAACACTGTAATTATACGGCAGAAATAAAATCGTTTACATATTGCCATACCTGGGGTTATACTAGAGAGAAGATAATCGATGAACATTGGTCCAAACGTATCGTCAAACATTTGAGCGTTGACAGTCTTGTGTCTAATTGCCAGCCTCACTATGTCCAACACCGGGAACAGGATGTCTGAAAAAAATAATGATAGGTAAAATCAAAATGTAATTAGTAACCAGATAATTCATTAATATGATGTACCTTAAAGAAAGTATTTTTTCTAATATTTAATACCCACTGGGTAATTATTACACTATTAACACTGGGTAATTAACACTACTGGGTATTTAACACTGGGTTTTATTTTTCGTAATATTTAATACCCACCATATTTAATTTAATAATATTTAATATTTAATACTGCTGGGAGGTCACGCGGCCCTGTATTTTTACAGGATAAAAAGATAAACATTCAGCTATTAGTTTAATGAAGATGAAGGCCTGTGTTTATTTTTTTATAATCCGAAAATTTATATTATCTAACAAAATCATAGAGAATGCTTTTCAGACCCTTCAAAATTAACTTGTACGAGGTAAGCATTAAAAAATATTAAATAATGTCTCTATCCAGTTATCTTGTTAGAGATATATTAAACTTAACTGTTGTACAAATTGAAGCGACAATTTCTTTTAAATACAGCGACAGAAGCCAATCCCAAAAAATTAAAGTTCCGACATGAAACTTAAAGAAAAAAAAAACATTGCCTTACCTTTGGGCCATTCTAGCAAATCTTTCAGTAGCTCAATTGTTTCTGTAATGGGCTCGTTATCCTGTAAGATAAAAAAATGTGCCATAAAAAATATTAGTTTTAATTAATGTAATATAGTTTAAACATCCTTATTCTAGGATCAAAAACGTAAACTCACCACTTCACCCAACTTCACCACATTCTCCAATTGCTCATCTGTGAGCGGACTTAGCCCATCATCCATCACTTTGCTGTTGAATTCTTTTAGCTTGTCATGGATCGCTTTTAGATTTGCTTGGTCGAATCTGTAAATAAAAAAGTAAAAAGTATATCATCAAGTACACGAATTGTATTTATTTTCCAATAGTTTATGTTTTGTGGTTGGAATACTATGGTTTTTACTATTTATTGTTAATAGTAATTCATAAAACTGTTGGGGGTATATGTCGTTTGGGCCAAAATAGGTGGTATTCATAATGAGTACCATTTTTGAGTTGTAATTGATTACCTTATTGTAGTTCAATTTATAGAGTATTAGAATGAGAAATATGAGATTTCATTTCCTTTTGAATAGTGAAGATTCTCTATTATACAAGTTCGTAAGTTTAGTTTGTGTAAATCGTTGTTTCTATAGTCTGTTTCATAATTAGGTGTCCAAAATGTAAACAAAGAAATGTCACTGTCAAAATTAACAAGAAACAAAAACTTTAACAAACTCAACAAAAAACTATTTTTTTAACAACAATAACAATTTAACAAACGCGCTATGAAAACTAGAAAACATTCGAGTTCGATCACAATCACGAAAATGAATAATATCAGCTATGAAACGTGTTACCATTATCACATTTTAATTTTCTACCATAAATCTTGTATTTTATTATTATCACTGTATACAACGAAATTGAGGTGATATAAATATTAGAAAATGTGAATTAATCTTAATTTATTTAGATTATAATTTTATTATCGTTGTATTACTTTAATATCTACAAAAATAAGAAACTACCATTTGAAACGTATTTTCTTGATAGGTCAACACCTTTGTTTACATTTTGGACACCTAATTATGAATCAGACTATAGTTGATAATGAATACCTGATATACGAGTCGTGCGGTACGAGCGGCTTATCATCGGAGCCGCAGGGGACGGCGGAGGCCGAGCCCGCGGCGCCCGCAGCGCCCGGCACGTAGCGAGACTCGCCCGTGAACGGGTCCGCATAGCTGGGACAAGCGTTATTATAATAATACTAGTGGTGCCCGCGGCTTCGCCAGCATTTTAAAGAAATAATATGACATACATAAAACGGAAAATTTGTACCTGCATTGGAATGACAGTGGTGCCATCTGTCGAAAATTGGTCTTACCAACTCCCAAACCCTCGTGGGCTCTTAAACAACTTTGCTAAAGATCATCACTTGATCAAATGCATAGTTTCCGATTCTATAACTACTTACGAATTAAAAAATAATTAAAAAACCTTTTCCCACGGACTAAATTGTGAATCTAAACCATTCTCAAGTCCCCTTGAACACACACAACAAATTTCATCAAAATCAGTCCAGTCGTTTAAGAGGAGTTCAGTGACATACACACGCACATAAGAAATATATATATAAAGACTAGCTGACCTGGCAAACGTTGTGTTGCCATATACATAAAAAAATGTTAAGGGTGAACAACCCTTATCACTTAGGGGCATGAAAAATAGATAGTAGCCGATTCTCAGACCTACTGAATATGCATATAAAATTTGGTGAAAATCGGTAAAGGCGTTTCGGAGGAGTACGGTGACTAACATTGTGACACGAGAATTTTATATATAAGATTATTATTTACGTTGGATTGCTTATAGTAATATAGATGTCATATCTTGGAGCACAACGATGGACGGGAGATTACAGAGATCAATTTATGTTACACAACAACAAGTGGATCCAATATGGTTCCATCGGTGGATACCAACACTGCACCTATTTCTACCATGATGCAGATCATGTGGATGCTAACTGACTTCCATATTAATATAAAAATACCATCTTAGTCAATAGGAGAGGCAACACGTGTGTGATCAGCTTCAGTAGGAACCCCCAGTTTTATATTGTGTTATTTACAAATGTTCATGGGTGGCAGAATAAGTGGCTACACTAACCGTCGTAGGGACTATGCTCGTTTGCTACTACTATCTTTATATATATATTTCTTATGTGCATGTGCATGTCACTGAACTCCTCCTAAACGGCTGGACTGATTTTGATGAAATTGGTTGTGTGTGTTCAAGGGGACTTGAGAATGGTTTAGATTCATAATTTAGTCCGTGGGAAAAGGTTTTTTTAATTATGTTATATAAAAATGAATATTTGTCTATAAATCTTTTATAGAATCGTAAACTATGCATTTGATCAAGTGACGATCTTAACAAAGTTGTTGTCCAAGAGCCCACGAAGGTTTGTGAGTTGGTAACCAACCAATTTTCGACAGATGGCGCCACTATCATTCCAATGAAGATACACATTTTCCGTTTTATGTATGCCATATTATTTGTCTAAAACACGGGCGAAGCCGCAGGCACAACTAGTATTATATAAAAAAAAATGAAAGAGTCTCTTTCTGTATTGCTTACATATTCTTGTAGCAATACTAGTAAGAACTGTAGTGCTTACCTGCTGTCCGACGCAGGTGGCGGCAAGGGGTCCAACTTAGCATTGCTTACAATGAAATTCGCTACCTGCTCCAAATAAATTTGGGGTAGATGAAATCTGAAAAGACAAAATATATTTTTTAATTTTAATATACTATAAAAAAATATGCATAATTTAATAGTATTGTTTTTTAAGTATTAGCAGTTATTAAAATTTTACGTAAGTAAAACTTTAGAAATTTAGTAGACAAACTTTATGTGCGAAAGTAAGCAAGATGGCTATGACAAGATAAACATTAGAATTAAAAATTGAAAATCCCGAAATAATAAATTACTGACGTAATCATCATCCAGACCCCCGGCTCTCACGTCATAGAAAAAATGTTATACTTCTGAGTAATCTCTCTACATAAATAGACTTGGTATAAATAAAATATAATAAAGAAACTTGCTTATGAATAAACGTTTGCGCAGCGACCCAGGGATCGTCAGTCTTATTGAACGGCAGCTTCAGCGGTGGTTCGCCGTCCTTAATATCTACGTTGAACACGAAGTCGTATTCCTGAAAGAGAAAGTCTGATGTAAAGAATATAACATCACCTAACCTAACCTATACCTATAGCAAATGACAAGAAGTATGTATTAATCAATTAAACAAACTATAATATATAAAATTGACGCTAGAGTAAAATAGAATATGTACCTCAAACTCCTAAAAACTTGTATTTATAACTATAGCAAAATGTACATACTGTACATACATAGCAAAAAATATCATTTAATCTTCGTCCACATCTTAAAATTATAATTAACTTCATGAAGATAATGTTATGTTAATTTTAATTTACCAATTTTTACAAGCCTAAGTTACCAATTTAAATAAGAATTATATCCATTGGTATTTTATTTAAATACTAGCTGACCCAGCAAACGTTGTAAATAAAAAAATGTTAAGGGTGAAAAATAGAGAGTAGCCGATTCTCAGACCTACTGAATATGCATATAAAATTCGGTGAAAACCAGTAAAGCCGTTTCGGAGGTTATATATAAGAAAAAAGTAGGTACTTTGACTATGTAAATTTTTTACGAATATTTATTTCGTAGAGGATAAACCAACCTTCCCCTGGTACATAATCTTGCCCTCCTGAGCCGGTGAGGAACCCAGGACATCACCAATCTCATTCCAGGTGTTGTCGGCCACGCTCCACGAGTAGCACTTCACGACAGTGCTGCGGCGCACCAATATCGTCTGCCCGTCGGTCTTGCCCGGCTCCAAAAGCGCCTCGGGACCTGGCAACCTGGAAAGAGTGATTCAAGAAGCATAAAAAGTGGTAGAACCCCCTGTGGTGTGGTGGTAGAACTCCGGCACCACCACCGCCTCACCTATTTCTGCCTATTAACAGCAGTGTTAAGCGCTGGTTTGAAGGGTGTGGTAAGGGGGACAAACTTATCCGAGGCCATCCAGCTTAGTCCTCAAAGGTAGAGGCGCATCTGTGGCTGACCTAAGGTAGGATTATCTAATTCTATCTGGGGTTGATTACAGATGTCCATAGGCGGTAGTAGCCACTTATCAACAGATGAATTGAATGCTTGTCTGCTAGTCTTATATTATTAAAAAAAAAAGGAGCCACTAGCCCCATGAACATCTGTAATTAACCCCAAGTAGAATAGATTGTATCTGATGCTGATTATAGAAGAATTGCCACTCCTGAGGAGTAAGATGGTTGTCACATTTGTTTGTCAGCTGGCATCCACACTAATCTATATAATCGTAAAAAGTGTTTCCTGCTTGTAATAGTTGTGATAGTAACATGTAGTGAACTGTGGATCACTACCGCTTTTATTCTAAAATGCACATTCTGCATTATTTATAATAATAAACGCATTTATTTATAATAAGAGTACCCTACAACGACATTGAATTGTATTGCTTCTATTAAAGAAAACTTACTCAGACACTTTAAAACCACCGATCTCCTGCTCGGTGGTGTCCCGCACCTTATCCACTTCATCTTGGTACGCTTTGAGTGTCGCCTCGTCAGCAACCCGCGATGGGTCCTTCGTGAACACCCTTATGACACCATCACTTGCACCTGGTATTATTACATGTTAGTATTATTTTTTAGTAAAGTTTATTTCACATAAGAGAAATTGGGACTTGTCTTCAGCTTTATGACAACAGTTTTATTTTATAGCTGAGTAATTAAACTGATGTACCTAATTAATAAGACCCCTTTTTTGGTCTCCATTTCCAAGCTTTATTTAGAAATGTTGACCCGTTTTTACTCATGATACTTACATATACAGTGTAAACTCCATGTAACGTCACTCGATTTAACGACAAACTCTATAAAGCGTCGAAATCAATTGGCTTAGTTGGTTTAGCTTGTATTCCATACAATGATACACTCTACATAGCATTACACCCACTCTCAATAACGACCACAATTGAGTAAAAAAAGTACCTTTTAAGTTGCTAAAATTAGTAAAAACTGCGCACCAGTGTACGTTCTTTTGTCGCTTTATTATCCTAGCCCGCAATAAACTCGACTGTCGGCATCATGCATACGGAACTTTCTAAGAAATTCGTTCTTTTGTTTACCAAGATGCCTCAATATCAGAAGATATGAATAATATAATGAAAAAAATACAACAAAATTACTGGTGCAGCAAAAGACGTCAGACAAAAAAAAAACAACAAGCAATAGCGTTCAAATAAGATTCTTTTTTATGTACATAACTACTAACACTAGACTGAAATAAACTTTTTCTTTTTCTAATTCTGTTTTTTCTTCTCTCCATTTAACGACCACTCTCTATAACACCATAAAATGCACAGTCCCTTCAGTGCCGTTATATAGAGTTTACACTGTAGTTGCTTGCTTTAAAATAATATCATCAAAAATTTGCTAGGTTCTAGCAAGACGCAGGCAGAAGTAACGGGCCACGCGTTGCTATCCGCTCATTTAAATAATCAATTTGTTATAAATAATTGATTTACCATTTTAAAATATCGATATTTGCACTAAAATAATCGATTAATATAAAAAACGGTGCTTTTTTTAAAAGCCTAATCTCTACCTCAACACTTCTTATTACCTTCCATAGATTAGTAAAGATACTTCGCCGCCTTGAAATTGAATGAAGCCACAAATGGCTTATTTTAGTAAATTATTTTTTTGAATTCTTGACAAATAAAAACATTTTTAGAGAAATTTTACGAATAAATAACTAATACTGCGTATTTTACGTAATAAATAAATAATTATTTCAAATTTTTTAGGGTCATTTTAGCACGGAGAAGTGGCAAAACTTTTTTACGCAAATATTTCAATTCTCAAAACTGGGTACATTTTTTCGTTAGGAGTGAGTAATCTTTACTAATTTATGTTACCTTCGGGCACTTTGTATCAATAATACTAACCAGTCACCACATCGCCATTGGGCAGGCACGTGACAGACCAGACAGAGTGCACGGGCAGGCGAAGCTCGCGGGCACATTTGGCCGCCCTCCACACACGAAGGCAACCGTCCTCGCCGCACGTCACGAACGTTTGCGGCGACACTGGATCTAGGCTGATGCTGCAATATTATTATTTATTCATTTATTTGGCAATCCAACAGCGCTACACATCGATAAAGAAGATTACAATTTGTTACATATAATATGGCCAAAAATGGATTACACCAAATAATAAGGTAGGTACAATAAACAAGTAACAAGTTAATGGTTGTGTTATTGACAAAAACATTATGGTTTTTGGATAAACTTCCGAAAACCCCCATCTTCGATTGAGCTATAATTTTACACAGGCCTTATTTTTGCTATTTTGAGATGATCCCTCTAAGGATTTTTGGCGATTCGAAACAGTTTTCGAGATATCAAATTTTAAAAATGTAGATTTTAACATGCCGCATATAGGTATTCCGACATATACCTATATGTTTGCACCTTTATGTTTATACCTTGTTTGCACCTTTGGTTGTGCACAAGGGTGCACTTCCGAAAACCCCCCACCTCCCATCGATTTGAAACTTTGCACACACCTTCCATTGGATGTTCGAAGACAACCACTAAAGGGATTTTTGACGCAATAAGTTTCCGAGAAATTAAATTTTGAAAATTGGAACCACAGCAACTTGACAATTACTTTTTATAAATATAAAATATGTTTAATGAATACATTGTAATTTTTAACTATTGAATTATAAAGAATGATTTTTGGAAATTCTGTCCCTGAGGGGTTAAAATAAAGTTTGAAAGTTTGTATGTAATGTACCACATTTGAAGTTAGAAAAATGAAATATAGGTTTAGCCTTTTGATTAACACTAATATTTAACATGTTCATTATTTTCTAAAGTTGTACACTATAGGACTAAACAGAGATTTGAAACTTTTATAGAAATAGCTTTCAACATTATTTTATGGCAAATATTTTACCATAATATCGCAAATCCTCATAAGTTTTAACTGGAAAAACCATTCTCATTATTAATTAATTATTATATATATTTAATATGTAATTGTGTATAGATAGTGTACAGTTTGTACAAAAATTGATAAAGTTGCATATACAAAATATCTAGGAATAATTTTAGATCAGCAGTTATCTTGGCAGCAGCACACACACACACACACACACACGACAAGTTGGTATTGTTAGAAAAATAAATATTTAATTTCATCATCATTATCAAGTTTATAATATTGTATTATCAATCAATTTAGATCTCTCAGTCAATTGTTAATAATACTAATGTATGTGTAATGGAAGAGTGAGACTGCTTGTCACAAGTATAAATTTATTTATGCTTACAATGTAGCACCTACGAATGTTTAAAACGAATGTTATCATTATTAAATAAACATTTCATTTCACATTTCATTTTTTTTTTTTTTTTTTATAATATAAGTGTAGCAGACGAGCATGCAGTCCACCTGATGGTAAGTGGCTACTGCCGCCCATGGACATCCGTAATCAACCCCAGATAGAATTAGATATTCCTACCTGAGGTCAGCCAACAGATGCGCCTCTACCCCTGAGGACTAAGCTGGAACGCCTCGGAAAAGTCTGTCTCCCTTAACACACCCTTCAAACCGAAACACAGCAGCGCCTAATACTGCTGTTATTAGGTAGAAATAGGTGTGGCGGTGGTGCCACCGGAGTCGAACCACAAAGGGTTCTACCACCTTCAAATTTCATAGTTCATTTCATAGTGTAAACTTACCTATAGATATAGTTTGCATGTCCATAATAAGTGTTGATACATTCTCCAGAGTAAGACCACAGCTTAATACTGGCATCATTGGAGCAACTGAGGAACGAAGAGTTGTCGAACATGGCAAGACCTCTCACACAATCTGTATGACCTGCAAAACAATATATTATGAACATAAAAATAAATAATTGTATTGTAAAAGTAATAGCCATTTGTTGAGCTTATCAGTAACTATTACTGTCCCATTGCTAGACATGTTGTCTCCTTTTAGAATAATTAAGATATAATCTACTACCACCATTCTGTTGTTTCCACCATATAAGATTTAGAATGATGGCAAGGTAATCATACATTGTGACCCAAACCAGATGTGTTTGTAAATATTCAGCTCAATCTGGTGACATTAGACACACATTTTTGAAGGTGGTAGAACCCTTTGTGGTTCGACTCCGGCGACACCACCGCCACACCTATTTCTACCTAATAACAGCAGTGTTAAGCGCTGCTGTGTTCCGGTTTGAAGGGTGTGGTAAGGGAGACAGACTTTTCCGAGGCGTTCCAGCTTAGTCCTCAGGGGTAGCGGCGCATCTGTGGCCGACCTCAGGTAGGAATATCTAATCCTATCTGGGGTTGATAACAGATGTCCATGGGCGGCAGTAGCCACTTACCATCAGGTGGACTGCATGCTCGTCTGCTACTCTTATATTATAAAAAAAAAAAAATGTACTATACAATAACACAATAAGTTAAATGAAGGCTTGTAAAAAAAAACAATAATTCAAAATTTATACAAAATAAATACATTAGATCATATTGACACACAAACCTGTAATAGTAAGGAATAGGCTGCCATCTCTCTTCCATATTTTAATGGTTTTATCAGCAGAGGCAGTAGCGTAGTTCTCGTTGGTCAGCTCAAGGGCATCCCATACTGCTGCCTCATGGCCTCGCAACACCACCGGTGCCATATGCGGTAGATTTACATTCCATACTCTGGCTGTGTTGTCCCAGCTTGAACTGCGAATTAAAAATAAATCATTAAAATATTTACTTGCCTGTTATGTGTGAAAATGTAACAAATGAACAATTAAGTCAACATTTTATTTTAGAAAATCAAAAGTTATATTTAGGAAGGTAGGTAGTCATATAAGGTAGGTATGTTAATAAGTTATCTTAGTTATTATGAGAAAATCAGGTAAGATACTAAGAAAGCTTAACAAAAAGTTTCAAAGTAATACTGATATTGTTAAGAAAATAGTGACGCTTACTATTTTGCTACAACATAATGCAATTAAATTGTTCTATATTGGTGTACTGAGTGTAGGAAGGTAGACAAACAATGAATATTAGGTATCAAATTCATTTTAGACGTAGAGTCTTTTATTTTATTATATTTACGGTAATTTGAGAAAATGTCCCATGATCATAAAAGAATAAATGCTATTCTAGAGACAAAGCTATTTAAATTACCTCCTCCAAGTATATTAAAAGGATTACCTTATCAGAAATCCAGATTCCTTTGCCGGAGTAACACTGCAAACAGCATTCTCATGGCCCTTCAGGGTAAGTTGGACAACGGCATCATGCTTATTGTACCCCATGATAGTGTTGTCGTTGCTGCCCGTGATGACCAGCCCATCAGGGAAGGACATGCAGGGCGGCAGCCAGCAAACACAAGACACGAAGTTACTGTGCCCTTTGTATGTCACAACATTCGTGTAGGTCTTAGTTCTGGGGAAATCATACAAATATTACTCTACTACCCACTAATTTTAAATTTTTGGGACGAACTTTCTTGTTGGCTTATGATAAGAGTTGATCAGTCGAAATCATTACTATGGAAAAAATGCCCGTATAAAAGAATTCCTATCCTATATTCCTAAGTAAATGCTGAGACTTGTGTTAAAACATTTTTTTTTGTTTGCAATGATACGCGAGTTACATTGTCTCATTATAGCAATTTTTCAATGAAGATAACGGAAACTCATTCCTGATAGGGATCCCACGAACGCACACGTATATTATTTCTAGCATTATACCGTACTTAGCCCTTTAAAAGGTAGAATACGCACCCATCGTAATGCCACAACTTCGCTGTCCGGTCTCGAGAAGCCGACAATATATTTGCGTCGTCAGTGACGGCGACGCATCGCACATCCATGGAATGCCCGGAGAGAATAGCACTCAATTTATACTCCGGGGATGCCATTGGGAACAGCTTATTTAAAGCAGCTGAATAATAAGAGTTAGCCGACCTGCGAATAAGAATTAGGAAACAATCACCGAAAACAGAAATGTCACATTGACAACTGTACTGTAATGACACAGTAAAATGAATTGTCATTCTCTAATTTTTTTATTAGTTTCTGGCCCTGACCTCTTGGTTATATCGATTTTAGATACATATTTGTCTTGACACCGATATTCAACTAGAACTATTAGAAGTACTAAATAATTTATTATTTGCAAGCACAACATGATAATGACAGATAAATAAAAGGATAACAACATGAGCAAAAGATATAATATCCTCTCGTGTTTTAAGAATCCTAATCTTATCAAATGAGTTACATAAAGAAATTCACACTTTATTATATTTTGTAAAGAAATGTATACAAACTATGTATTGTGCGCACCAACTGCAACATGTGTGCAGTTCACACGCGATAGAAGTAAAACCTTCAGAACTTCAGAATATTGAACAGAGATAATGATACGTTATAATATATATTACGAGCCTTCGCCTGCGACTTAGTATGCGTAAATTATAAATGAAATAATAATACAAACTTTTACCAGCCTCACTTATGCCCTTTAGCTCATTTAGGTTTGATTTTCCGAAAACAGCGAATTTCGTATTTAGTTATTTCGAACCAGAAAACCAAATACAAATTTCAAAGTGTTTACTTTAAAATTCATCAATTTTCAAACAAATTTTTAAACCCTATTTTACCCTCGAGGGGATGATTTTCTAATGGCGGCAAAAGGATGTTTCATAATTGCTATCAAACCAAGTAAAAAATTTCATAACGCTTGCTTCAGAATTGACACATTTTTAAACACACTTTCATCCCCTACTTTACCCACTTAGGAGTAGAACTTGTAAATTCGTTTAAGCTATACAAATAAACTATGTGAAAATTTTTAAATTCTAATTTCAGTGGTTTCGGCTATGTTTTAATCTCTGGCCGGTTTTACAATTTTATTCAAAATGAAACGTATCATTTTAATTATTATTATTTGTAATTCTGTGATGCAAATTGATTGTTATAAAAATGACCTTTCAAATAAAATGTAAATAGCAAATGAGAATACAGTCATTAAGATTCAGTGCTGTGTTGTGAATTGCCCATGGATATATTTTGTAATCAATTGATAACAGAACCAAAGTTCTATCTAGGGTTGACCACATATGTGCTGCACTTGTTCCTGAAGAATTATACAATTAACAAAGTGCCTTGAGAAGGTTAATTAAACTACAACAGCGTTAGATCATGTAGAGTTCTATAACTTATAAATCTTTGTCATACTCACCACATAGTCAGTGTGTAGTGATCGCGGTATATTTATAAAGTGACGCTACTGTCCGTAGTATGATGAATAGTAAATACCACCATCTACGATATTTATCCATTAGGTATGGTTTATATTTTATACAATGGCATACAGTTATATTAAAATGTGATATATTTTATAATCTTAAAATATAATATATTCATAATTAAATATACGATGTTTATTAGAATTTAAATATAAATTTTACTTAGTCTGTAAATGGCATAATACGAAAATTTTTACAAAAATATTAAAACTGAACGCATTTATAATAATTTCATAGCTGCCAACATTTATAAAAATAGCTAAAATCCGCGGGAATTACAAAATTTGACACGTAAGCAAAAGAAAAAATTATAATGTTTTAAATCCTGCAATAATTTTAATTATTCATTATTTCCTTTTTTTACCGATAGGTAAGGTAAGCTTTTGTACAGTAATTAATGGGTCTCAAGATTTTATTTATTATTCATTTTTATTAAGTTAATCAGTTTATATTATGAAACATTTATCAATATATCTTCATATTTTTTGACATAACGAATAAATGTACCATCTATAAGTAAATAGAAATACAATTATAAATAGTTTGACAATAAATCTATTTCTTTCAAGTGCCGGTAAATAGGCACAAACTATGCACATCGCTATACATTCGATAACGTTCTAGGTATGACAGATTGGGCGGGTTGACTGTACCCGGTACGTACAGTGTACAGTCCTCCGCACAGTCCTGTACGTATGTAGTGTAAAGATGGCGTCGACGGTGTGTGTATCAAAGTGCCGACTCTTAGCGAAATTAGAAATAAATCGTGGTTTGTGTTTATCACCAATATACAGGAATTTGTCAAATAACAGGGTAAGTATTGAGTGATTTGAGTGTATTTATGATTTTATTTATTTGAGTTTCATAGAGGACTCGTCAATTTGGAGCCTTTTAGCTGCACGTGTATAGGCAGGTATAAGTATAGATATTTATTTTTAAATCAGCTGTCAAATGTCACAATTTGTTACCGACTGTTTTTTGCTCGTAACTTTTGTTTTTCATTTCTTATCGGTAAAGTTAGAGACACTTGTCGATAAGTGTTATTGGAAACTTTAATAAGTTTTATTTCTAAATTGTTGAATTAAAACTTTTGAAAAGTTAAATTTAATTGTTATTATACATACTTTTGGGAGATTTTATATTTATAGACGCTATAAATATCTTGGATGATACATATACAAAATAATTGATATAAGTACAGATGCATTTTTATAATACAAATAATTTTAGAAAAGTGAATAAAGTAAATTTCAAATAGTTATCCAAATATACCGTTTACCACCTTTACCACATTATAATTCCACTTCTATTATATTCCATTTGCATATTATTTAATTTTTGTAATTTATTTTAAATACAAATAATTCTTAATAAGATGATTAATGCTATTGTTTATTTTTATCACTTATGCAAATTAAACCTAAACATAGATAAGGAAACAATATTTTTCCTTGACTCACAGATAAACTCCTATCTGTGTTATAATGACATAATAATGTCCTGTAAAATGGACAAACTGTTATATCATAATTAGTTTTTTGTTCATACATGTTAGTCATTATAATTTAATTTATTATCCTGTAGCTGTTGATTAAGAATAAATTAATATAATGTATAGTTAATTATGTTATTTTATGGCACAAAGTTGGGTATTTGTGCTATTAAGGAAAGATCCTTGAATTGTATCGTGCAGATTCTATTATATTTTAATGGATATTGAAAATGCTATGGTTAAATCCATTTATTTAAATTTTTTTACATATTACTACCAAAACTACATAGGTTGCAAAAATCAGTAATTAGATGGAAAGGAATGTGTAAAAATATTTAAAAGTAAAAATAATATCTTAAGACTTAGATATTATTTTTATACATAAGATAATTTAATGATAATATAACTAGAACATAGACCCGTAGAAACTAAATATACTAATTTTTAAACTGATCAAATGTATTGAAATGAGTACCAATTACTTCTACAGTACCTATATCCATAGAAAAAAATATGATATTCTACTTTTGCTATGAGATTTTTATCTTCCATACATAATACATAATTATTATTATTGGTAGGTATTATAATGGCACTGATTATGTGAATCTCTTGCCAGGGTAACTTGCATCATTGTAAATATTTAGCATTTAGCTAGGATATATAAAAGCTACTACTAAAATACCTACGTATTTTGTGTACCAAAAATACTCAGTATTAAATTGTGGAAATTATTCTAAATTTAAACTTTTCAAGCATGACTGTAACTAAACAACTATTTATATGTTTAGGAAAAAGCCATTGATCTATAACCTGAAGATACGCCACAAGCGGGCAAAACTTGAAACATACAAAATACGTCAAGTGGTGTAAAACGAGTTGAAACGACTCCAGTCGCTCTCGCGCGGCGTAGTAATACACACGAATGTCACTGAACACGTTAAACGTCATTATTTTGAATTTTAAGCCTCAAAATGCCTTCTTGTGCAATGCGTAAATGCAAAAATTATGCTCGAAAAAGAAACAAACTTCATGGAATCACCTATCACACGTAAATGAAGAGAAATTATTAAATTTTGTTTATTTTTCGTGTTCGACCCGCCATGATTACGTGAGTAACCAGAAAGAGACAAAGTATGTTTTTGTGAATGAAAGTGATAAAGACGCAAAATGCATGGTCATAGATCAACAGAACAGAAGTGACATTTTATTGAATCTGACGATGTTCATATGTCGTATGTTGTAGTTTAAAATCCCACTGCTTAATTTTTATATTAGTGTGTTTTTAGTCAAAATATAACTTTTTATAGTTTATTTTAATAAAATAAAATCGACATATGGGAAATTCTGTATCCTAATCTCTAAATTTCCTTCGATACCTGTGGTAAATAATAAAAAAATATTACCATAAAATTTATATAGGATAGTATACGGTATTTTAAAATTTCTTAAATTGAATAAATATTTCAATCATTAAGGTCGTATTTCTTCCTTAACCTAAACATAATTTAATAAACAATCTTTGTATAGCCAGAAATTAATCCTCAAAAAGACCACGGTAAAATTAGAATCTTATATATAAAATTCTCATGTCACAATGTTAGTTACTGTACCTACTCCTGCGAAACGGCTTTACTGATTTTCACCAAAATTTATATGCATATTCAGTAAGTCTGAGAATTGGCTACTTTTAACTATCTATTTTTCATATCTCTTAAGTGATAAGGGTTGTTCACCCTTAACATTTTTTTTATTTATATGGCAACACAATGTTTGCTGGGACAGCTAGTACATTTATAAAATTTACACAACTTTGCAATTAATGGTCGTGTGTAAAATAAAACTGATAATAATAAACATAGATTAGTAAAGATACTTCGCCGCCTTGAAATTGAAATAAGCCACAAACGGCTTATTAGTAAGTTCTTTTTTTGAATTCTTGACAAATAAAAACATTTTTAGAGAAAATTTACGAATAAATAACTAATACTGCGTAATTTACATAATAAATAAATAATTATTTCAAATATTTTAGAGACATTTTAGCACGGAGACGTGGCAAAACTTTTTTACGCAACTATTTCAATTCTCAAAACTGGGTACATTTTCTTGTTACGAGTGAGTAATATTTACTAATCTATGATAATAAATATAAACAATTTTTAAATCGTATATTTTAAACCAGTCGATACATCTGTATAGATACATTCTTTCAAATTATATTTTTATATAATAATAATTTATTTAGTTAAACTGTACTATAACATTTCTACGTAAACGACATACTAAAACTATTATCGACAGTTTTGGACATTTTTTACCTTCTGTTCCATTATTTCTTTGTCTTTGACAAGCATGCGGATCAATGGGAAAGCCACCATACGTCCCGTTTTTAACGGGACAGTCCCTTTTTTCGATGCTGCGTGCCGTTGTCTCCGAAATGAACCGTTACCATTGTCAATTAAGTAACAGTAAATAGTATAATTGTGAAAAAAAACATGGGGTGCTCCATTTATCAGTTTTCATAAAGCGCCCCACATTTTTTGCACAATTATACTATTTACTGTTCCTTAAATGATACCTATATTGAAAATTATTTTCTACTTTTTAGTTAATTTTATCATAAAAGCGTGTTTTTTATTATTTTTAACTATATTTTTTCAAGTAAAAAGTATTTGACATAAAAAAAATCGATGTCCCGTTTTGACTGAAGTAATCATTGGTCACTATATTCCATGGTCAATATTTACGTTTGCGTACACTTGAAACGCAAGGTCAAACACTAGTTGTCTTTTTTATCACATTGTTCTAATAGCTCTATCCCTTATAGAACATTTGTCTATGTAGTTAAAGGTAAGTAAAATAAAAAAACGTGCATGTGTGCTATCAAAGCAGTTTCGCTCAAGTTTTCTCTTAAGTTAATGGGCGTATAACATGTCTAGTATAAAATGTCATTGGAAAAAGCAGTAACTCAGAATTAAAGACAGAATGTAATTTTATTGTAATAAAAAAAATCGAATGATGTCATTGCCATTTAAGTTAGAAGTATAATTATTTTCTATTCATTATCTTTATAACGACACCTTAGCCAAATTGCAATTTATATTAAAAACAAGCCACTCCTCTCGGCGTCGCTCGAGTACATTGTATATTTTTATATTGAACTACGAAAAAGAAATCCAACAAAAGGTAGCCTACATTGCTCGTCGTAAAAATGTATATGTCTACGCGACAGTCAAAAATAATTGAAACATACAGACAGAAAAAAATTCATAGACTTTTATTTCCTTTAAATACAATATCTCATTTATTTTTGTAAATTGGTTTAAAAAAATTAAGTGCCTATGTAACAAACGTGCATATTTTCGATGCATATCGACTCGTTACACTGAGCGAAGATGTGTATGAAATCTTCCAAATAGAAATGTTGCTAAATGCTTCTGTAAATTTTATTTTTACTCCCAATCTCTGCCGCGGCGACGTCACTGCAACGAATTTATTCAGCGAATCTGTAAACATCACACTTCTAACTTGTGTAAATCGTATACATAATAATATCATCAAGAGATGATTTTACAAACATTATTGTGTGTAGGTATAATTATGTAATGTCGAAAACACTAATTCTGAACAGATCATGTCTTATATCATAGTTCTATTAAATACAGGCGAAGAGCCATTATTCACATTTTTCGTGGACTTATAAATTAATGATACGTGACTTTAATTTGTACGCCTTCATAACGTCATTATGCACTGTAAATTGTAATCAGAGTTCAAGGAACTGTTTACGATACATTAGCATTTATGCATTTAACTACATCAATCCGCTGATATAATTACTGCAATGAATCATCAATACGTAATAATAAGAGATTTATATTTATTTAACGTATTTTATTAATGAAACTAATCTAAGCTTATCTTGAATTAAACAACTTTGTTTATTGATAATACGTTGGATTACGATATCAACGTTAGTAAATTCCTTATTTAATCAGACTCAATATACTACTACAGTGTAATGTTTAGGTTACAATGTCTAATCAGTAAAATAAAGGAGATAAACACATTCAAAGAGTTGTAGCTTTTATTCTATATAGCGCAATATGTTTTAAAAATCAAGAATTTTGAAATACTGGAAAAGGAAAGTTATTGGAATAAAATATCAAAAGAATATGGTTTGTGTATCACACAGCGTGCTCGTGTGGTATTCGGTATAAATTCTATGTGCATCATTAGTTAATCTTAATAAAGTTGATTTAAAAAGAATGTATAAAGCAAAACACGTTTACTGGTATCTGTTATTAAAATAGACTTCAAAGGAGTTGAATGAATATTAATACACTCGTCCATTTTTTCTCGTTATCAACTAGCGTGTTTAGGTTGATTACTTTGAAAGTTACGGCATTCTCGACCGAGCTAACCGATTATACGGACGTAGGATATGGACGGTCTGTTAATTTGACCTTTCTATGTTTACTACATCGTTATATATTGCCAGTTCGTCACGTTCTCGTTCCGTTTCATTTAGCACACATGAACTCACTATTATCTGCATTTTTGCAACTACTGCATGGAGTGTACCTACCCATAGGTTGTTCAATAAATGTTACGGTGAAGGATTTACACATCTCTCAGTTATGTGAGGAAAGGACTCTGCTCAGCACTGGGACATAAAAAGGGCTGCTGCTAATAAATATTATAGTTATTTTATTTAGCGTGTTTACACAAATGTGTTCAATTGTGAAGGCTGAAAATACTTTAGGGCACCTCAGACCTTGTAGCAGTTGTGTTACCTTTATAAGAATTATTTTCTTGTTAAAAGAGTTTTTTTTTGTCAAAAACTGTAAATTGATGGTGGCTAGTCTTACCTTTATCCACACTATAGCAACTTTGTATGCGTTCTTGCGCTGGTATGCTCTAGTCTTACTCGTAGGCGTTTCAACTTAGATCTCTTAAACTTAACTTAGCCTGGAGCCTTTTTATATGGAGTTGGCTACAGTTGTTTATAGGCGGCAGTGACCATTTATCATCAGGTAGACTGCATGCTCGATTGCCGTTTCAAACTTGTAAAAAGTCTACGTTTTTTTTCATTTATAAAAATTAAATATTCCAAAGGACATTAATAAAATTGACGAATAGGGAATGGTTGCAACTATTACAATGACTATTCGCTTTACCCAAGTAGCGTAGCATGACTAAGCCTTGGGGAGTAAATATATTGAAAAATGCATTCTCCTGGTTATATTCGAGGTAGAGGTAGCTCTTTAGAATTTCAAATGCAATAAAATGGATGCATAACAAAAGAATGCAGTCATATGATTTGAATACAATTTAAAGTTGAACCACGACGTGAAAGGGATACATATTGTTCCAAAACTAGTGTTGCGCCTGCGTCTTTGCCTGGTCATTGTGATAAAATAAAAATAGACTTTTTTCCACAATAAAATGGTATTTAACATCTGCTGTATCAACATATGTTAATACTATATTATTTTTGCTGTATTAGAGTTTTTAGGGAATTAAACTAATTATCTCCAAATCATACTTCAATTTATTTATCAATATTGTTAAACGTTTAAATATAAGCAGTTAATACAAGTATGATAGTATCATTAATTAAGTATCATTAATGCTTCATGACACAAGTACAAGTATCATGAAGCATTTACATGATAAATAAGTAGGGGCTCCAGATTTATCACTATGATAGATTTATGATATGATACCATCACAATGACCGTAGTAAGTGTATTTGATATCACCCGGGATTTTTATGGACCCGTCATTTATCATAGTTTCCCGTCACATAAATCAGATTTCGTGTGAAATATGATAAAACTTGAACTTATATCAATTGTAACACTTTTCAGGTATTGAATTTTAATATTCGTTTATTTTTGTGAATTGTAGCTAGAATTAAACTATATGATTAGATTCTAAAAGTATTGGATATTTGTATTGGAGAATTGAAAAAAATGTGGTACAAACGTAGTAGTTATGAGGTACGTTGGTACATGGGTCGACTTCTGGCTATTTTATTTTAGACTAGCTGACCCGGTAAACTTTGTACCGCGTCAAAATCTATCTATCAAATATATTTCATATAAAATATAGCCTATGTTTCTCGTAGTTAATGTAGCTTTCGAATGGTGAAAGAATTTTTAAAATCGGTCCAGTAGTTTTTGAGCCCATTCATTACAACCAAACAAACAAACAAAGTTTTCCTCTTTATAATATTAGTATAGACAAATGTATATTTAGTCTCGATTTATTCGTTTCTGGTTAATACGTAGAATTGTGTATCTTAGATTAGCTACTTTCTGAATGACCTCTACATTGATATATTTTTAACCATCATTTATATTTACAGGAGTCATGGTGTCGTCGGTGGCGGCCTATGCGTCGCTCCTTTTTCACAAGCGTATGCGTCCATGGATCAAAAGCGACACCGGCGAAAGTCGACACTGATAAATCTGACGGTAAGGAATCATGGAGCGAAAAATATAACCATTAAAGTTTCAGTATCATTTATTACAAAGTTAAGATACCATCACCAGGACTACAGTACATTTGATTCGGAATGTTATTCACTAATAGTATTATCATATCGTATTCTTATATTCTAAATAACATAGTTGATTAAGCTACATATCTATATGATTCTACATTTACAAGCAATAATTTAATAGCGTTTTCGAATACAGATCACAATTTATGTAAGCAAAAGCTTATTAATAACTAAACAATTATTTAGACTTATTACTATTTAAACTGTCGTAACATGACTCTAAAACTTCGAATTCTTCAAATACCATCTCGCCGAATTTTCCAGTAGTAACTTTATTTTGGTCCAAAGTGTCGTTTACGTAGTAATATTTCTTTTCGAAGCTGTGCGCGTCACTCGTCTGTTTATCAACCGATGTAGAGTTTCTACGACTCTCTGAACGCTCTTGTATTTTCTCTTCAGTGTCTTCTTTCGCAGATTTAGGTGTAAGATTTTGTGTCAACTCAGTACTAGACTTCTTTGTGTTTACCTTATTTTGCTCCGATATTGTGGTCATTACTTTTTTGTCTTCGTTGTGTTTTACCTCAAATGGTGTTTTCGCTACGCCCTTGCTGTAACTTTCCAATCGGCAAATTTTGTTTTTAACCGAATTTTCGGCCTCGGTTAACAATGGGGGATCTTCCGTTTTAGAGAATTGTTTTCTATATTTTAGCCGGGGATTTTTATTGTCATCGGTTCCTGTCAATTCTAGTCGACTACTGCAACTGTTTGACTTTACTAGCTTAAACTTAAAACCTGGAAAGCTTTCTGTCCTTTTATTGATATCTGGGCTTTTTAAGCTCCCTGATTCTGAAGAGGTATTACCATTCTGTTTGTCTGTGGTTATCTTCTTATGCTTATCTGCAGACAAACAAGAGCATTTATCTCCTCGACATTTCGTTTGACACGAATAACAATCTCTACTACAATTTTTTTGCAAATTTTTTATTTCATCCATTATTGCTTTAGTCATCGGGCTTACAGTTGATCCTGGTTTAGAATTTAGGACTTTTCCACCGTAATACGTAACCGATGTTCCGCATTCTCTAATTTTCCTAAGAATATCGGGACTAACATACTGACTTTCGCAACAAAAATCTTGGTTAGCAGAATCGCAAAGATATTCATCGCTGGAGCTATATACATTATCTTTCAAGTTTTTTTGTGAATATGGACTTAACCCATCCGTTTCGTATTCATTGGTAGAACTGAGGTCTCCACTAGAAACGCCACTAGAAAGACTAGCATTGTCCCATTTTTTGTTTCCAAAGTTTGTGTCAATAGTGAGTTGTCGTATTACCTTCTTTCTCCCACCGACCTTGTTTCCTTTTGTTTCCTCACTTAAGTTTCTATATGAAGTAGCGCGTCTGGTTAGTCCAGCGTTTTCATCTATAAGCGGAGGATCTTGAGTCATGGGGCTTTTCATTTTCAAAGTATCCTCGAATAAATTTCTGACTTTTTTCACTGTGTCTGGATTTGGTAGTTCTTCTTCTATAATCTCTTTATTTACTCTGATTGGATGATAGAAGAAGTGTCTACGAATAGCATTCTTAGCTTTATCTTGCGCGTGGTTATCGTTTTTCTTCAACAAGTTTGGCGGAATTTTACAAGTATCTGGGTTTATATTTTTTCTTGGAGCTGGTTCGACTTTAGTTCTAACAGGTTCAATTATAACTATGTTGTTATTGACCAGTAGTTCTTGAAAGCTATAATCTTGTAGGTACTGTAATAATCCATCGAATTGGGCTTCTTTTCGGTAATTAGCTATCATACTATTCTTAAATAGCTCTGATTTCATTACTTTATAACGCACGTGATCGAAATCGTCGCAACTCTTATCGTATCCTTTCGCTTTGATAAGTGTAGCTTGCGTTTTTTGATTTTGGTCCTCACTACTTAACTCCACTATTTCAATTTCAGGGGTGTCTCTACACAGATCTATCTCTGATTTCTTATAAGTCTTTTCCGGTTTTGGCATGTCATAAATTGTAGTACCAGATTCTTTGAAAATTTTTTCAACTGCTGGTTCTTCAATTTCAGAATCACTTTTTACTTTTTCTGTTTCATCTTTCCAAAGTTGTTGTTTTGTTTGACTTATTTTTCGAATACTGTCTACAATTTTTACACTTTCTAGGGATTTGATAATACTTCCAACTGAGAGTTCAGGCGCAGATGTACTGTTTTCTACTTCGCTGATTGGATTATTGTCTTTAATGTTTGTTTTGGTATCATTAGATTCATCCTGTTGATTGTTTTGACTTTCCGGGGATTTATCGATAAGTTTTGACCAATAGTTTTTAACGGAGTTAATCTTTTCTTGATACTCAATATCTGTTTTTATCGCATTGTTTAGTTTATCTTTAACATTGTTATTTTCTGGTTTCGTTTCTCGACTATTTTCTTCCTTTTCAAGATTTTGTTCTTTCTTTATTACTGTAGCATCTGATTTTTCGGAATCATTTTCATCCGTATTACTGTTTTGTTTTTTATTTTTTGAATCAATAACTTGTAGAACCTGTGGTCGTGTCATATTTTTGTTTAATTTTGTATATGTTAGATTTTGAACGTCTTTAACTGGTTTATTATCCTTTATGATCAGTTTTGATGGGGGTTTATCTATTTTCGGCTGTAAGTAAGAAATTTTATTGCAAGAAGTATTTTTAAGCTGAGGAATAGTTTTTCTCACTATCTTATTTAGTTTAATAGTAATGAACGGATCATTCGGTGTACAATAGTTTGCAAATTCAATAGATGTACTTGATTCTTTTGGCTGATTCGGTTTTTCTGGAATTATTTTAGGTGTGCTCTGAATACTTTCCACAGTTGCTTGTAAGTTTGTTTTAGGTTTTGTATTTTTATGGTTATCTACCGGTTGTGCCGCAGTCTCTGTTATATTTTGGTTGAGTGGTGGATTTATAACAATTGTTTGGTGACCGCTTAAAGGTACAATAGCAATATTAGATTCAGCGTTAGTTTTAAACGACTGTACTCTGGACAGAAGTGAATTAATTTTAGATTCCTCTTTGTCTTGATTAAATGGCTTACTGGGAGGCTCGTTATATTTAATAATATCCCTTTCTATTGAATTAGGGCTAGGAAGACGTGGAATATCGTCATCTGCTGGGTCACGTTGGCGAAGTGAATAATGTTTTCTGATTCCAATACGTGATTTCTTATCTTGTATTGTTCTACAGATGTTGTCGTTGGAATGAGATTTTAATATCTTTACTTCAGGTCGATATGTGGACACACAATTAATTTTGAAACTTTCAGACTTTGTTATTAATTTATTATTTCTGATTGTTCCTTCTATTTCATTTATTTCACGCTCGTTTTGATGAGTATCAGAAGTATAAAAACTGATGTCTTTATCGTCAGGATTAGAACTTTCAATAGTTATTATAGACTTTAAGTCGTCCTCAAGTTTTGTAAAGTTTTGTATAAGTTGAGGTGCTGAATATTCAATTATATTAATATTGTCGTTCGGCTGAGTACAGTTAATTTGTATTTTATTTAATTGCCCGTAATTTTCATTACCTCCATTCGCATATATATTTTCAAAATTATTTTCTGCTACTTCATAAGTATTTTCGCAAGGTATGTCATCCGGATCTTCCTCTCTTAGTTGTGCATCAATTCTTTCAGATTTTCTTAAGCATTTACTTATATTTATATCTGGCAAAGAATAGTATTGGTTTTCTATTAATGTGGTGACGAAAGGTTCGGTAGTTATATTTTTAGATGAGGTACAGTGATTTAAGTTATTATAATTGTTACATTCGATGTAAGTGTTGCTTATATAGGTTTCGTTGTTTTGTTTCTTATTAACTTCTTTGAAAATATTACTTTTGTTGCTTAAAAATGAATCACGCCTTATGTCAGCAAAAGTTTTTTTCTTCTGTACTGTCGTGTATATTGGGTCGGGTTCTATATTTACGTTATCGTTCTGTGTTGTCTCTGGTTCATGAACACCGTCCTTCAATTGTGAATCACAATATTCATCAATCTTTTCAGCTAAAGAGTTTGCTAAATATTCGAGCTTATGTGATTTGTCAGTAGAAGAAGCAATTGAAATTGATATATATGATGTTATACTATCTGGTGGACTTGAAATAGTTCCGTCGTTTTCCGATAGTACAGACTGATTATCGACCTCGTTCTTAAATTCTTCTATCTTATTTACAGATTCCGAATTAGAATTTGATTTTGAGCTTTCACTGTGTTTACTCCTGATCGAAACTGCGTCACACGAATCTACTTCATTCACTGGACTTGTTTCTTGAAAATCTGTATTATCTTCAAACTTTAGTGCTTTTGGACTACCATTACTTAGTGATTTAGGTGAATTAATTCTCGATTTATCTTTAGCTCCAATTTCGCTCTCGTGATCGTCAGTCGTTATGTACAAATCTTTGCTCGGCGATTGAATAGATCTTTCAGTTTCAGGTGAACTGTCTTTATAATTTTTTAAGTGCGCTTCGAAATTGTAGTGCTTTCTAACGTAGTTAGAATCCAAGCTGTCAATTTCGCTCGGGTTTCGCGAATGTCCTATGCTATCTTCGGATAGATTAGTCGGTTTATTTTCTTCGTTTAAATTCGGCCAGCTGCCACTTATAGATCTGGAAGACTGATGACTCTCTACTCGGGACACGGCGTCCTCTTTTTCAGATTTTTTATCTGTATTACTTAGATGACTTGTTGTATCGTCACCGCGTTGACCGTTGATATCACCAAAGCACGATGCTGTGCTTTCGATGTATATGCCTTCCAAGACTTCTTCCTTTGTTTGGTATTTTGCACGTCCCGGTAACCTGGAATTGAGAGAAGGGATTATTAATTAAAACAAAATTGTAAAAGTAATGTGTTTTTAAAAAAAAAGTTGATAAATATAGTACACTGGCGTAATAAATTGATTCAAACTTAATTAATATAATAAATATTTATATTTAAAATACATTCATAAACATTAAAATAATATACCTGTCCTTAAAACACGGCTTGTCAAATAACCGTGCACGAGGAATTAATTGAGATCTTTTACTCTTCGCGTGATTTTGAATCTGAAGGTCTGTAAACGTTTCTTCTCTGATTACAGCTAAGCTGCGGCTGCGTCTTAAATTAGATCCTTCAATCTCCTTATGCTTGCACAATCTACCGTAACTTCCACTAAATTCAGTATCAGAATTAGAAAATCTCTTTTGCAGAAGTTCCTCTGCTGCTCTCGATCGTGTTAAGTGTTGGTAGAATTCGTCTTGAGGTAATTGGACGGGAAGCTTGTAATATTCGGCAAGTTTACTTTGGTATTTTTCGTGTTTTTTGTTTTTATTGTCACACGTTTCCTTGTCCTTTTCTTTACTCTTTGACAATTTTCTCTTCTTTGGCCGTTCGTCTTGACTTTTCTTTGATTCTAAAGAGCCGCGAGGATTGTCAAACTCTAATGTCTCTGTGGGGTTTTCAAAGTATTGTATATCAGCGACGGTGTTTGCTGCAGACTTGTGTTCGTCCTGACTCGATTTCCTTTCGACAAGTTCTCGAAGGCGGCTTCTTGTTGAACTAGTATTGGAAGTGACGCTTTCGGGGCGTTTAACGGGATACTCTAAATTTGACGATGACGATCGTCTGAAGAGGCTTGTCTTGATCGACCCGAAGTCGCATTCGTCTTGACAAGAAGCCGCTGAGAAATTTTGAGTCCTTATACGGTCAACGTGATTCTGACTAGAATACGACGCGACCGAGTCCACCGAGTGCCTGGAACACAAAACGCCGCAGATTAGATTACCAAGAATGCTCACGAATACGGCAAGATAGTAATGTTTGCAAAAGTTATCTTCGACGTGGATGAAGTCATAGTTTTTGTAAGTGATGTCAAGTAGGTCAAATATTGATATAAGACGCGTGGGACTGTTATTAATGTATAATTTAAGTAAACAACGAGGTCTGGAGATAAGTATTTCTGAGGGTTGTTCAGTTTTAGTAAGACCTAAGTCACATGATGTCCCACACAAATTGATGTAATAGTCAAATCGTTTGTTGGCAGCTGGCCAGAGCCGCTTAGAGACGCGCTTGGGTTGACAACAAAATCACTATTTTGCATTCTTTACAAGGAATGCTAAATATTAAAAATACCAGTGCATGCATTAAGTGAGTCATGATATACACGCAAAAATATACACTTTACAGCTGTTTTTAATACTCGGTCTATGAAAATAATGCCTGCCAAAGATTGTTTAACAATTTCTAGGAAAAAGTTAATGTCAAATGTCGACCTGCGGTACGCAAAATATTCGATAGATAGATTTTTCATAACGGGCTTAAGTTTTCTTCTATTATGAACTAATAAATAATAATAATTTTATAATACAGTATATACAGTGAACGTACAAAAATAAAGTCGTCCAAGCAAAATTGTCAGTGAATTTAAAGGTCATAAAAATGTGTCTGTGAAATTAGTGAAATAAAAAAGTTATTTCCTTTTTATCCGTGACGGTATAAAGCCCACAAAAACGTTAAAACATTTTAGATAGCTAACGGAATGACTGCTGTTTCAGCGGTGGACCGCTTTTTGGCTTAATTCACGCAAATGAAGTAATAATGGAAATGACCCGCCAGTAAAATTATTCCTCTGCTCTACGACCTTTGTAAGATACTATTTTATGTTTTAAATTATTAGAACCAAAAGAAATGACTACGAATGTATATAATATACATATATTTTATACCTTAAAGTAACAGTAGTAGTACTTAACAGGAGTTATTTACCGAAAAGAGTTTTTAAACTTATTTGATCAATTATTAGTGTATTTGGAAAATGATTGATAAGAAATTATTTTAAATTATTGTAAGTTTAATTGGATTACAGTTTGGCATTTTAAGGATTTAGAAGGACACCTTGTAATGAAAGAAAAATCAATACACAATATTAAATATAGCTAAACAATCAAATCATTCTTTAACTTCTTAGTATAAACAATAAACATAAAACAATAAACCAGCCCATTATTAAGGGTTGCCAGAATATAAATATGGCGACACAACTATGTGCTGCATGATACAATGCTTCCGATAGATATTTAATAAGCATTCAACCAGACGACAACTGCAACGGTCGTTTGAGAGTATGCCAAGATGGCGACGCCTTAGTGATAAAGACCTGGCGCTAGCCTAGAAGATCTAGACAACAGGAAAATTTATATGAGTCTAGGAACAATGGCATTTAAACTAGCGTCTATCAATTGCTCGATTACGTTTTGTTATAATGACTATTGCTTTGATTATCGGCCAGGTGTTAATGGTCCACAGAAAGTTTGAAAGTTGTGTTCTTATAAGAAGTGAATTATATCACACGTTTAAACGAGGAAGGAAAATATCATGAGAAAACTAACTAACTAAACTATTTGCCTAAGAGTTCTTCATGATATTTAAAAGGTTGCGGAAGTTTGGCAATTAGCTCTTGACTCCCTTTTTGGACAAACCTAAAACTTCTCATTCTTAGAGACCCGTAATACCCGCGCCGGAAAAGTACAAATAAATAAATAACGTGCTACAAACTATTTGTAAAATCGAATTTAATGTTAAAATCGCAACAAAACTATGTTGACATGTTACATATTTATTTTTTCAGCATTATAAATTGAGAATCACCTGTAGAATTAGAATAGCAGTGTTGCAGATATATGAGCCTTTTTCAAGTTACGAGTACGTACTTGCCGCATTGTAAGAAAGCCTTTCATAAATATTCAAGTGTCCGGAACTCGACGGCCGGTCGCCTTTCGAAACTGAGTCTGAAAGTTTCTTGTTTGAGAGAAACCTCCAATTTTCAAAAGAATTACGTCATAAAAGATATAGTGCGGTCGATCCCTTCCTCCTTGCCTGCATACTTTATGGTAATAGGCTAGAGCCATATTTAGGAGGGTTTATATTCTTGTTAATCAAATTATATTATCGCTGTCTTACAGACACAACTTCATAGATTATATCATAAATTTGATTATAATGAGGCATGATTGAATGTTACTCGTATTAAATGTTCAAAGCTATTGGATTTATTGGACGACGAAGCATCTCGTATTTTTATATGATCCACTCGAAGTGATTTATTGCAGACACGGTGATTGCATTTACTGACGTAAGGCGCCCGATTAATGGTGTTTTAAATATGTGTGCTACGTAGTTTGAACGTGTGCTGAATGTTTATTATAATTACGAACTATAAGTATAATGATTTGAGGAAGAGAAATTTGATTACCCCTTGACAAGTATCTGTAAAATGTTGCAATGAATGTTTAAATAAATAAATGTAATTGATTCAGTAAAAAATGTACGAGATAACAATGTTTGTAGTTTAACCAATCTAACTGTTTATCTAATGACGTTGGGCGTTTGACAAAAACTGTTATTTCCTTTTTAACGTTTATTTGGTCACAGTATTCAGAAAGTTCGAGGATGGTTATACGATGATTAGAAAAATTGTGTAATTTGTTTATATCGCTTATTTGAAAATATGTGGAGCGGTATTATTTCGTTTATTATACTATTATGAAATACAGCTACGTTATAATATTGTTACAGACTTAATAATATAACTTTAATATTTAACAAGCTATAAATACATTTTATCTAATTTATTACTGACTTAGGGGTTTTTCTAAATCTTCTTCTTTCTTTTTATAAACTTTTATGACATGTGCATTTTATTTATGACATAAAACTTAAATTTTACAGTTGTGTTTCTCATATGCAAATGGCTCTATGGCAGAGTTACGTTGTTACAAAATATATATTATGGTCATAACTATATGACAGTCATAACTGGATAGTAAAACTGAATTGAAGATGGAGAAGTTAGTACATCATAAGGAGTAAGTTTGTGTCGGCAGAAGTTAATAATTCATTGATAAATACATATTCAATGAGAACTTTAGATCTCTGGTGAATATGTTGCTATTACTAGATTTTGTTTATAAATTAAAGGGAGTTATTCGTTGCTCTATAAAATCATTAGTTATGGATAAAGTAGAATCCTAAAACCTTCGTGGTTTGACTCTGGAAGCATAGCCACCATACATATTTCTACCTTTTAACAGCAGGAAAGCACAATATCTTCTAAGCATTGTTGTGTTTTTATTTGTAACGTGTGGTATAAGAGAGACACTTGTACGAGGCATTCTATCTTAGTCCGAAGTCCGAGTTTGACCAAAGCATCTGTGGTCAAACTCAGGTGCGGCTTCAATCCTACCTGTAAATGATTACTGATGTCTATGGGCGTCACTAATCGGGTGAACTACATGCTAGTTAGCTACTTTTTAACATAGAAAAAGTACATTTGTGATTTTGATAATGCTAAAAAATCTTGGTAAATAAATTAAGTAAAAAAGGCCAATTCAGTCTAGGTCAATTTGCATGCTCCTTATTTTTATTTCCTATTTACAGGGTCCATAAATTGAACGACGTTATTTCCTTACTTTCTAATAAATTGTAAATAACCCACAAAGCAGACATCGACTCTGTCGCCTATCTAACTTTACAATGAGAGCAAAACATAAAGTTGGCAATGATACGGTTATTCGCCATTTTTTTTAGCATAAGGTGAACATTCTGGTGCTCGGAATATTGCTATACGGATCAAATATTGTCGTTAGCCTGACACGTTTGTGCTATAAATTTGCAATATAAAAATAGTTTGGACTATACGTATGTGACGCGCAATGTTATTTTAGAACGCTATAAACTTTATTTCTTTCGCTAGAATGTGTATATAACGTCAATCTTTTAACAACAAAAAATAACAATATGAAGCGACTCGTCCGGCAGTCTTTGCCGAGGTTATTTGGATGGATAAAGGCAAAGATTTGATCGGGTTCTCGGTCAACTGATTCTAATTGATTCGCTCGAGTGGGTATGAGATAGCCTCCATACAGTATTACTCACTTTCAGCACCGTACACAATTAATCGGAACTTGCATCGTGTAAAGGTTTAATCGATTTTATTTTCATGGGTCTCAAAAATTTGGTGTTTTCTTAAACTTTTTAAGTAACTGAGTGTCATAGTAAGTAAGTTGGTAGTACTGTAATTCATGTTTAGCTTAATGTAGGAATGAAATTACTTTGCAGTGTAAAATACATTCATTTAAAGATTTTCTACATATATTTTATATTTGTCTACGATTTAGTTCGCTATGTTTAAGCTGCCAATGTACATATTTTACCTGGTATATTTGAGCTTCATTGGGTTACTTGGCAAAAGCATTACGATCTTATGTTGAATGTCATCCATTACGCTTAGTATTGTTTGAACATCATTAATATTGTTTTTGTTATTCTATTTTCGGCCAGCCCTATTGTATTGTAGCCTAACCAATGCTTTGCGAATCTTAATAATAAAGATATATTTTCTGTTTTTATTACTACGATCAATAAATTAGGTCGTATCTAACACCCACATTCCTTTTTATATTCTTATTAATTCTCACGAAACGTATATTTTCATATTTGATGAAACACTTCCGTGTTATAAGCCGAATAATACCTAAAATTACGGTTTTTCGTGACTGTGTAATATTCGTGACCTCAGGGTCATTGTTCGTATTTGATTTATTGTCAGAAAATCAACACACCGTATACTAGGGAACAATATAAAGTTCGTATTAATTACCTTTACCTTTTATATTACTGAATGACCATTTCTGTTTAATGAATGTAGGCATGAGTATATGAATAAAATAATGCTACATAGATATTCAGTAAAACCAATATCTTAACTTGACATGGAAACCATAGGACTATAAAAGTTCGTAATTTCAATATGCACTTATCTATTTACTGACTATCAATCGCCTATTAAATTTAACCATTATTATTTTTATTTACCATAGACACACACTAGGAATGCCTATGTCGTACCCGCCGTATATGACCTGGGCCATAGACATTTTATGTAAAAGAAGAGTACCTACAGGAACCCCAGACAGGGTGTATATTAATCACCGTTACAACGAATTTAGAATTGATTTAAAAATATTATTAAGATACATGTTTAGATTTAATCTCACCCTCGATCCAATCCAAAACCCTTCGCGTAAAAGTATTAACAGTTGTAATAATTAAGATGTAAACTAACTACAAATGGTGCTGATAAATCCAGTGTTCATCCATTAGTCCGCCCTTCGTGATTCTCGGAATTTCTTCTAATCTTAATGAATAGAGACGTTGGATCCGACAATGTTGTTGTAGGGCTCCGGTTTTTTGGCAAACTATCAGTTTAGCGTTTTTATATTTAGATTACACTAAGATAGATCTCTGGCGCGGTCACGCGTATTCCTGGACACGAAACACATAAAACTCGGAGCGGTAAACATTACTATGGTTAATTGCTAGAATTTAGTTTTACGTTACGGATATAAAGCATGTCTGATCGATTACAGACGGTCTGTACTAAGGCGAAATTATCGATATCGATTGTCGATATAAGTGTCGCGAAATTCCCGTTAAAATCCATTTACTTTTTATAACATTAAGTAGCACTATCGAAACCTAGATTTAAGAGCAAAATAGAGGTCATTATGGAATTTCCAGAGACATATTAATTTTAATTAAGTATATTACAGATAATTTAATTTTTCAGTCTATACAAATAAATAAAATGAAAGGGTTAGTTTGTATTGACAGATTTTTACCTAATTTAATTCGAAATTATTTACGGTTCTTATAACAAAAAATATTTTTTGTCTCTCTGTTTCTTCCAGGTAATTTCCAAAACGGATGGACGGATTTTGAAGGGCTTTTACTGGCAATTAATTGATGTTATGAGGAATAACTTGGCCACTTTTATTTTTGAAAAAGAACTAGTGTTCTGCGCAAAAAAAGATAAAATAGATGAAACCTTTCATCGGAGTTTACACTTTTAAACGCGGTTGAAACCGCGGGGCACAGCTAGTTGTATACAATATACATACAGACTTATTCAGTGTCTAGGTCAGGGTATCTAGCGCGCTCGCACGCCATGTCAATAAATGCGCTTAGCAAAAAACGTATGGCCGCGGGCGTTGCAAACAAAATGGTACCACGGTTGGTTCGCTCGATCATCGCAGTGAATACGATTATGATTTTTTACTGTATCCGCCGTGGCCGCCTTTCTTCCCGTGACACCCCAGTTGCGATCTGTGTTCGCGCCGCATTTCATTCATTTAACAAGTACATAAATACCAGCTATTAATTCAATTATTGCCACACTGTATGGGTTCTAATTATATCTGTTTCTTATATAGTCATTTTGTTATTACGTAGATATGTCTAGCTACTTTATAAGTCTAGAAACGTTATCGTAATAGCCATAGCAGAAATTTTAATGCTTACACAAATTTGATCTTTCTTCGATAACAAAAACCGACCTTATTAACGGTAAAAAAATAATTGAGTGACGCGATTTGTTTATAAATTAACCAGAGTTACCTATTTGCAACGATTGTTAATGTTTTTGTAGATAATTGCTACCTAATTAAACCGAATAGATAGAGTTGCCAACTACCAAACTATTCTTCGGACCTCTGCATAATGAAATTTAATATACTTACTCGTACATGTTCTTATCAAACTAACTTCCTGAGGATTAATTTGTACAAGTTGAATGGGGTAAGCACTTCGGACTATGAAGTGCTATTACACCCACTTATAAGAGATAATTAAACTTTTCTCAACGACATTTCAATATGAAGTTGTTGTAAGTAACAAGACTTGTATATCGATTTTACACGCGGATTCGCTCATACTTTGATTTTTAAATAAGATACCTTAGTCTTATAATAACTTTCTATGGTACAAAAAAAAAACAGAATTATATGCCAGTACACTTTTTGTCTGTCTGTCTGGAAGGGGATCGTCTTGGACACGGTTGAAATAACTCAAAGAAGCTCGAAAGTATAGGATGCCTGAGAAAAATTGAAGTGTTACACATGTAAAACCCGGATAACAAAAAGTATGAACATTGAACTACAGAATACATTGAAAGTATTACTTATATTATTTATATTAATAAAACAGTATAAAGCATTAGCTTTATACTGTTTTATTAATATAAGTAATAACTCGCCTCGGATTCGAACAGCATATGTGTATGTTTATGTTGTTTTCGTTCATTGTTCATATTCATTTTCGTTCTGTCGCAGTAAGGGAACGTACCCATACTTCGTGACCCATTTAGGGGGGAAGGGTGGTCTTTAAAATGTTACGCTAAGTCACAGGACCGGGGGGGGGGGGGGGGGGTCTTAGATTTTTGTCACGTAGTAAGAATCCGTGCTAGGCGTATACAATAATGTCGATCGTCGATCGCCTGTATAAAGCTTCACAAAAATTTGCTCGTCGCGCCGGTACAGTTCCCGTTTTTTTTTTTGCTCGTCGCGCCGACTCCTGACATGGTTCCCGTTTTTTTTTTGCTCGTCGCGCCATACCTAGTCCCAAATTTACGCACGTTACGCATTTACGCACACGTAGTACAACCATCTCTAATACTACGTAACAATTTGAGGAGGGGGGGGGAGGGTGTCTTAGCATATACTACGGGTGGTCACAGAAGGGGGGAGGGGTCGAAAAATATTAAAAAATAGGTCACGTAGTATGGGTACGTTCCCTAAGCTGACTTATCAGTCTGTGGCGTTGCGATTGAATTATATTAGTCAACAATAATCGTCATCCTTCAACCGGTTCACACATAGATGGGTTCACACAAAACCTTAATGAATTATACATCCTTCCTCATTAATCTCTCCGTCGATTGGTGAAAACCTCATGAAAATTAGTTTGGTATTTTCATATTTTTATTGTACTCAGATTTCAGGAAGATGGAGGCGGCGGGGTGAACTTTGTGTTATTTATAAATACCTATATTCTAATATTGCAAATATTGAGACAAAACATAAAAATATTGCCTAATGTTATAACTACATCTTGGGACATAGCGTAAGACTATCTTATTACGCATGGTGTGCCAGTATATTTATCTGAGTTAATGCTGTAGTATAGGCAATATATTAGTCAATACTTGAGCTGGGTTTAAATTGACATTTATACTCAAGTGCTTATGTTGACACCTGTTTACGTAAGTATGAAGCTTCTTTAGATTCTGGTCGAGTTTCAGAGTTACGTCAATATGTTTTTGTACAACGTAACGTATTTTGTGTTCCTTAATATTTTTATTTACGGTACGAGTATGTTCGATGCAAGACATTGTGGCATGTCAATCTATCATTCGAATCGAAATAGATTGACATGACATAATTAGGGGAAAAGACGTTACTTTTTGTGAAGAAGAACATTTTTCACAAAAGTTGTTTATTTTCTTTTATAATTAGACATTACGTCTGTTTACTTTGGGTCTCTTCCATATGACGTTGGTTACAGATGTTCAGTTACCACTTTCTTCAGATGCATGCACGTTTGCTACTTCAATCTAATAAAAATGTCGAGTGGTCTCTTTAACTGTAAATGAAGACCACATAAAATAATTAAACATATTTTCCTCATTTTCAACATTCAAGTGCTTCAGCTTACGTTACAGAGTTTAAATTTTTAATCTCGTAATATATTTTCTGAAGACGCCACCTCGTTTTATCATGTCAGGTTCAAGACCAGTAAGCGTTTAGTAAGAAGAGTTAGTAGTGGCCCCAATTTCGGGGATATCACGAGCAAGAGTGGCTTTAAGTTTTAAGTGGGGTTTAAATTACTTGGCAGTGACGGGTAATTTACATTCTAGTTATAAATTATGACTTGCGTTTTCGACACCGACGTCGCATTAGGTGCAATAGTTACTTGACATGACGAAATAGACTGTCACTCTTTGACATTACCCGAATTTGACACATCGAGGTTCGCAGCACGTAAAAGTCATGATTTTATTCTTGTGACAACAAACGTGTAGTTTCTTAATAAATGTAAAACTCGTTGACCATTACTAAATGTATTAATTTAATTACTATGCAAGATACAAGGTGTGCAGTTACTAAATTATAATTACAACTTTACTTCCCACGCAAATTACTGGTGCTCTCGTTTTGCTACATTTATAGTAGACTTTTTTATAATTTTAACCAGACAAGTATTGTAGAGGAAAAAGTTGTAAAGTTTTCATTCTGGAAAGTCTAACAAAAACTGGTTAAGGTTAATTAGCCTATAAAGCCAGATAGTAAAATTATTATTAAAAAATATAGCCAGTATTTTTCCAATCACGGACGAATGGTTGTAGACGTTGTAGTTGATTAATTAGTTTTATGAATCGACAAAATTACGACTAGGTAAGAAGCAGTAATAGCCTAGTAGTTTGAATCTTAGCGTCTTAATACAATCCCAGGCACGCATCTCTGATTTTTAAGGAACGGCGTATTAGAAATGAATTATAACACGTTTTCGCGGCAAAGTAAATGATCGCAAGGAAACCTATATGTCCTCAAGTTCTAGGTACTAATACTTTGGCTCGTATGCTGATCTAATGCCTAAACTCATTTCACTTGGAGAAGAGAGACTCGTGCCCAGCGGTGGATCAGTAAAAGTACAAGTCTACTGTCGTAAAAGTAACCACGAGATCCATTTACGAAGGATATTTTAACTTATACTTATTAAGGATTTGTGACTCGTACAGAATTTCATTACATTAGATAAACTTTCCCCTAGATGAAATATTCAAAGGTCAAACCTTTGATTATGTTCCATCCCAAACTGTCCTTGGACAAACATTATAATCTACTCCGCTTTCATATTGAACTGTAATTAATACCAGCCTCTAGGGTTAGTGACTGACATATAGTTTATCTTTATATTTATGACGTTAATGTGATTTCTTTAGAACTTATAAAGGTCGATTATAATTAAAATTTATATGATGCGTTAACTTTACGATTGATATAATTTTGTTAGAACTAAATTGCATATTTTATGATGGGTTTATGTCATAATTTTTATATTCTACCATTAACTCGTTTGTTTTTTATGACACTTATGGAATTAACAAGACTCATGTGTATCAGTTGACAGTTGTAGTTTTTTGTAATTATACTAATCTCTATAATTATAGTGCTAAACTGTTTATCTAGCTGTCTATTCGTAGTCGTGATTTTTCACTTATTGATAATAGATGGCAGCAGGCATACCAAATCATACTTAACTTCTTCGAATCCTGCGGTATACAAGACGATACAATCAGACTGAGATAAAAAATATGCTAAGATAAGTTGTGTTTCTATGATGTATCTTTTTGATTTACGTTACAGTTGCTTAGGTAAAAGGTGAGTGAAGCTACATTTAGGTATTAAAATTCTAAAATTATGATTATTTTGTACATTATGCTTTGAATATTTAATATAGTTCAAGGGACTTACAAAGGTTGGTGTCTACGACCTTCACCTAGAAGTGGATGAACTCTGAAATTGGTTTAGGCTTGATTCGCTCGCTGGCCGTGATTTAGCTGAATTGGAAATTATAGTTTCCGAGACCTAATGCGGATTGTGGGTGTTTGAATGTTAACTAGTTTAAATATATATTGAATTTAGTGGAGTCATCACAACAAACACATAAAACACATTGGAACACAAAAGCCAAGGATACGTAAATATAGTAAATGCGATCACGTATTTATTGTACCGTTTCATTACAATCAAACAACGTTACAAGCCTGCAAGTATCACGTTTTTAGTAAAATAAATTTACATCTTTTACATCTTTTTAGTAATAATTTACATCTTTTTAGTAAAATAATAAATTTTATTGTGCTTAATTTATATTACACATGTAATAAAATATGAAAGCAAGTTTGCCTCTTGATAAGGCACATGAAGCTTCAAGAACATAAACGTAGTCTTTGTATATTGGAATTATGAAGATTTAGTAAGATGAAGTATGCCATTTCTATTATTAAACTCGTATTCGTTTAAACGGTAAATAAATTAAGGTGGAGCTGGATGACACTTGTAAATTTAAGGTAACTTTGTATCAAACTACACGTAGAAATGGACAAACTCTATAATTGAGTTGGCTGAAGTTTGGCTGGCCACCAGACGGATTTTGTTTAGTCTAGCTTGTTAGGCGACATTTACGCTTTAACTTTCAGCGTCCTATTATCTTGTAATAGAGATGAGTATGTCAGGTCTTATTGTTAAAGTCTAGTTATAAACTTTAAATAACTGTGATGGAATCTGCTGTGACCGGGGAGTATGGTATAAAAGAGACACAAGGTGGCCTAACTTAGACCTCAGAGGTAGCAATGCGTCAGTGGACTTTAATCCTATTAGTGGTTGATTATTTATGTCCACGAGCAATAGTTACGACCTAAAATCAGGTTGATTTATTCCTTTAGTTTCATAAAGTTTTATGAATAATCTTCGTTAATAGGAAATCACCTACAATCGGGATTTTTACGATGCATCATAATACTTTATTTGTTGCATACAACATCATTGTATTAAGCTATAATAATAGCCAATGTGACATATGTATTCAATGTAACATCATTAGAGCTAAATTTAAATTCGTCTTTATGAATACAATACATTGTACAAAACTTTACACGTGTATAATGTTCTTCCTATGTCAATATGCAATTTGTAAAAAAAAAATAAACAATATAATTTATGTGACTATAAAAATAAATGAAATCGGTGTTTCTTTAAATATTTGCCTTATAGTTGCAACTTGCACGACAACGACACATCAAAACTGTTTTTTAATTATAATATTCAGCCTTTTTCTGTCAATCTAGATTTTTTTGTGTTTTACGGCTTTGGCTTTTTGCCTTTCAGCCTAACTTTAATGTGTTAACCTAGATTTTTATCCATAGACAAGAGTTAACTAATCCAAGGAAGTTTACGGATTCTCTGTGATATATCTCTCATATAATTAAATAATTTTTGCCACGTCTCGATAACTACATTTTGACAATAGTGTTAGAACAATCCCCGACTGAAAATTATGGCAAATGTAAACGGTTGTGTTCAACAATTGGCTTCGGCTTGTAAATTTGCATGATATACGCTGAATACGTTTCGATGATGTAACATACGTGGTTCTTTGAGTTATGGCTGATCGTTCAGTCGTGGTTAATATACTTTAATGTTAGAACGTAACGCCCAATTACTATGTACCTATCTATATTTTGTTACATTATAGTCGATGACAGTTGAACAGAATTATCATGAGATTTGACTGTGAAAATTTTATCCTTTATCACTAATTTTTAAGCTAGTTTGACTGCAGGATTTCTTCTGACACATTTATTTCTGTCTTCGTAATTTTAGTGATTGCACTGCTGTTCTGAATCCGCAGACTATCGAAAGGCATATACGACGTTTAGGTAGATTTACTCTAATTTAAGCCACTTTGTGAGCGACGTACTAACTACAGAAACTTAAATTATTTTTGTAATGTATTCATCCTTTTTTATGTTATGTATTAATAGCACATAATTATGAAATACTTGTATGGTAGTTCTTACATCTATCTTTCATACTCTCAGGTATATAGAAAAATCATGCTTGTATTAGCCATACGTATCTCATAAAAAATCACCGAACCAAACTACATTAATGATTAAATCATTTTAAACCTTACACAGTGAATTTTGTAGTCGTTGGTGGCTTTACTTTGTAAATAACTGATTGCAAATTAAATCCGTGGCAACCGTTCGGTAGGTACCTTTAAACGCGTTTGCAAGTTTATTTATACGTGTTTACTCTGTGTGGTAATTATTTTGCTCTTGTTTTATTAATTCGCATTCGAATTTAACAGAAGTCTTGATTGTTTTCGATTGGTTAATATTTGGTTAAATGAGTGCCTTTTACATATATTTAGGGATTGTTAATAAGTTTTAAATTTATCAGTTTAAATTTATCATTTCATACTGGTATAAAAGAAGTTAAGCTATAAAAGAAGCTTTTCACATTGATTATACTAAAGTTGACTCAGCAACAAATCTAGATAGTTATGTTTTATTATTTACATCTATATATGTACCTAGTTGTTTTTCTATACATTATTTATTGGTATGTGATTACTTACGTGGAATGTAACTATCAATTATCTCGAATTATACGCCAACACGACACGCCGGTATTTGATCATTTTTCATTCGACGAATATCTATTTCAATAGCTGGATCGGATTCAATTAGTTGTTAAATCAATTAATAATGCTGCACGTGTTTCATATGGGAAATGGCAAATGGATTAAGAGTATTTCGGTAACAATTTCAAGATAAAAGCGTTTTATTAAGTATTTATAAAGAAATAGGTATTGGTCTTGGTATTTCATATACTTCCATAATCTACTGCAAATAGTTCTACCAGAATAGAAGTAATACATAAGTCGGGCATAGACGTGTCGGTACTCTTGGAAATTCATTGTAGTACAAGTGCTAGTTTTATAAGACGGATACATGTAGGTGTAGTACCTATAGTAGATATAGCCGTATCTCTGTGCCATGCCTATTAGTATAATTATTGTAAACGAAAGCTCCTAATTTTTAATCAAAATTTAATTAAAACTAAATATATTTTGTTTTTAAGATGGAACTAAGCCAAGTTTCCGTATTACAAAGCGCCGACAACAAACTGTTTCATAAGCGAAAAAATCTGCATAGCTTTACCCCGCTGTTTTACTACGCTCACCCCGCATTCAACACGTGGAACACAAAGGGGGTCTTTAGGACAACTTGGCTGAACAAGCTCTTGAACCAGACTTTTGTTCTTTTGTCATAACAACTTCACGTTTTCACATTGTAGGCTCTACTGTAACGCAAGCTTGTAAGACTTTTTTGTCTTTATAATGAGGGTTTAGATATAATGGTTACTTTTATGGAGAAGAACAAATACGATAAGATATGTCAATTATTTTTTATAATAATAGAGTAGCAAACGTTCATATATTCCTCCTGATGTGGCTACTGCCAATTCCGGACATCTATAATCAATCTACACTAATATTATAAAGAGGAAAACTTTGTTTGTTTGTTTGGTTGTAATGAATAGGCTCAAAAATTACTAGACCGATTTTAAAAATTCTTTCACCATTCGGAAGCTACATTATCCACGAGTAAAATAGGCTATATTTTATATGAAAGATAAATAGATTTTGAGGCGGTACAAAGTTTGCCGGGTCAGCTAGTTCTATATAAGATTAGGTTCCTACCCGAGGTCGACCATAGAAGCGCCGCTACTCCTGAGAACTAAGCTGGAATGCCTCGTTAAAGTATGTGTGTAATTCGATTCGTACTCGTCTCTTTTCATTAATTTTGCAGTTACCGAGCTAGGCTGTGCGTGTTGGAGATCGCAGTAAATGAATTAACTACTTCGTCGCTTTTGCTTCCCTTGAATTAATCGCATGTCGCTTACTGCGACATCTACGGGAAAAGAGCTGCTAGAAGCAGCAAACGAAATTAATTGTTTATGAATTATGACAGAAAATTTCATAGAGTAATAAGGTCATAGAATATAGTTTTATTACTAATATGTACTCTTTTTACGTTTTTTCATAAGGACCCCTGTATATATATATAAAAAGCAGAAGTATTTAGATTAATAGCATAGCATAATAAGTAATATAATTAATTACGATTAAAGGTATTTCATTCGTCTTCAGACACAAGAAACGCTACATATCATTCCTTAATAAAAAAAAAACTAGTACATAACAATCATTCTTCAGATTACTTTGAATAATTGATAGGAAAATTTATCTCGTTTGCGGGTGTTTTCTGGTTCGCTGTTTAAAATATGTCAGCCAAAAGCCCTTGAGGGCGGAATACATTAAAGAGTGTTGTACTTGGCTCTCTGCCAACGTTAGAGCAAAAGCTCGAGTTACACTAAAGTAGTCATTAAAGTGTTGTTTATGGATGGCTAAATTATCTCGTAAAGTGAGTTTTTAATAATAAAATTACTGAAGATGATGTATTTCTTGTAATGATAATTTCTTTTTATTATTATTTATAGGCTATAAAATAAGTCGCATACCTTTTCCTTCGATATCTAATTTTCTTAAGCAATTCGTTGCGATTTTGCGATGTCTAATTTTACAAATTTCTAACTGTGGGGGAACAAAAATACCGTGACACTGCTGCAATTCAATGACACTGCTCCTGTTTTGATTTTAAGGCTGAAAACTTTTAGTTTACATTCGAAATCTAACGTACTAATAATGATGGCACGGTAGCCGTGCCATCCGCAACGAATCGGTTAATGAAACCGATCAGGCCGTTTAGAAGTAGGTTCAATTAAGAACATACACGCATTGAATATTATAGGTGGACATGGATTAATTAAACATGGATTCGCTGTCATAGCCATGTCCCTCTGTTATTTGAATAAGCTTCCAGGCGATTTAACTCTTTGACTCATTGTACGAGATTTCATAAACCAGACAAATTATATGCAAATTGCATCCATCTTGTACTCATGACGGTCGCTCAACTTAAGTCATTTACTAGAGTTAGCAGCTTAACACTTAATTGTTCCAGATGTTCAGCATGAATATAGTTTTGACATATTTAAATGAGTATGCTTCTATTAATCTCTATCTACTTTAGAAGCACAAAGTACCTACCCATTTTAAAAAGACCTCCCTATTGGTCATTGTTACCCTTTTAGAGTAGAAGACGAGCATGCAGTCCACCTGATGGTAAATGGCTACTGCCGCTCATGGACAACTGTATTTAACCCAAGACAGGACTAGATTCCTATCTGAGGTCGCTCACAGATGCGCCGCTACTCCTGAGGACTAAGCCGGTATGCTTCAGAAAAGAGTAAGCCTGCCTTATCACCCTTTTCCACCACCTTGTTATTTTGATCTAAGTAAATAAGTTAACGAAAGTTACAACTTTTGTAGCAGTTTACTGTTCCATATAATAATCTTGTGAAACATTTAATACGACCGAATACACTAAAATTAACCGCTTTTATTTCATTATCATCGATACTAATCTCTAGCGGTACCCAAACCAATTTCATTAAGTATTTATGCGGTATGGTGGTATTATCAGTATGTTTTATGGAAGAGCGCGTGATAGAGCGGGTTTTGTGCCGTTAAAATTTGATTGCCCGCATCAATGGCTTCATTTATTGAAATTCGATTGTCGCCGGTTCACAACGGTGTTAAGGTCGGACTGGAAACGATTTGCGCAAGCTTTGTTATTATTTTTTACATCCGAAGATTGTATGGAAAATTACCTTTCAGATGTGATCGATTCAGTCATGATTATGGGAACAATAACAGTTTTTTGTTACATCAAAATTGATTATATAGTTTCGTCAGTGATATCGATATTTGTAAAGCATTTTGTTATAGATTAATCAAATGAAGTGCCTAAGGTTGTCATAAAAATCGTTTGATAAATTGGTCGTTAATATGTTGCAAAACTACCTACTGTGCTCATGTTACCTAGATTCGCTGAAGACCTTGCCGATATGATAATTCATATGTGATTTACCTAGCGCATATTGAAAGATTGTAATAGCAAATTTACATACCACTTAGCGAAAGCGTGATCCATGCAAGGCTTTTGAAATAGCCTTCAAAGAATCGGTAGACACGACACCACATCAAATTTACGTTAATCATATCTTTACCTGTTAACATCTTCTGTATATTTAAGTAATTATGTAACTAATACAACTTAAAACCAATATAACCCAATTTATCAGCACAATAGTGTGGTCAAGTCAATACTTCAGACAATTCTGAATATTGTAAAACTCAGATTATCCATGCACCTTGGTTTTTTCGACGTTGGCCCCGTTTTCAAAATAGATATCTAATGGTGGCAATACGGTAGTTAAATAGTTTAAAATAAAACGGAATGAAATTTATAACCTGAATTAGATTTCTCTTTTTGTTGTCGATGGTGGTAAGCAACGCTTTTATGCTTGCATTTATACCAAATGTGATACGTTTACGTTCAAAGTCGATCGAGTCGATCGAGTCGATCGAAAATCGAGTAGTTGGACTGCAAGCACGTGTGCTACAACAATTATATAAAGAAGTCAAGTTTAAATACATACCTGAGTTTCAACGTATTCGGTATATTTAATTTTATGACTAAATATCGATTTTCACACCTTGAGTTTAAAAATATATTAAAGCTAGCTTAATAAAACCCACGAGACGACCAATGTGTCTGACCTGACCTATTTAAAAAGACGAAGAGTTAATTTACCAAGACCTAGGGGTCTTTGTTGACAGGCCACTTTTGGTTTTACAAATACCGAATAATTAGTGAACAAGTCTGTCTTCTTTACGTGTAGCTAAATAAATCTTCCCAGCGTAAAATACGGTACCTTAGCTTAACTGAAGATCGACTACAAGCATGTTTGCTTCCGGAAAATAGATAACTATATGTTTTATTCATAGCGGTTCGAACATATTACACTTGAAGCCCAGTTCCCAATGGGAATCTTATCCGAAAGTCAGGAAGTTACAGAGTAGGTTCAAAGTCCTACAGCTGCGTCTATTCTCATAGCTCTTTCTTTGTTTTGTGTAAAGAATAAATGAATTTACACATCGTTACTTGGATTTTTTTGGTGCAACATTCTCTTCGGAAATGCGCTGTTGACATGTATGATATGTTGGCACGCACGTGCTTTCTTTTCAAAGACGGCTATAAGCATTGACATCAAACACTATGTATTATTTTGAAATATTTATTATGATGCACTTTTTATGGTTTCGCTCGAGTCTACCATTTTGAAAGTTTAAAATAATCCATTAATTTTATATTGTTGGACAAAGGTTTATCAGAATAACAATCTAACTCATAGTACATCATGGCCGACGTATTTGTAAACTTTACATACCTTTGAAGAAAAGCTTTCAAACAAGTAAAATGTAAATCCCAATATGCATTTAACTTTTAAACTATAGTAGGGCAGGTCTTTTTTAATTCTGAAAAACCCGATATTCGGTGAGTAGTTTAGGTTATTTCAAGCGCGTGATAGGCGGTTTGTTGCAAACAATTTTGCCTGAAAATATTGCTTTTATCTGAGCACTTGAATTTATTCAAACCACGTTCATACCAATATTACTATTCAGTGTACACTTGAACATATAAACAGCGCTGTTTTGGTGTAAATGTGGAATGTCTTAAAATTCTAATTTGCTTTGACCTCACTGTCTTTACAAACGAAGAAGACGACTCGCATGGCGGAGCGGTCACCATGCCGGTCTGACGCGCCGAGGGTCCCGGGTTCGATCCCCGGCCAGACAGATTTCTAAATGATGAATTTAGATTTCTGTTTCTGGGTCTGGGTGTTTGTGTATTTGTCTCTGTGTGTGTCCATAGCACCCACGATACAGGGAACCCTAGTGTGGGATGTGAGTGTAGAAAGCGTTTTTTTTTAAGACTGTCAGATTCAACAAGATTAAATTACACATATTGGTTTCTATAAATGCTAGAGGTAGGTACGAGTATATCGGAGTAAGTTCCAGGTGACCCTACGGTTATTATCACAAGTATACAATGAAACCATATGATGTCAACAGGTTATTTGTTACAAATACATATATCGTCAAATATATAATATATTGGAAAATAACAATAGTGTACTGGTATACAAAATTATATAATATTCATGCACATAAAATTTCGTTCTGTTATTTTGGCGCGCTATCAATACGGAATTATCGTCTCGCCGAGTTATATTTTATGCGTCATAAAGAATTCATAGACACGGCTAGACATACGTACTATTTATAGATCTGTCCCATACCATTCAAATTCGTATGTTTCTTACTTTATTTCAAATTTTAAAAATAATTGTCGTAAAAATGCAGTGCGCCTGTAATTGTACACATCGTAGTAACTCACGCAAATAAAAGATAATTATTTTATAATATTTTATAAATTAACATCAACTCATTAAACATACAGATTACCGCCTAATATTTAAATTTAAATCATGTACCTATCTTGATCTATACACGTGTTATAATTATTTTAAGTATGTAAATAAAATTATGATAGTGATACGTTAATCAATGTTAATCATAAACCGAACGTACTGTAGGAAAATTATGTAAAAATATTTTAAATAAAAAAATAAACAATAATTTGATGCTAACCAATGAATAATTACTGCAGATATATCGTATTGCTTTACTTATGTATCAACTCAAGCTGTTTAATGTACAGTCGGTAAATTGAAAGTAAACTCGAATGAGTAGGCGAGGCAATCGTTAAGCACTGCCAATATTTATTGAGTCAGCTCTATCTTCATGACTAAGCATGAAGCTAGCACCGTTAAACGCCTATCGTGCAAGTTTTTGTTTCAGTCAATATTTGTTAATCGAACCGTGCCTTTGTTATTTGCTGTTTGCCATTTCAACGAGCCTTTCAATATCATGAGTGATTTAGTGGGTACTATCATATGTCGCATTAATTTGCCACATTTCCTGGGTTTTTCTGTATTACTTTTTATACAGAAGTAGTAAATGACATGTGTCATCTTATGATTCGTGGCCACTGCCGCGGATAGACAATTCTTATCAACTTAAGACAACATTCGACCTCTATCTAAAGCTGGCCACAGTCGTATATGTAAATACATCCTTTTAGAAAAAAATCCTTTCCCACACTCTTCAAACCAGAACACATGTTTAACACTGTGTTTATTAAGTTGAAATCATAGATTGTTGAAATAGGAATAGTGGAGGTACCTCTGGCATTGAATCTCGAAGGGCCCTATAGACTGGCTGGCTATAAATACTTCAAAGAATGTTACGAAAAACTTTCTAATGATCGGGTTTCTGGAAAGAATCTTAATCTACGTTCATCGGAAGAGTATAATGAAGTTACGCGAAATGATTTGCAAACTTTAGGTACAAGGAAGTCCGTGTAATTGAGTTTATTGTTAGCGATTGGTAGCTTCGTTTGCATTAAGCCCGACCTTGCGTTGATTTTTCGTGTGATCAATATAGCCATGAAGAAATAAAAAAGCGGAAGTTGAGACCGTATTTTGTTGCGTGATTCTTGATGGAATTTGTTGGTTTAATTACAAAAACCGTTTATTATGAAATCTAACATTTTAATAACCTAATCAACACTTTTATAAAGCATTTCAGCATTAAAAGCTATATTTATTGAAAAATATTAACTTTGATACCTCTAATAGTTTTATAGCTTGTTAAATATCAGACAAGTAATAAATTAAACTGTATGTCGCTAGCGTAATTACATACAGCGTTTAATTAGTCGCTCTATTACCTACTCGTACGTGTAAAGGTGTCATTCTATCAACTGTCTCGCATGGAGGAACAGTTATATTCCTTCCACTATTCTACTTTCTATTTGACAGATTAGGTCTGTGAAGCTTAAATTACAGGTAATGATTACCAAATTAATTATAAATGTAATTAATATTTATTTTGTCTTATAGAACCAGCTGTTCATGAATATTAAAACCACCCAAGCGCATAATTTTACTGTGAGAATTTTGTTTAAAATAAAAATATGTTTTTTTTCTTATAAAGTAATAGTAGTAGTAATAAACTAACTGTAGTTTCTACCTTAGTCTTTATGTAGTTAGTTTATTGTTTGTAATTTTATTTATAATTTACTAGCTGATCCGGCAAACGTTGTGTTGCCATATAAATAAAAAAATGTTAAGGGTGAACAACACTTGTCACTTAGGGGTATGAAAAATAGATAGTAGCCGATTCTCAGACCTACTGAATATGCATATAAAATTTCGTGAAAATCGGTAAAGCCGTTTCGGAGGAGTACGGTAACTAATATTGTGACACGAGAGTTTTATATATAAGACTAGCTGACCCGGCAAACTTAGTACCGCCTCAAAATCTATTTATCAAATATTCATATAAAATATAGCCTATGTTACTCGTGGATAATGTAGCTTTCGAATAGTGGAAGAATTTTTAAAATCGGTCCAGTAGTTTTTGAGCCTATTCATTACAACCAAACAAACAAACAAAAATGTTCTCTTTATAAAATTAGTGTAGAATCTTAACACACAGTTAGAACAACTAATAGTTATTCACGTTTGCTATTTCTAATAAAATATTAAGAGTGTATTCATGTAAACACTTTATTGGAAATAAATAAGGAAAATTACAGCCGTGTAAATGTCAAATTACATCTTACACGGTGGAAGGAGTATAATTAGTAATTAACTAGTACACTTACAACCTAGTTGAGATAACAACAACTTTAAAATTCATTACTTTTATCATATCAACGCAACACGTCACCAGTTCAATGACACCTACGTGGCTTAAAATTCTAATAGCATTTGTGTATTAAATGTAAATAGAGAATGCATAATGAAAAGGTAAATGTATTATGTTGATCGGTTTGAATTAAATACATTCATTTACATGATTATCAGTTATTCACCAAATCGTACCATGCGTAATACCGTGGATAATGGAAATGCAAATCGTTGGTTCTATCTCTAATTGTATATTTTCCTGAAGCTTCCGATTTCAAATGCTTTTTTTGCCGGTCAAGTTATAAGTATTTTGAATGTTTGCCTTATCACATAATTCGAGGTAAAACTTTAAGTTCAAGTAATCTCCTGTAGGCAAGATAGTTTAAATCCTATCTTTACGTTCAAGTAATTTCCTTTAAGCAAGATATAATATTAAAAACCCTATAGGAACAGTTTACTGGAACTAAAAACTTAAATTAAATACTTAATATTTTTTTATTTAAGTTAAGGATTAAAAAATTAAAAATTTTGTGACGATGATAATTGAAAAACACAACGTTTAGGCAATGTGTGATGACAAAAATACACATACGCACGTCATACATACCTCGATCCATCGAACATTACTTTCGATCTGGCTAAAAAGCGTTAAATTACTAAAAGCAATCAACAAGATAATAAACACGAACGTGATGTCATGATTATTTATTTCCCTTTAATTGTTTTTAAAACGAAAATAAAATACCTAACTACGACAGCTGCCTAAAGGTCATTTAAGATTCACACACGTAATCTCCTCTTGGAAAGACGATTCACGAATCACGAATTCAATTTCCTGACGCTGTAGAAAATCCGGACGGTTCCAAACTGCGCTGAGAGCAAATGTTAATGGTTTAAATTTGTCAGTCAGTTATCCTTGTCTGAGGGTTAGTTACGGGTAACAAGTGACTTTGACCTTTGAATTAACTGTAATGCGGGCATTTATTTGGAAGGTTTTCCTTTAACCTTCGTACCTGTCAACAGATTACGAGAATAAATGAAATATTGCAACTGATCACAGTAGATTAAGAGTTTTGTTAAAACAACAGTCACTGCTTCGTTAAAAACATAAAAAAATAAAGAATATTAAATGTATAATATTTTTATTATGCAAATGGGATAGTATCAAGGTGATTTATATTAAATGGGTTATGTAAAGAGTTTTATTTATATGGTTTTAATAAAACGCGTATCGATAATTTAATGTGAATTCATTATAATATTTGCATGTTTGGCTGTTTACTGTAAAGTATCATCAGTGCTTCTCAAAGTATACATTTTGATCAGAATTTGTATCGATAAATCTATTCTTTAAAGATTGAGGCATTGAGATAAGTGGAGTGAGATACCGCAGTGATATAACACGTTGCGACGCAAGTGCTGACGTTATGCTATTTAAGTCCAGATAAATGATAAAAAATGTTTGCTAAACAGGATTTTTTTACTCTTTTATATAAGAAATAAGATGCAAAGGAGCGTGTCGTTCACTTACTGTAAAGCGTATGAAGCGCGGCCCACACCGCTCGTAGACATCCGATAAGTCTGAATAATTCGGGGGTTCTCTTAGATTCATTCATCATCTTCATTGTAAATCCTACCCAAGGGGTTTTCAGAGTAAAAGGCTTAGGGCACTTTCATGCCAAGTACGGTTGGAAGGTTTAAGCGGTTTCTTTTTTTAACTGTTAAAGCAATTGATAATTTTAGAATAAACTTTGAGAGAGGCAGATTTGAATACTAGTATATCAATGTTTCAAGTTTTGATTGATGTGGATTACAGCTTGTATAAAAATCGTATAAAATAAGCGATATCTACACACTTCAGGTGACGTGCAAAAAATAGCTTGTAATAGTCACAAACACAATAATATACTTTCATAAGATACACAATATTAGTTTCTGCTCGGAACAAGTTGGGTGGTAAGCAAGAAACTTCTGCTTATTACTATTTTTTTGTTTCGGATGCCTAGGGACATATTTGATCGAAAAACTCGTACACCGTACAGTTTCTAGTTTTCCTAGAAATACAAGTATCTACTTTGTAATTGTAATCTCATGCGAGAAGACTAGCTTCCCGAGTAATGATGCGTGAATGATTGAGAAATGCTAGATCAACTGTTTGATCCATATAACCGCTCACTGTTACGTAGGGTTGTCACTTAGTATCACTTGCATTAATACAATATCGTATATTTCAGTCAATTGTAAAGTATTATATTGTCATCACTAATTAAACTGGAGCGCCTTTTACAAGCCTTTTATATTAATTGTATTCGCAGCGCCAACATGAATGAATGAGTGAATGAAATCCAGAACGAAGCGAATTTACAACAATTATCACGTCTTCTTAGTATGAGATAATTTGCCCAGATTCGTATAATTATTTTAAAAATAGAATCGTGGTGGTCAAGACAATAATAATAACTACACACAAAAGTACATAACGATGTAAAAATATGAGCGCACAAAATATTTTTTTGGGATTTTCCAAAATTATAATATTTTGATATGTAAAAAAAATAAATTTAATTCAAGAAAAGGTGGCAGCCCTACTGTTACGTCTGATGTTAGGTGAGGCTCGTTACACTATTTACAAATACTTATTGGGAAATAATTTACAACAACTATTTCTGTGTAACGCATTGAAGAGTGGTCGCTCGATGTATTGAAATTCTCTTCATTATTTCATCACTAATTCTACGCTTAATTCGACGTAACACGTGTGTTATATTAACTTTTGTGCACGTTCGTGGTTTAAATGTACAAAAATAAAATTAAATTAACATACAAAATGAGGTAATTTTTGTCGAAAATATATGTCATAAATATATAAGGAAACAAGGAAGAAACAACGCTTATTTTAGCGTGTATCCTTACTTGGCTTTCATGTTTTGTTTAAAAACATGTTCTTACTTTATCACAAACAGTATAAAACATATGAATTTGCACAATCATAACTAAGCTTACAAAATTTTAAATCGTAATGGAAACATGAAATCTTATATATAAAATTCTCGTGTCACAATGTTAGTTATTGTACACCTCTGAAAGGGCTTTACCGATTTTCAGCAAATTTTATATGCATATTCAGTAGGTCTGAGAATCGGCTACTATCTATTTTTTATACCCTTAAGTGCTAATAGTTGTTCATTTTTTTATTAATATCTAATTTTTTATTTATATGGCAACACAACGTTTGCCGGGTCAGCTAGTTTTCTATAAGAACTTCACAATGAAGTAGTCCATCCGTCCATTCAACTAAAATTTATGAAAAACCAATAAACGGTACTATGTGAAAAGCAGGTTCGAGAAAATACAGTTTAAATCTTGTCAATTGGTTATGGCACCTCAAAGTAATCGGAGTACAAACAAAACAAGATAAAAACGGGTAAAATTGAGAATCTTTTTAAATCTGTTATAGGTTCAAATATTAAGGTTAACGACATTGAATAACGCTACTGTGTGTAACTATGATACATTTTCTTCACCTTGAAACGAATAATTGGTTTTTGGTATGCCTTATTAATTTTTTATTTGAAGTAGTAGACGAATCTGTAGTACGAGTAGCAGCGATGTAACTGACGTTTCTAAATATTGCTCAAAAATAGGTGTCATTTTTTTATAATATAGGAGTAGCAGACGAGCATGCAGTCCACCTCATGGCTGCTGCCGACCATGGACATCTGTAATCAACCCCAGATAGGATTATATATTCCTACCTGAGGTCGGCCACAGATGCGCCGCTACCTCTGAGGACTAATTTGGAACGCCTCGGAAAAGTCTGTCTCCCTTCAAAGCGGAACACAGCAGCGCTTAACACTGCTGTTATTAGGTAGAAATAGGTGTGGCGGTGGTGCCGCCGGAGTCGAACCACAAAGGGTTCTACCACCTTTATATATCCAAATCAGGAATTTCTCACTGATATATGCAAATAACTTACTATCATTACATAAGATAATTCAAACAAGACCATATAATGCTACTCTACTGCCATAAATGTTGAATAGATGTTGCGGTGGTGCGGTCAACCACAAAGAGCTTTACCACTTTTTATGGACCTTTAAACTTAAGAATGTCAATTGTTACAAAAAATCAGTATTATAGCAGAATACACTAATTATATATTGTTAATAAACAATACTAATAATATATTTGAATATTTTGGCTTTTATTTTAATTTCCCTTTTAATAACTTGTACATTTCGTAATAATCTGGTAATAATCTGGTAAATATAGAATACTACATCATTACATACAATACTATTACTTGATATCTTACTTGTTAACTTATCTAGATTATAAAGGATGTAGGTCAATGTGTTAAGGAACCTGACATTATTATACCTATCATCACTCTACTAGGGGAAAATCCAGGTGTATAAGGACATATGTATGACAGGTGCGCAGTAGGCATATGTTTTAACATACAAAAGATTAGTATCGCTCATGGCAAACATGTAAATGTAATTTTACCGTGATGCAACGTGGACATTACATGGCTTGGCGGTCCACTTTCACATTTTATATTCCAACTAACGACGTCTAATTACACCGTGCACAGATTATGTGCAATACATGTCTCCAAACCGTTGTGTAATTTAGTTGTATACTGAACTTTTGAAATGTGCATCTAAGAGGATATGGTTTGACCAGAGAGGTACCACTGAAACAATTTTCAGGAGTGGCAATGTATCTGTGATCGGTTTCTGGTAGAACCTCTGTTCCATATGATTATAAAAGTCCCTGGAGTTCACTTACCATCCCGTGGATTAATTTTTTTTTTTTTTATAATATAAGAGTAGCAGACGAGCATGCAGTCCACCTGATGGTAAGTGGCTACTGCCGCCCATGGACATCTGTAATAAACCCCAGATAGGATTAGATATTCCTACCTGAGGTCGGCCACAGATGCGCCGCTACCCCTGAGGACTAAGCTGGAACGCCTCGGAAAAGTCTATCTCCCTTACCACACCCTTCAAACCGGAACACAGCAGCACCTAACACTGCAGTTATTAGGTAGAAATAGGTGTGGCGGTGGTGCCGCCGGAGTCGAACCACAAAGGGTTCTACCACCTTCAAAATGCTAAACTAAAGTTTTTATCTACAGGAGATTACCGCTATTATGACTATATAACAATACATAGTACTTCGTATATAACAATACATTATAGTAATAATGAAAATTAAGCTAACCTACATACCTACATATCACACAGTTGTTTGCTATTTTCCTTAAGCATTTAATTTATCTTGATAATTAGTCATAACAGGTCACAGTTCCTCAGATCTAGAACAAACTTTAAAAACATTCAAAGGTTTTGTAAATTTACTCATGTCTCTAATAGCTGCTTATTTTATGGGGCTAAAATTAAATGAGTTTAAAATTTTGTTATTAATAAAATCGAAGTGTTTATTAAATATTCTTTCATTTTTATTGCGACGCAATTTAAGTTTCTCATTTTATTTTAACGAGTAAAGTTTATTATAGTTCAGTTATTAAAGAAAATAACTGTACCTATACTAAAATTACCTTGATGATGTAAGAGCGTTAACCGATAATGAGATTGTATAGGGAAAATAGATTCTTTAATTATTTATTATTCAAATTAACCTATAGTAAGCCTGCAATAAATAAATAGTTATCTTGATGGTTGCAAAAAACGATATAAAGTAAAACCCTCGCGATTCGATTCCGGAGATGCCACCGCTGCATTTATGTCTGCCTAACAACAGTATGTTTAGATGCAGTTTTGGTTTGAAGGAAGAGTATGTATGTGAGGCGTTCCAACTCAGTTCTCAAGGGTAGCAACGTATGGGTGGTCGACGCCAGGTGGAACTCTATTTCTATCTAGGACTGATAATAGGGCAGCAGTTGCTACTTACCATCAGGTGGACTGTGATCATTCCTTTGCTACTCCTATAGTAAAATCTAAATTAGGGTGTACCATATTTCCACTGTAATTAAGTCACAATGTAGTTAAAATAATTATAATACAGAGGGACCGTCGGGTTCAAAATTAGTTTTATATTTGTAATGCAGTCCAAATTCAGTATTATAATTTTGGTAATAAGGGTTATATTACAGTGACATGTCTTGTGTTATGGTGCTTGCGAACCATGGTTCCTGTCGCATTGTTTTCCGACAAAATCCGGTACAGATTATGTCTAATGATATAAGGTTAGTAACCATCTGTCATATTTAAAAAAGTGTTCATAATATTATGTAAATAAAGTACCTTATATTGTATATCTTTATGAGGCCTGTTTATAAGATAGGAAATATAAAAAAGATAGGAATAAAGAAAAGAGCATGCAGTTCACCTGATAAATGGTCACTCATACCAATAGAATATAGACATCTACTCTTATAAAAAAAGCTATATCGAACTGGGGGTTTTACTCGAAGCTCATTTGATCAAAGCTGCGTTGCCTACATAGATTGAATATTAATAACGGATAACAGACGGTCGCCTCATGTTAATCGGTATGCACAAATCCTTAAATAACTTAAGTACCTCAATTAAAAAATATGTTCCACCTGTAAATAGCCGTTGTAATTAAAATATCGCAATTTAATTGGCCAATTAAATTGAGCTTGTAATATTTTAACATGATTAACGCCTCGACCCATATTTCTGTAGTAACGCGACATATTTAGTTGACCATGCCACCACTTATATGATGGAGAGGTGTTTCAATAGCAATTTAATTAAATGTTTATTCAATTAGTAAACTTAACATATTTTTTCACGGGTAATGACGCAAAAAATATGTAAAGTTTAAATGAAGAACGCTGTAATAAATCTACGCCAATTTTATAATTTATCTTTCTGTTTGTGTCACGTTCACGTTGAACCGAAAGATTTATGTCAATCAAAAAAGAAACAAATCCGTCTGTCAGTTGGAGGAAGAAGTATGACATAAAAATGAGATGGAACTTTTTGCATCACGTTTACATTTCCGCTGTAAACACGGCATTATCATTGATGGCCTTGTCTAGTCGCTCAGCTGTTCTTGATCTATGACATCACATTACCCAATAATGTACGAGGAAATTCATATACTCGTGGATATAATACCGCACAATTAGTTGTATATACATTTTATAGTTTTTGTAACGATTTGTTGACAAAAAATAAGCGTAGAGTTGACTCCAATTTTGTTATTAAACAGGGTACGTAAATAGTTATTAAACAGGGTGAATTTTTCGAATGGACCTTTAGCGCCAAATCCGAAACTATAAGTATTAGCGAAAAATAATGAAAGGGGTTACGAGGTCAATTTTGATAAAAAAGAAAACCGCATCATTAGTTTTTGAAATATCTTTTTCCCTAGTCGGGAATCGAACGAGTTCATTTTAAAATCAGGTGGACTGCATGCTCGTCCGCTACTCCTATATTATAAAAAATAGGCCAAGCCATTATATTAATATTTTATTAATACTACCCTCTATTAAGTGGGTCTTAAACGACTTGATAAGAAGGAAAAGCATACCGAAACCGTTAAAATACCAATAAAACAGAAAGAATTCGTAGTCAGGAGTGCGATAAGTATACAATGCTTAGCGGTAGTAATTAAGAAGTCAATTCAAACGTAAACTGACTTTCTTGCCCATTTGTATTCAAGTGTATTACAAAGGGACGTAATACGGCAACTAAAAGGGTTACACTTTAACTTAACGTAAATACGAACTAGGAAATTCTGAACACAAACCACGTAGACGTCTTTACAAGTAATCGTTTCTCAATTGATAGGGAAAGTCAATAAACATTCTTCAGCCGTTATATAGTTTTTTTTAAGTTGCAAATAAACATGCTGTTCATTTGATTATAAGTGGCTACTGTCGCCCATAGACATCTGTAATCAACCACAGATTAAATTAGATTCCTACCTGAGGTTGCCAACAGATACGTTGCTACCCCAACAGGTATTTGGACAGAGATAAGTGTGTCTGTGGTGCCGCAGAGTTGAACCACAGAGCCTTCTACCAACTTCAAATATGTTTTCACAGTATTCTGATAAGTTACGTAATTCGCGAACTTCAAGACATCTTAATGAACACTTCTACAATAATAACGTCGGCGTCGCCGTAATAATTATGCGGTGAAATTAACATGATTTGAATATTTAAGTGCCTTTGAGATAGAATATTGAAGGTCGCTTTATTTTTTGTTAATTTGAACCTTCATTTAATAATTAGTCTTATTTTACATCCAACTCTGGCGCTAACTAGAAAGTGCCTGTTCTTAGCCCTACTTGTGACTGACTTTGTCAATAAAAACTTTATCGTCCTAATTTAGATAATCTATAAATTAAAAGAACACAGCGGGGCAGTTGTATTTAGAAATAAATGTATTAAGTAATGAATGGAGGAGTTTTTGCTTCTAGTCATACGTAATAAGAAAAAACTATTATTGAAATTCTAGACAGTTTACAATTACACAAAGTATTATACGAAGAAAATGGAATATTTGGAACGCTATAAGATGTACTATCTGAAAGTTTCACCTGATCGATTTTCGTTCATATACAACGGTGCAAAATGAGCACTAGAGAACCAAATACGAGAAAAATAAACGACAGCAAAATGAAACGGCTGTCTTTATGTGTGATTTGCCTTTCATTCGGAGATAAAGTTTTGATTTCTACTTTTAATTGGTATGCCAAACAATACGTTCTCAATTAATTTTTTCCACGAATAAAAAGGCAATGAGATTAGAAACCGTTATTAGATGGCATTGATTCACTTTCGATGAACCTTAAATGTTCGTGTATATAAAATGAAAGTGTTTGTCACAACAGTACCCTTTCCATGAATTTTTACGTTTTGACAAATATGACTGTTTTGGTATTTGTTTACGTATTAACCCATACAATTTCCAAGTTCTGATACAATCCGCTAGGGGCGCTGATTGGAAATTGTATGGGCAATACGTAAACAAATACCAAAACAGTCATATTTTTCAAAACGTAAAAACTCATGGTAAGGGTACAGGTGTTATTTCGGTGGCAATGGCACGGTTATCTCAGAAGATAAGGTATCTTTGAAGGACATTTGAGAAAAAATCTGTCGTACGTACATGAATATTTGTTAACAACAGAAATATTTATTTTTCCATAGTATATTGCACAATAAAATCACGCATTTAATAGCTATCAATTATATACCCATATCGGTTAATAGAAAATGTGCAATAAATTCCATTATATTTATAAGATACCTCACCATATTAACTGTCTGTGATCTAACCTTACAATACATTTAATACAATTATTATTTATTTTGAAATATCTGGTTGTTTATTTTGTATACTTGTCACATTTTATCACAAGATCGTGGTAAAAACTAAACTAGGTGATGCGTTAAGGTCGCAGAATCTGGCAGACATTGATGTGCTTAGTTGCTTACTCACTGTGCTAACTTAACACCCAAACTTAGCGACTCTACCCACTGCTTTGTACTTTCATTGTATTTAGAATCAGTTTTGATTAATGTTTGTCTTTTTTATACGAGATTGAAGAGCATACCAGCCTTTGCCTGGTTATAAGTAGTCATCGCCCATGGAGATTTGTAACTAACTTTACATAGAAAAAAGGTTATACCTGAAGCCCATTTCAGACGCTATACCGTTCGTGGAGACTAAGATCTCCTCATATGAACACGGTCGACTTACACGCTCTTACATCGAACCATCATCCACAAAATAGGTGTCGGTATCTTCTAGAACTCAATCTAGTCCTATTGCGATCATTTTGTATAGTTAGCTCACCACAGTTTCTTTGAGACTAACAATCTGAGATTGCTGAAACAAAAGCGCTTCGACAAAGGTTCGTTCATTCGGTACTCTATTGTTTTCAATTTACACGCGAAATAATCTATTATCGAAGTCCCTTCAATGCCGTTAATTGCCAGAAAACCGTTTGAAATTCACCGTGAAATACGCTCTTGTTATTCTGAACCACTTAACAATATATTCAATTATTTTTGTGTTCGCAAAAAGTTTTACGGTCCTTATAAAACGGGCAAACGCAGTTCGGCTCCAGAATTGAGGGTTCCGTAGATAATAACACAAATCATGATCGTTATATTAATATTTTCATAATTGAAAGGGATCGTAGAATTCAAGTATTAGACATTAATTTTATGAGAAAATTTGAGTTGATATTTATACGTGAGAGAAAAAGTCTTGAACGACATTAAGGATTCCTTTTTCCTGTTGAATTACGAAAACCAAAAAATAGATCAAAGTGAGTACCATAACCACATATGTAAAATATAGCACTCATCTGATAACTTCGTGGGAAAAACACCACCCGGTATCGATAAAATAACAAAATATAAAGATAACTTGTAATAAGTCCCGTGCATTATTATTCTCGTAATGATTTTCACGCCGTAAAAAGATAACGTTATACCTTACATAAAACTCGCTTTCAGATAATGTTAACAATTATGTGAACGTGAATAACATTGTGCACAATCACGCAGAATAAACCTTATTGTACTCATTCACTGTTACACATACAAAAAATACGTGAATTTAAAAAAAAAAAGGTATTTGTACTTAACTGTTGTTATCAATTAAGTAATAATGTTATATTAATTTAAATAATGCTAGTTACATCACTAATGTTTACAAATAAAAACACTTCATTTCAATATAGAAAATGAAACATTACCTTCATCATGTTGGTGTATAGTCACAAGCACTGAACAGTTTCACTTAATTAATAATTAATAAAAAATATATCACAATGTCACACGCGTATTTAGTGTATGCGCGGAGGTTGTTGCGCGGCGGCGTTGTGTCTGACAGGTTGTGCGGGAGTTGCGCGGGCGCATCACGTGCACAGTGGCGCTGCGGTGCCGGCGCGCTGCGGCCGAGATCAGAACTAACGGCGCTTTACGCTCTATAGGTTATCGATGAGATGAAACACCTATCTGTTTAGAGTAAAATTGAACGGCATCTCTTTATGTTTACTTATTGGTTGCTAGATCCGTTTATTGATTTTGATTACATGATTTTTGCTAAATTGAGTGATATGTTAGTAAGTTAGATGCGAAATAGTCTGAAAGACGATCTTAATTTAAAGTGCTGTAAATAACAAGTTGTCCTACATCAATTAGATAAAAACCTATCGTAAATAAGAAATTACTTACTGAGTATATAATGAGTATACCACTAAATATATCAGCAAAACTGGGTTTCTAGGAGTTCTTAATCAATCTAATTTATTGTAATAAAATTATATGAACCGCTTTTAACATTTCAATACCGTAATCCAATAAAGCTTTAATAGATCGTAATTTGCGTAATGGAATGAGTTACAAATAGTTATAATTTATCGAAGCACCGTTGACCTAGTCTACAACCTAGAACCTAATGTGTTAAGTGCAGAACCTAGATAGAATTTACTTTTGAAATAATTGAACTAAAGTACTGTAATTTGAATCTGTTGTTCTGAGGAGATCTGTGCTCAGCAGTGAGACAGCAATGATTACCATAATGTTAATGATTTATTCGAATATACATTTAAACGCCATAGTAGTATTAGAACAATATTGACGTCAATCATAGGTAAATAGATGCAAAACTGCTTTGAAGTGTTAAGGAAAATAAGTAATATCTAGTATTTTCTATATTACAGACATTTATGATACTATACCGCAGATACTCTGTTATAAATATTATCACCAGAAGATGGAGAAGCTGTTAAGAGATGCGTCACGTTTGTCACGATAATCATCAGTAATATCTATTCATACACAAGTCCACGCTATGATATTTTATACAATGGACGCATGAAAGAAACCTCTTGTTGTCGCTTAAAAGGAAAAGAAAACATAATTAGCCAAATGCATCATTAGAATTATATAATGAACGTTTGTAATGACAAATATGCTTTTCACATTCATATCAGTCACGAAATGTAGCCGCTAGAATGTTTGATTTGTTAACGCGCTTAGAAATTTTGTTATTTACAATGTGAGATATAAGTGTAAATTGCGATCGACATTAATGTATTTTCATAGTTTTTATCGGAACAGCCAAAGAAAATCCGTCAGCTAACACGCGATAAATGCCAAGCTGAAGTGCAGTAAATTAGGTATAGTCTGATTCATAATAAGGTGTCCAAAATGTAAACAAAGAAATGTCATTGTCAAAATTCGATTACAGGTATTGTAAACCTTAAAAAATTAACAAGAAACGAAAATTTTCACAAAATTCAACATAAAACAAAAACTTAATAACTGCACACAATTAAAAAAAACGCGCTAAGAAAACTAGAAAAAATTCAAGTTCGATCACGATCACAAAAATGAATAATATTAACTACGGAACTTAAAAATGGCGGCACAAAAAATGTGTTGGATGCCGATTGTGTGACCATTATCACAATTTAATTTTCTCTCATAAATCTTGTTTTTTATTATTATTACTCAATGAAATGAAATTGAGTTAATATAAATATTGGAAAATGTGAATTGATTTTAATTTATTTAGATTATTATTTGTTATATATTTAGATTATTATTAGATGTATTAATTTAATATTGTCAAAAATAAGAAACTGCCATTTGACACATATTTTCTTGATAGGTCAACACCTTTGTTTACATTTTGGACACCTAATTATGAATCGGACTATAGGTATAGTTTAAAATACATATTGTGGTTAAGTTATTGGGCCTATAACATTTGGCTGGTCGAATTTCCATGGGGATCACATTTTTTTTATAATATATGAGAAGCAGACGAGCTTCCACCTGATGGTGCCTACTGCCGCCCACGGACATCTGTAATCAACCCCAGATAGGATTAGATATTCCTACCTGAAGTCGGCCACAGATGCGCCGCTACCCCTGAGGACTAAGGTGCAACGCCTCGGAAAAGTCTGTCTCCCTTAAAACGGAACACAGCAGCGCCTAACGCTGCTGTTATTAGGTACAAATAGGTGTGGCGGTGGTGCCGCCGGAGTCGAACCACAAAGGGTTCTACCACCTTCAAAAATCAACGGAGTGGATTTAAAGGTAATGTTAAAAGTATTTATATTGAAGCCGCTAAAATACATATGTGTCCTCAGGAGTGGCAACTCATCTGACAACAAGTAGAATCCCTGTTCTACATAGAGTCGTGGATTGCGTGCTCGTTTATGATATTGTAATTAATAACATATTAAAATAAATATAGGGGTTGTAAACTGATTTAATGTGCTATTTTAAAATAGGTCATGTAACCAATCCGTTTATAACTTTAGTGCTTTTGACTACGACAATTTAGTTTCCTTAAATGTTACGGTAAATGAGTTGGAAGTGCCAAATGGTTTCTACTAATGGACCGGCTGCAATTTGTTTCGTTTTAAAAATAAGTTTGCATTTTTGCGCACCACAAACTGACGCGTAACGAGCATTTCTTTTATGATTATTTTCGGAATATTTCGCAACTGGATCCTCATTTGTATAATCCGTCTACATAAAGATGGCGATATTCAATGGGTTGAACAGTATTAGTGAAGGTAGTAGAACCCTTTGTGGTTCGACTCCGGCGGAACCACCGCCACGCCTTTGTCTGCCTTATAACAGCTGTGTTAAGCGCTGCTGTTCTGGTTTGAAGGGTACAGGTAACAGGGTAAGGGAGACATACTTTTCCTAGGCGTTCCAGCTTAGTCCTCAGGGGTAGCGGCGCATCTGTGGCCGACTTCAGTTAGGAATATCTAATCCTATCTGGGGTTGATTACAGATGTCCTTGGGCGGCAGTAGCCACTTACCATCAGGTGGACTGCATGCTCGTCTGCTTCTCCTGTTATAAAAAAAATATGATTATTTTTGGAATATTTTGCGTCTGGGTTCTCATTTGTATAATCCGTCTATATAAAGATGCGATATTCAAAAAGAAATGCGGATCTGCGTATATAAATGTTGAAGGAGTTTTGAATTCCACGGGGGTGTATAAAGAGCCCACAGGCTGAGCGGCACACCCGGTTGATTGCTCTTATAACATACGTGTGAAATTCTGAATCCCCGATGCTCGAATTTTTGCAATAGCGCCGGGCCGTTTGGGATTTCAAGTTAGGAGCGAGTCAACAAATATTTCGTTTACTAACGGTCTGCGTTTGTACAACTGAATAGCAGATTCGCATTTCATCAGATTTGGTTTGAAAACTAATTTAGTACCAATTAGTACTCTGGCGGCACCACCGCCACACCTATTTCTGCCTTATAACAGCTGTGTTAAGCGCTGCTGTGTTCTGGTTTGAACGGTGTGGTAAGGGAGACATACATACATAAGACCAAGGCGTTCCAGCTTAGTCCTCAGGGGTAGCGGCGCATCTGTGGCCGACCTCAGTTAGGAATATCTAATCCTATCTGGGGTTGATTACGGATGAACATGGCGGCAGTAGACACTTATAAGGTGGACCGCATGCTCGTCTGCTTCACCTATATTACAAAAAAAAAAAATGATTATTTTTGAAATATTTCGCGTCTGGGTTCTCATTTGTATAATCCGTCTACATAAAGATGTGATATTCAAAGAGAAATGTGGATCTGCGTATATAAATGTTGAAGGAGCTTTGAATTCCACCGGGGTGTATAAAGAGCCCACAGGCTGAGCGGCACACCCGGTTGATTGCTCTTATAAAATACGTGTGAAATTCTGAATCCCCGATGCTCGAATTTTTGCAATGGCGCCGGGCCCTTTGGGATTTCAAGTTAAGAGTTAGCAAATATTTCGTTATTTACTATGTCTGCGTTTGTACAACCGAATAACATTTCGCGTGATCAGATTTGGTTTGAAAACTCATATCAATTTAGTGAATAAATTTTATGAGTATTCTTTCGTATTTTCGATCTATAAACTTAAATTATATGGGTCTAATCTTGGTAGCAGCGTTAGTAATCAAAGTTATTTTCATAGAATCTTATATATAAAATTCTCGTGTCACAATGTTAGTTACCGTACTTCTCCGAAACGGCTTTACCGATTTTCACAAAATTTTATATGAATATTCAGTAGATCTGAGAATCGGCTAATGGATAAGGGTTGTTCACCCTTAACATTTTTTTATTTATATGGCAACACAACGTTTGCCGGGTCAGCTAGTAGTTTATATAAATCGTCATCGTTTATATAACCAATTTTGGGAGTTTTTCAATAAAAAATATAAACTTAGTCGGATTATTGTTTTCAGAAACAAATGTTAACGTTACATGTACTTTATGATTATTTCACTATTAGACAATTAAATGAACCTTAATTAAATACGTCAATTATTTCATTATAATCGGTTGAGTGGTTTATGAAATTAGTTTGTTTGAATATAGTGACAAGTAATTAATAGAATAATATATTAGGATTGATTGTCTGATTAATTGAATAATTAATTGATGTGTTTCAGTTGTTGCGTGATATAAAAACAAAACATAACCTTGCAATTGCAGTATTTTTGCAGAGATGCTGCGATTTGTTCATTTTGCAATCTACACGAGACGAGCTAACAGAAGTCAGGTTCGATTACGTCATGCGTATAAATATCTCCTTGGTAAATTTAGGACACAATCAAGCCAATATATTGCTTGTATCTTGTGAGATCACCTTATCGTGATATAGACTTGCATATCGGTTATCAGAATTGGAAACAAATCGCGAGTCTCGTTATGAAAAAACTTATGAAATATCTAATATCCAATACTGCTACATCACTTGACGCGAGTTTTCTCTTCGAGAAAGATAGGTTAGAATATTATAAACATTGAGCGATAACGTGTGCCTTATAAAACATTTGTAGCAATTGAATATATTTAATTCATGTATAGTGTATACACTATACAATCGTACATTTTCAATACATGAAAACTTTGTGGATGCCAGCGATGACTTACCTACATAATAAGGCGTCGTATGCACAGCAATAGCAACGAATTTGTGTTCAGTTTCAGGTTCAACGACTGGTATGTAAGTCCATGGGCAGCAGTGAGCACCTACCATCAGGTGGACTTTTTTATAATATAGGAGTAGCAGACGAGCATGCAGTCCACCTGATGGTAAGTGGCTACTGCCGCACATGGACATCTGTAATCAACCCCAAATAGGATTAGATATTCCTACCCGAGGTCGGCCACAGATGCGCCGCTACCCCTGAGGACTAATCTGGAACGCCTCGGAAAAATCTATCTCCCTTACCACACCCTTCAAAACGTAACACAGCAGGCCCTAACACTGCTGTTTTTGTCTAATAAATAGGTGTGGCGGTGGTGCCGCCGGAGTCGAACCATAAAGGGTTCTACCACCTTCAAACTGCATGCTCATTTGCTATTTCAATCTTATAAAAAAAAAAACATTTGATATCGATTACTACCTATTATTCGATTGCCACAAATAAAAACCACAATTTTGTATACGTTAAACTTTTGGTTAGTTACTTTTTGCAAAAAAAATTGTTAATGACATTAATTCAAACCTTAATTCGTTGATATTGTGGAAAAGATCCAATAATTACCGCAGAGACTTGATGGTTTACAATAGATTATAGAAAAATACAATTTGTCACAACAATAGATGTTTCTTATAAATTGAAAAGATATTCTGCTTTTTACGACTTTAGTCGCCACTCTAGTTAGCCAAAGAGACGCAAAGTATAATTGTTTTTTCCGAGCGAGTGATTACGGGTTATATATATTTTTGGTCTTCAGTTAGGGAAATTGGAGTAGTTTCTTTGAAGTTTTTGGAAATGTATTTTTATATTTGTGTATTATGGCACGAAATATCATCAGTTATTATACGAAAGATAAGTACCTAGGTGTTATAATTATTATAATTAATTATTATTTGAAAGGTGGTAGAAATTTTTGTGATTCGACTAATGGGGGCACCATTAAAAGGTAGAAATATATTTTTGGTTTTCTTTTTTAAATATAGGAGTAGCAGACGAGCATGCAGTCCCCCTGAGGATAGGTGGCTACAGCCGCCCATGGACATCTGTAACCCCAGATTGGATTAGATATTCCTACCTGAGGTCGGCCGCAGATGCACCGCTACCCCTGAGGACATAGGTGGAACAACTCGGAAAAGTCTGCCTCCCTTACCACACCCTTAAAACCGGAACACAGCAGCGCCTAACACTGCTGTTATAAGGTAGAAATAGGTGTGGCCGGAGTCGAACCACAAAGGGTTCTACCGCCTTCTAACCTTTTAACAATAGTGTCAAGCGCAGCTGTATTTTGGTTTAAAGGGTGTTGTAAGGAAGATATTCGGCGTTGTAAGTTAGTCTCTATGTATTGCGATCGACCTCTAAGATAATACAATCTAGGATCGATTATAGGTCTTCATGTTCTATGGGCTCTATTTACCATCAGGTAACGCACTGCACGATGACACAAACAAATGTGAAATCGTCACAAAAAATTATATTATAATAAATAAAATTCCTAAATCGTAATTTTGTCTAAGCGGATACTTAATTGACATATTATAATGAGGATATATATAAGTATAAGTATATAGTTAAATATCCTCACGTTTTTATGATAGGAAATCTCAGGAAGAGGTGATTGTTTGCGGAGACTGTCAGCCATTATCTCGCTGAAGGACGTCACTGGCGCGAATAATAAGCTTAGACAATGAGCAGTTAAGTAATTAATTTATAACCCTTTTCATTAACAAGGACGTTAATGATGTGACTATTTTGTCATAATATTTATGAAAAATGTCATACGTTCTATATTGCTCTGCTAAAATTTATGCTTTTCTGCTAAACTTATGTAATTCGTTCAATTAGATGCTAATATAAGTTATGATGTAAAAAAAAAATAAAAAAAACAGGTGCAAAACTAGTATGATGTGAGGGAGACAAAAAGTTAATCGTCACTTGAGCACTTACTTATTGTTACGTTTACTCAGTCTACAAAATCAAACGGAACACAATAATGAATTGAATAAACGTAACGTAAAATTCTGGGATGTTTTGAAAACTCGTAGGGTACTGTTTATATTTGTCCATGGGCTTATTTGTTAGTTCTCTTTATATTAAATCATAAAATACAATAAAATTAAGCATCATGTACTTGTACGGAAACAACGTGCTACAGCTATTAACGTTAATCAACTAACTATTCATCATTAATGTTGTTTAAAATATAATGCCAATTACAAACGAAATGTTAGTAAACGTCTTGCATTCTCATTGAATCATTGAATTGATTACATGCGTTTTTATCGAATCAATTGTTATGCTTGTCTGTTGGATGTTGCGTAAGTATTTAATTTCAAAGAAAACACCTATCATTGGTTTTCTTTGAAATTGAATGGTACTAGTCATGTCGTCCCAACAGGGCCGGATTTGGGGAGGCAGGCGGGTCGTATGTCTCGGGCCACAAAAGTGGAGCCCATGCGGTAGGTCAGCAACTTTTTGGTTGTTGGGGTTTTTCCAAATAGTATATTTTTGCGATTTACCTTGTACCACTAGGGCACTTAAATAAATACTACATTTTTATGAAATAATATTATCTATTGTCAATTTAATTTTTTTAAATACTTCACGGAAAAATACGTTGATTTTATAAAATTTTTAGGTGCGTCGATTGCGTCTTTGTACAGAAAAATTTCGTTCGTTATTTCTTATTCTTCTTATATTTCGTTATTTATTTCTTTCGTCATATAGGTTTACTTTTTCAGCCTCCATTCTATCCCAGGGTCTTAAGACCTCCAAATCCGGCCCTGCGTGCCAAGGTTTCCAATAATACGTGGAACCGTATTGATCCATCGATCCATTCATTTCTATGAAAGTAGGACTTGCAGCTTGTGCTTTGTAATTTGTCTTCATTTAAGGCTTTTAGTCAAATTATACCTTGGTCGTAAAATAAAGTGGATAGTAAAGAAAGATAGATAGAAGCGAAATCAGTAATATTATTTTGGTTTTTGGTTTTGGATTATTGGAAAGGTTTTGTGTCTTACTTGCCTTTGTAAATCTTATTATTATAAATCACTCCTGGATTTAGTGAATAAACGAACTGATTACTCTTGTCTAGACGATTATTATTAATAAATAAATAAAAGTTTCTACTCTCATAGCCTTACACTAAGATTTCTTCTGTGTTTCGGGTGCCATGGGCACTTAGAATATCATCCAAACAATTAACCCATAAATACTCCTTTTTTTCTTTTCGAGGGGGAAATCTTCAAAAGGTACCCGACTACGTGGGAACGACGCCGGGTATGTGAGATTTTTACCGCACTAAAACCCCCCCGGTGGCCGTCCTCAGCCCTTTGTTGGAGAACTCTGGGGTCTCCGATGGAACACAACCGGAGTCCTCCAAGCGCGATGCCCTGATCGGGCTCTGACCTGGGGGAGCAGTTTTCGCTCCTCCCACACCATCTGGTGTTCACGACGGTATGCCACCACACATACCGCCGTCCTTTCCGGCGTCGCTTACTAGACGGTTCGAGCTTCCACTCTTGCCGCCTGCAACCCCGGAAAGCTCCCTTTTAGTCGCCTCTTACGACAGGCAGGGGATACCGTAGCCCTATTCTAGTCCTGGAACTACAGAGACATAAACCATAAATACCCAGACCCAGAAGAGAAATCTAAATTCATAGTTTACATTATCTGTCTGGCCGGAGATCGAACCCGGAACCCTCTACATATCAAACCGGTAGTTTCGTAGTAGAAATGTTATTTATTCAAATCGCTGCATTTATTATCAAATTTAATATGAAAATATTAATTAAGTATCACTATTATACCACCTCAAATAAATTTATCAAAATTTTGAAATTATGCATTAGGTAAGCATAAATTTCGGTGAAATGTTTTGTTCATGCATAGAGAACATTATTCCTCATTGAATTCATCCTGGAAATTGCTTTCCAAGCTTCACTTGTATGGAATATTCGAGCTACAATTTGTCGCTTGTATTGTGTTGATATACCACCGTGATATCTAATTATAGCTTAAACTGTATTTAACTTCAAATTTATTTTAATTGAAAGTGAACTTTTGTATACATACGTATTATTATGCAAATTAATACTAATAATTAATAATTTTACGCAATTTTTCTTTGTTTTGATTAAATATTTCGAGTAACTTGTAATTATTGTAAAACAATGAACCCTTAAAACTATTCAAACTAAACCCTTTAAAGTATTTATGTACATACCTAGAAAAGGAAAGTAATTTAGCCTACGTCACTGTACACAATTTTAGATGAATCCAACGACACCTCATATGTTAAAATCCTTCGAGTAAAATAGGTAAGGTAAAAATAGGTAACCTAAATTATAAAATATAAAAAATGAGTCCAATTATAAAATTAAACTAATTTAATTTGTCACGGATTACATTCATTCTTATTTTTAGTCATGAAATCTATTTAGACTTTTTGCGAAGCGGTCTAGACTCACGGCTTCTCGATATAGATATTAATGTAACGGTTCATTTCATTCTTACTGTTATTGGTTCTCAAGGTAAAAAATATGAGGTTCTTTTGCTTCTTGACGATGAGTTTAAAAAGTTTAATTTGATATGTCACTGATATCATAAGCATGTACAAAAAATAATTGCAGTGTAATACGTAGAGGTAGCTAACCCAATGCAAATAGCTGTAGCCGCAATGTGCTGACTTACGTATCAGGTGACTGACTTTAGTCCTCAAGAGTGGTAACATATCATCATGATCGGCTTCATGTGAAACTTGTTCATATCTATGACCAACTTCATATCAGTCCATAGGCGGCAAAGACCACTTAGGTATTGGGTGGTGTGCAATCTTATAAGAATCTCATCCTTACTAATATTATAAATCCGAAAGTAACTCTGTCTGTCTGTCTGTCTGGTTGTCTTTTCTTCACGCCTAAACCACTGAACCGATTTTAATGAAATTTTGTAGAAATACAGTCTAAAACCCGAGAAAGGACATAGGATAGTTTTTATCCCGGAAATCCCACGGGAACTAGGGATGGCGATCTAAGATCGATTAATCAGAGAATCGATCTTTTGGACCAAAAAGTCGATTATTTTAATCAATATTAGTAAGGATTGAATCGTAAACTATGCATTTAATCAAGTGATGATCTTTAGCAAAGTTGAAGGTACGAATTTTCAGTTTTATGTATGTTAGTATATTATATTATTTTAAACGCGGGCGAAGCCGCGGGCAAAAACTAGTAGGTTATAAGTTACTCGTATAATATATTGCAAAGTGGTTCCTCCCGCTATTTACATCTGTAAACATTTCATTTCAAGTCAAGCCTTAGGCCACAGGTATTACCTCTAAGGACTAAACTTGATTGTTTTAAGCTATACATATACTAAAGTATACCTAATTAATATTGTATAACCTTCAATTCACGACAGACAACCTATATTTATAGGTTGTCGGTTTAACGCAATTTCGACAAAGCTTACCTATATAAAACGTTTTAACTTAGTTCTCGAGAGTATTAAATTAATTTAGGGCTAGTTTGATAGCAGCTGTCTATGGGTAATAGTGACTATGTGGCTACGTAATATCGAGTTTACTTGGATCTATTTGGGTACACACGAGTGATAGTAGTGTGCTAATACATGAGCGATAGTTGATATGTCGACGACCGTTCTCGACGGTCGACCGTTACCGTGTGACAAACGGCGACCGTTGGAGACTGTCGTCGACATGAATTGTCGCTCGTGTGTTTACTTCCTTATTTTTTAAAACGTCACAATTTATACGAGACGTTAATCTTCTAATTTTGTTGTTGAAGATCTTGAAATTATCTGATGAAGTTTGAAAGAAGTCTCCCCTTCTTGGAAGCAAAAACCACGAAGCTAACGACTATATTTGTCAAGTTCTGTTTTTAAATTTTCCTTGTTTTACGGTGGCCATTAATATTCAATGCCGCCTTTGGAGTAATGCTGCCTTCATTCATTTTATATGAAGTCATTTTGGAACGAATGAGTACTTTGAAGATAATGACTGAAATTAGATTGTAAGTAGGCACTTTGATGTAGTATATGAAATATGAAAAAGATCATTACATTTCACTATTGTAAGCCACTTGAACCTTTTCAGCTTTCATACATGAAAATTACGATACAATGTTACACATTAAAATTATGTGTATGTATTTGCGTATGACAGAAAAATTAGAATATCTATACATTATTTGATATATTTTCTGCATGTATGCATAACAGTTTATCACTGTATATTATACAAATAGTCTGTGCATATATATATTAAAGATTAGATACTGAATAAAAATATTGTTATTGAGAATAGCGACTTCATGTTTCTTACTCAAAAATTGTAGAGAAAAATAGAGTCATAATTTTAAATTAACATTTTAATTGAAACAGGTTATACGGGTAAAACTTATTGTTCTCGCCATCCACGTACTTTAATTAAAATATATCTCCGTATATGAATTTATTGGTTCTCCAGAGCCTCGATAGTGCTTATTCAGAAAATTCATATCGGGGACGAGTACCACTTTAGTAACTTTATTGGATAAGAGTTGAGTAACAATGAAATAATATTAAAGGGAGCCCTATCTGAAGCCTGGGGCTTCAATTGCTTTCAGAGCATCATAATACTTTCAAGATTTGAGATCGAATTGTATGTTTTTAGTACCGAATTGTACCAATAACATTTTCAGAATATGAAGAAATACTTTACATGATCAAACTCTATGAATATAGGAATGATAACGTATTTTTACCGAACTAAGGGTAATGTATATCGAGCGTTTTTATGTGTCTCATTATTTTGCATGTCGTACAGCTCAAACTGCCTGACGGATTTTGGCATAATGTCTAAATTTTGGGATTAAATATTTTGAGCAATCGGGTTTTGTTTTTATAACAATTCTCTCGTTATTGACGGTACTCATCACGATTAATATTACACTATTGGAGGTATTCTTGAATCAGAAGAATATAAGCCGTCCTTAATTTAATAAGGTTCAGATGACCTTTTTTGTTGTTGACGAGGGGGAAACCTTCAAAAGGTACCCGACGACGTGGGAGTGACGCCGGGTTATGTGGGATTTTTACCGCACTAAAAGCCCTCCGGTGAACTCCGGGATCTCCAACGGAACACAACCGGAGTCCTCCTAACGCGATGCCCTTCTATTGGGCTCTGCCCTGGGGGGAGAAATATACGCTCCTCTCACATCCCCTGGTGATTACAGCGTTATGCGACCACACAAACCGCTGTCCTTCCCGGGGTCCCTTGCTGGACGGTTTGAGCTCCCACTCTTGCCGACCGCAACCCCGGAAGCCCCTTTTAGTCTCCTCTTACGACAGGCAGAGGATACCGTAGCCCTATTCTGATCCCGGTACTACAGGGACAAGGTTCAAATGACCTACTTATAAAAACTAAGTAATTTTAGGTGAAAGTTATCACGAATCTAGATGTGGATCAACGAAAACTGTCCGTCACAGGTACAGCATGACCAAATCGCGTGATTTCGTTAACGAGCGTGGAATTTTGAGTATTTAAAGCTTTATTAATATCGTGATGCCTATCTCTGACTTAGTGTACTCTGACTTGCACGCTATTAACGATTAACATTTTAGGCAAATTTCAAAAGCATCATTAGTAAGTGAGGCACCACCTGCTTACCTATTTCTGCCTTATTAAAATAGAGTTAAGCGCTGCTGTGTTTTGCTTGGAAGAATGGGGTAAAAGATAGACCCAACAGGCATTCCAACTCAGTCCTTAGGTTGTTATCCTATCCGGGATTGTAAATGCCCATGGGTGGCATATTCTACTTATCATCAGGTGGAGTGCATGTCCGTTTGCTTTTCAATAATATAAAAAATAATCTATTTATCATATGCATATATCATATGTTCACGATATAACCAATATTACCTACATAAATTACATTTGTACAACAAAGATTTATTATGTGGTTACTCTGCTTATCTTACTAACATTTCTCCTCTCGAGGTGACCTACATAGGGTTTAATTAAAGGAGCTTAGTATATTCTTTAGTGTCTCTATTAGCTATTCCTTATGGTGGGATAATAATATTAGTATATTAATGATACTAATGTTCGACGTCTAACATTCTAATTTTAATATTTTTTTGTCACTGAAATATTTCTTCTTTCTTTTTTCATCTAATGAATATTACTCGTAATAAGCATTTTACTTAATCATTGACAAAATTAAAAGTTTTTTTTTATATATGAAGTATCAAAGCTCAAATCTTATAACATCGGGCAATACAAGAATATAAGCCAAATTCCTAAATTCCTACTCGACTTATTAGTGAACCTGAGGACTATGTTATAACCCCTTGTATAAATGCTTTTCCCGTACCACATCCTTGAAACCAGAATGCAGCGCTTAACACAGCTGTCATAAAATATTTAAAGCTATATAAAAACATAACGTATTATATCGGTCTTTCTCAAAATAGGGCACGATAATGAGGTAGTTTTTCTTCACCCACGTTATAGCACGCGCCACCTTAACATCGACGCTATTATGCAGATTATCTATTATCCCTAGTTATCGAGCCAGTTGGGCGCCACGGGAAGGTAACTGGTTACAAACTGTCCGTTTATGCTAAATTTGGTAAATCTGCAACATTTACCAAGTGACGTCATAATTCAGTGCTACTTGGAGATGACCTAATACAGTCATAACTTTCCGCTTACAGTTTTGTTGAAGACGTTTATTTTTAAATTAAATATTAAATGAAATTGTATAATGGTTTTTTATGCCCATAGAATGACCATATGTAATCTTGAAGTTGTGAGTTTAGAAAGAATTATTATATGTTGGCCATTCGGAACACATTATTATCTATTTTGGCTCACTTTTAATGTTGGCAACATTGATTTTCCTCCTCCTTTTGTTTCCGTACCAAATTGTCCATTTCTATTTCAGAAAAAATACACCCATCTTTATAACCGACCTTTATCTACAATATACATTTACTTAACAATTCAAATGTAATACAAAAGAGGACTATTCCAAAAGATGATTATAAACTAGGTACTTTACCTTTTTCATATCTCCGGCCGATCGTACTTAAAGGTTTTATAAAGTACGCAAGAATATCAGATTAGTGAACTATCAACCCCGGAAAGAGAAAATCACATAATACTTTTCTTTTGTGTTCCAACCTTAAATATAAAGTTCTTATGTATACCAACTTCCCTTATAATTACTATGGGAGATATTTCTGGTAATTTTGCCAAGTAGGTAACCGGGTAACTCTCGCGTTTCTGCCAAGTTTCTTGTTAAATGTGTCCTGGCATAGTCGTACATTGGTGTCATTTTTGTATTTATCGGTGCAGTCTACATGGTGTTAAATGGTCAGTACCACTGATAATTTATTTTTAAAAATTAGTAAAATAGGAATGCTATTAGTACAACCTAGGGACTATGTAGGCATAAGCGGCAAATTTGAACACTACTAATATAAGTGTGTTTGACACTATCTTTACAGAAATATCTTTTAGGGTATTAAAGGCCGCTGAAAATTTTTAAAATTGTAGTATTAGTAATTTAAATCACCTATCAATATTCTCCAATATTATTGGAGAATATTGACAGATGATCTAGATTCACCCTAAAATTCACTATGACATAATCATCATAACTTGGTACCTTGGTGGTTTTTACCTTATTTTCGCGTCTCTACAGACAACTTTAAACATTCAAAGTTATTACATAGATAGTCCAACTTCGCTAGTTATCGGCCCTGTCTCAGTCCGCGCAGTACTTAGCCGGCCACAAACTGTCTCGTTTCGTTAAATGTGCTGCAGTTTTGCGGTATTCCTCATGGTCTACTTTTAGCATGTTTTAGAAAAATATCATTTAGTGTTGTAAAAATAGGAATACAACTTTCTAAACCTTTAAATAATTGTGGCTAAGAGGTTTTCTTTACGTTTAAATAGTTAAAATATTTTTTTACGTATGTGTTACTTTCCTGTACCTAAATAATACGAGATAGAACTATTGTAGTAAATATATTAAACACATGTATTGTCGTGTATTTTGACGTATGATTTTTATGCTTAAATATCATGGTAAGTCAGAAAATGCGGTTTAGGATAAAATACGCTCGCATAGAATATGCTTCTTAATTCTAGCCACGAACAGTTCAAATGTACAGTTGTAACTAGGCAATACTGTGATTTAAAATGTTGTCAATTATTTGTCGTAAAACATAATTATTCTTCCAATGGAGATTCCGGATTCGATTCAGTCATATAAATAATATATTAATTTTATCTCAAGTAGAAAATCAGCGGGAGTCTGTGCACTGTGGAGCGCTCTACTATAAATGCATGATCGATTAAACTTTGTAGAACCTCCGCTTTGTGGAGCCTAAAAGACTCTATCTTTTAAGCTGTTACATATTTAATTCACTCGTTTTTCTATACAATAAAGAAGATTTTTTAAGATATATTTCTTTAAAGTACATTTTAATAATAGTATGCAGTAGTGTAGTTGTACGAATATATAGCGAATCTTGTGATAAATGTAAGTAATACTAGTTGTAGTAGTACCAGCAGTAGTAGTGTTTTAGAGTAATTGGATTGAAGTCCTACCCAAGGTCGGCCGATGTTCCTACCTCCTAAGACTTTGAAATACCTCGTGTAACCTCCCTCATTTATCACTTACCAAAATACAGCAGCACTCGCCACTGTTGTTATGAGGCATAATTACGTATAGCGGTAGTGCCTTCGGAACCAAAAAGTTTCATATTTAATTTATTACTTGTTACATAATTTCGATCCTGCGGTACCGAATACATGTATACAATACAATCCATGTAAAATACTGTGTCAGATTTCGGAAGATTTCTCCCGGCTTATGAATAAATCGCGACAATTTTTAACAAGACATAATCCAAATATGTCTTAGTTAAATGTGACAGGTGTATAGAAAACAACTGTAATAAAACATCCAAAGATGCAAGCAGACAACGGTCGATTAGCCGATGTAATCACAGTCGTTGAAACCATTACCCGGTCCAGATAGATCTAATCTGAATGAGATGGCGTCGATGTCAATTTATCACGGATTAAGTGATTTATCCGACGCTAGTTGATTAGAATTGACTCAATCTGAGGGAAGTTCTCGCGTCATTCTCTATTTACAGAACAGTAGCGATTCAGTTAAAATGAGAGGGTAATAATTATTATATATATATTTTTTTTTTTTATAAGTTTGAGCCTAACGAAAAAGCAGACGTGCTACCTGATGGAAAGTAGTCAACGTCGCCTATGAACATTTGCAACACCAGAGGAGTCGCCAATGCATCGCCGGCTTTGAAGGAGAGCTCTTTTTGCACCTTTTTTGAAGAGCCCCATGTCATAGCGCTCTGGGAATACCTCAGGAGGAAGTTCATTCCACATCTTGCACGTTCGTGGCAAGAATGTCCGTGCAAACCGAACTGTGGAGGACCGCCACGGGTCCAGTTGGTGTGGATGGAACTTCATCCTTCGGCGAGTGGTGCGATGGAGGAATGGTGACGTAGGCATCAGGTCAAATATTTCCTCGGAGCACTCACCATTGTAAAGCCGGTAGAACACACAGAGGGAACCTATGTCCCTCCGCAAGCTTAAAGGTTCTAACCGATCGGAGGTCCTGGGGTCGTTGACGATTCGGATAGCGCGTTTTTGCACGGAGTCAAGTGGGTTAAGTTGGTATTGGGGCGCCCCTGCCCAGAGATGGGAGCAGTACTCCATGTGAGGTCTCACTTGAGCCTTATACAACAGAAGGAGTTGCCCCGCAGTGAAGTACTGCTTCGCTCTGTTCAAGACGCCCAGCTTTCTTGATGCCAACTTGGCCTTAACGTCCAAATGACACCGGAACTGCACGTCACACGATATGTCAACTCCCAGGATCCCCACACTTTTATCAATGGTGAGTGGAATACCTTGGAACCGTGGCGCTATGACGAATGGGGTTTTTTTAGCGGTAAACGCGCAGACTTGTGTCTTCGTGGGGTTAAACTCAACAAGGTTAAGTCGACCCCATGTCGAGACCTGCTCCAGAGAGTCTTCGATTTCAGACACAAGTCGGATTCTGCTTTCCTCCACGAGAGTCCGAGAGATGTTTGCACGGCCTGTATACACAGCATCTCCCGTACTATCATCTGCATAGCAATGAATGCTGCCAGTTTTTTTGCAACATGTCATTGATATGCAGAATGAATAGCGTGGGAGAGAGAACAGAGCCCTGGGGCACGCCAGCGTTAACATGCTTCGTGTCTGAGCAGCACCCGTCTACTACGACTTTGATTTGCCGCTCAGACAGAAAACTGGCTACCCATGTGCACAGCCTCTCGGGAAGACCGTAAGATGGAAGCTTCGCGAGAAGGGCCCTATGCCAGACCCGGTCAAAGGCCTTTGCGATGTCTAGGCTAACTGCCAAAGCCTCACCATTACTCTCAATGGCTTGCGCCCATCGGTGTGTGAGGTACACCAAAAGATCACCAGCTGAACGGCCCTTGCGGAAACCGTATTGGTGATCGCTGATCAGCCGGTGATACTCGAGGTACCTCAGGAGCTGGGTATTAACAACACGCTCCATAACCTTTGAGAGCAGGGAGGTGATCGCTATAGGCCTGTAATTAGCCGGGTCACTGCGGTCACCCTTTTTGGGAATCGGGTGAACGAGGGCTACCTTCCACGAAGACGGTACTTGTCCTGTGGTATAGGAAAGCGAGAATAAGCGCGTTAAGATGGGAGTCAACTCGGGAGCACATGTCTTCAGCACCACTGCGGGGATTTCATCCGGCCCACTCGACTTCTTGACATCAAGGGACAATAGAGCTCGCCTGACAGCTTTCTGCGTAAAGCGTATATTAGGCATAGAACTCACACACCGCGGGATGGTCGGCGGTGTGGCCCCCATGTCATCGAGAGTCGAGTTTGAGGCAAAGAGAGCGCCCAGAAGATCGGCTTTTCCCTTTGCCGTATGGGCCAGAGAATCATCTGATTTCCGCAGGGGCGGTAGTGAGGAGCGACAGAAATTACCTTCAACAGCTTTGGCTAGCGACCAAAAGGCTCGACTCCCGGAGGGGTAACCAAGTAGTCGCTCGCCAATTCTGCCAACGTGCCTAGACTTCGCCTTGGCCATATGCTTCTTTGCTGATCGGGAGGTAGCGTTAAGGGCGGTTCGTAGCTCGGAGGTCTTCGGATCCTTGCATGCGAGCGCTGACGCCCAGGCTTGGTAGGCCTCTTGCTTATGACGTGATGCCTTAGCGCAAGACCCATCAAACCAGGGCTGACTCCGTCCACCGACAGACACGACAGAGTTTGGAATGAAGCATTCCATACCCTGCCGTATTACGTCGGCTACAGAGTCAGCGCACGTGCTAGGATCACCCGAGACGAAGCACAGCTGCCTCCACGGGTACGAGGCCAGGAATTCCCGGAACGCGTCCCAATCTGCTGACCTGTAGTGCCAAACTTGTCGCTTCCCCGGAGGTCGAGCCCCCGTGGGAAGCGACAAGGCCACAGAAGAACTTACCAAGCAATGGTCAGAAGATCCAAGGGGAGCCTTGACCATCACTTGGTAGTCCTCGGGACGGTTGGTCAGCAGAAGATCTAGCAAAGACGCAGTATGGGTCTCTATATCAGGTACCCTAGTATGACCGGGTACGACCTGGGAGAGCCCATATGCCAAGGAGAATTCATACGCAGTTCTTCCGGCAAAGTCAGTGGTTCGGGAGCCCAGCCACTCAATGTGGTGGGCATTAAAGTCACCCAGAATCACCAACTCCGCCGAAGGACACTGCTGCAGCATTCTGTCAGTCGCCCACTGGACGTGCTCGAATAATCGAGTTGTCTCTTTATCTCCGCTATAGGACCTATATAGGCACGCGTAGACGCGGGTTTGCCCCCCAATATCTACGCGCACCCACAACAGAGATAGGTCCTTGTCTTCAAGGCAGCTGAGACGGCGGCAGCAGATATCGCCCCGAAAATACACACATACCCCGGCTCGACGCCTAAAGGCATGTTCTAAACTATAGCCGGGGTAATCTAAATACGAGGTATCGCCCGAGGGCGATATCTGCGTCTCCGTCAAAAAGAGGAAAGCCGGCTTATTATTATATAATAGCATACATATTAGTAATTGCGAATACATAATAATAATCATCATCAGCCCATTGCTGTCCCACTGCTGGGCACGTGTCTCCTCTCAGAATGAGAAGGATTAGGCCATCGCGCTGGCCAAGTGCGTATTGGTAGACTTCACATCACTTTCAGAGTTTTTTTATAAATCTCTCAGGGAAGCAGGTTTCCTCACGATGTTTTCCTTCACCGTTTAAGCAAGTGATAATTAATTTCTAATACGCACATATGAAAATCAGAGGTGCGCGCCTGGGATTTGAACTTCGGATCCCTCGATCCAGAGGTCGAGTATCTTAACCACTAGGCTATCACCGCTATCGTTGGATTCTTCTAAATTGCGGGAGTAACATTGGCTATATTTTTAACTAGGTTTTTAAAATTCCTTTGTTAATTAAGTAAATAAATAAACATTCATGAATATTTAAAGGCTATATAATAATCTTTAACGAACCATTCCGTACGTTGTCACTTCACTGTATTATTATCATTGCAAGTTATTTCTGCCTTAACTGGTCCTAAAACGCAATATGGTTGTCGTTGCAAACAAGATTAATGCAGCAATCTTAATATTCTTCGTAATATTGTTTGGCTGGCTTCGACGACACATAATAATATGAAAGGGGATTACACTCCCCGATGTGTGTAGCATATGAACAACGTGACAACACGTTTTGTTTTAGGCGAGATAGTCCTGCTATCTCCAGGAGATAAAATGTTCCGCTTTTCTATGCAGATAAGTAAAATTATTATAATGTTTAATTGTTAGATGATGTTACATTATGTAGATGCGAAATACGTCATTAAGTGGGAAGTTAGGTATCAATGTTAGATGTCACTTTTTACCTTTGCTTTTTTCTTTCTGCTTATTTGTCTCTTCTTGTATTCTGGTTTGAAGGCTATGTGCGGTTAAGCGACAAGACGTTTCAGTTTCAGACTTATCGATGAGACTGCAAGCATTTTTGACACTCCTTTTTCTTTATAGGTAATTTAGGAGTAGCAGACGAGTACGCAGTCCACCTGATGGTGAGAGGCTACTGTCGCCGATGGACATCTGTAATCAACCCCAGATAGGATTAGATATTTCTACGTGAGGTCACAGATGCGCTGCTACCCCTGAGGAGGAAGCTGAAACGCCACAGAAAAGTACGGCTGTGGTGCCGCCGAAATCAAACAAAAAGAGTTCTACCACTCTCAAACTTTACTTTAATTCTAAAGAAAAAAAAAAGATTCTTCTACGATAATTAGAAAGTATCTCGCTCTGATACGAAGAATGGTCATATTACACATGAGCCTCGTATTTCGGCGCCGCTTCGCCGCCGGGCGCTTTGCGAGTGTTAGCCGTGACACAATATTATATGTCTCCAAGGTATTTTAAATAACTGGTTGTTATTGAAAGTTCTGCACCGCTTTTTGCGCCGTTTTATTTATCACAACATACAAGTTATGCGGAGACGGTGTTTAAGTAATGGTTTTAATCGTTTCATATTGCTCGCTATCGATTATTTTGTTTTATTATTGCCGATAGTTGAGGAATCTTAGCTAGCATAAGAACTAAAATAAATACAGAGTGCTTACCACAAGTGAAGAAGATATTCCTTGATTTTGTATTTAGGTCCTCTATTATCTATTTATGTGTAAAAATAATAAACAAACTCGTCACGCATGTCTTTATAACTGTAGTGAAAATAATGTTATAAAGGTTTATTTATCAATCTAATGACGCAAAGATAAATAATTATCGTTATTTATAAATATGAATAGTTACAAGCGATTAGTTAAAAACGATAGTTACAAACGATTTGTCTACTATTTTTACGATAAGTTCTGTCATTTAATGCCGCTTACGTTTGCCAAACCTCAACTAAACTGTTACAAATTCAAATGTGCAGATAGTGTTTGAATTGGTTTGTGTAGGTTTGCAAGCGCTGACCGCGGTTTCTAGCCGACCCAACTGAATATCGGTTTTTAGCCAATCAAAGGGAATTACCCGCAAGCCCTTGCGACCACACATTTGGGCGTTTGTAGCGGTTTGCAAATTGCGGCAAGTGCCAAGAGTGATTTAGTAAAAAAAAGTAATTTGTATTATATCAAAACATTATCGGCGAGTGTCAAACTCACCTGGGCGGAGCCCAACGGGGCAACGCGTTAAGACGACTCCGGTTGCGTTCTTTGGAGATCCCGGAGCCCTCTGCATTTACTATGCCTCAACGCAGCGCTGAGGACGGTCACCGAGGGGACTTTTAGTAGTAAGAATCCCACATAACCATGCGTCACCTGGTACCTTGTGAAGGTTTTCGCCTCGATATGAAAAAAGAAGATAGACTCTATGTGTATTTTTACGCACGGAGATGCTATATAGTATTCACAATATAACAAACGTTTTAAGCAGATCGTTACACTGAGCGAGCTAGCGTAATGTCGATAACAGTTGCTCCCAAAGGGCTTCTTTCGGCAAATTGCGATAATGGTCGATTAGCGCACAAAACGAAATTGCTAAAGGTTTTTATAAGTCACTTGTTTGTACAGTTTCGTTAAGCGAGTTCTCTGCACGTCTACGAATCTTTTTGCGTTCGGTCTCGGTATATTGTATACTCGGGCGGAAACTGCCTCTTTTGATTCGGATCACGTTTTTCATAATGTTCACTACCATTAACTAGATCTTTGGAATAACACCAATAAAGTAGTGTTTATTGATAATTGAGTAGAATTTGATTATAATCAGAGTGATAAAATGGGTCCGTACTCCGTAATGTTTATTAATGAGACGTAATAAGCTAGACATTACATAAATAGTAGTATGATTCATATAATCATATTTTACTATTAGCAAAGTAATAAATGAGATAAGTGCTTCATAAAATACATATAGTACTGAAGTTCACGTTTAAGTTGGTTACGTATGCATTGCTACAAGTGAAACGTTCCTAACTTAAGTGACTTTGTATAATAGAACTCATAAGAAAACAGCATTAGGATAAGACAACAGGATTAGAGACATCACACGAGCGACACTGAGTTAATATACAAGCGGTAGTTTATGCCCATCAGGTGCCTTTCTTTCGTGGGAAACCCTGCATGTGTTCCTCTCAGTCGCGAAGAGGATATGCCGGACTCCTACCGGCTAAAACCCCACGGTGATCCTCTAGACGACCTTTGTTGGGACCACGAGTACGCTAGCAGCACTCCTGTCGTGAGCGACCTATTTTTACCTGTCGTCAGCGATCGACGACGGTCGTCGACAATGGTTTTCGTGTATTACTTAGGTGTCGCTCGTATGTCCCTATCCATTACTTCGTATATTTCTTTACTTAATGAAAATGTCAACTTAATAATGTTACTTTTTTGTTTCAGGTAATTATCATCCAAAGTTTTGCCTGACTTCCCACGAAAAAGGTCCTTTCTCAAGTGTATGTATATTACGCATGTTTATGTTTAACTTGGCACACTCTATAGCTACAAGCCTTGATGGATTTTATTATATGAAATTTGGTTAGACCAGTCTCTTTATCTTAGAAATGTCATAGAATATGTTTTTAGACCAGAAAAAATGGAATGTACATAACATTTATTCTTAAAGTGAATACACATTCGCTTCTTTACATTGTTCGATCGTTACAGTTCTTTTTACGCTGTCCGTTTTTTTTTAACACGATTTTATTAGCATGGGTTGTATCTATGTATATATGTAACGGAATCTTTGAACTCGATTTTTACCCACTTTGAACAGTCCGAGTAATTTAAAATTTTGAACAATTATCAAGAATCGATGACAATACACGATTTTAATAATCTTATCCCATTCTTCTCATCTTCTCATCGTTTAGTTTCTAAACTTCGATAACTATTTTATCTCGATATTATGTGCCATGTCTAAGAAGTTATACGAGAGCTATGACCCCATTATAGGCACGATGACAAAGTTTGTCGTCGCAACCAGGTAAATTGAGTTCGGCTCTTCCAAAGTTACGTTTGGCTGGAGGCTGGAGGATTACATACTAGGAAATACTTTCAGGATTGTCCTAATCCTATTCTTACTCCTAATCTTGACTTGAATGTATCCCACTTGATGTATGACTTACGTTTATTGCCGTTATAATACTTGTATAACTAGCGCATTATGTAGTGTATATTGGTTTTATATGTGTGGGGGTTTTCACTACGCGTGTAGAGATGGCGCTCCTCGATTCTGAAACACGCTATCAAAGTTTTTTCTACATATTGCATATAAACAATCTCCGAACTCAGGCTGTTGCCATTTTTTTGCATTTGTTAATTTTGTTATTATTAGAACTAAACACGTACACGCATTTAACAATAACAACAACGTAAACATTTAACTGTCTTACTATTAATTTCAGTAATTATGCTAAAGGACAACCGAAGCTTAGTATTAGGCTTCCATTTTTGTCCTTTGCGTACGGAACCCTAGAAGGTAAGGAATTAATAAATCTCGCAAAATTAAAGGTATGAAAAATGACGAAACTTTCATTAGGTCGCTCGCTCTCCATCGTTTCTTAACTTGGACCTAATTTATTTTTGTCTCAATTAGCGAGTGCCGTAAGAAAGACAATTTAGGAGGTATTAATCACATACATTTACTTAAAAGCTTCAGATAGAAATATAATGGCGGCCTCTTTATCTTATCACGTTCTATCATGTTTTATGGAAAGAACTTGGAGTTTATCGTACGATAACTTGTCAGGAATCAGGAATGTATTATGATAAAACCATAAACAAAGTTATGGAATGGATATTTATTATGTGCTATGTATTACATCAGTTAAATAGGTCTTATGTAATGCCACGTCTACGAATACTATTTGTTGTTGTTTTTTTTATCTCGTAAATAGTAGATATTTGTTTAATATTAACCAATGATGACCCGCGTTGTGGAGAGGTCACCATACCGGTCTGACGCGCAGTTAAGAATATTTGGAGTTGATTAAATATGTCTATGGGGGACAGTGGCTTTTTACCATTAGGTGTACTGTATGCTCGTCTGCCACTCCTTTATTGTAAAAAATACGTTATACTTCGAACCTGCAAAAAAAGAACTTAAATAAAGCATAAAGATATCTCGGCTAGTGTAACAGTTACCTTACCATAAGTTATCGTATCTAGAGTAAACTAATCCTATGCGTTTGAGCTTAAGTTTATATCCTCTTTGAGACGCGTTTGCTAAGAAAATGTCTTTTTTTCATCTCTACGCAAAGCTTTGAAAGGCTCTTTGAACGGACTTGTTATTCAAATCTTCCGCATATGCACAAGGGCTAGGCTATGCTGTATGTTGAATACGTATACGATATATATACGGTATACGCATTCAACATATTGGTATACGGTATACCAACGATTCAATGTTATCTATGTTATTTAACTATGATCGTGGGAATAAATTATTTTAACTTATGTGATTTTCGCGGCCTATTATGTCAAGTGCATGGGCCTGGGATTTGAACCTGGGAATCCTCGATTGAGTGGCCGCGTTTCAACCACTAGTGTGTTATGGAAGTAAATATAGATAATAAACTATTGGGAAATTGGCAACATCATGTACAGTTGCGGCGAAGTTACTACTATACTGCCCCACTGCTAGGATCGCTGTATTCACCAGGGCATGTGGCAGAGGAGCGTAAATTGCTCCCCCCAGGGCAGAGCCCGATAGATGTGTTCCGTTGGAGATCCCGGATTCTCCACCAGACGCTGAGGACAGAAATCCCACATAACCCGGCGTCACTCCCATGGCGTCGGGTACCTTTTGAAGGTTTCCCCCTCGTCAACAAAAAAAAAGAAGCCTCCTCTCTGAATGAGAAAGATTAGGATTAGGGCCTAATCCTTCTCATTCGCGGTAGACTATGGAGTCCACCGCGCTGGCCAAGTGCGTATTGGTTGAATTCACTTAAATTTTAGATTTTTTGGAAATCTCTCAGGTATGTATGTTTTCCATGTTTTCATTCACGGTTTAAGCAACTGATAATTAATTTCTTATACGCACATAACTTTGAAAAATCAGAGGTGAGTGCTTGGGATTTGAACCAATTTGAAACAAATGTTTTTATATTAATTAATTACCAGTTCTGGTATAATGAAAATTCAGAATCAACCACTAAGTTCAAATCCTCATTTCGCTCTTAACTATTGAACTTATTTTAGGGTTCCGTGCCCAAAGGGTAAAAACGGTACCCTATTACTAATCTTCGGCTGTCTGTCCGTCTGTCACAGGGCTCTCTTGAACCGTAATAGATAGACACTTGAAATTTGTACATGACGGACACTTGCAGCCATAAAATAAAGAATCATAAAATGAAGTATACAACAAAAGTTTTAGAAGCCGATCCTTTAACGAACTTCAGTCACGTACCTCATAACTGACTGCCTGATGTAGAACCTATTGGGCCGGAGCTTTCGGGTTCAGTGCTTTTGTTTTATGTCTTTACTTTTGTGGTGAACTGTACCTACTTGCAGGACACAGCTTTTTATATTAAAAAAAAATTTTTCTTACTATTATTCCTGCTATAATGACAATTCGGAATCCCACAAAATTTTGTCTATTCCACTTAGATCACCTGGCACCTGGTAATAAATAAAGAATACTAAAATATTATATTTTTCGAAGTCGCCAATGATCACCCTTGTGACATCACCCAGGTGATCAAACTGGAATAGACCCTAAATTTAAGTCCTCATTTTTGCCTTATCGATTTTTTGGCATTGACGGACACTCGCAGTCATAAAATAAAGCATCATAAAATGAAGTATACGGCAAGAGTTCTAGAAGCCGGTCTCTTAATGAACTTCAGTCACGTACCTCATAACTGACTGCCTGATGTAGAACCTATTCGGGGCGAGCTTTACGAAACTGATATAATCAAAGGAGAACACGGTTCAGTGCTTTTGTTTTATGTCTTTACTTTTGTGATGAACTGTACCAGGTTTTAAGGTTGTATCCGATCGCCTTGTGAAGCTTCTTTGTCATTGTTTTTCTGTTTAAAATTTAATAAGTATATAACGTTAAAAGGCTCTTTTCCGTTTTATGACGTCGCTTGATTCGAATAAGTTAGTTTATTTATTCTTTCAATATTTATCTTATTTTCTGTTTTAGAAAATCCATTTTTTAATTATGGCATTTGATTGGCAAAATGTCGTTTCTTTATTTCGTTCCTTTTCTTATTTATCCTTTTTTTGTATTAAAAACTCTTTTTTATTCGACATTTGATTGGAATAAATTAGTTACTTTCAATATTTAATTTATTTTCTGTTTTCTACTTACACTTATTATGTTTTTTGGAATGTCTTTAAATGTGACTTAAATTTTAATAATTCCTGGCTGACTAGACATGCATGGAGCATGGATATGGATGCATGGAGGTGCATGTAGATTGTAGGTAGTTATTTTTGTTACAGTTTTCAGTTCAGTTTTACGACAAGATATCTTTGTGTGTGTCTCGAGGATTACTCTTTGTCAATATTCTAAGACATACCCCTCCTCTTGTTGAACTGAAGTCACGTTCGTTGTATTACGGAAAACGTCTGAAATATACGTCCTTAGAAATGAAGTTTTGAGAAAATTGATTTAACGTCTTTTCCTGTTCGAGACGGTAAACGCTTGCGTTTAGGATATGAATTGTTTCCTTTGTTATTTTTTATGGAATATACGAGCATATGAGACAGCAGTGCAGGTGACGATAAGGTATAGGTTTTTTTTTAATAATATAAGAGTAGCAGACGAGCATGCAGTCCACCTGATGGTAAGTGGCTACTGCTGCCCATGGACATCTGTAATCAACCCCAGATAGGATTAGATATTCCTACCTGAGGTCGGCTACAGATGCGCCGCTGCCCCTGAGGACTAAGCTGAAACGCCTCGGAAAAGTCTGTCTGCCTTACCACACCCTTCAAACCGGAACACAGCAGCGCCTAACACTGCTGTTATTAGGTAGAAATAGGTGTGGCGGTGGTCCCGCAGGAGTCGAACCACAAAGAGTTCTACCACCTGAAAACTTCGGTGTTGACAAAACTTCGATAGCATGATTCAGTAACATGAAGCGCAATCTCTTGATGACTTCCCTTATGGACGCATCTAGTCAATTCCAAATATGACTGGAGTTTTACGAAATCGGCAATAAAAGTGTTACTTCCCCTGAGGACTAATTTGGGACGCCTCGTGTCAGAGTACTTCTATTAACCATTCATTATTGTGTTGTTATTGTTACAAAGACCACAGCTTATGCGATTTGATAAGAACGGCAAAAATATTTTTAGCGTTTTTCACTTCAATGAAGAAATTTCCATCGAGAATTAAAAAAACATCTTAAAATAATATTACTTTATGGCTCTATCTATTATTAAAAAAGTAGCAGCATTATATATTCTAGTTAAACTTGAAAATTTCAGTGAAACAGCTGACATGGTTTCATTAAAGTTCCTACAAGCGTGTTAGGTTCTACACTGCAATATCCGCTGATCAATTAGATCGTCCAAGCTATTCTAGTTTAAGCTGATATGTATTGTAATATATCAAAATAATACTGGCATAGATAAATGTCTTTGTTTAGTAATAACAAGAAAAAGGAAAAATAAAGGTTGTCTATTTTCGCTACTCAAATTGTTTTATTAGGTTATGGGCCCAGTCCCATATTTCGCGATAAAAACCCGTAAATTCGTTATAAAACCGATTAATATTAACTCTCAGTAATTTCCTCGAGTGTGAACTGTGTTTGCCAGATAGATTTGTTCAGATTAAAAACTGTAAAGTTCAAACTTAGTGTTCTACGGTTACGTGTTTTTTTTGAACAATGGCCGGCAGCTACATTGTCAACGTACCGAAGCTCAAAGGTCGTGAAAATTACGACGAATGGGCGTTCGCCGCAGAAAACTTTCTCGTCTTGGAAGGAGTGGATATAAAGAAAAGTGCAACTGCCGAAGCTACAGGAACAGCAACTATTCCCGATTCTGATGCTCTTAAAGCTAAAGCTAAATTAATAATGACCATAGATTCGTCTCTTTATGTCCATATTAGAAACGAAAAAACTGTCCAGGACGTGTGGAATCGTTTAAAATCTCTATTTGACGATTCAGGATTTCAAAGAAAGATCAGTTTACTAAGGCATTTAATTTCAATACGATTAGAAGATTGTGAATCTATGACATTATACGTGACTCAGATTGTAGATACGGCTCAAAAATTACGAGGAACGGGTTTTAATATTACTGATGAATGGGTTGGATGTTTACTATTAGCGGGATTGACAGAAAAATTTGCCCCGATGATAATGGCCATAGAACATTCGGGAATGGCGGTTAGTACAGATATGATTAAATCAAAATTGCTTGATATGAGTGCTGCGGTTGGCAACAATGGAGGAGAAGGCGCGTTTTTATCGAAAGGTTGGCAGCAGCGTAAGAGAAAAGATGGCGCTGCAGTTGCAGAAAACTCGAAAACGTCAAATTCAAAACAACCTGTCAAAACAATTCGGTGTTACAAATGTAAACAAATCGGACATTATAAAAACCAGTGCAGTTTGAACAAAAACAAAGATAATAAAAACAGCACAGTGTTTAGTGGATTTTTCTTCAACTCGACGTACAAAAAGACGGATTGGTACGTCGACTCCGGCGCCAGTACTCATATGATTTCAAGCAAAGACCGTCTGTCAGATATATCGTACAATCCAACCATGAAACAAATTGTAGTAGCTAATGAAACAACAGTACCAGTATTATGCTCAGGAAATACAAAGTTGACAACTATTGTAGATGGTTCAGAATATGATATTACTGTGAAAAGAGTTTTGTGCATTCCTAACCTCACAACTAATCTTCTGTCAGTGAGTGAGTTGATTCGGAACGGAAACAAAGTTATTTTTGAAGAAAGTGTGTGCAATATATACAACCACAAAAATATACTTGTCGGAAAAGCACATCTAGTGAATGGAGTGTACAAATTGGCCATAAAACAGGATAGTTTCTTGGCAGGCTCAGCAATGCAAGTGAACAGTATGTTGTGGCATAGAAGGTTGGGCCATATAAACAGTAAGGATCTGAACAGTATGAAGAATGGCGCTGTAGAAGGGGTTTCATTTCCCGGTAAGGCTGAAATTGACAAGTCCCAGTGTATCACGTGTTGTGAAGGGAAGCTAGCGAGACTACCTTTCTCGCATACAGGTTCCAGAAGTGACAGTGTGCTAGAGGTAGTTCATGCGGATGTTTGCGGTCCCATGGAGACAGTCTCGATTGGTAAGTCAAGATATTTTCTCCTATTTATTGACGATTACAGCAGAATGGCATTCGTATATTTTATGAAATCTAAGAATGAGGTGATGATGTACTTTAAAGATTTCAAAGCTATGGTTGAGAACCAGATAGGTAAGAGCATAAAAGTACTAAGAACAGACAACGGTGGAGAATTTTGTTCTTCCGAAATGGAAAGTTTTTTGAAGAAAGCAGGTATATTGCATCAAAAAACTAATCCATATACGCCTGAGCAGAATGGCATGTGCGAAAGACTAAATAGAACAGTGGTGGAAAGAGCTCGTTGTCTTCTATTTGATGCTAATATGGATAAGCATTTTTGGGCTGAAGCAGTCAATACTGCAATATACTTACGAAATAGAACATTAGCATCAGGTTTACAGAAAACTCCGTATGAACTCTGGACTGGCAAGAAGCCAAATCTTAGCCACATCCGCGTATTTGGAAGCACAGCAATGGCTCATGTCCCTAAAATAAAAAGGACTAAATGGGACAAGAAGGCAGAGAAATATATTCTTCTCGGATATGCAGAAAATATAAAGGGATATAGGTTATACAATCCTCTAACTAAAAGCATAACCACCAGCAGAAATGTGATTATCATGGAGACCAAATGCAACTCAGACATGATACCAGCTGTGGTAGAAGAAAAAGATAAAGAAATTGCAAGGGAAGAGGAACGATCTGAGGAGTCGGAGGTTGATCTGACAGATAAGACATATGTACCGGAGGATGAGGAAACAAGGACTTCGTCTGAAAGTAGCTCAGAAATATATGACAGTGCTTCTGATGAAGGCTTAAAGAATCTTGAACCTGTTAGCGCACCTATCCAACACAAGCGTATAAGGAAAGAACCAGAGAGATTTGGGTACAGTAAAGCATGTGTGACTGTAGACAGTAATAATGAGGATAGTCTTACCTATGAAGAGGTCATGAATGGCACAGAGCAGGCACAGTGGGTTGAAGCAATGGAGCAGGAGTTACAATCGTTTCGTGACACTGAAGCTTGGGAGCTAGTGGAGAAACCTAGTAATGCTAGAGTGGTTCAGTGCAAATGGGTGTATAAAAAAAAACTAAATAGTGATGACACAGTGAGATATAGGGCCAGATTGGTAGCGAAAGGCTTTACCCAAAAAGAGGGAATAGACTATAAAGAAACCTTTGCCCCGGTTCTAAAGTATTCCACTTTAAAATTGTTATTTGCAATAAGTGTTAATCTAGATTTAAATATTACCCATTTAGATGTCACAACCGCATTCCTCAACGGTGATCTTGATGAAACTGTGTACATGCAGTTACCTCAGAATTTCAAACATGAACAGAATGTAAACAAAGTTTTAAAGTTGAAAAAGGCCATTTATGGATTAAAGCAGTCTGCTAGGGCTTGGTATAAAAAGGTTGATTTTTGTTTACAAGAATTTGGGTATAAAAATTCTGTTTATGAACCTTGTTTATTTATAAAATCCTATGAAAAAGTAAAAACTTTTGTAGCCTTGTTTGTTGATGACTTTTTCATATTTTCTAATTGTAAAAAAGAAGTTGATAACTTGAAAAGTCAGTTAAGTACCAGATTTAAGTTGAAAGACTTAGGACAATTAAGGAAATGTTTAGGTATGAATATTAAGATTGATAAAGGCAAAATTTGTGTAGATCAGGAACAGTTTATAGAAAGATTATTGTGTAAATTTAACTTAGAAAATTGTAACACAATAGATACTCCTATGGAAGTTAATTTAAAACTTATTAAAGCAGACAATGTAAACAGTAAATATCCTTATCAACAGCTGATAGGAAGTCTCATGTATCTTTCAGTAATGTCAAGACCAGATATTGCCTATTGCATAAGTTATTTGAGTCAGTTTAATAATTGTAATAGTGAAACACACTGGAAGCACGCCAAAAGAGTCTTAAAATATTTAAATTCTACAAAATCTTATGGTTTAATGTATTATAAAAATGATTCAGATATAATTGGATATGTTGATGCTGATTGGGCCTCTGACACTATGGACAGAAAGTCATTTACTGGATATTGTTTTTTATATTCTGGATGTGTTGTTTCTCACGAATGTAGAAAGCAACAGACTGTGGCCCTGTCGAGTACAGAGGCCGAGTATATGGCTGTCTGTGAGGCCAGTAAAGAAGCTATATTTCTAAGAAATTTATTATATGAACTTATTAATAGGAAAAATGTACCAATTTTATTGTATAATGATAACCAAAGCGCTCAGAAACTTACAGAAAATAGTATGTATCACCGGAGAAGTAAACATATCGATGTTAGGTTTCATTTTATTAGAGAGGCTGTAGATAAGAAATTCGTTAAAATTGCATACTTAAATACTACAGAAATGCCAGCTGATTTATTTACAAAAAGTTTATGTAAAGTAAAACATTACAAGTTCTTACATAAAATAGGTATTGTAAAAGTTAAATAGTATACTGTAGGAACAGTATTAATTAGTTGTGTTTTGTTTTTGGATTATTTTAATAAGTGGTGGTATTGTAATATATCAAAATAATACTGGCATAGATAAATGTCTTTGTTTAGTAATAACAAGAAAAAGGAAAAATAAAGGTTGTCTATTTTCGCTACTCAAATTGTTTTATTAATATGTTCATGCTGTAACTTAACAATTTGATAATGCCATGTATAACCTAGTTTGCAATCATCAACTCACTGGGTATAAGTGCCCTTTATCCCTGTAGTCCCGGGACCAGAATAGGGTTACGGTATTCCATGCCTGACGTAAGAGGCTACTAAAAGGGGCTTCCGGGGTTGCGGGCGGCAAGAGTGGGTTCAAACCGTCCTGCAAGCGACCCCGGGTAGGACAGCAGTCTGTGTGGTCGCATTTCGTTGTAATCACCAGATGTGAGAGCAACGTAAAAAACAACCCCCTCGTGAAAAAACCAGTCCAGACCAGAAAATTCAGTCCGCCACGCTGACGGAGTGTGGAATAAATTTCACGTGTCTACGAGAATATTACTTAATTCTAATTTCGACCACAAGCTTCGCGCTTGTCTGCATTTCTTGAATTCAGACCGGGTAATGTGACATCTTAAATAAAGTTCAGTAATATATGATTTACTTAATTCAAGTGCTCTACAGTTATCAGAGATCGATTTGTTTAAATAATGTGCAAAAATAGCTAAGGTCACTAAGATATTTCATTGTTTGGCTACTTTTCACACTGTAGTGTTCGTCTACTTTAGAAACTTTATGATCTAATTATGGCACTAGTTGTGTTTATTTACTTATGAACCCTTGGCTGTATAGGTATTTTTCATACCTTAATAAGTTCATCTACTTTTGGAGCTGACTGTACCTACTTAAATTTGACTTTTCCTTGAATTCACAGTTTCAAAGTCTTAATCTAAGTTGATCTCGCTGTGTTTATATTACTCCTTGGGTTGGTACGCGACATATACAAGTCAAGTTGTTTCGAAGTAACATAAGCAGAGCTAGGTTTCTTATCTTCTCTTCTAAGTTAAACATTATTCTTAGCACTACATTGTTATTGCATGCAGGATGTGTTACATAAGTTACTGCATTTGTTCATACATCGCAATCCTTTGTCCTAACTGTAGAATATTAAGATGTTTTTGAATTTCCTCTGAATTTTGGAAGTAACCATAACCTTATTTTTTAAGTAGTAAGGTTTTTGTTTTTTTATAATAATTGGTGTTTTTCATATTGTTCCTGTGTCATTAATATCATGTTCATATACAAAGAAGAATATACAAATACCCAGAAAGGAGATCTAATTTCATAATTTAGATATTGGAGATCAAACTCGAAACCACGTTCATTTTTGGAATTTTAAATGAATTATCACTTGACTTGAAAGTTAAGGAAATATTTGTTTTAAGATATTTTCATGTTTGCGAGTTCATTAACTTTACTAACTCATTCATTTTTAACTTGGTAGTATGATTTATTTTTTTCGCATCCTAACAGGTAACCCGCGTCCAGTCTTGGGACCGAGATGATTTATTTATTTATGTGTTATTACACACCATTATAACATCATATATAGTATATTTATGATGTTATATAAACTATATATGATGTTATAATGGTGTTACTGATGATTATATAAACTAAAAACCATACTTCAAATCGTAATAATCGAGATTTAAAAATAAGTATCACTCGTAGCTTTTAGTAAACTTGTGAAATATTTGAAATCCAGTAATTCAATTAGGGTAAATACAATACTTCTATAATCCAGAAACTTGGTATAATTTCTTAACTTTACTTCGTTATGCCAACCTCATTTGTTAGTAAGCTTGAATAATACCCATGTAGTCTCTTGAAGGCTAAGTCGGATAAATCTTCCGTAATAACAGACTATTAGTGTGATGCTAGGTTGGCACCGAGAATCTCGTTTCGTGTTATAGTATCGTGACCGGATATTCGAAAATTGTTGTTTTCTGAAATGTGTCAAGCGTGCGGTTTTAGCCTAGAATTGATTGTCTGATGATATATGGTATTCGTTACCCACTTAGGGTATTCGTTTAGACATGCTAGGAGACTGATTACCTGTATTACCTATTCTAGTTTCCCATCTTTTAGTACAAGTGATATGGAGGTCTGGATTCGAAGCTAGGGTATGAAGTGATTTATTATCACTTAAAACGTGAAGGACGTTTTAATAATTATAAATTGTATATTTTAATGACATAGATTGATTTCAAAAGCATTTGAGGTAGGTACGCCAAAATGTACTAGGCCCGCGTAATGGGCTACGGTCTTTCTTTGTCTCAGAGAAATCGTATGGTATCTATGGTTCAGTAATGGTTTAAAGACGATTCAAAACTAACAATAATTTCAGTTTTTCAAAACAGATTAAATCAGTTTATTTGTAAATAAAGTAACATGGTCACATGCATAGACTACTATCTTTAACCATTTAATAAGAATTTTACGAATACTCTTGCATTATGTTTTAAGATTTCACAATTTCAATACCAAAAACGTTTTGCCTTCATTTAAAAATGTTAATCGACACTATTAAACTTAGTGCATCTATAAAGCCTTTTAAATATTAATTATATTATTTTTTATTCTCCAATTACAAGATATAAGCCTTGTTAAATAAAACTTTATTATACTATCCAATCTGCAATTTTGCAACTTTTGTAAGCGGGATCCATATAAGAACTTTAATAGTAAGTGAGCTTGCTTTCAGATCGGTAAATAAAAATCCGAAGCAATCCCTTTAATATTAACTTAGTTGGTTCAGGTTATAAAGAAATTTGGACGTGTATAACGGAAATCCCATCTCAATGGGCAGATTTCTTCAGAACTATGTATTTCTGGCGCTCTTCCAGGATGAAAAATAATCTAAGTTCAAAAGAAATTCTTTTAAAAGTTCCTGATTACGACTACGGATGCGATAGGAAAAGTAGAAATTCGTGATGGAAATACTTACTTTTACCTGAAGAGTTTTTACTTATGGTTTAAAAAGTAATTACGGATGTACAGTCAGCTTCAATAGTAGATGAACAGATTAAGATTTCCAAAATAGTTATAAACCCAAGCGTTCACGAATATTTGGACACCCTTAGCATCAACACAATGGTCATTTAATATGACACTTATATTATATCATCTTATCATACCGGCATCGGAAGCACTTTCATATAAACAGCTTACTATATATTATAACAACGTTAACAGTGCCATTTGTGTGACATTATGTAAGCTAATGTTACAGTCATTATGCTAATGTTACATGTCATATTGGTATCGAAAGCGTTTATGAGGGTTATTTTACTAGGGTTTATTTATATCTATGGATATAACACAGAGCGTGTCAGACACGTGGCGTAGCAGACAAAAACTATTTTACTATGTGCATTCACATTTTCTATCTACTATAACATCTCAACGCACCGGAGCGTGCTTGACGAAATTTTGTATAGATAAAATATGATCTTGTCTGCCACGGCCCGTGTCTGAAACGTTCAATGTCTGTAGATATAATCCTTATAAGGTAGCATTAAATATAAAGATAGTGTCGCCACAGCCGAATCACGGAAAGTTCTAGCAACTTAAAACTATCTAAAGGTTAATCTGATTTATCGCTATATCAGCGACCCAAACGTTTGAACAGAACTAATACACTCCTCTCGTAATACTCTGTTCATTAGAGTATTAAGAGATCAATGGATTTCTCAACATTACTCGCTTGATACGGCCTAACAGAATTAATTACAGAGCAGGAAGAAGTAGAGTAATTGCTGTTAGACATTAATCAGTCTGAGCACTCTGAGCGTTTTTACTCTGTAGTCTCATTATTTTTGTCTTGTATATTTTTTCTTTCGTATTTTTATTACTACGGTAATATATCAGTATGAGTAATTAATTAAAACATTATCTTCACGCTGTGGTCACCGAAATCTGACTGAAGTTAGATGTGAATTATGAATTTAAGTTCCTGTTTAGTTTTTGTATATGTTTATGTAATTACAAGTATCATCAAATTTTTTTTAAATTAAATCATTAATACAAATAAGAAAAACATCTTTAAAGAAATGGATTTTTAAGTTTTTAGATTGAAAAAATATCTTATGCTCAATAAATCAAAATTCACTTTGATTTACAAAGATTGATAGATAAAGGAAAGCTTAAAGGAAAGGTGGGTTTCAGGAATGCAATATTGCACAAAAGTTTCTTTTACAACGTAGATGAATAAGAAATATTTTTTGAAAGTTCATCCCCTTGAAGAGTTAAAAAGGAAATATGGAAAAAGAACTGAATATGGAACTTATTTCAAAATAAAATCTTTTACTTTATTGCTTTCTAGAATGATATTTAAGCACTTAACGTTTTGACAATCAGTCATTGGGATTATATATAGATCATAGATATATTATCCTACTGTATAATATATCTATGATACAGATATTAACGATGTTTCGGTGACTTCAGTTAATCGAATTGCATTGAATTCATTTCAGAGCACAGTTAAATCTAGTGTTGAACCATTCGATACCGGATTAGCTATCACGCTAATTAACAAGGTGCTCATTAACTTGAATGCTTTGAACTGGAGTGAGGGTAAACTTTCAGCTGCTAACTAATTGAGTAATGAAAGTGTATCGGGTATCAGTTAAATAGATACGTGTTTCAGTAGATATTGTAGAGATTGTAATGTATTATGGCGCCTTTTTAATGTCATTTGCTTACATATATTCAAAATCGATATGAATTAGTCGATAAATTCAGAATCCATAGGTACCTATCCATAGGTCAAATATTTTTCGCCCATTTAATACCAATTCTTCATAATGAAATAAAAATGAATGGAATGAATTTCTAAATATAAACTTCTATTTAGAAATGTCTTCATTTTGAATTGCAATTTTATTCGAATCAAGGTATACCTTCATTTTATCGTGGCTCTCCTCAAGAAAATTTTTGTGAAGTCTTTTGTTCGGATATATATATTTTAATTATTCTCACATTTTTATATTTATATTTTAATTATTCTGCCCATAATGTAGAGTAATCACACGACACCTCACTATGTGAAGAGCGTGCCTATAATAAAAATACATACATAAGCTAAATGAAACATTACAGATACAATTTATTATTTATTCTAAGAATGAGATAAATACACAAAATAGATTCAAACAAATCTTTAAACTATTATTAACATTTGTACGAGAATTAATTGATTCCGACAATCACTACTACTTAGTAACGAGGCCTTAATAAATAGGTCTGTGAGTGTCATCGTTATGAAGCTTTGACGCACCACTCTAAGCCTCAATCACATGATTAATGGGGAACTGAGCTTTGCCATTAACTGTCTCGATACACTCTAATTACTACTATTTCGTGTAGCAGTGATGGCTTAGTGGTATGTAATTCGGCCTCACATTTGAATTTTCGAAGTAATTTAAGTGTACTCGTATATTAAAAAATATAAAATCTTTAAAAATTCAATAAAAAATTGTGAAATCTATGGATCCATGGTGTATTATGTTTCCTCTCATACAATCAGTTTAGTCGATGACAATCTTATATATAAAATTCTCGTGCACTTTATACAATGCCAGATACTGTCCCACTGCCAGACATGGGTCTGTTTTCAATTAATAAACAATGTTAGGAATTAAATTGGTTTGAGCGAATCCGCTATGGGAAGACGTCACATAACTTTGAACAATGAGAACTTGCCTCTGAGAAATTGACAATAATTCTATAAAGGTAATATATTATATCTTATATATAAAATTCTCGTGTCACAATGTCAGTTACCGTACTCCTCCGAAACGGCTTTACCGATTTTCACCAAATTTTATATGCATATTCAGTATTTCTGAGAATCGGCTACTATCTATTTTTCATACCCCTAAGTGATAAGGTTTGTTGACCCTTAACATTATTTTATTTATATAGCAACACAACGTTTGCCGGGTCAGCTAGTAATTAATAATAAAGTCAGTCACAAAAAAAATACACGGGTCAGCGATAAGGCAAAAAAAAAAAATAGTAAAAGTATAGCTAGAGACAAAATGTTTTTATATTTTCAAAATAAGCAGCTGAGCTTTACACTTGTGACTTGGGGACGTCGTAATTACAGACCACAGATGCTGGAGTCATTTTATTTTTGCTTTGAAACTCAGACAGATTTTCTTTGTACTATTCACTTGGTTTTTCCAAAAAAACTAGTACAAAATCCGCAGAAATCCCTGCTTGTAAAAGTCGGTTAAAAATCACAACTAAAATTATATTTGCATAGCATATACATATTTAACATAATATAGAAAGATAAGAACATTTACATTTACAAAACGCGTTTAAGGAAACATAACAATTTTAGATTTTCTTTAATGCTTTAAGGTTCTGAATTTTTTAATGGGTTCTAGAGGATGCCATATCGAATTTATCACGTCGATCAAGTAAATCGACTGTAGATAAAAATTGTAATAATAATAAAATTAATAAGTTATGAGGAAACAGATAAACATACATAGTCTTGAACAAAATCATAACTTTTTGCCTCGCTGTCGGGTAAATATTGTTTCAACGAATACTCGTAGGAATAAAAGAAAGAATCTCGTACGATTATGTAAAAAGAACATCTGACGCGTTCAGATATGAAATAAATGTTATTGCATTACAATATATTGTTATCGATAAATAAGCGAGTTACATTTCTTTTTACCGAAAAAGTATTTTATATTACTTGTCGAAAATTGGTATCGTCATAAACAATTTAATCAGATGCGAGCCGCTTTCGATTGCTGAGTTTCAATATACATACAGTATTCTTTTATGACAGGCCTTCACTTGACGAAGTACGAGTATATTGGAAAGGTGTAAGTGCGGAAGGAACCCTTTGTGGTTCGAATTCAGATGTATCGCCGCTATACCGATCTATTTCTGTCTAATAACAGCGGTGTTAAGCGCTTCTGCGTTTTGGTTTAAAGGGTGATAAGGGAGACATACTTATTCGAAGTTCTAACGATGAATTCGACGTTTTAACTTAGATTCTAATCTTATCTAGGGTTGATTACAGATACCCTGGGAGGCAGTAGCCACATATCATCAGATGTCGTTAAACAAACGCTACGTAAAAAAGCGTACTATAAACTAAGTGATTATTTGACTGACAAAACGGTGTGGTCTGAAGTATTTCCAGCTCCACATGTACCATTAGGTTAAGTTTAACATTGTAAAAAACAGTTTTGAAAAGATGTGTGTTATGGAGTTTCTTTCGCCGCTTCTTCTCCATAACCAAACACCTTGTGAAGTGGTGGTAGTTGTATTGACATTCAAAAAGCGCTCTGTAAAGAACCTATTTTGAATAAAAAAAATATTTGATTTGATTTGATGGACTACACGTTCATTTGCTATTTCAATTGTATTAAGAAAAATATTAACTGGTGGTTGATTACAGATGACGAAGGGCTGTACCCTCTTACCATCAGATGAACTGTGTGCTCATTTGCTACTGTTAGACACATCTCTACGGTTCGATGTCTCAGCCGATGACAAGCTGTCATGTAGACATTCGGCTTTTACGTGAAATAACGATACGCAGGATTCGTAAATTCGGCGTAGGTATCAAAAAATTAAATAGTTGTTGCAAATATATCGAATACTACATTCCGCACAAAGATACAATATGTGCATTGGCTAATAAATAACAAGCAACTTGGCGAATATCGACAAATATAGCGGTCGTACGCCAAGTGAGGCACCGTCACTTCTTGGTGCCAACAAAAACAGGTCGGCGGCCCTTAATTTGCATGTGGAAACAATTCGTACGCATTTCGCCGTCCCAGATAAAAATATGCTTATGGCCATACATTTGTACCAATTGTCTCGAGTGACCCGGTAACGTTTGGAAGGTCATGGTCGATGATGTTCACGACGATTACCTGAAACAAAAAATAAAAGTAATTACCGATGATCATCTTGATGTGGTTCGCTAATAAACTCTAAAGTAGGTATAGTTGTGGTTATGGTGTGTACAAACTAGAGTTATAGTCGGAATATTTATATGACGTCTTTTACTATTTTTGCTTTTTTATAAGTTTATTTAATTGTTCGTTTTAAGATATCGTATAAATAGTAGATAGAAGAAACATTATTTTTGAGTCCGATCGTGCTGAATTGTTTCATTTATGCTTAATCCATCGAAATCCATTCCTAACTCGGTCCAAAACAGGTAATTTCTAACAGAGGAAGCAGTATTATTGCAATAATATTTATATGTAATTAGTATGTAAATTTATGCGCGTATATTTGTTTTCTTACATTATTTTTTATTTTTGTTGTTTAACATTTTTATAGTTTTATATTGTCAAGTTCGCTAAACATAACAAGTTGTTCTGTGGTATTCGGTAGAATTGCTCTAGTCTTGTACACCTTTACATCACGAGTGTTTTTGCTATACCAATTATAACTTTAGATCGTTTAGTGACTTTGCAGATTGGTTTTGTTTGGTTAAAAACAAGCTATATGATGCAGCATTTAAACCATCCTAGATCTTTTCGTGTTAAAATATTAAGCATTTTAAAATATAAAAAGTAATTGTAGAACAAAAAATAACTGTAGCATTTATTAATAATTTTTAAATCATGATGTCACTATTCAGGTCACTTATCTAATATACATATGGCGCTAAGCACAAATAGGACATGGTTCCTATCGAAGGGCATCCTTTAAATCCACTGTACTTTATATCCTTCGAAACATAACAATAAAATCCATTTTCATCGGTTTTTATATTTAATTTTAAAGGTTAATGTCTCCATATAAAAATGTAATTCCTAATTTTTCATTATCACTCAAAGTTCTTGTTTGATTAAAAAAGTCGTGTATTTTCCCAAAAGATTTTACTTATCTGCTACAAATATATTTAATGTTACGCGCAAAGTACCTACTTTACGTCTTAACAGTTTAAAGCCTTTGTAAGCTTCAAATTTATAGGCAATTTTCGAAGCTCACATGCTTTGGGGTTGAAATAAAATTTCTCTAACTGAAACGAATTTAAGATCCACAAGGCTTGTGAATGTCTCCTATTTGTTATGAAAATACATAGTGGCTCTTATCTGAGACAACTTATTCTAAAAGTATGTCAAAGTATTAATTAATAATATTACTCACGTTCTATACTCAATATTTTGAGTAACATCTCTACCTGGGGTTGGCTATAGATGTGTTACCACCTTTGAGGACTATGGTTCAATGTCAATTATGCTAACTATTACGCAAATTAGACACATATGAACTATATTGGTAGTATATGACTACGGTTTGTCACTTGATTAGTGAAATATGAACTATATTCAGTCTTTGATTACATAGAAGATAAACTCTTAATTACATATGAATGCACTTATTAGTGACATGCGAATGAACATTTATGTCGACAGTCACTAGCAGTCAATAACGACAGGCGGCGATTGCTGGTGACTTTCGACGGCGACAGCTTACGAAAGTTTGTGATCGTCGCAGCTGGTAGCTTGGTATAGCTGCTGACTGTCGGTTTCGATCGTCGGCGTGGGCTGTAGCTCATAGCTTAGAGCCCATCAGAAATCAAATTTAAGAAATAAACAGCTATCTTGCAATGATAAGTTCTAATCATCAAAGTAATTGATCCGCTCCGGTCACCAAAACCAGCCAAGTACGCGGACAACATAAAACCCTACTAGGGCAGATAGACGGAAGCGCCAGTAATCAACTCCACTATAAATACGAGAGGCATTTATTTGCAAGCTTCGGGTCTGAATCGGTTGATTACCGCTTGCATTGTATTGCACCCGGTCTCCGCACGTGTCTGGCATCCAAATCGAATGATTATGCTGTTGTAAGTATAGAAGGTTCTGTATGCGGTTCCACTGGCATAAAGGGACGGGATTGCAGGGTCAGATAAGTGGTTTGTATTAGATCTATTTGACGGATGTTATACCAGAACGTATATTTCTAATGTTGAATTATTTTACCTAGCTCATTTTGAGTTAGGTAATAAATGTACAAGATGGCTGATAGTCTAGTGACTTTAGCATACACATGGAGAATGCAAGATTCTTAAAAGTTAATTTTATAAAACAAAGATCACTTGTTTTTATTACTACTGGTTTCAAGGGAAACATCTTAACAAACCTGAACACGTAAGAGCTCTGCTTGAGGTTTTCAAAGGTGTGTGATGTCTTAGAATTTTTCTATACGACAAAAATGGTCATATATATATATTAACTTATATAGCATAGAACTGTCACTTTGCTATTCTCTTCGTAACGTATGTTACGTTCCGTAGATATAGTGCTTGTGGGTAAGTGTGTTTATACAAAGTTTACGTGTGCGGTGTCGGGTATAGCTGTCGGAATTCACACGATCTTTGTAAGCACTGTTTTGAACTTAGTTTAGTTAACTGAGGTTCACATTGCTTTTATACTAAGTACTCAAGTAGGTGTGTAGTCTCTATTAGTGGTAAATAGGTAGATGGAAATAAGAAATACGTTCCATATATAGGATGTTAATAGATCGCATTTTCAGAATTTGAAATTTGCAAAATTTGATAGAATAAGATTCGTTAAATAATGAATAAAGGCTCCACATTAGGATTTTCCTGTGTCACGGGGGCCACCAATACATGAACAACCAGGCCCAGAACAGAAATCTAAATTCATCATTAGATGTCTGTCCGGCCGGAGACAAAACGCGCAACACATTGCCTGTCAGACCGGTATGGTGACCGCTCCGCCACGCAGGTTGTCAATGCACTTATTGAAAGAGTTATTTGTCGATAGTGACATGTTCTATCATACTATACTTGCTTTTACCAGGGACTTCGTGTGTGTCCTACACATGGCATAACTTAATATAATACAACTTTAAACCGATGTACAACTCCCTAAGAGCTGGATTTCCAAAATAGGTGAAATTATTTCTAACAGAAAGCCAAATACTAAGATCTTGTTTGAAAATTGGCGGGTTTTCAAACAAACTTTCAATTCTTATATAACCTCCTTAGGGTGGTATATCAAACAATTCTTCCGTACTGAGTTCCTTATGACGAACATAAAAATAACTCGTCAGTAGTTTAGGCTCTGCGATAATGATTATTCAGTCAGTCTAGGACGAGTCCTTTGATAAATATTGATTCAGGCCTATATCTTTCTTGTGATTTTTGTTTCATTAGAAATCGAATATTAATGTGAATCGAATTAATAATCTACGCATCAATCCAGAGATAAATACTCACGGAAATCATTAGGTAAATAGCATTTTGGTTAATTGCTAAATGAGTTCTGACTAATTTGTGGATTTGTTGCTGATTTAATAACTAGGCATATCCTAGCCATTGTGGCTTTCTAAACGTGTCCACTGATTACGTTTACAAATTGTGTAGATTTGCTAAATTTCGCAACCGCTTAATATAGGGCTTAATGTATTGAATTTCAGATAATAGTGGAATTTACCATGCCGGTCTAGTCCAGGCAATATGTTCAGAATGGTTTGATTTTAGGCAAGCTAGACATCTAAATGATGAATTTAATTTTTTGTTTTTCTTTCTTTTTTTTTGTGTTTCCGTCTTTTTAGTGTGTCAAGGCACTCCTCACTACATAGATTCGAATGCGGAAATATGTTTGTACTAAAGTATTGTGGTTCCACGAGGCATTATCTTACTTATTGTTCTAAGATTTTAATTCATTAAATAACGAATATTAAGGATAAATAGGTACGGTGTATGATTTTTTTTTTGTATTTTTTTAATCAGAATTTATTCCTTTTTAGCGGTTCTTTTACGTTGTGTTACATACAAATGCAGGAGTAGTTCTTAAAATAGAAATATGAGTGGTTTCCGATCTGTCTCCCCTAGGAAAATCATTGATATGTCCTTGATACTCGTTATAATGTCATGTTACTAATGTACATGTAAAATACATACTAGCATAACTAAATATGATCGTGGCTTTACCACAATAGTGAATGATAATATTATTGTACAGAAATAAAATGTGGAAAATGTGGTTAAGATATGATCATAATTATTATTCAATATGGAAAGAAATGTCGTTTATAACTGATGGTGGATGATGATGATGGATGGATTTGGATGGACCAAACCAAAAAAAATTCGGTTGAAAAACGAAAGAAAAAATGGTACTGCAAATTTGTCTGTCTTAAAAATATAGTCAAAATTATTCCTTGAAAATCTCTGTATCAAAATTCACTGATATAATATTTCTGATGAAACGTCGGGCTCAATGTTAATGAATAATGTATTTAAATTAGTAATCCTATCAAAATTAATACCATTATTACGACGAGAATCGAATACCGAACACTCTTCTGTAATAATTCCTTGTTGTACCTACTACCCTAAATAACCTAACCCTGAATACCTTTATAAAATGCGGCTTTCGATTTTTCGATTCGTTTTGCCTCAGCGCTACGATTTTCCGGTAAAACTTGACGTCCAATCTAGCCGCATGCATATTTCCCGAAACCGTTTTTCACTATTTTTATTCGGATACTCCGAACAACAGATTTCTAATAGACGCTATGCGTCTATTAGAAATCTGTTGATGAACATTTATTCCTTTGTAGTTTCTTCGTATTGACGTCAGAATTGAGGATTTATTTGAATGTGACATTGTAAATATTATACTATTTTTTTTTATACAATAGGAGTAGCAGACGAGCATGTAGTCCACCCGATGGTAAGTGGCTACTGCCGCCCATGGACATCTGTAATCAACCCCAGATAGGATTAGATATTCCTACCTGAGGTCGGCCACAGATGCGCCGCTACCCCTGAGGATTAAGCTGGAACGCCTCGGAAAAGTCTGTCTTCCTTACCACACCCTTCAAACTGGAACACAGCAGCGCCAACACTGCTGTTATTAGGTAGAAATAGGAGTGGCAATGGTGCCGCCGGAGACGAACCACAAAGGGTTCTACCACCTTCAAAATTATGTTGTGATGGAAATAGAAAACGAATCGAATTTGATTTCAAGATGTAAACGTTGAATATATTTTCGTTGTTCGACTGTGGTGGTATCCTATTCACGCCTGTTCCTATCTCTTAACAACAGTATTGTCTTTTGAAGGATCTGGTAAATGGCAAGACATTTACCACATCCGTCATGATTTTCATAAAACGTTGGCTTCTAGTCCTCTATGAATACCGGTCACAAATCTATAATTCTAATATATTAAGTATCCTATATGACTTTAATTATCTGTTAATATTTATTCAAACTAACAACTACCTTAAGAACACACAGATATCGCATTCATAAAACATGTGCCCGGTCTTAAAACAAAAGCTTTTCCATTCAGCCCATCTTACACCTTTCTTTACGTTCTAAGGGACTAGTTATGGCCTTACCAAAGAAATTTATGTGACAAATACTACCGAGCGACATCTTAAGTTCCCTTGTTGCTTACTTGATACCTTTATTTCAACCATTCGTTTTACGATGAGCGGTAAAATGGCGCTCTCAATCGTAACTTCACACTGATAAGCCTACAGGTGAGCCTACGGGCTTATGGGAATTTTGTTTCAGCTTTTTCCTTCGCCGGTTATAAGCATTCGTTTTGATTATAAAATACTTTTTAGGATAAGAAGAAAAGCAAGTTGTTCGACTCATATGAGGTAATTTACTGGAAGTAAGCGATTTACCAAAGCATTTTGTTAAATTGCGTAACGTACGTGCATAAGTTTACTTAAAATGTAAGTAATACGCATACTTATAACATTTTAAATGTTTGTGTGATTTCTAAATAAACTGCACGATTTTTTAATTTATTCATTAATTATTTATTAATCTAGATATTTTTTTTTTGTTCACGAGGGGGATACCTCCCCCTATTCTTATCCCGGAACTACAGGGATAACCTAGATATACGGTATAATCCTAGAAAAGGCTAAATTGGCTTTAAAATGACAAATATTAGGTTTTTACTTTGTCTAACACAATGACATAAACTACTTTCATTCCGAATACCTTTAGTTTTACGATGAGCGCTAAAACAGCGCTCGCAATCGTAACTTACACCGTTGATAAGCCAACGGGTAGCGTATGAACCGCGCTCGTGGGAATTCTGTTTTAGGACATTTATTTTTTAACACGAAATAACTTTTAGGATTTACCAAAGCTTTTATTATTTTCTGTAAATTTCTACTAATGTCCGTCTGTCATATCTAAATAGGTCGAATAATAAGTATTTTTCATTTGCTCGTATGCTTATTTGCAAACATTAAACTTAAAATTTACCTGTTATTAATTTAGATACGCGGTAATCGTAGAAAAGGCTAAAGATTAGTTTACTCTATGTGTCTCTAAAAAAACTACTTTTAATTCGGAATACCTTTAGTTTTATGATGTGCGCTAAAACAGCGCTCTCAATCGTAACTTACATCGTCGATAAGCCTACGGGGGAGCGTATGAACCGCTCGTGGGAATTCTGCTTTATTCCGTTTATTTTTAAACACGAAATAATTTTTAGGATTTACCAAAGCATTTTATTAATTTACGTGCAAAGGACATGTTAATAAAATTTATAATATGTGTTATGTACAAAGACGTTATTAAAGTTTGTACTAATGTCTGTATGATATGTCTAAATAGCTCGAATAATAAGTATTTTTCATTTCCTCGCATTCTTATTTGCACAATATCCAATTTCAAAAACTAGTTTTCATATTTACTTGTCATTAATCGCTGAAAATTAAATGTAACATATGCGGTATAATCCCAGAAAAGGCTATTTTGACCTTGAAAGGACACAAATATTAGCTTTTAACTCTGTGTGTCTCTAAAAAAGCTACTTTTAATTCGGAATACCTTTAGTTTTACGATGAGCGCTAAAACAGCGCTCTCAATCGTAACTGTACACTGTCGATGTGCCTACAGGAATGTATGAACCGCGCTCGTGGGAATTCTGCTTTAGGCCATTTATTTTTTCCGGCTACACGTATTCTTTTTTAACACGAAATAACTTTTAGGCTAAAAATATTTAAACGAAAAAGCAAGGGTCGTTTTGAAATTTTGTTTATATCAAAGGGGTATAGGAAGGTTTGTGATTTTAGCTACTACTGGGCTGTGTGTGTTACATATGTCCATCTAATAAAATCTTTAGAAGTGTATTCGATACTTACAAGGTTACGTACCCAAAGGATAAACGGGACCCTATTTCTAAGCCAGTGCTGACTGTCGGTCAGAGAGGGCGCTATCTTTTGCAACGTAAAAGATAAATACTTGAAAATTTTACAGACTGGTTTGTTATTCCCATTCATTGCAACAAATATTAAAAAACCGTCCTTATTATGAACCCTGGCTTAAATATATATTATCCAGTAAGAAACTATTTCCATTATCACTTTATGAAGATAAATACATAGCGTCTATGCTTTTAAAAATAATTCACAAACTCGACTCGAATGTGTTAAAAAAACCTTTTCCAGTCATTAGCACTCATCGATCATGAGAAGCGCAGAGTGCTCCGGAAACCACTAGAATATCTAAGTAGCGAGATGAAGCAAATGAGTGCTGAATGAGCAATAAGTGGGATTTGAAAGAACATTTATTTCCGTGCAACGGGTGAAATTAGGCGGAAAACTCCAGACTGCGCATCCGCTTGGGCTTATCAATAATGCTTTTGAGGGTTATTTGTTCTTGTGATGAAATGTTTTCATGTTTTTTTAATATTTGAGCTCTTAGTAGAGCTCCTGGGGTAATGAAGCTTGTTGAGTCGAATCTTCACCACAGCGAAACACATGAAGATTGCTGAACTTAAAAAGAGTTCTATATTAAAGATTTTTCTTGTCTATTATTCGTTATAATTATTTCTTAAACAACTAAAGATCGAAAATTTTAGACCAAGGAAAGTAATTCCAACTGATGTAAAATTGAATATAATAGGACGCTTCTCTTCGTAAAATTATTAATATAAATAAATACGTAAAACATAACCTGACTAAAATAAATTTGTATTGGAGTTTCAGAGCCCAAAAAGAATGTAATATTCAATGAAAAATCGTGAAACCTAAATAGTTGTTTACATTTTTCAGCCTCTCTACATTTTGTTGATTAATCGTTTTGAATAAGAATCGTGAAAAGCGTTGAAAAGTGATTTTTGTTTTATAGCGAGTGATATGTTCGCCAGGCTGGTTTTACGAATACAACAAACATAAAAAACGAGTGCCGCGTAAAAGTTAAAAACTAAACATCGATGCATACGATCGGAATTGAGAGTTAAAAGTCGTATATAATAAAACGAGAACGAGTGTACGATATAAAAACTTTTACGGTATTTCAAAACAAACTAGAGTATTGCGCAACTTTGAAACTCCAAGTTTCCTAGACATTTTTAGAAGATTGGCAAATATATCTGACGTCAAACTTAAGCTATGTAATCTCAGTGACTTATTTATTTTCTTATTGCTTTAATAATTGAAAAATGATACATTTTAAAATTAATGAATTCATTGTATACACTACACATTAATTTTAAACATTAGTAGTATGGAGAACAGGTATTAATGCCAATTACAGATTTTAACAGCGTACACTATATAATCGTAAATAGTTATTTTGTCTACAATTTTGCGCGCGTTCTCATGTGCAAGTGTACGTGTGCGCGTGTGTGTGTTCGGATGAATGGATGTATGCATGTGTGTGTGCATGTGCGTGCGCGTGTGTATGTGCGTTCTTCTGTCTATGCATGTGTGCGTGTGTGTTATATTTTGATTTCGTATAATTTTAGTGATTATAATTTATGTTTGAATTTTGATATCCCAAAGCAGATTTAAGTCCTTAACACGCATAATCGATATATGTTAGCTATAAAAAATAGTCACCCTTTGCTTTTACTCTAAAAAAACCTACATGCCTGAGACTCCATTATGTTCTTAAAGGTGTGTGAAGTGTATAAAGCACTTAGCCTTAATCCATTCATCTCATCCAGATTTTTTCAGCTCGTTATGATTCAGATCACGTAGAACGTAGGACGCTTAGGACGATTATGTTAACAAATGATTTTGTAAAAGGTTGTAACTGAAAATCCGTAATATTTCCGACGAATAAAAGTGCATTTTAACTTTTTAATGATTTTAATGAAATCGTTCAAAACAATGTACTTAACTTTTTTATGCAACTTATTGTTGAAATGAATTCTTTAGGTGCCTTGAGCGATTTTTGATGGGGGAAAATTTTACAAATTCGCGTCAATGTTAACATATTTTATGTATATTTAGCAAATATTACGTCGTACGTAGGTACTTTTACATTAATGTAATGTTTTTCGCCAAAACAACTTTTTTTGGTAAAACCTGATCGAACAAATAAGAATAGTTCTGTCGACGATCGTGATTGACGAGTTTCAGTTTGTTTACATTACAGTTATTAACGACAATAATAAACCCACGGCGTTAACCTGCCTCTCACGCTATCGCACGCTAATCTCTCCTCCACACGGCAACTAACGATATAATATATTATGTCTCTGCGAGCTGTGGTACGAATTATTCTTTGTGATATATTAGTTGAGGATGCATTGAAATACTGTTGCCACATTCTCGGATTAATTGCATACAGCGTTAGGATTACGCATTCTGATTATGAGTAAACACTCTTTAATGTGAGTATCAGAAAGAATAGGGAAGGGTTGCTACACATTCTACCAATTTGACCCAGAGCGAAATGTCTATATTCGTTTTAAAGAAGTGTATACGATGTTATTATTACGGGATTGCATAATAGGTCAATCCACCAATATACATTGGAGTAGCGTGGTAGAGTACGATCCAGGGGGAGAGAGCGATCCAAATGGGGGAGCCATTTGTGCTCAGTAGGGGAACATACAAAGGGCTGCAGCTAAACTTGCTCCGTTTCAACTTCGAAATACAGAGAAGCACGGAGATTTCTCTCCCGGACGTACCTTCCTAAAATTATTAACTAGGTATAATTTTATTACAATAAATAGAAACCGAAGTTTATAATTAAAACATATATTTCATAATTCCCTTTAGTAACATTTTACTGTAAGTTTACACAATATTTTTGTTTATATGTAAGTAATTTTGTAACGTATAACAGAAACAACGACTGTCCTACGTGACAATGTCAGCTGCAATTCTCGCGAACGGATTTAATTGTAGAAATGAATTATATTTAATTATAGTCGATTTATTATTAAACGGCACGTTTGATTAATACTAAGAATGAATAAATGAAGCTTCATGGAAGGGAATTATTAGAATCCATATGAGGCTTGTCTTTGAACGATTAAAATAATAGAACTCCTCGTGTAAGGTTTACCTTTCGTAGAATGAGAGTATCTAATTAGGTTCTGTTCTAATTAGGTTTTCTACGGTTCTAATTCTGTCTGGCTAACAGATAGTAATAAAACATACACGGCTTAGAAGCATGAAATTATGTAAGGACACAATAGATGAGCATTCTGATATTATTTTTGAAAATCCATTTCTGGGCCTACAATCTACATATATGATGAATGGTTCTTGATAAATCCTATAAATACAAAAGAGCCTAGTCTCAACGTCTGAATCGAGGGGTCCGAGGTTCAAATTTCAGGCACCTCTGATTTTTATAACGTGCGTATAAGAAATTATTTATTACTAGTTTTAACGGTGAAGGAAAACATCAGAATGGGAAGAATCAAGCTTCCTATTCCCAGGTAGTGGGACAGTAATTTTTTTTTATAATATAGGAGTAGCAGACGAGCATGCAGTGGCTACGGCCGCCCATGGACATCTGTAATCAATACCAGATAGGATTAGATATTCCTACCTGAGGTCGGCCACAGATGCGCCGCTACCCCTGAATAAGCTGGAACGCCTCGGAAAAGTCTGTCTCCCTTACCACACCCTTCAAACCGGAACACAGCAGCGCTTAACACTGCTGTTATTAGGTAGAATTAGGTGTGGCGGTGGTGTCACCGGAGTCGAACCACAAAGGGTTCTACCAACTTCAAAATGCAATGGATTAATGATAATGATCACAGACCCGAAAAACTAAAAGCAATGTTTTAAAACAATGCTCGTAAAAATCCTATAAGTGCATTTTATAGCCTCTGCGACAGAAATAGGAGGGAATTTAGCGAAAATTGCACAATCTATTTGTTCTACAGTTTAATTTAAACGAGCAATCACTATTATTGCATCGCCTGTAGTCGAGAGACTGACTAGACGGAGAGAGTGGCTTCCCAATAGAGACAATGAATTAGTATCACGAAGAACAATGCCTTGTCGTTAACTTTAATCCCATAAAGGGGTAATCTATAGCTACAAATAAATATAAAGGAGTTTTGTCTATGGTTTCTAAATAAGTGCCATAGACAAATTTTTTTCATCTAAATTTTCTATATATTATGATTCTTAAAACAACGACCGGTTAAAAAAATTTATAGCCCTATTAGAAATGGTCGGACCTATTAGAATAGGATTAACAAAAGGGTGATGTTTCAGGTAATTACTTAGACTAAGTTTATCCTGGGTATATCCAAGCTTAGAAGACTATTTCCAAAACATTTGCATAAAACATAGATAAGTATAGATATCTCACCGCCTTGTAATTGAAGGAAGCCATTAAATAACTTAAACGGCTGACAATTCTGTGAACCGTTTAATGTCATGGTGTAATTTACGCGGAATACTGCCGATATGCGCAGTTAAGACACGTAATCGAAGAAACAGTGCGAAGAAATATCGCTTCATTCGTAAATGATCTAAGAACTACATTTTTTAATATTTTTCAATTACGAAAATAGATTGTGACAATTGTCAAAAGGTTACATTTTCTTGTTAGGAGCGAGTAATCTTTACTAATCTATGGCATAAAGTTAGAAAATCCATGCACAAGTGATAAACTCAGATCAGGGAAAGAAGATGCTTTAAAACAAAATAAAACCTAAGTACCTACCATTGTTTAAAAAGTACCATCAAATTAAAAACAAAAGTAGGTATCTGGGGTGCTTTCAGCTGCATTGAACTAAGACCCTTAACGGGTTTGTAGCAATTAGAACTTTGCCACTCGAACAGTTAAGACTCGCAACTCTGCCATTCTTAGAGTAGCGTCTGTTTCCGTTTTACGGGAATTAAAATTGGGAAGAGGAAAGCAATTTGGGAAGGGAATTTTTGTTTCATTTATTGTTTATATTTATAGGATCTATATATATATATAGTAAAAAATAATGAACATTTGGTGGTACGGAAGCCTCCATGTGCGATTTCGACTCGTACTTTGCGAATTATTGAAAATCCATTTCTTGGTCTACAATCTACATATATGATGATTGGTTGTTTTTGATAAATCAATAAGGTACAAATTTTTATAATATCTTGAGATATATATATATCAAGATATTATAAAATAAATATTAATAGCCGTAGAAGCAAACAATACTTTTGTTAATACTCAGTCAATCTTTAAGTTACTTACATTATTTAGTCAACTATGGAGAGTAATGTTTTTCCAGCTCTCTGATTACAGAAGCGCGCTAACCATGCGTAAATTTAGCCACCTGTGGTCACCCATCCATATTTTGTCCGCCCCCATCATTGCTTAACTTAGTAAATAATTTTTTAAACGAAGCAAGCTGCGTGACTACGTACGCATATCAAAACTTAACTAGTGAAATATAATTATATATTCCTTTCAATATAGCAGACCTTCGGAAATTCATAGAAGCGATCACTATAAAATTGTCTTTGGTAATCTGTAGTTGTAGTAGGCTGCGCGGCTATGTATGTTCATTAAAAGTTAACTAGTGAAACATAATTATTTATTACTTTTAATATAAAATACCTTCGGAAATACATAAATGTGATCACTATATATAAATAGTTTTGGTAGTCTGTAGTAGGTAAAGATACATAAGCAAAGTGCAGCGCCTATTTACTCGTTCGTTTACCAACACGTTGACAAGGTGATTGCGTGCAAAGAATACTAGGCGCTTATACGAGTACGAGTCTCGGATCTGCCGCGGCTGGCACGTGGCGTCGTGACTCGATTTTTACTACGTTTTTTAACATAAACCGTCTTAAAATAAAGCAGTATCTTTTCTTTTTCTAAGTAGATTGTATTTTTTTAATGTTTGTCATGTGTATATGTCTATTTTTTTGCACGCTTCGCAAGTCAAACGGCTTGGCGGATTTTATTAACAAATGTGGCGTCAAAATCTTTTTTTTAACATAGAGGTTTTTGTTACAATATTTCTCTAGTTAAATAAACCTGCTTCCGGGGTTGCGGGCGGCAAGAGTGGGTAGCTCAAACCGCCCGGTAAGCGACCCCGGGAAGGGCGGCGGTATGTGTGGTCGCATACCGTCGTACGCACCAGACGGTGTGGCGAGCGTCAAGCTCACCTGGGCAGAGCCCGACGGGGCAACGCGCTAAGAGGACTCCGGTTGCGTTCCTTTGGAGATCCCGGAGCCCTCTACGCAGCGCCGAGGACGGCCACCGGGGGGGTTTTAGTGCGGTAAAAATCCCACATAACCCTGCGTCGCTCCCACGGCGCCGGGTACCTTTTGAAGGTTTCCCCCTCGTAAACAAAAAAAAAAGTTAAATAAACCTTTCTTTAAAATAAAGCCATATATTTTCTTTTTTTTTATAATATAGATGTTCAGAATTTAAATTTTCACCTGATGTTAAGTGGCTACTGCCGCCCGTGGTCATCTGTAATCAACCCCAGAGAGGATTAGATATTCCTACCTAAGGTCGGCCACATATGCGCCGCTACCCCTGAGGACTAAGCTGGAACGCCTCGGAAAAGTCTGTCTCCCTTACCACACCCTTCAAACCGGAACACAGCAGCGCCTAACACTGCTGTTATTAGGTAGAAATAGGTGTGGCGGTGGTGCGCCGGAGTCGAACCACAAAGGGTCGTGCCACCTTCTAATTGAATTGTGTGATTGACAGTAAAAAACCCAACTGCTTAAAAATTGCAGTTGGGTTTTTTTTCTTTATAATAATTATCTAGTATACTTCGAAAATTATTCAAAATAGAATCTAGTATAGACTAAATTGTTTTTATATTGCTTGACATAGGAATTTATTTATGAAAGAGCAGCGGCGGAAGCAACTTGAAATACCTACACTTTTTTCATATAATTTTCCATAATAAGAAAGAACCAACATATAAAAGAAACCCGTGTAATTAATTCCGAATTAAAAAGGCATATGAATCATAACCTGAAACGAATAGAGTAAAAAGTTTTTCTTTGAGCCCTAGCTTACATCCGTCGAAATATTCACTGAATTCACTTTTATATAAAAGCCGAAAATCGCATGCCACTTTTAGGGTTCCGTACCCAAAGGATAGAAACGGAACTATACTATTGAGCCTCCGCTGTCTGTCCGCCTGTCCGTCTGTTACACGGCTATCTATTGAAATATCTATCTATATACTAGAAAGACCCTTGAAATTTTTACAGAGTATGTATAACAGTGGACGGTATAACAACAAATATTAAAACTAAACCTTGAAAAAAAAAAAAAAAAATAAACTGTTATTCATCAAAGCTTTTAGTTTTATCTATTGAACCGTAAGAGGTAGACAGTTCAAATTCACACAATGCATTAACTTATATGGCTGCTATAATGACAAATACGTAAAATAAGAAAATGTGGTTACGGAACCCTCCGGGTGCGAGGTCGACTCGCACTTGGCCAATTATTTTGTAAAGCCTGTCTGGTTTGGATCCAATAGAAGTATAAAGAGAAATACTTCAGTGCTATGAATTTTGGTGACGAATTTTTAGGCAGTGCACTCGTTAAAATTCGCGACGTACGAATGATGTTTGTATATGAAATGATTCTGAATAAAATGTTTGCGTGAACTTTCATACACGTAAAGATATTTTTTATTCATACAAATTGATTGTTGGTTTAGCGATATCAGTTTTTGAGTGTCATCTCTAGAGATATGGGTTCGAATCCAAAGTACATGTATGTGATATATTTCACATTTTTTGAAAACTTATTAGGAAATATAATTTGCTTTAATGGCAGAGGCACTATTACATAAAAATATCAACGGGTTGCACTCGGGGAGTGCCAGCTGACGAGAAAACTTTCGAAACCTAACCTGAATAATAAAATAGAAAAAATGAAACTGACACCGATTGACATATTTTTTCTATGCTGACACCAGATGACATCATGAATTTTGGAGTTTGCTTTGCCGTCTTACGAATTTTCGATCAGGACACGTGACCTGAGGCTAGTTTAACATTTTTACCCATCACATAAAGTGCACAACGCCGTTAAAGAAGTTTTCACTTCCAAAATTCCAAATATTTTGGTAAATGTCTACTTTTCGTAGATTAAACTAGTGAATTCAAATCCGGGACTAATGATATTAACGCCACACATGTCAGCATGTCTGCAATATGACCACATGTCTGCGGTTTTCTTGAGCTTGCAATGTCGCTGCAAAAGACATATGACATAATCCTTCTAGCATTTCCGCCGACATTTGCTACTAATTTTCCTTTACATTTGTAGGGATTTTAGAACAGAAGAGATTCGATTTTAGGAAAATAAATCTAGAAGACGAAGTTTTACAGTACTTAGTAATGCTAGTTCTAAATAAGTAATTTTAGTTATTCGTTTCGTTAATTTCCTAAATTAAGTTATAATCATATTTCTTGTATTTGTTTTTAAATATGTATATTACCTAAAATGTGTGCAATAAAAGTTTATGGTGCTAAAAATAATTATTATATAACATCTTGATAAAAGCAAAAGTGTATACAAATGGTTTGTTTGTATTTGTATAAAACATTTTAAAATCATATTCATTTGTAAAAAGTTCCAATACTTTTTGTCCAAAATGTCGCACACATTTTCCATTTTTTCGTGGCAAGGTATTGCTGAAATCCAACTCAATCCATCATTTGCACAGGATGATCGAATGCCAATTCAGTGAACATAATTGAAATCCCTTTATGTCCGTCGGATATGCCTCTTTTACGAATAGTGTTTACGTGCCTACATAAAACTATTCTTGAAAAGTACCTTTTATTTTTTTGATTTATGGTCTGTGTCGCCTTAAACTGTGGTATAAAACAGAAACAGGTTTTACGATGATCAACTGTGTTTTTTATGTCATAAGAGTAGCGGACGATCATGATTTTAAGTGGCTGCTGTCGCCAATTTACATCTGTAATCAACACCAGATAAAATTAGATTCCTATTTGAGGTCGACCATAGATGCGCCGCTGCCCATGAGGACTAAGCTGGAGTGCCTTGGAAAAGTATGTCTCACCACGACACTCTTCAAACAGGAACACACCAGTGCTTAACATTGCTGGTAGAAATAGCTATGGTGGTTGTGGTAAATATTGTCCGAGTCTACTTAATATGAGATAAGATAAGATCTTCAAATCCGGTTAAGTCTATTACAGGATTCAGGTTTCATGTTTTCTGTACGTTAATAAACGTATGAAACAAAATACTTAGCGGTAAAAGGATATCTTTTGTGTAACCTAAGACCGTAAAGATATCATCATTTGATCTTTCTTCCTTACTTATCTTAATTTTCAATGAATGTTAACAGCCTTTGTCTTGAAAAGTCTGATGATAACCTGTTTTTCCAGTTTATTGTTCTAATTTGGTTTTATGAGGAGTAGTAACCGCGGCTCTCAGTCGTAACTAAATAACTAAAAAAGACCATTATTTTCCAAAACAACAGGCTTCCGAATTGTCTTTTGCCTTATCTTGTTGGTAGTTAATACATTATTGAAGTGTAGGCGATGAATTATGATGACGATTCAAACATTTCACTCGAAAGAAACTCTTTATAAATTTGTTAATAAGCATAATATACATTTTGATGTGTTAAAAATTACTAACACATCACAATGTATATTACGCTTACTACGATAGTAACCTAATTTAATCTAAGAGTTTATAAAAAACATACAAAATCTATATAAAAGCTATTTTTTGTTCAATTTAAGAACTATTAATATTACTTTATCATTATTAAACTATTGAAAATAAAAAGTGGAATTTCAAGAACGCTATAACTTCAAGGATTTTCGTAAGTCTCTAAATTACTGTGAAAAATAATAGGACAGAACGCCTTTCAATTTATCATCAAAAATAGATAAATGAATAAGATAGATCGAAGGTGGTAGAACCCTTTGTGGTTCGACTCCGTTGGCACCACCGCCACACCTATTTATGCCTAATAACAGCGGTGTTAGGCGCTGCTGTGTTCCGTTTTGAAGGGTGTGGTAAGGGAGACAGACTTTTCTGAGGCGTTCCAGCTAAGTCCTCAGGGGCAGCGGCGCATCTGTGGCCGACGTCAGGTATTAATATCTAATCCTATCTGGGGTTGATTACAGTCTGTACTGTCCATGGGCGGCAGTAGCCACTTACCATCAGGTGGACTGCATGCTCGTCTGCTACTCGTATATTATAAAAAAAAGATATTAATACAGTTTTAATCAAGTGTGTTACTTTAAAAGGATCGATAAGCTCAGTAAATCCCTAGATCTCAGTATAAATTAACATCAAAGCGTCTGCTTTCGTGACTATATTTGAATCTGAAATCTAGGTATCTTAGAATGTTACGTATATATTATCTTATGTTAATATGTATGAATCACATGTAGTTGTGTTAATATGCTAATTTCGGAAATCGCTTGATCGATTTAAACTAAATTTAGTGTTTGTTTGGTTTCACTTTAAAAGGTGGTAGAACTCTTTGCGGTTCGACTCCGGCGGCACCACCGCCACACCTATTTCTGCCCAATAACCGCAGTGTTAGGCGCTACTCTGTTCCGTTTTGAAGGATCTGGTAAGAGAGACATACCTTTCCGAGGCGTTCGAGCTTGGTCCTCAGGGGTAGCGGCCCATCTGTGGCCGACCTCAAATAGGAATATCTAATCCTATCTGGGATCGATTACAGATGCACATGGGCTGCGGTAGCCACTTACCATCAGGTGGACTGCATGCTCGTCTGCTATTCCTATATTATAAAAAAAAGAAGATATATGCTAGTTCCGGTTTGAAAGTACACTAAAAGTATATTATGGGTAAGTATGTTGATCCTATGTGACACTGTTGTCAGGACTATATTTTTTTGGGGATGGGCAACGTTCATTCGAGTTGGCCAGAAATAATATTATTTCAAGTGGGGATTGTATGTGTAAAATCCAACACAGTTAAACCGTTGTCTCCCCAAAAGATCAGTTATTCTTGGAAAATTTATTCAACAAAAAATAAAAAGAAATAAACACCAAACAAACTGACTTCAGGTAGTACACAAGCTCTCGAATTAGTGATGTTCGCACATTCCCCTTTTTGTAAGTCAACGCCTTATCCTGTACTTATCTTAAGCCTTCTGGGAAATAACTTTTATTATTTCCGTTGTAAGGCGTAAAAGAGTAAGATATACAGCGGTAACGTCGAGAAAATAACGGAGATGTTGTAATAAAAGTTTTCATATGTAAAGTTTCGTAGAAGACAGCCCGCCCTATTTTGGCGTATGCTTACAAACGATAACTATACTTTAAATTATGATGATAGGCCAACTATTGAAATAAAAAAAACATTGAATTAGGTATGTAAAGTAATCATAAGTATCAGAGTTAAAATTTATTTTTGGGTGATATTGCCTAGCGCCCGTCATAATTAATCTATCCAATGATTGGCCTACCAAATATTGACATTTGATAACTTCTGCATACTAGAAATTGACATAATAAAATATCGATCTCTGGCAGGCAAAGATTGGTTAAAATTGATTATTATTACTGCTCAGTATTTAGAAGTGGCCGAAATACTGATCAACAAAAAGTAAATTCAAAATTTGAAATGTTGACGTTTCTGTCATAACACACGAAATACAGACAGTCGGCATTCGGAATTTGTCACGGGACGTATATTATATTATAGATTATTACGGAGGTCCTGGGGACCTATTCGGGAGTCACGAGTGTGTGCATGAAGGCCGACCGGTCGCCGAAGGGAGCAGCGCACCACTCATCGGTATTTTTATTGTTTTCACCTACATTATTGTCACTAGCGCACAATGATTCTAAATTATATTTCGGATTAAACCAGCTCAACTCACCCACCTAAAACACACAATTACTAAAAGGCATACGTTCAATAGTTTGTGTCCTAATATTGATACAATGAACTATAACATACTATTTAAGGAACTCCGGATCTCATTGGTTGGTGTAATATAATTCACTTATGTAGGACGAGTGTCAAAACTAATCAGAAATTATAATTGAGTCTCACGACGTTGTTAGGAATGTAGTTGTGGATCTTACTAGGGAAGGGAATTCTTTCTAAAATATAACGATTTTGAATTCGATTTAAATCAAAGTCTGAAGAAACGATCCACAGTAATATCAGGACTATAGAATTATTTTCTTAAAACATTGTTTTTTTTTAATTGAACCGGAATAGAAAAATCGAATGTCGCCTTTCTGGTCCAGTCGATTAGGTAGATTTATTAATTATTTTTTATCAGAGTTTTGAAATCTATGATCACCTTTAAAGCTGTTCTGAAAACTGAAGATTTTTGCAAACCTATAAATAAAAGCGACACCATAGAATTACGTCACAGAAGTATATCTTCTTACGTATAAATAAGTACATAAACATGTTTCCAAACATCGATTCTGTGATTTAGTTTCAGATTGCTATCCCTATGCCGTAGCTGGGGTGCTATGTGTACAAAGTGTAAGCTGGCACCTGGCACGTGCCGGCTAACAGAATTTGCCTAACAAATAGTTCGGGCTCGTGGTTCAATCTAAGCCGGTAATCGAATCTAATGCAGTCGGCGGTTATGAAGTTATAATCTTGTTTGCGGTAGCAAAATCTAATTTTTGAAAGTTAGTGAAGGATCGGCTACACTTGAGTTGTTTAAAAAAAATTGGTGAAGGAAGTCTTTTGTACCCTTACCATGAGTTTTTACGTTTACGTTACTGGATAAGATAACCAAATATCTGACGGAGTCCAATTGCTATGATAATAATATTACCTACCTATGGTCCTTAATTTTGCAAAGGCCATAAAGCGGCTCTGCGGAGCTCAAGAGATCCCCGTAGAATACACAAGTATTAAAAACAAACAATAAACAAAGTCATGCAACGTCATTTAAACCAAAATTGTATGAATTCACAGATTTAATAATTAAATAATAAAACACAAAATTAATAACTGACTACATTGTCACAGCGGCAATATTCGTCACGTCTATTTTAGTAAGTTCAAAGTCGGAAAGTTAGTTATCTTGTCACAAGCGAATGGAAATTCTGTCTCTACTGAAATGCGGTTATGGATCACAGAATAACAAAAGTGTCTCAATTTAACGTGAAAATGTATAGAGATATGCTTTTACGAAGTCTACGAATATGCAGAAGTACGTAAGGTAAATTGAATGGTGGTAATTTCGGTGGTACCGCTGCCACATCTATTCCTGCTTAGTAAAAATCATTTTAAGCGCTGCTTTGTTTTGTACCCTTACCATGAGTTTTTAAAACATCCCACAATTTTACGTTACGTTTACTCAATCCATTATTCTGTTCCGTTTGCTTCAGTAGACTGAGTAAACGTAACAATAAGTAAGTACTGATGTGACAGTGAACTTTTTGTCTACCTCACATGTTTGCAAAAAAGAGAGACAAAACATAAAGCGCCTTTTGTCAATTTAGACATTTAATGTTACATTACTGACACTATAGTTATGATTAAATCCACTAGGGGCGCTGATTGGAAATTGTATGGGCAAATACGTAAACAAATACCAAAACAGTCATATTTGTCAAAACGTAAAAACGCATGGTAAGGATACTGGTTTGAAGGCTGTGGTAATGTGGAATATACAAGGCGCTTCAACTTAGTCCTCAGGGGTAACAGCGTATCTGTAGCGGACTTTGGGCAGAACTATTATGGTATTGGATTGGTTACAGATATCCATGGGCTTCAGTGGCCATTTGCCATCCGGTAAGTTGCATGCTCGTTTGCTACATGTATACTCTTTTTTATATAATATAGGAGTAGCAGACGAGCATGCAGTCCACCTGATGGTAAGTGGCTACCGCCGCCCATGGACATCTGTAAACAACCCCAGATAGGATTAGATATTTTTACCTGAGGTCGGCCACAGATGCGCCGCTACCCCTGAGGACTAAGCTGGAACGCCTCATTGTGTATTTTTACACACTGTATATTTTTAGTGAGTTTTTATGTTTCAAATAAAACACTTTGTAGTAAGAATTTGGAGTGAGACTTTGTAGTGAGATTTTTGAGTTTTTTCAACTTTATAATAATAATAGTAAACGCTTTCCACACTCACAGCCCCACACTAGGATTCCCTGTATCGTGGGTGCTATGGACACACACATAGACAAATACACAAACACCCAGACCCAGAAACAGAAATCTAAATTCATCATTTGGAAATCTGTCTGTCCGGGGATCGAACCCGTGACCCTCTGCGCGTCAGACCGGCATGGTGACCGCTCCGCCACCCGGGTCGTCACTTTGTAGTAAAATTTTGGAGTTTTTTCAACTTTGTATCTTTTCTTATGACTGTGGTTCCTCCAATTCTCATTTCAACTCAGCGCATTGCTGTTTTCTGGTTTAAAGGGTGTAGTAAGATACTAATGAGGAGATATATCTTAATCCTCGGGAGTAAAAACGTATGTATGATCAACTCCAAAGCCTCTCCTCCCTTTTGGTACCTGATGGGGTACCCATGCTACAGTAAAGGTTTGAAGGTGGTAGAACCCTTTGTGGTTCGACTCCGGTGGCACCACCGCCACACCTATTTCTGCCTAATAACAGCAGTGTTACGCGCTGCTGTGTTTCGTTTTGTAGGGTGTGGTAAGGGAGACATACTTTTCCGAGGCGTTCCAGCTTAGTCCTCAGGGGTAGCGGCGCATCTGTGGCCGACCTCAGGTAGGAATACCTATCCTATCTGGGGATGATTACAGATGTCCATGGGCGGCAGTAGCCACTTACCATCAGGTGGACTGCAAGCTCGTCTGCTACTCCTATATTATAAAAAAAAGTAACCATTGACGTCAGTAGACTATGTGTACATGTGTTTATTACATTTACTTATCTAAAAAGATCACATCATGAACAACGTTTCTTTCTAACGTATTCCCCTTCAATCTTGTTGGAATCACACAATGTTAACATCGATATACAAACCGATAGAAAGCCTACAAAAATAATCGAACGTATGGAAATCCACTTACCAAATGTACACAGCTACAGAGATTTACGACGTTGCTACGCGCGTCTACGGCTTCGAGCTACGAGAATCGTAGCGATTCGGAAATGCTTACTACGAATTGATAAGCTCAACGGATATTATACGAGCTTTTCGGTGTATCGCTACGGGGCACTTTAATATCGGAACCGCGAATGACGAATACTTTCGAATGCTCAGCTTAAGTAACGAGGCAATTTTCTAATGTAAGTTCAAACTAGCGGAGTGCATTTTTGATTTATCTAGGTAGTATGACAGATATATTTTTGGTAAATACATACGAGTAAATAAAATGTCATATTATAAATTTTGATGAAAAGACCGAGTTATTATAAGTTTTTGAAGTATCTTAGTAAGTAAGTATCCTATGAGTATAATTCCCTTTATAACAAGGTACTAACAGATTCAGCCAACTGCTCGGAATATCGAAAGTTTTAACGAAATGTAATAGTTAAATTTATCTGTCACGAATGGTACTAGCCATTTTAAGTTGGCTACTTAAAAACTTTCTTTCCACTATTTTAGAACTAGTGACAGCTGTGGAGGACATATTTGAGTTTTATTTCAAATGACTATTAAAACACAATACAGGTTTGTTACATAGAGGATATGGATATATGAGCCATATACACATATATATTCAATAGTTACTTAGGCCAAATCACCTAAAAATCTTTGAGGTAAAGTCAAAATTGTGTGTATTACACGTACAACCACACACAAATCTTGTCATTGACACTTTTTGGTTACTCAAAACCTTTCAGATCGTACGGTACGAGCAGAATTTACGGATATTCAGCGTTTCCAAGCGTGATATATTGCGTGATTCCGGATTAGTGGAGTGGAGAGCCGGTGGAGCCTTTAAGCCAGTGTGAGTAAAATATAGTGTCGAAAGTATTCAGTGGTGGCGAAAGTTTGTCATTGCTCTAAAAGGTTAAAGCTCTATGGACTATGACCAGCCTATCAGGATAGACCGGTAGTGGAGGATTAGTAATAGGGTTCTCTTTTTACCCACTGAGTACGGAATCCTAAATATTTATTGTTAGAGCAGTCACCATTATACACACTCGGTGAACATTTCACATGTCTATTTATTACGGTTTAAGAGATAGAGCGTTGTGACAAAAGGACAGATATCGAACGCATAGTAATGAGTACGTATTCCCAAAAAAGTGATCTAAGGTATGTGAAGGGTACCAATCCGCACTTGGATTAGTGGATTATGGCTTAAACCCTTCTGACTCTTTGATGAGACGCGTGCCCGGTATTGGGACAATAATGGTTGATGATGATAATGGGCCACTATGTAAAATTGTATATTTACTTTTTAAAAGATGCAAACTTGCACACGTATGGAGTTTCTTTCGCCGCTTCTTCTCCATAGCGAAATACCTTCCGAAGCGGTGGTAGTTTATTGACTTTCAAAAAGTGTTCTAAATAAATCAATTTAAAATAAATGAGTTAAATTGAAATGATTGCCTTGCTTTAGCAGTAAAAATTATGTAGATGCTTAGAAAATTTATTTTATTATTTGTTTTAAAATTAAAATACTACTATTATATCGATAATAAATTTATAACTAAATAACAAGTAATTATTAAAGCTAAAATATATACAAATTATTTCTAATTAATAATATATACAATAAAGAGTAAAAAAAGTATTGTATTTTATTATCGTATTGTAATATATTATCTTTACAGAATTATTTACAAGTTCTCAGAGGCAAGTTCTCATTGTTCAAAGGTATGTGAAGTCTTCCCGTAGCGGATTCTCTTAAACCAATTTAATTCCTAACATTGTTTATTAATTGAAAACAGGCCCATGTCTGGCAGTGGGACAGTAACTGGCATTGTATAAAGGGCTGTTTCATTGTAAATTTTAGTCGGGATTTTGTTCACTAAAAAGTTTGCCCCATACAGTGAGTATAATATATTATTTGCTTTTAGAGAGTATTTTAAAGAGTGGCATTCTGTTAAAGTGCTGTTTAATTGCAAATTTTAGTCGGGATTTTGTTCACTAAATAGGTTGCCCCATACAGTGAGTATAATATATTATTTGCTTTTAGAGAGTATTTTAAAGAGTGGCATTGTATAAAGTGCTGTTTAATTGTAAATTTTAGTCGGGATTTTGATCACTAAAAAGGTTTGCTTTATTCCGTGAATATAGTATATTATTTGCTTGTATTTAGTCGCCCGAATGTCATATGAAAATATTTTAAAAACTGGCATTGTATAAAGTGCTGTTGAATTGTAAATATTAGTGTGGATTTTGTTCACTAAAAAGGTTTGCTTTATTCCGTGAATATCGTTTATCACGAGTATTTGCTTGCACGAGTATTTAGTCGCCCGAATGTGATATGAAAATATTTAACTGTTTGCCAAAACAACGCTTAATAGGTTTTGCTAACACCTACATTAAAATGTTCGTGATATTTCTCATGTTTCGTTGCAAAATTGTTTTTGAAATGAACTGTTTCTATTGTTCTTTTTACCAAAATAACGAAAGTGTATGTATTTCATTTACTTTCACCTTATCTATGATTTTACTGTATATTTGCATTACAACCTCTGAGTTATACAAGAATATATAAATACATAGGATAATAAGTTTATTTTGTATTTGTTCATTGTGTGGATCAATATACGTATGTATGTACTTGTAAGGATAAGATAACAAACGAACGAAGAAAAGATAGAAGAAAAATAAAAGAAAATATATAACTGTATCGAGAGTCGAATCTCTAAAGATATGCCTTTGTCAGTAAAAACAGATTTCCTTAGTGAGTGTAAAGAAAAGGCAATTGCGAGCACTATTCAAGTATGAACGTGTAATTGTTCACTTCTTAACGCGTTATATTTTTTGCTTTGTCACTTGTATTAGTTTATCGGAGCCATTACCGAAGAGAGTTAACTTACTCATGCGTCGAATCGGTTGATTATTATGTATCTGTTCGGATAAAATTAGAGATCCTCATTTCTTATAGCAGTATTTTAACGGTAACATATATATGAATACTACAGTTGTTACTATTATATCTATTACATTTATATACATGTTCATTGAGTCTAAAATAAGATTAGAGTCCTACAAAAGAGAGGACACAGATGTGTTGGTACTCCTGAGGACTAAGTTGCAACTCATTATATAAGTTTATTTTCCTTACCAACCTTCAAACTAGAACACAACAGCGCTTAGCATTGTTTTTATAAGGCAGATATATGGAAGTCTATGCCTCGAGTCAATGTAATTTCATGATACACATATAAGATGTAGAACGAATTTCTCTCTGTGCCTGAGGCATTTCCGGCAGTGATCTTGGGAAACGTAGAAAAAGAGTTGATGGGGTCACTTGTTTACAAAGCCTGTGTCATTAGTTTGTCCTTTGTTTGAAGATTTCTTTCAACATTTATGTTTTCGGTTCATCCTCAACCCATTACTGCTGGGCATGGCATAAACACTCCGTGAGAGGAATGTTTAGCCCATAGTCCAACGCGCTGGATGGATGAATGTTTAATTAGTAGAACTCAATTTCACTTAAACAAGCTTTTTAAAGATTTTTTTAAATACTTTTTTTATATTCATGCCAGTATCTTTTCTCACGATTTCGTCCTTAATCCATGAAAATTAATTTCTAGAAATTTCTGTAATTTCTAGAAATTTGGTAACGTGCTCTAAATCTGAAAAACGTGAAAATTTAATAAAACGTGCCGTCCAACTTCTTATTGTAAACTTCCTAAATAAAATAAACACTTGTTACTCTAAAATGCTAATCAAGTCAGACCTTTGCTCCTGAATCTAAATCGTATTTAAATAAAGTAAGTCCTTTGTTAAAACTTTATTTGTACGAAAATGCTTAAAGGAAAAGAATTTCTTTAGTTTCATCCATACAAATAAAGAGAATAAGCCTTTTTGTCGGATTTGTATATTTGCGGTGTTTCGTTGTTGGATATTTGCGTTGCATACTTGATATTTCAGTTCAAAGCAATTGGGGAACGCTCGCAGTTATCTTAGTCAGTTTTCGCCGGAGAGTGTGGTTTGAATTGGAATTTATCGTAAATTTATTTGAATAAAACATTTGAGTAAAACGTACACATTCGCATTTATGTTCTGCATGATAATATTTTGTTTTTTGTTGGGTTGGGTCATGATCAAGTGTTTTCCTTTGCCTTTAAAGCAAGTGTTCATTATTTTTCAATACGCGATTTTTTTATAATTTTTGCAAATCTAAAAAAAAGGGAAATATTATAGCTTCTTATTCAAAAATTTCCGGGTAAAAAAGTATGTTCTTTGTTTACATTTTTTTAGGAAATATGTTGTTTCTTTGTTTTCAGGCGCATAAATAAAGAAAATAAGATTCGTTATTGTATATTTGTGTTGCATACTTAATATTACATTTCAAAGCAATTGGGGAACGGTCGCAGTTATCTTACAAAGTTTCCGCTTGAGGGTGTGGTTTGAATCGGAATTAATCTAAAGTGTATTGGAATTACATTTGAGAAATAGGTACACACTCCTTATATTCAGTAATGTCATATTATTAGGATATTTTGTGTATATAAATTATTAATAAGTACTCTTATATTAATCGGTAATATCTTATTGTATTATTAAAATATTATATGTACTTTTACAGGACATGGGTTTTCACGAAATATGCGTGCAAGAATAAGTGACTATTGGGCACAGATCTAAGTAAAAGGTCACGTCATATATGTACTATGAAGTGAGCCCGGTCTGGTTCGATTACGGAAACCACCACCACCACACCTATTTGTGCCAAATTTCAGTAGTTTTAAGTAGTAAATCCTGACTTAAACACACCCTTTTTAGTGAGGTAAGGGACATATTCACCCGAGGCATTTCAACTTAATGCTCAAAGTCATCTTCATATCTGGGGCGGCTTACAGATGTCCGTGGGCCGCAGTAGCCACTTACCATCATGATGGACTGCATGCTCGTTTGCTGCTTCTATATTATAAAAAAAAATGTACATACCTTATTGCTTTCTATCTACTTTAACAGTGTGAATTAACTATCTGGAACCCAAACTGTCGTTTGAAATTAGCATGGATTTTTTCACTCGCTGCTAAAAATGGATGGAACCGGCGACAGTAAAACTGTCGCTCGTCATGCAATCTACTGGAATGTTTAATGTATAATCCTATAGCGGAAAAGTAAGCCAATAACCAAACAAGCATGAAAGTTATTCTTTTCGCTAAATTGATAGATACACGCGATTCTATGAAAAGTTGTGATAATCTTGAGTCAGCTTTGAGGAGATCCGGGTTTAAATTTGGGTTGGAGTCTGGTTTCCATGTACGTTATGCCTTTAGAAGAAACTAATTAATTACATCTTTTAAAGAGAATTTATAAGCCTGTGACGAAATTTAAAAAATCCAATGGTGTGTTGTAGTCATAGACTTAGATCTGTTTTCGATGCGCTAGTTGTAGTCAACCCATTATTGTCCCACTTATACTGGTCGCCTCTCAGAGTGAATGAGGATTAGACCAAAGTCCATTTTAATATGCACATTTGCAACGCCAGAGGCTTGCGCTGCCAGACTTTCACTGTTATTGTATAATGCAAAAATGTATGTTTTGATTTAGTTTGTTTTTGTTAGAAATCACTCACTCAAAGCCAACAAAACATCACTGATTTTGCACGTTCATATTAGTAGGTAATTATAACTTCCTTAACGGGAAAGGAAAACGTCTTGAAGAGACCCTACATTCCGGAGATAAGAGTTCTCTATGTAAGAGGCTATTAGGGGACGTGCTTTCAGTCGATACGATAAGGGCGATATCTATCTATATATCGTACGAATTCATGTTTATAGGATGTTTTCGATAAATTACATTTTTTTTAATAATATGGGAGTAGCAGACGAGCATGCAGTCCACCTGATGGTAAGTGGCTATTGCCGCCCATAGACATCTGTAATCAACTCCAGATAGGTTTGGATATTCCTACCTGAAGTCGGCCACAGATGCGCTGCTATCCCTGACTAAGGTGGTACGCCTCGGAAGTCTGTCTCCCTTACCACACTCTTCAAACCGGAGCACAGCAGCGCTTAACACTGCTGTTATGAGGCAGAAAACTCACTATGTAACTTGTTTACGAGTACGAGATATGTTTAAGTCGTTTTTAACTGACTAATTTTTATGGTAGGTATTTACATATATGTATGTCTCATTCTTTGGAACCCCCTGCAGCCTGAACGGATTATCGGGTTTAAACATATTAGGTGTCGTCGAATTCTCCTAAATTGTGGGAGTGATATAGACTTTATTTATTAGTTGCCGGATTTTTTTGTTGCTTTTACTATAATTAGTATTTATTACCACTTATGAATTTTTTAAAATTTAAATCTTATGAATTTTTTGTTTGTTTCAGGTAATTCGGGCTTCAGAAACTCGTCATTAAGTACATCTAGTATAAAAAAAAATATTAATTAAGGATTGAAATTAAAAACTTGTAAAAACGAACAACGCTATCTGAATAAAATGACTAATTGATCAGTATACTCATACTTTTTTAGATTTTTTTACATTTTGTCGATGATTTTCAACTTTAATAATCCGTAGTGAAATATCGTTTTAAAAAAAGCTTTATAGGACTTATTACGCTATTATTTATTATTATACACGGTAAAAACAATATGCATAATTCATAATGTTAATTTGTCGCACTAACATTAAGTGCACGCATTAAAACACTTGGCGGTGTAAAAATGTATAAAATAAATATGTAAATTTGCAAAATGTAAAATTGCGTGTAAGTCAAAGCGGTGTTTGTCGTAAAAACGGCACCTTTAATAACGTTTGACAGAGTAAATACGAAAGGGCTGACGGGAACGGCGACGGACCAACTGTTTGTTCAAAATACGCTAGGTTGACATATTTTGTCTGCTTTACTTATTTGCCTACCGTACAGTGTTTGCAGGCTTTAAATGACAGGGTAATAAAACCCTAAGGTAAGTTTTTCATTACAATGACAATTTTTTTCTTATAAAACTTTGTGTCTAAACTCCGTTGACACTCAAGGGTTGAATATCGAAAATTGCATGCTTGTACTATAAAATTAACACCCTAAGCTACCCTGTTTTTGAACTATCATTAGCGGTAAGAGCGGGACAACGTTGAATTAGTTATATAGGTTTTTTTCTGTCAGAACCTTATAGATAATCTAGAAAATAGTTCTCATTCAATTTAAAAAGTGTAAAATTATTATCAAAGTATAATTATCGTATACTTACCTGAATATCATAAAAAACATTGAAAATCATACCATATTTCTGTTATATACCTTTCCTACCTGTAGATAATTGTATAGAATAACATTTAAAACTACTTAGAACACTTTCATGAGATGAATCTTTCATAGCAAAAGTTTGAACAAGTGGATTACAAACTAACTTTCTACAACGTGAAAATATAAACAAAAGATCTACTAATGACCATCTTATTCGTTAATTGCTTTTCTTTGTTTTGATGCTAGAACTATAGACTTAGTTATTTAATGTGGAGTTAATTGGTCTTTTCCTTTCATTAATGAGTGATATAGCTACTACTGAACTTTTTAATAAGATATATAATGTTAATAGTTTAAAAACTAAAAACCACACTAAAATCGCACAAGGAAAATCGTTAATCCTGATTCCTGATGATCCTGATAAGGATAATGGGATACAATTATGAAAATCGTGTTGGGTTCTTGAAAAGTGGGTAAAATTCGAGTTCAAAAATTCCGTTACATACATACATACATAGATACAACCTAAGCTAATAAAAGCGTGGTAAAAATCTATTTTTCTTTAATCTATTACACTGTGATTTAGACCAATCAACTGCGTTGGTCAGGTGCGAATTGGTAGACATCACATACCCTAAAGAAGTCCCTTCAAAGTATAAGATAATGGTATTTGTTTTGTAATACGCACATTATTAAAAACACAAGAAATAGAAACGACTGTTCGCATTTAGGTTGTCTTTAGTATTTTTTTCCTTAATAGAAGCGACTTAAATATTTGCTTGCTTCATAGAAATTTAAGCGCTTCATCATATCGTAGGGAATATCCGCATAAAAATCGGCCAATCGAGTTAAGATTGAGTTGAAAATAAACTGAATGAAAGAATATATATTAGTTTTTTTAAATGCACAAAACAAAAGTATTGTAGAGTGGTGCAAAACTATAAGTGGTAGAGCCTGTTATGCATTTTGTATAATTATAGTCCGATATTTTGTTTTATTACTTCGTTTCTCATTAAAATCAGTTTTATTGAGAAACAAAGTAACTTTAAAAAAAAAATATTTAGGCATATAAAGTTTCGTATCATCGAATACATAGACACGAAGTACGTAATCAAGGTAGATCCAATTAAGCAATCCAATTAGGCATCACAGCTCAAATTAACTGTTACTGTTTTAATAGGCCGGGTCACAACTCACGTTCGGTCTCAATCGCGAGTTATGAAAAATGAATGAGTGTTTGATTACAGTACTCATTCCTGGAAACCGGGATTTTAAGAGTGATTACACTCTCGACGCTTTACTCGTATGTACGCTGTGTATTACCTTTTTCATTCATTTTTGCACATATAGTTGTATAGCTGTTGTGTTTCTATTTTTAGCAGTTACCTGTGGGTATTTTTTTGGGCGTATGTTATTTATGTCTCATTCTTTGTCACGCCATGCGGACCAAACAACATGACGGATTTTAACATATGAGGGTGTCGTTGGATTTGCATTCGTGTTTATTTTTTTTAATAATTTTATATTTGTTGGATTACTTTGTATACGGGATTTAAATCGTACTGACTGCATAAAACGCTTAATACTGCCCAGCAGTGGAATAAAAAACGGTCTCAGCCAGCAACATATAAAAGCAATATATCGTCTAGTCAAAATTACCGAAAACAGTAATTTTCGCTTTCTTCCTAGTTATACTACGAACAAGATACTTCATTTAGAATAAAATAGCGTAAATACATATGTGTACAAATATTAATGTTTCCGACAATTTCCTTGGCAACTAGTCCGAGAAAGCCTCGTAAGAGTATCGATAACTCATTACTCCCGGGATGCTTTGGCGATCTAACACGCTATTGTTTAAGGCAGTGTTTTTCAATCTGTGGGTCTCGCCCCCGGGGGGGGGGGGGGTTGCGAAGTCTTACTAGGGGAGTCGCGATGCCTTACTCGACCAGAGAAGATGTTTGTTTGTAGAAATGTTTCGACAAACGAAGTTTTAAATGAAATGCTTTCACTTCATCTTAAGCTGTTAAAGTATTTTCTTCATTCCTCGTGGGCTGCTTTAAATTATTAAGATGGCTAATAGATAGGTATCATACATACATCTATATAAATCACACCCTTTTCATTTGTAGATAGGCAAACATACTCATTTAAGAAATAAATAACAACAAATAACTAAATTTTTGTCTATATATGTCTTAAGGGGGCCGTGAGAATTTTTCATTGCGTAAAGGGGTCGCGTATACAATTAGACTAGAAAATACTGGTTTCAGGCAATGTTTCTCAACTACTTTTATGTTGCGAGCCACGAAAAAGCCACAACTTGAAAGGAGTTGCGATAACTTCACTATAAAAAAAAGTTATTTCATTAATAGCTCATTTATACGTTTATTCCAATTTATAAAGGTTAATAATTATTTTACGCAATCGCAAAAACAAATTAAAACAGAAAATAAAAGAATTTCTTATATACAGATTTAACTTTTTGATAACATTGTCATCTCTTTTGTTAACAAACGTGACCGCCCAGTAGCACTACCATGAGATGGCATAGAAACGCCACTATAGAAATTGTAAATAGAAAACTATTGTCATTTTGCTAGTGAATAACATAACTACTATCGTTACGGTATTTCTTGACAACGTCTGTCAAATTAATGACTCATGGGACCGAATTTGTATGGCAATAGATCATAATGACATTCGCTAGCGATTTGATTTCGATAGGTTTTTTACGTTACGTGTGGCTTACACTACGGAATTTAGTTCTACGAGTAACCACCAGAGGCGCTGTACAATTTTTCATACCTTTCTTTTACGCAGTCGCTAGCGAGTAATACTTTTGTAAACTCATGGTAGTGCTACAGGGGTCTTCTAGTTTGAGAAACGATGCTCCATGGTTTAAGGAAAACTGGAGATTTGTAATTCAAGTACCTACGATGATACAATATGAAACGCACGCGTCTGCTTTGCGTATCGTTGGCAGGCCAACTATGTTACCGGGTAGCCCACATTAAATTGTACAACTATTTCCATTTTTAGGGTTCCGTATGCAAAGATTGATAACAGAACAGGTAAAAGCTTGAAAAGACACTTGCAATTACAGACTATGTATAACGGTGACCGCTATAACAACAAAAACTAAAAATACTAAAAAAAAACCGGTGGTTTTCAGCGTTTTTCGCTTTATTTATTAAACCGTAGTAGATAAACAGTTTAAATTTTCACAATTCATTTACTAGCTGTTATTTAATTTAATTTAACAGATTACATTGATCCATGTGTGTTAGTAAGATCTTAAATTTAGTATTAGTAAGTATTATGATCAATTTAATTCAATTCAATTTAATTAATAATAATAATAGAGCTACGTGTTATGATAACAAAAATAAAAAATAAAAATAAACGAAAATTTGATGGTACGGAACCCTCCGTGTGCGACGGTTCGACTCGTACTTGGCCATTTATTTGAACACATTGCCCTTTGATATTGGGTCATGAGCCTAGGTTGAGAAACGATGCTCTACTGTTTAAGGAAAAGATTCGAAGATATATGAAACGCAGTCGTCTGCAATGCGTATCGTTGGCAGGCCAACTGTGTTACCCGGTAGCCTATTTTAAACTGTACAATTGTACAAGGATTTCCTTTATCTTCCATTTGTAATTGTTGGCACCAGTATGTCGGGTGAACTCGCGCGATTTCGTACGCGTCAAAGGTTTTTGAGTTCAAAATCGATGCGATGACAAATCTTAGCCGAATCATTTTGGGCAGAAAAATCAGTCGGTTTCATAAATAACTGTGGGAATACAAATGGAACTATTAATAAACGTAATTTTCGGAACAATTAGAATTTATATTCTGAGGCTTTATATAGTTCTTTTGCAATCATGGGACAATTTCTCCAACTGTTTTATGTATCTTCCGCGTAGATCATATATTTATTCGTACTTCCATAATTGCAATGGTAATTAGTATTTTAGCACTATTATAATTAAAATTATTTATCCATATTACTAGATGATATACATGATAATTTAATTTGCCGTTAAAATGAAGATACATTATATACCATTAACCAGTAATAGACATACCCAACGGCATTTGCTTATAATTGGTACATATAAGCCCCTATTTAACTTACAATATTACTGTATTATACCGTACATTAGTGTACAAAGGGTATTTGTTTTCGGATATATAAAGACAAACGCATTAGGGGCGGATCTCTGCATTGCGTATCATAAAGTTAAGCGTTCGGGTTCCAGAATAAAGATAACTGGGAGTTGGGAGCAGAGTTAACGCATGCGGAACTGTTGGGCTTTTAAGAGGTGTGCAATGTTTGATAATAGTATACAAATAATACGTGCTATGAATAGTTATAAATGGAATAGTAATGGTAATTCAAAATGTCGTCGTCAACCTATTGCCCACGAGTCTCCTCTCAGAATGAATTAGACCATAGTCTAATCGCGCTGGCCAAGTGCGATTTGGTAGATTTCACAAACTTAGTCAACTTAGTAAACTAGTGAACTTTTTTAAGATCTCGCAGGCACGTGATAATTAACACGTTCACTGGCAAGTGAGTATTAATATCTAATACGCACTTTGATAAAACAGAGGCGCGTGTCGGGTTTCGAACCTTGAACCCTTCGATCGGGAGGCCGAGTTTCAACCACCGATGAGGCAAAAAACCAGGATGCTGAAAATTTAAGCCATCGCATACTTGTTTCTTTGAAATTAATTTTACTTAAAAAATTCTTACAACCAATTCTAACGTTCTTCGTCGAATGTTACATACCTGAAATTCCCTACTTATCCGCACTTTGAGTGAGGTAGGCTTGACTACACTTTTTTTGGGAGAACTAGTTCTAGAACTAAATGATTTGGCCCACGTAACATATCTCCCTTGATCCCTAGTTGAAAAACCCTTGTTTTGAATTGGCATCGACCCTTGTCGCAACATCTCACGTTGAAGAGGGTCGCACTAGTAAACTAAAGATACGAATTTGGATTGGATTTATCTGTATCTATCTAGATAGGTTATTATCTAAATAAGGAGATAGAGATAATGTCAAAAAACAAGGGTTTTGTGTGTGTGTTTTTTTATAATATAAGAGTAGCAGACGAGCATGCAGTCCACCTGATGGTAAGTGGCTATTGCCGCCCATGGACATCTGTAATCAACCCCAGATAGGAATAGATATTCCTACCTGAGGTCGGCCACAGATGCGCTGCTACCCTTGAGGACTAAGCTGGAACGCCTCGGAAAAGTCTGTCTCCCTTACCACACCCTTCAAACCGGATCACAGCAGCGCCTAATACTGCAGTTATTAGGTAGAAATAGGTGTGGCGGTGGTGCCGCCGGAGTCGAACCACAAAGGGTTCTACCACCTTCCCAAAGTAACAAACGGGAATGTCATACAACAGATTGTAAATGATCTGTGCCGCCGAACATCTACAATTAAACCCAGATTGGATTAAGGTCAGTCACAAATGCGTTGTTATCCCCAAGGATCTCCGAAGTGCAAACTTAGGAAGTTATACTAATAGGAACTTAGGAACTTATAGGAAGCACAAACGCATTCTATAAGTGCTTCACCCTTATCAAACTCCCAAAACAAGCGCTTAACACTACCGTTATTGATATGAAATGAGAAATGGCGATGGTGTCTCCGGACCATTAATGATTCTATCACACTCAAATCAAATTTTTTTTTATTTCTGGGATTTGAACGCGAACCTTTTAAAAATGTCCTAAAACCATACCACTCGTTGCATTGTGAGTTTTACATATTAAAATGTAAGGAACTGCGGTTCACTGGCACGGAATTTCAGCTTAGCGGATATTACACAGCCAAATATTTAATATTACTGAGAATATAATATTCACGACGGAATATTGTGAGCCCCTTGGGAATATCTGAACAGTTTCCGGCAGTTACGACTATTTTCTACACGATAAAGGAAATAGACGCCGAATTTTGAAGAGCCATTCTATTAGCTATTACACTGAGCGAAGTAGGAGACTGAGTTATTCGTTATAAAGCTTTTGTCGAATTTTATCAGAATATATCTTATTTATAAAATTCTCGTGTCACAATGTTAGTAACCGTACTCCTCCGAAACGGCTTTATCGATTTTCACCAAATTTTATATGCATATTCAGTAGGTTTGAGAATCGGCTACTATCTATTTTTCATACCCCTAAGTGATAAGGGTTGTTCACCCTTAACATTTTTTTTATTTTTATGGCAACAACGTTTGCCGGTTCAGCTAGTATTAAAATAAATATTTGGATGGCAGTCGTTAAACCACATACACGGACAAGATAACTAAGAATAGTATAAAAAACATGCAACATTGAATTAATTTTTCATTAGCCGATTGCATACAAATCACAATCTTCAAACTTGACGAAAATGTACAACGTATGCGAGAAAATTCCCTCCGCATAGTTACCAACCCCTGAGTTTCCCGCAATCTTGCACGAATTGCTATTAAACTTGTCAAAAGCAATTTTCTTTAGAACCATGAATATTCAGATAATATTCATACCTCGGGCAACACACGCCCGAATAATTTAAAAGGCGCCAGTCCAAAATCCTTTGAATTTTCCATGTCATTAAGCCCTATTTTGCATTGCTAACTGATTAATTGAAATTTACTCGTATTTAAGCTGCGAACGCTTTCCTAAGTACATACGAGAAAAGTTTTCAACGGTGAAATCATTGAAAAGCTTAAAAGGCTTCGCTTTGACGATTGATTTTAACGTATTCAACTTCTGCGATCTGAAAGCGTATGGATAACTCTAACGTACTACGTTTCGTGGAAAAAATATGTAGCTTTTATTCACTATTTTATATGATAGTCGTAGTTCCAGTAGTTCTCCGTAGAATCTAAAGCCAATAAATTAAATGAGGTTCACACGCAGACCTGAATACTTCAGCCATCACAGATGTGTTCTTAAGTATGTTCTTAGGAATGTGGTAGAACTCTTTGTGGTTCGACTCCGGCGGCACCACCGCCACACCTATTTCTACCTAATAACAGCAGTGTTAGGCGCTGCTGTGTTCCGGTTTGAAGGGTGTGGTAAGGGAGACAGATTTTTCCGAGGCGTTCCAGCTTAGTCTTCAGGGTTAGCGGCGCATCTGTGGCCGACCTCAGGTAGGATTATGTAATCCTATCTGGGGTGTATTACAGATGCCCATGGGCGGCAGTAGTCACTTACCATCAGGTGGACTGCATGCTCGTCTGCTACTCCTATATTATAAAAAAAAGAGGAGTGACCATTGAGAAGTAATTTGGAACGCTTCGTATATTTATTTGATTTTAATAGTAAAAGGCTTTTGAATATAACGAAGATCGTCATGTCGTATTGTGAAGCTCTATACCGTATCCTACTACATGATATATATCACATGATAGTGATACAAGCTGCACAGTGTACGGGCAGCTGAGACCACTTAACATTAGTACTCTTAGTATGAGTTTTAACGTTTTGACAAAAATGACTGTTTTTTTGTTTTTGTTTACGTATTTCCCATATACATATTTCCAATCAGTTCTGATACAATCTGCTAGGGGCGCTGATTGGAATTGTATGGACAAATACGTAAACGAATACCAAAACAATCAATTTTGTAAAAACGTAAAAACTCATACTAAAGCTACTGTTAAACCGTCCGCCAGTTTGCTACTTCAACTATTATAAATAAAAATAATAAGTCTCTGTTAACTTAACCTTCAAAGCAAAATCCAACAACGCAAGCTTTGCAGCAATTTCTCAAAAACAATAGTTTAAACACTACAAAGTGAAAACACAAACTATGAAAAGTATTTAAAAAGAACTAATATTTAAGTAGAAAAGTATAAATATTTCCAGCTGAGATTTGTCTAAACTTTTCATAAAGTTATATTAGGTCGAAGTACTCACAAAAGTGGAGAAGCGTCGTTTCATTTCCGCATTGCGTCTCTTAATGAAGTTTCAGCTTCGTTTCGCCGTTTACCTCTTGTTAATTAAACAATATTGTTTTAAATAACATACCAATAATCTTATTAGTGATCGAAGCCAATAATGGATTAATTAACATTAAAACAGTTGAAATAGGTAGAGACAGACTTTTCAAAGGCGTTCCAGCTTAGTCCTCAGGGGTAGCGGCGCATCTGTGGCCGACCTTAGGTGGGAATACCTAATCTTATCTGGGGTTGATTACAGATGTCCATGGGCGGCAGTAGCCACTTACCATCAGGTGGACTGCATGCTCGTCTGCTACTCTTATATTATAAAAAAGGTACATTATGACTTGAATAATTGTCTCTATTTGAAAGAGATGTAGAAAATAATTAAAACATAGAAGTAGAGACGGCGCGGAGCGGTCATCCTACCGGTCTGACACGCAAGGGGTCCCTGGTTCGATCGCCGGCCAGGCAGATATCTAAATGATGAATTTAGGTTTCTGTTTCTGGGTCTGGGTGTTTGGTATATGTCTCTGTGTGCGTTCATGGCACCTACGATACAGGGAATCCTAGTGTGGGGCTGTGAGTGTAGAAAGCGTTCTGAGTTCGATTCCTGGCGAAACAGATATCTGAATCTAGATCTTCTGTACTTTGGTGTTCTTGTATTCGTTTTATGTGTGTACACCCACACAGGGAAAAATTTCGTGGGTCTATGAGTTTAGAAAGCTTTATTTGTTATAAGCTTATTTGTACATATTTATACTTGTCATATGTGTGCAGCATTTAATATGTTGTTCTTAAGTGTCGAAATAGTTCTTTTAATAAATTCAGTAATAAACAATAGAGTAGGTAGGTACTTAAAAATATGTATTTTATCTATGATATTGCAAATATCTATGGTCGACAGTAACTATCACAAAGTTTATGTATATAAAAAAGTTTGCGTATCTGTCGTTATCGTAACATCGCTATATCGACGTGATTTGTGTCTCAAAGTTTTGTAACTCTCACCACATGCGTACAAAGTTTAACAAACCACTCTATAGTTTGCTTATTCCGTGGCAGAAAATATTTTGCAAACATTGCAAAGTATGTTCCACCTATATTCATATTTTAGTAAACCGCTGCGCTGCCATAATACTTGCATAGACTATGGGTTGTTGCTTGTTTAAACGGCATACTTTGTAAAGGAAGTAAGTGAACTAAAGAAATATTTTTTTGTTTAATAAATATATTTCAAGAGTATAAAGTTAGCTTATTTATCTAAATTAAGTACTACAAGTTAACCCCTTACTTACTTAAGTTAAGTTAATTAAGTACTATAAGTTAAATCTGCGCGTATTAAATGCTAAACATTTTCTACAATCACAGCCCCACACTAGGATTCCGTGTGTCGTGGGTGCCATGGACACACACATAGACAAATACACAAACACCCAGACGCAGAAACAGAAATCTAAATTTCTCATTTAGATATCTGTCTGGCCGGGGAACGAACCCCGGACCCTTTGCGCGTCAGACCGGTATGGTGACCGGGTGGCGGGTCGTCAATTTGCTCTGATACCTGACATTTCAGGTAAAATTTATACACTACACTCACTAGACACTACCACTCCTTTTTCTGTCTAATAAAAACACTGTTAGATGCTGCTGTCTTCCGTTTTAAAGGATGTGGTAAGGGAGACTTATCCGACCAACGTACCAACTTAGTCGTCAGCTATACAACTAAATATGCTTTTAAACTTAATATACTAAAACTATGCATTGACATCCATTAAAATTTTCTTGCGTATCATGTTTAAACGGCTATGAAAAGTGACCCAGAAATTTTAATACATTTCTCTCTTCAATTTCCTATACGCGTATTCTACATAACGATACCTCTGGGACTAAAGTTTCCACTTAGATACATTAGAATGTGTGAGTTGTTAATCTGTGGTCATTTTCATTTTCTAGCACCTGAATATCTGTGTCATGAATCTGTAAAGATTATAAAAAGACGTAAATATAATGACATTTAGGTAATATATCTATGCGTAAGTATTGTAAGAGCAAAAAACCCGACTGTTTAAAAATATTTACGGAAAAATATGTATATAGGTATACATACCGCTAGAATTAAATATTTTGACTTATAAGGCTAATCTCTTGTATTGGGTTTACCTGCAAAAAGACGTAACGGTGATTTAATAAAAAATAGGTAATTCGTTAAGTGAATTTAGTTATTCTAATTTAGTACTTATCTAGGTTGGTCTCGAATCGGCTCTATAGTCTAGTAACACGAGTGAAATGACTATTTAATTAAACATCGCGCATGTATATACGTACACTTGATCGAGGAGTCCGAGGTTCAAATACCAGGCACGCACGTCTAAATCTTCAAAGTTATGTGCGTAATCGATATTAATTATCACTTGCGTAAACGGTGAAGGAAAACATCATGAGGAATCCTGCATATCTGAGAAATCTTTAAAAAAATGTTTTCAATGATTAGGAAGTCTACCAATACGCACTTGGCCAGCGCGGTGGACTATGGCCTAATCCTTCTCATTCTGAGAGGAGACGCGTGCCCAGCAGTGGGACAGTAATGAGTTGATGATGACGTGGCTATGTGTCCTGTGTTATATTATTATTACATATTTCTTTTTGATAGTTCGTATTAGATTAACGTACAGTCATGATGTTTTCTAGTCTTGCTATGGAAAAGTCCTTTATTGACAGATCAACTAAAATAAAGAAGTACTTATTCAAACCTTTACGAAAAAAACTATGACAAGATTTGGGAATATACGAAATAATAACATTCTGAGATCAAATACGTAGGTCTTCATCTGAAATATTTAATATCAGTATTATCTTTGTTCTAGTCAAACGAAATCTCCTTACGAAGGGGAAAGAAAATTAGATTTTCATTGAATCGTTATAGTATGAGGGAACTTTTGTCTCTATTACGAATATGCTAAAATTATGACATGATATATGACGTCTTTGATATTTTTGATGTGAAACATCTATAGCCGCACGTAAAACCGATTTCTGGCGTGGCGACGCTTGCCGTGGTATATATGTATATACAGTCTATATGCAGTAGTGTGTACGGTGTGGCGACGCGTCGCCATGCGCAATCGAAATCAATAAATAGTCATCGTTATCTGGAGAAAAATCGTAATATTTTATTTTATCATTATGACATATTTAGTTCCTATCACAATATGTTCTTTTCTGCATATTACTTTTACAAAATAATGTCGATGTTTCACATCTGCCAGGCGTCCCGTGACGGCTCACATTTTTTTTCATTTACTACGTCGTTTTTATATTATTCCAGCTTACTGTAGTCATACACCCATACATTTGAGGTGGTCATTGTAGTCCTCAGGAGCGGTAAAGCATGACCGTTTGTTACGCCAATCTTAGTAAAAAAAATAATAATAAGGGTATCCAAAAAACAAATACAATAAATGACAACTTTGGGCATTTGTTTCAATTCGAATATACCTACGTATACACTTTATAATACCTATATACACGAGGTATTAGCTGAATAATTTGTCTACAAAAACTTCATGTGTTTCTTTGAAATATAACGGAGCAAAATTAAAATGCCTTTTCAAACTTTGCAACTGAAAAGCAGAACTGCTTCGCACTAGAAAGTAGTTCTATACCCTAGCAAATATGTAGATGTTGGACGGGTTACCTAATGGTAAGTAATCACCGTCGCCTCTGAAACTTTGCGACGCCAAAGGATTCGTCGATCCATCACCGGCTTTCACAATCTTTCAGCATATTTTTTGCAAATCCTCAAATAACGTATTCACTATAAAGCTTCAATGATTCATTTTTTAACATATAACACTTTCTACACTCTTAGCCCTACACTAGGATTCCCTGTATCTTGGGTGCTATGGACACACAGAGACAAATACATAAACACCTAGACCCAGTAACAGAAATCTAAATTCATCATTTAATATCAATCTGGCCGGGAATCAAACCCGAGACCTTCTGCGCGTCAGACGGATATTATGACCGCTCTGCCACGCGGGCAGTCGGTGGAAGTTTTACAAACCCGTATGTTAATTCTTAACGTAAAAGAAATATAAAAGTCTTCGAATTCAATTGGCTAGTGAATCCAATTATCCGAAACTCGGCTTACAAAATCGATTATCGTTGAAAGACAATAGGTTATCTGCAATGGACAGGCAAACGCCTTTCGGAGAGTTATTGAAGGAAATTGCTAGATCGCGTTCAGTAAAGGAGTTTAGTCTTGTTAACGTTTCCAAATTAGAATGGTTCTGAGAAAATCCATTGTACTCGTACGAATAGATTTATTTAGAATAGACATCATTTTGGAGTAATAGAATAGGAGGAATTTTGGAAAAAAAATACGTACAATGTTTTATATTTTAGATGTGAAATAGTAGTTACATATCATTTATTTAGAATGAAGTGTGTACAGCTCTACGGCTTAGGTAGTTCTTAATCGCTATGCAAAGTTAAGTAAGATGTGGTGCGGTTGGGATTTGGATGGGTGACCGCATGTGGCAAAATTTGTGACATGCTCGATTTTGTACTCAAACTTAGTCAGCCAGTTCCGATTGGTATAATAAAATAGCAGTTAAATCTTGTCAAAAGCCTTGGGCGGTTTGAAAGCATAATGAGATTCCAAAATAAGATTTTAAAGGACTTTCTCGCAAATGGAAGACTTTTCGAGAGGCAATATGGACTTATCTCTTTCTAGGGTTCTTGTATAAGAATGAAAAGCTAGACGGATGCATGTGTGAAAGAATATTCTCGTAAGCGAGTGAATTTTATAAGCTATTTGTGCCCGGTGGCGCCAATGATTCCCGCTCTGTTTCTATCGTAGAGAAAATTGTTTCCGACGTGGTAAGCTAGTTAAAGTTAGAAACGAATTCTGTGTCAATCTATTTCTAACCATTTGTTAGACATTAAACATTTTTTTTAACATAATCCTTATCCTTACTAATATTATAAATCCGAAAGTAACTCTGTCTGTCTGTCTGTCTGTCTGGTTGTCTTTTCTTCACGCCTAAACCACTGAACCGATTTTAATGAAATTTTGTACAAAGACAGTCTGAGACCCGAGAACGGACATAGGATAGTTTTTATCCCGGAAATCCCACGGGAACTAGGGATGGCGATCTAAGATCGATTAATCGGAGAATCGATCTTTTGTACCAAAAAGTCGATTATTTTAATCGATATCCTTACTAATCCTTACTAATATTATAAATGCGAAAGTAACTCTGTCTGTCTGTCTGTCTGTCTGTGTGTCTCTTCTTCACGCCTAAACCACTGAACAGATTTTCATGAAATTCTGTACAAAGGTAGTCTGAGGACCTAGAATGGACATAGGATAGTTTTTATCCCAGAAATCCCACAGGAACTAGGGATAACGATCTTAGATCTATTAATCAGAGAAGCGATCTTTTTGACCAAAAAAGTCGATTTCTTTAATCGGTCTCCGGTAATGGATACTACCTACGTTTGTGGGTCTTTTGGCATACTCGAAATAACCATGAGTTTAATGAGTTCTTGCAATCGGAGACGGTTGCAACATTATATTTGTTTATATAGATTTATTGGGATTATAATAGGGGTGGCAATTCTTACCGAAACAGATCGATGTTTGAATCGATTCGAATCGAAGTGCAATAAATCGATTCACAAAAAATCGAGGCCCTAAGAATCGTTCTTTCATCGATATTTTTTCGAGGATAGCGAAAAAAAAGGTTATCAGGATCAAAAAAGCACTGAAATTATGTATCCGTCAGCAAATCCTTACTTCCTTACTAATCCTTACTAATATTATAAATGTGGAATTAACTCTGTCTGTCTCTTCTTCACGGCTACACCACTGAACCGATTTGAATGGAATTTTGTACAAAGATAGTCTGAGACCCGAGAAAGGACATAGGATAGTTTTTATCTCGGAAATCCCACCAGAACGGACTCCAGTAATGGATCGATTCAGTGAATCGATCTTTCAACCCAGAAGATTAAAATTCGATTTTCGATTTTACCTACAGTTGCTTTACTTATCCATTAGTTGATCATCTATCTATTTATATAAAAATGAATATTTGTCTATATACATTTTATAGAATCGGAAACTGTGAATTTGATCAAGTGATGATCTTTTGCAGAGTTGTTGTCCAAGAGCCCACGAAGGTTTGGGAGTTGGTAAGACTAAATTTCGACAGATGGCACCACTGTCATTCCAATGAAAGTACGAATTTTCTGTTTTATGTATGTCATATTATATCTTTAAAATGCGGGCGAAGCCGCGGGCACCACTAGTACTGTATAATTGAGACTTTTTTAGACAATTAAGTTGAAGGTATAACTATAGAAACTTAATGTGAATTATCTTGAATAATATTACCGTCCCACTGCTGGGCATGCTGATGGTGTCTCAGAATAGGCATAGTAGTCATAGTACATCACGCTTGGCTATTACTATTACTTTTCCGTTAAAATTAAATACAGTTTCAAAGAAATCAGCAGATATCAAAATGGACCTCGATCAGATTAATATTCAATTCTACTGAGCTACCGAATACCTGTTACGATAATGCAAGTATTTAAGTATTTCCACGTGGAAATGCGAGGGTGTGTTACGAGGGAGTGGCGCTATCACGCATACTAATATAACCATCTTTTTATTTTAAAAGTGGGACACTTTTACTATGCAGCCAATTAAAAAAATGCCTTTACTTCTTTTATGTAGGTAATTAAAAAGGGTTTGAAGACTACTTTTTAATGTATCTCTGTATTTTTTCGGCAAAAGGCAAAAAAGTCATTTTTTTATGTTTCCTAACGGGACATTTGCGCGACCCCGTGGTGTTTTTGGGAACACTTGGGCAGAGTAGGTATATGAATACGGGACAATCCCGTTCAAATGGGACGTATGGTGACTTTAGGCTTGTACATACTACGTGATGGTATCCCATTATTATGATGTTTCAGAATTAATAGCATATTTCAGTGCTAAGTGGTTTTCGACGTTAAATATTTTCGCTGCAGTTTTAATGGAAACAATAAGCATTTAATATATTTAAAAGGGGTGGATCTATAAGTGGATAAGGGCTTCGTCTGAGGTTATTTGAGGTTACAAGTGCATTGCTACCCCTGAGGGACACTAGGACACTTCGTGTAAATAACTTTGTAGTTAGAAAATTGTATGTTGTAAAGGGAGCGTCAATAAATTATGTAAGGTGATTTTAGCATTTTTTAATAGTTTGTTTTATAGCTTAGTGTTAGACATAATAATATGCTTTCGCCATCTCTACCCGTCTATCCCAGAGAATCTCGTGGTTGCTACCGTCTACTAGATCAGGGGGGCTAGCCAAGTTGACATTCTACAGTCGCTTGCGCTGTAGAAACGCTATAGAAACGCTAAAATGTATGAAATTATCAATGATCACGTGATCAAAATAGCGAAGTAGAAAAGTCGTAGCCAAGTTACACGATAGAATAGAACGCTAGCGATTCTACAATGCCCACGTCATTGCTTTTTTCCATACAAATGACAACCTTTGACAACCTTTTGATATTTTTGTCAAATTTGTTAGCGAAGCCAATTCTAAGATAAATGTCATAGTGAGCGATCGCGCCGACCCTGTAGAAAACGTAAACGCTAATAAAATGGCGAATTCTGTATCAGCTGTTTGTCACTTCACTACGCGCTATCACTGCATTATAGACTTTAATTACTTTTGATCATTTGAAAATGTATACCTACTTTAAATTTGTTGAAATTTGAATATGGATCTCTATAACTAGTGTATCCTAAAATATTATAGAAATGAATTGCACAGCCGTTTTTCTATTTTAAATTAATATGAACATATAATACAATAGATAAGTAGATAGGATAGAACTTAGAGTTATTCCAGTGCTTAAATAAAAATATTGTCTCAGTTTAACTGTTTTATTGAATCATTATTAATCCTTCTCATAATAACTTTACTTGTAACTAAACAATTTATTTAAATCTTAAAAGAAAAATATAATATTAATATCCGTATCCTTTTTTTCATTATTATCTCCTGTTTCCCTGCAATCTCCCTGTCTAGGCATAACGCTGGTGGTTATGAGGTTTATTTGTTGAGATGGCATGTATGGTATACACCCAGTGACATACCCATTTATAATTATTGCCTCCTCGGAAGCCGCTCCTACGATGGGAGAAGATCCTGAGTAGCTCTCCTTTTGATGAGCTTAAAAGTGCGGGTGGATTTCATAAGCTCACTAGCAAGTCCATTGGGGTGTCCTTATATGACGAGTATATGATTTTAGTTTATTTGTCACTTCCTCTTTCCCTGTTGTCTCTGCGGCATCAGCTATTATGCGAAGCATTTTCGATTGGAAGCGTTGTGTGATGTCCAAGTTTGAGTTGGATGCGGTTCTCCAAAGCTTAGATCCATATGACCATATCGGTTTTAGTATGACTTTGTAGTAGTCAAGTTTGTTGCTGAGAGACATTCGTGCCATGAGCCAGTAAATTTTACGAAGTTGGACGTCCAGATATTTTCTTTTGGTCACATCACAAATTACATGCAATCGCTGTTACTGTCATTAGTAATATCGCAATAAACAATAATTTGTATGCTCTTTGTAAACAATCACCAATCACCATAGTTACCGTTCATAGACATTATTAAGTTTAGTTTTTGCAAATAGTTTTAATTAACAAAATACATGTACTATAAAATATGGTATATTTTTATGTATATTATGTTGTTATATTTTAATATTACTATTAAATAATTAATAATTACCATGTAGGTATTTTGGCTGGTGTAGAAACCAGACGATATTGTATTTGACGGCTCATTGATATTAAATGTGATCGCTAACCATAGACTTATCGTATATGTAGAATGAAACTTGCTAACGAATAGAATAGAAAACGAATAGAATGCAAAGTTTGTAACATGGCTAGCCCCCCAGTTTACATAATTATTAAGCTTGAAACCATAGGTCAATCAACTCTTCAGGTACCTACGTTATAAATTCTTAATACGTGCAAAATTTTCTTCTAAATCTTATGGATTATGTCTCCCAGATCATTGAAACTTTTAAGGGAGACGTACTTTTCCGAGGCGTTTCAGCTTAGTCCTCTGGGGTAGCGGCACATCTGTGTCCGACCTCAGGTAGGAATGTAATCCTATCTGGTTGATTGCAGTTGTGCATGGGCGGCAGTAGCCATTTACGCGACTTACATCAGGTGGACTGCATGCTCGTCTCATTTTTTTTTTTTATATTTGAACCTGACGATAAAGCAGACGTGCTACCTGATGGAAAGTAGTCAACGTCGCCTATGGACATTTGCAACACCAGAGGAGTCGCCAATGCATCGCCGGCTTTGAAGGAGAGCTCTTTTTCCACCTTTTTTGAAGAGCCCCATGTCATAGCGCTCCGGGAATACCTCAGAAGGAAGTTCATTCCACATCTTGCACGTCCGTGGCAAGAACGTCCATACTTCTGTATTATAAAAAAACTCACAAATTCGAACTTTGATGCTTAAGTGACATTTAGAATTTACTAACACAAATTGAGCAACAACTAGATAATAGTCAGACTCTGTAAATATAAAGTGTGTTCAAATTGAACAGAATTTCATGTGATACATCATGCAAGTTTTGCGTTTTCACGTTATTAATATTAATGGCAGCGTTTCCCCAAACAGCATAAATTCGTTGCCACGTCCCGAGATGTCCCACTCGCTATCTGCATCGGGAAATGTATTAAAAAATCATGACTCAATTTGCAAATGTGTTTTTACTTTTACAACTTTAGAAAATGTCCGTGGGGCGGTTTGTGGTGGTGTTATTTATTCTTTTTATTGTTTTTTAGTTAACAAACTGGCAAACGAGCTTGCAAGTTACATGATAGTTTATAGCAACTGCTGCTCATACACATCTGTCATCAACTCCAAGTGGGTACTACACAAGGGACTCGAAATAATTTCTCAGTTCAGCCACAAATGCACTGCTGACGACTAAATTGAAACGACTTGTATAAATGTCTCTTACATCACTACACTTTTTAAATCTAATAACAGTAGTTCTTAACACTGCTGTCATATATATACACAAAACATACTGCTGTTATAATGCAAAAATACGTGTGGCGGTGATCCTGATGTAGCAGTATGAAGGGCCGATTGTTTATTATTTCCTATAATAAATTGCGTTCTTACTTAAATTGCAGGGGTCAAAGTATAAACTAAACCATTAATGAATACGCATTGTTCCAAAAATTCAATATCTACGTTTGTTAGGGTCCGCAAAAGTAATAAATCAACCTTTGTATTGTACATCATATATTCGTATATTTTACACAACGCGTCAGCATTATTCATAGAATTGTATTATTGTCCGTTACCAAAATCTCTTAATGGTTTGCAGAACATATTTGTTACCCCTCATTGTTTAAAATTAATCATCAAACACAGATCTAACAAAAATAATTTATTTTTATTGAGCTCTAAGTGTGCGTTTATGTATAAGTCAAGTGTAAACTTACTCAATTTTTTAAAGTCATGTGTATACGTATAAGTCAAGTGTAAAATTAGGATAACGCTGCCAATATAACATTTATAAAAAATAATAATAAGGCAGATGGCATTACTAATGTGAATCTGAGGTATCTAATTTTATCTGGGGTTGATTACAGATGTCCATGGGCGTCAGTAGCCACGTACTATCAGGGAGAATTCATGCTCATTTACTATTCCCAATGTTATGGAAATATATACATAGATATAACCCTTTGATGTCATGCCATAATAATTAACATTGTATAATTAATACCCTTCTTGTTACAGCTCGATACTGACAGAGTAGTGTTTCGTGTCGTGATCCTGAAGTGATAAATTGTTATGTCGCGTGTAAACAACTGATGACACTATCGTTTCGCCAATTTGCATGCAAATCAATGCGCATATATGTTAAGTCCCTGTCGATATGAATTTCATGATGAAGCAATGGTTCAGCTGTGACATAATTTTGTGTTCATAATTGTAAAGCGTTCGCTTGGAACATGTTTAACATAAATAGTTATGATAGCGTACGATAAAAAAGTCGTTGAAGAACTGAGAGTTTATCCACGAAAACATATGTACAACGAAATTTATAGGCAAGACGTTGTGATTTACCTATTTTTTTCATTTATTTAAACGAAACTCTTTAATATAAACGAAGAATATTTTTAATTCTTAAATACAACACAGTTGAATAAGTCTTATGCAAGTATGAAAAATTCATGAAAATATTAAAATTATGTGAAACAGTGCCGGCTGTGCACGGCGCCACTCAGTCATCGTACTTGACTTATACAGTTTGCTAAGCGTAACACGAATATTTAATTTAGAATACGTTTAAAATGACATCGACTAACACGGCTGCATAAGTCTTATACAAGAATACAAAATTTACGAAACTTTGTGAGAATTATGTGAAGCAGTGCCGGCTGTGCACGGCGCCCCACTCAGTCATCGCAGTTTGCTTTTAGACAGTTTGCTGATCAAAATGCTGTTTAACACGATTATTTAATGAAGAATACGTTTAAAATGACATAAAATAACACAGCTGCATAAGTCTTATGCAAGAATACAAAATTCATGAAACTTTGTGAAAATTATGTGAAACAGTGCCGGCTGTGCACGGCGCCACTCAGTCATCGCAGTTTGCTTTTAGACAGTTTGTTGAACGTAATGCTTTGGAAAGCGAACGGCTTCAAACAAGCTCTGCAGTATTGAGGGGAAAATTGCTAACGTTTAGTTTCTGTTCTTGTTTGGTTATTGATTCGGTTTAGCACACAACTTGCTCGTTAGCAAAAATATAAAACGAAAAACCTAACTTATAATAAATATTATAAGCTATTAAATTCATCTATTTGTACAAATTTATTATGTTATCAAAATTTTTATACAGGAGAATTTTGAATTATAAAAACATTTTTGTACTGGTCAATTAGGCTACATTTTTACGCTTATAAGTTCCGCCTACGATTTCTGCGTAGGTGCGTAACCAACTACCACCATTAAGTCGTAGTCGTATCGTTTTACGTTTCATGTCGCGCTGTTATTGCTCCCTTTCATTTTACCAGAATTGTGTTATACTTCATAATGTGTTGCAATAATACTTTCATTGGGTATTGTGGTAATGCTGGCAATCTTATATTGATGTCATAGACTTTTACATTTTTATGTATATCCATTTACAGCATATAGTTTTTAATATTGTCATTCATAGGTGGATCTGATCTGGCTCGAAAGGACCAGTGATTTTATTTTTTTCGAAAAAAATAATATTTGTATATGACATACAAATTGAAATATAATAGTATCTATATATATGCGTAGACACTCATACAAGCTACATACTATACGGCAAAATAATAAAAATGTACAGACGAAACTAGGTAACCAGTGTGTGCTACCAGGCAATGTTTAAAAATTTCTGACTCAAAATATTTAGCAAAAAATGAATGTTAAAAAGCTAATAAGCCCAACTTTGTCAAAGCTTTTACCGTACATGTTTCCGTGTTATGACGCGCTGTTTGACACCCTTCCGTATTAATCATGATATCACGTTTTACCATACATCGTGTTACACAAAGAATTCGCGGAACAACACTATTAATATACGTATCATCATTTATTCAATTTATATTCAAGGTTCCTTTAATACACTAAGATTTTTAAGTTTTTATGAAATTAATAATATAGTCACTGCCGTCCAAGAAAATGTATAATCAATTTCAAATATAATTTTTGTTATGAAGTCGGTTAAGGATATTGCTTCTCCTAAAGAATATGTTTCTATTCTTTCATAATCATCAACATTCACAATAATACACCTTTATCCACTATTTTTCCACGTTTCCTTTACAAAATACGATGCAAAAATCACTATATCCGTCAATGAAAAGCACGCATTGGCGACTCTTCGGATAGAAATGTCAGTCAGACCACTACTGTCAGACTGCCTCATCGCTAGGTTTAGTAATAAAAAATACTAAGAATATCACCTTTGTAAATTAAATTAACTAGCATTTAATACCTGTGTCATAACGCTCAGGACCAGTCAGTGATTCGCAGGTTAGGGTTAAAAACCTCTGAGAATAAACCCACAATTTTTAATAAAACCTACGAGTAACATTTGTGTTTTGTTAGGGTTAAAGGGTACAATTGGAGCTACGAGTATAATATTTCAAATAATACCTACAGGTGTTTTCATAACGTTTTTTGGGGCGTTATTGTGCTATTAGGCTTGTGTACTTTGTCCCTCCGTCTCTGTATGGGTCTCTCTAAATGGTCCTTACGTTTCGTAATGCGCTGTGATTCCAACCCTTTCTTATATATCTTGATGATACATTTAGGTGTTTTCTGTAATATTGGAAGAGAAAAAAAGTTGGTAGTCCTCGAGGTGGTAGAACCCTTTGTGGTTCGACTCCGGCGGCACCACCGCCACACCAATTTCTACCTAATAACTGCAGTGTTAGGTGCTGCTGTGTTCCGGTTTGAAGGGTGTGGTAAGGGAGAAAGACTTTTCCGAGGCATTCCAGCTTAGTCCTCAGGGGTAGCGGCGCATCTGTGGCCGACCTCAGGTAGCAATATCTAATCCTATCTGGGGTTTATTACAGATGTCCATGGGCGGCAGTAGCCACTTACCATCAGGTGGACTGCATGCTCGTCTGCTACTCTTATATTATAAAAAAAAGGTGGACTACAAGCTCTTTTTCTCTTGTTCAGTGGTCACCGTCATCCTTGGACATCTGAGACTAAGTCTCAGATAGAACAGGTTCTACCTGAAGTAGATTACAGATGCATTGCCACTTCTGAGGACTTCATGGTCGCCTAATCAAGATTTAACGGCAGTTTCATATATATATATTTTTGATGATTTTTAATTTTAATCCTATAGTAATAAAGGTTTCTGACGTTTGAATGAAAGTACCTTCAAAAAGATACTACAGGGATAAATATATTACAAACTGATTTTTAGTATAATCTTTTTTAAAATGAAACTATCACATTACAAACGTACTCTAAAATGTTGTCTGTTTAGATATAACACATTAAACTCACACATCCATAAGGATTGAGGTAGTATGTTCAACAAATTGAACGTCACGCCCTTCACGTTTGCGGTCTCACGGTCGCAATAACGGTTCCGCCCTAACTGCCTAAAGGTTCTACGGCGTGATTATTTCTGTTTTCCTGTTTACCTCTCTAATAAAAAGTTTTTCAAGGACTCAGGGACTATTGTGAATGACATACAATTAAGCAGTGATAGTCCAGTGGTTGAAATTCGGCCTCTCGATCGAAGGGTCCGAGGTTCAGATCCCAAGCACGCACGTCTGATTTGTTAAAAAGTTATGTGCGCATTACAAATAATTATCACTTACTTGAATTGCTTGGTGAAGGAAAACATCGTGAGAAAACCTGCATACCTAAAAGATCTTTAAAAAAGTTCTCAAAGGTATGTGAAGTCTACGAATAAGCTTTTGGACAGCGCGGTGAACTATGGCCTAATCCTTCTCATTCTGAGAGACCAATGCCAAGCAGTGCGACAATAATGGGTTGACGACAAGGCATAAATATGTATGTGCTCCCATGGAAAACAAAGTAGTAGTCACCTTAAACCTTATGGCCTTTTTCGCCCCAAAAAATATGTCCATGAAACACGGTTACCGGTAGTATCATTCCGAGTAATTCATTCGAGCCACCCAGTGACCCACTTCCTTAATTTGGCACTTACAAACGAATTTGTTTGGGTAATTATCTTAATTGAACCGAGTTCTGATTGCAAACCAAACGCCTCGCTATTCTACAGATCGTTTTATCTTGAAAGCTAAATCTGGGGAGAAATGTAAATTTCCTTTACTTTGAAAGATGGTAGGACAAATGGTTTAACCGGGCAGATACCACTGTCAGATATATTTAAGCAGTTTTCGACTTTCTTTACTTAAGTTGGCTGGCTTGCATATGATATGAGACGGCTATCTTACGCTATCAATTTATACAATTTTTGATTATCAAAGATCGAAAAATGATACGACGATTGAAAGATTGATTGTAAATAAAGGGCTATAAACCTTAGGAGTGTTAACGCATTTGATCGGCTTCTCATAGAATCTATTTTATGTGGGGTTGGTCACAGATGTCGATGGGCAGTGACCACTTACCTTCACGTGGACTGCATGCTCGATCGCTACGAGCCTTACTTCACCCCAGACTTTTTTCATACGGTACAAAAAAAAATACTATTAATTTTGCCAACATTTTTCCGTACGGTACAAAACCTTGTTCATTGTAGGTACATTGTTCTTTCCAATCCGATTTAACTTTTGTTAAAATAACTGTAAGTTAAACATGAATAAATGTAAGCAAAGGACAATGGAACGAGAGACGGGCATCATTAATCCTATAAAAGTTTTAATGGGTTTCTTGTAAAATGGTCAGAAGTTTGCTATTTTGCTATAAATCCGAACATTGAAGTTTAACTACGCGAATATAGTTTTGAATAATCTTTCACAGTCAGAATGCTTTTAATATTGTTTCTTTTGATTTGTTCGTATGTATGTGAATTTAATTTTAAATCAGTTAACCCGATCTTCATAGGCATAGTTTTGATTTGGATTCTAATGCGTGATTAGCTTAGTGACGTCATTCCAAATCCAATATGGCTGAAAAACCAAATTTGTTGACAAATATTTTTACGCATACGCGTTTCACTTGGATAGAAAGAAATAGATGTGGCGGTCGTGCCTGCGGCGTTGAATCAAAGGGATTTGTACCACCTTCATTTCAATGTAAATTCTGGTTATATTCTTCTTATCTTATTATTGAGTGGAGCCGCCTAACATAGACAATTTGTTTACTGGGCGTCTCCAAAGCTTTTTTTTTTTTTTGTAATATAAGAGTAGCAGACGAGCATGCAATCCACCTGATGTTAAGTGGCTACTGTCGCCCATGGGCTTCTGTAATCAACCCCAGATAGGATAAGATATACTTACCTGAGGTCGGCCACAGATGCGCCGCTACCCCTGAGGACTAAGCTGGAATGCCTCGGAAAGGTCTGTCTCCCTTACCACACCCTTCAAACCGGAACTCAGCAGCGCCTAACACTGCTGTTATTAGGTAGAAATAGGTGTGGCGGTGGTGTCGCCGGAGTCGAACCACAAAGGGTTCTACCACCTTACAAAGTTTAATATACTATAATATATAAAGTGCCCAGCTGCGAGGGATAATAACAATTTGATAACACGAGCTTCCTCCTGAGATATTCCCGAAAACCTATGATATGGGGCCCTTCAAAAAACGCCCAAAAGGAGCTCTCATTCAAAGCCTGCGATACATTGGCGACTCTTATGGTGTTGCGAATGTCCATAGGCGACGTCAACTTTCCATCACGTAGCACGTCTGCCTAATCGTTAGGTTAAACGATAAAAACAACGTAAACAAACAAATTTTTCAGTGTTTATAAATAAATAATCTGAAATAGAGAGCGACACATAAAAACATAATAAACAATGTTCAGTGAGTTACAATAAAAATAATTAGGATAAGTTACTCGTAGTAGATTGTAATTAATGGACACACGCACGCATTCTTTGAGTAGTAAATAACCAGCGACCTCGACCTATATGCTGATGTCGTGTGCATGAGTTAATTCATTACCCACTATTGTACCCTTGGCTAATTGACATTGCCTCACACTACGATTTTCCGTGATATGGATACTATGGACACACACAAATACCATTTGACAAACATCTAATTGCCGGAATAGAAAGTGAATTTATTTTTAAGATTTTTTTATCATAATATAAGAGTAGCAGACGAGCATGCAGTCCACCTGATGGTAAGTGGCTACTGCCATGGACATCTGTAATCAACCCCAGATAGGATTAGATATTCCTACCTGAGGTCGGCCACAGATGCGCCGCTACCCCTGTCTGTCTCCCTAAGTTAAGATGTTGAACCTGGGTCTTATTGCGAGTCAGGCACGATGGGGTGAGCTTGTTGTCAACCCATTACTTTCCCACTTCTGGGACTTCCTTTCAGAATGAGAAGGATTAGGCCATAGCCCATCGCGCTGGCCAAGTGCGTATTAGTAGATTTCACAAACCTTTGAGGATATTTTTTAAGATGTTTCAGGTATGCAGGTTTCCTCACGATGTTTTTCATCACCGTTAAAGCAAATGCTAATTAATTTCTTATAGGCACGTAACTTCGAAAAAATCATAGGTTTCGAACTAGGATTCGAACGCCGGGACCCTTCCATCGTGAAGCCGAGTTTCCAGCACTATGATATCACTGCTGCTGATGTGAGGTGCAAGTAAAAAAATGAATAAAGGTTGCTAATGGATTCCATGTTTATCAGTTAACCTTAGTATTTAGTAGACTTAGCATGATTTAACATAAAACTAAACTTTCTCTAGTAATTCTGTCTGTCATCTTGCACATATTTATAATTAATTCAATACCATTCATAAACTGAATTTTACGTTACTATGCGTATATTCACACTTGATAAGGATAAAATATATATAAACCGTACGCGTAAAAGTACTGAAAGGATCTAAACTAAAATATTAGTAGTTGAAAGTTTTGCCAGATAAACTTGCGAAGAGGTTGACCTGCGAAGGTTGTAGAACCAGATGGTTTGATCGGGGAGGTATCACCGCTGTTTTATTTTAGCGCGAAGCAGCGTTTCGATGGAAAGTCATGGATGCCGGTTCCTTACATCTTGGGGCTATGACATCTTGAGATAAAGGCAAATCTAACGACACATCTCGCGATAGCCAAACCGTTACAAATTGAAACGTGTGGATAGAACATTTGTATTAATTGGTCTAAGTTTCAAAGCGCTTGTAGAACAGCTTGTAATCATGCCAAACGTTTGTAGAGCAGCTTAAGCTACAAAGTATTATATAAATAAAATATATATAAATTAAAAGTAAATTTAAATTTAATACATTGAAATTAAATGAATGTCAATAATAAAAATAGACTAAGAATAATATTTTACTAATACAATGATTTTACTCGAATAATGTCACAATCTTTTTGCGAAAGTCGGGAAGAAAGTCGTACATAAACTTTCCTTGTTAAGTCAATTCAATATCGCTGGGTAAATCCGGAGTCGTTCACTTTCCAATGTCTTATACTTAGCCTATATTTAAGTTAATTAAATGGGTAAATGGGTATTTGATTCGGTCTAGTAACTTTAGAGGTTAAATTGTTAATGAGTAGTCATGTCACCATTAACTGGTCACTGATTCAAAACAACTAGATTAATAACTATTATGAAAACAAAAGTCCGACTTCTTCAATATTACACTAATATTATAAAGAGGAAAACTACTATGAAAACTATAACTATATGAAACTATACTTATATGGAATAACTATTATGAAAACAAAAGTCCGACTTCTTCAATATTACACTAATATTATAAAGAGGAAAACTACTATGAAAACTATAACTATATGAAACTATACTTATATGGAATAACTATTATGAAAACAAAAGTCCGACTTCTTCAATATTACACTAATATTATAAAGAGGAAAACTTTGTTTGTTTGTTTGGTTGTAATGAATGGGCTCAAAAACTACTGGACCGATTTTAAAAATTCTTTCACCATTTGAAAGCTACATTATCCACGAGTAACATAGTCTATATTTTATATGAAATATATTTGATAAATAGATTTTGAGGCGGTACAAAGTTTGCCGGGTCAGCTAGTAGGGTATATAGGGTCACTCACATAAATTAGAAGAATCCAATAATACCTCTTATGTTAAAATCCGTCAAGCCATTTTGATTAAAGGGCGTGCCAAAGAATGAGACATTACGCTCGTAAAACATCGCAGCAGCACCCTCTGCAGTCGCTTAGAAATCATATGTTTATAATGTTAGTAAGATTTTTTATGCTAAGGCTAGCCGTTAAATTTAAAATTGGTAACAGTTTGTAGTTCAGGGAGATCCGGTTCCGCTCAGGGCTTGCAAAAAATACGACTCGCTTCGCTTCTGGGTTAAACTTCTAACAGCTTCGGCGAAGTCGAAGCGCGGCTTAAGTGGTTTCAACTTTTCGACTTCGTGCCGATTTACCTTAAAAGTTACCCCACAAGAATATAACAAAAATTGTTTTTTTTTAACCACATCAGCGGTATCGCTTTTAAGTAATAATTTATCAAACGATTACTTGTCGAAGATCGAAATTTGACAATGACTAGCACGATGAAAATGTCAAATGTTGATCTTTGGTATTGGTTGATGTTGATCTTTAATATCACAAAACAAAGGATAGATTGAATATTAATAATGGGTGTAATATCTACTGATTAACGCTCTAGGTTTGATTCCCATAATATTCTTAAAGTGAAGTAGTATCTGCTGATTTTGGTGCCAAATGTCTTGAAAGAAAATGAAATCATTTCCTATACCTAACCAGAAATATTTTTCTGGTTTACAAAAATAGCGAACTTTTCGAGGAACGAAAAAAGTTATGTTGGCGTTATTTTTTCAAATGTTTGATTCCTCCGGAAAATATATTACTTCTGGGTGCCAATAAACACTCCAACTTTACGACTCAGTCCCCTGTAGTACTTGCGTGGTGCGATTGAGACCCTTCGGAATAGATTCTGTAAATAGCTCCAGAGAGGTAAGGAATGTAACATATATGAAATTATACGTGCGTTAGTTATGTTACTATATTTGATTATACGTAAAAATAACGTTTAAAACATATATAAAAAGAAAATAAATATCATTTGTTTATCCAGTCAGTCCCCTGCCGCATTTCTGTCTTTATCGAGTTGTCCTGTTGGGGTATAGACTCTTAAAACAAGTTCCGCCAACGTAGGCAATGCCCAGCTATTTGAATTTATACTTATTGTAGGTATATTTCTAGATTTTCCTAAGCGTTGGAAAAAACCTAATAAAATGTATTTATTTGTAGTGTTAATAAATAGTGTTCGTGTTCTCAGTCAGTCCCCTGGCGCAGTTCGATGTCTCGATTGAGACGCCCCTTTGGAATTGATTGTGTAAATATTTCCTGCAAAATAAAGATTGTAAGAGATTTGTGACTTAGTAAAGCTGTATTGATATATTTATTTGTAGGAGGGATAGTACTGATGAAAAATCAAACAAATAATTCTATCGGCCATAAAGCAAAGCATTGCTATTTAGATCAACATAAAATTGTTTTCTTGCTTTACTTGTATAAGATAGATAAGGTTTACATAAACCAGCGTACAAAACCATTTGTTAAATTATTAAAGGTGAACAACTCATAGGGGTATTGAAGATAAATAGTAGCCGATTCTCAAACCTACTAAAAACGCATATAAAATAAGGTGAAAATCGGTAAAGCCCTTTCGGAGGAGTACGGTAACTAACATTGTGACAAGAGAATTTTATATATAAGATAAACCACTAAACAAACCTATTATATATTGGTCAGTTCAAAAGTAAATCCGTTAATGAGAAATAAGGTTTAATGAATAAATCATTTAAGAATATAACAGACTGGAACTACAACCACTTCAATCTGATTTCATTTTAATTGCTCTCGGAAAATCCTTTCCCATTAATTTCTTCTTTAAACGCAATTAATTATGTGGAATGATAAAAAGCGTGGTACTCGCAATTTGCCTTAAGATAATTATATTCACAGGCCTATATTTGTTTATTATATTACTCATTTCAATTCATTATTTATTCAATCTCGTTTTTCATCATTTTCTTATAGTGGTCACTGCCGCCTACGGTTAACAAAATATATTTTTTTTTATCATATAGGAGTAGCAGACGAGCATGCAGTCCACCTGATGGCTACTGCCGCCCATGGATATCTGTAATCAACCCCAGATAGGATTATATATACCTACCTGAGGTCGGCCACAGATGCGCCACTGCCCTTGAGGACTAAGCTGGAACGCCTCGGAAACGTATGTCTCCCTTACCACACCCTTCGAAACGGAACACAGCAGCGCCTAACACTGCTGTTATTAGGCAGAAATAGGTGTGGCGGTGGGGCCGCCGGAGTCGAACCACAAAGTCGAAACACCTTCAAAGTTCAGATAATAGCGGTTCTACTTGAAGCCAAGAACAGAAACGATGCTGTTCGTCAGGGATGAGATTATCATCTCGTGTTAATCAGCCGGTATCCACGCTTCCACGGAAACGCAAGGACTGATTTACGCCAGAAATAGGTGGGATAGCAGTGCCTCTCTTGTCGATCATGCTGGACCATCTTCTAATTATTAACTATTCTGTGACTACTAAAGTGAAATGAAACTTTAATTTAGATTTAATGATCTTGTAAAGACACCTAACCCAATTAATAATATTCTATCTATCTAAATTTTACCAACCCGTTATCAACATTTAACAATGTGTATTATGCAGGAGTCTTTGTTCAACAAAAGATGATTATTAATAAGTCCGTTATTATTTACTAGCTTTTACCCGTGGCTTGACTCGCGCAGGTTTTTATCTATTCTTTAAGAACGGTACTTTTTACGGATAAAACGTACCCTATGTCATTTTCTAAACGACAATGTGTGTACCAAAGGACAATGCCCACGAAAGTATGGACCGCCGTCCAGGGTTGCATCAAATTGAAACTTGTTGTGGACGATGTATAATTAACCAAATACTACCACCAATAATTATTTTTTAGATCAGCACCCGGGTTCTGAAGTTATTTACCGAAATGTTACATAACCTCAAAATCGAAAATATCCGACGATAGATTGATGGTCGGTTTTAACTGACAGTAGGTACCTAGAATGTAGTTCGATTAACATATTCCATTTACTTTTAAAGGTAGTAGGTAAAAAAACCTAAAATAGTCCTAAAAACCTAAAATAATGAAATCCGAGAATAAAATACCGCCATTTTAATTTTTAAGAACAACAATCAACATTTCTTTATTTTTTATCTTAAATGGAACCCCCTTGTTCAAAGAAACTATTCTGATCGACAAACTATGTAAAAAAATCAAAAAATAATTTTAATATTACTTTCATTTTGATGCATGAGAAAAATGATTAGTCAAAACACTAATAGATCTTATTGAATTCCGAGTATAAAATTCCGCCATTTTAATTTTTAAGAACAACAATTAACATTTCATCTTATTTTATCTTAATGGAATCCCCTGTTCAAAGCAACTATTCTGATCGACAAATTATGTAAAAAAATCAAAAAATAATTTTAATATAACTTTCATTTTGAAGCATGAGAAAAATCAGTACCAAGAATGGGCTTTTGGGCTCCTTTCACTACAGTTGGTTATGTAGTTAACACTTGAAAATGAGCAAAGAAACTCACATTCGTATATAGATTAGTTTGGATAAGTTTACATATACGTAACAGACACGTGTCAACTAATACAAACACACACGAACAGAACCTAAGCGAGCCGATAATTTCAATGATCTGGCATTGCGCCGCAAAGCTAGCGTGAAGCGATGTACTGTACATGTGTGTCATCGAGAAATATGTAGTGTGGAGAAACGCGAGAGCGGGCACGCTCCGCTGAGCGCTTTTTGTGCGGCGGTGGTGCCAGTGCGAGCGGGGTAATTGTTTCGTTAATAAAGACATTTTAGTATGTAGCGAATAGCTCGGTATAATGTAGTGGTAAGGGGTATTTAGAGCTCTGTAACGGTTACCGAATCCGATTTGTTTCTAATAATTAAGATAAGGGTGAAGACCAAGCTGAACCAATTCAGTTTCTTTATAAATAAAATATTATTTTCTTAATTGAAATCTCTTAAAAATCTACTTATCCGTAACCGAAACTGTTCAAAACTATATAGCAGTTGCTATTGCTTAAAGTTGTAGGTTCGATTCCCATGTCATTTTTAAAGTATAGTAGTAGGTACCTAGATACTAGTAGAAAATGTATCAATTTATTGTCCATAACGAATCAAAGAATTTTATAAAAGAAGTCCTTTGAATTGATATTTTTGATTCAGTTTTATTGGTTACACGCAAATTATATACGTAAATACAATAAAACAAAAACAGTATGATTGTATAATATGTTTTAGAATTGCTTTCTAAACGATCGCTTGCTTACATTGCACTTTGTTAAGTGTCTTCTAGAGATAAAGCGTTCCAGTAAATCAGAAATCAGTAAAAGGTTGGATAAATTTGGAGAAACGCCAACTTTGCAAAATGAATAAGTGCCTTCTGACTAAGTCACTTCACTTGTGTTTGAAATATGATTATTTAAATCGGAAAAATAAATAAACGAATAAAGAACGCAATTTGTCTTTAAGACAACATATTATGTTTCACTGCAATTATTAATACATTCTGGCCGCTTTTTTGTCTGTCGAAAATCGAAATTTGAAAATTATGGCCTACGTCGTCAACTCATTATTGTCCCACTGCTGGGTACGGGTCTCCTCTCAGAATGAGAAGGATTAGGCATCCACGGTGCTGGCGAAGTGCGTATTGGTAGACTTAACATGACTTTGAAAACTTATTTTTTAAAGATCTTTTAGATGTATAGGATTTCTCATGATGTTGTCTTTCGCGGTTATAGCAAGTGATAATTACTTTTAAAGCATGGATTTTAAATATTTCAGGATTGCCACCTTCACAGCGTTGATTAAAATTCTCGTCTCACAATGTTAGTTACCGTACTCCTCCGAAAGGACTTTACCGATTTTCACCAAATTTTATATGCACATTCGGTAGGTCTGAGAATCGGCTACTATCTATTTTTCATACCCCTAACTGATAAGGGTTGTTCACCCTTAACTTTTTTATTTATATGGCAACACGAAGTTTGCTATGTCAGCTAGTAATACGTATATTCCTAAATTTATTCGCTCATCCGCTAACACTGTTTCCATTAAAGATCATATACACTTGAACGGTAAACACACTTTATACTACATGTGAGTGTAGAGAAAGAAATTAAAATAGCTTCGTGACCGCCATTACACTTGCAAATAATGTTTACGTTAAATAAGCATCAAACGCCACGAAATGTGACAATATTCGTTTTTGTCTTTCAAATATTTCGTGATTATTGTCAATATGGTTGTTATAATAGACAGATCATTTGAATAATGAATAATTTATGTATCTACTGTATTTGTATTGAAACCTAAAGTAACATCGTTGAAATCAAACAATACCAATGTATTATTGCTACAATAATGGACTACGGAGGACTACGAAATGCCAAATTATGGGCTATCGCTCAAATAAACTGCTCCCAAATAGACAAGTCATAATTACTGTATGGTCGATAAGCTTTTTGTGAGCTGTAGAGTTGAACCTATTGGTTCATGGTTGGTATAGTCCGCGTAAAACTGCTGGCCTGAATATAGAAATGAATCGCGTCGCCATAGCAAATTGTATGTCTACACCTGCTCGCAACAACTTCAGAGCGGACTAGCAGTTTGGCGCGGACTATACAGGGTGAATTTTTAAAACGGGCCTTCAGGGCCAAATCCGAAACTATAAGGATTAGCGAAAAATGCTGAAAGGAGTTACGAGTTTTTTAAAATATTTTTTTCCTTAGCCGGGAATCGAACGAGTTCATTTTGAAAAAAAATTACACCTCTATATTATTCCACTATTTGATAGTGTCGCTTACAAGGATCAAATTCCGGGAAGTAATGTTATATGACAAATTAAAGGAAAAGGAAAATTTTGAAGAAAATACGTATTTTTCTTAATAATCCTTAAGGATTAGTATGCCAATGTATGGATGATATACATAACAAATGATTTATGTATAATTCTTTAGAAACAGACATAAGTCATACCATTCAAGAATTTGTTGGTTAATCAACTAATTATTCGTTGTTATGACTATGACATACGGCTTAGCATGAGAAAGTAATAGTTTGGCAAATAAGTTACCGCCGTTTTTAGGATTTATTTTTTAATTAAAATAGATAACTGATTAAATAGTAAATGCTTATTGTTTGTTGTTTACAACTGCGTTTCAACATTAAATATGATTTTCTATATCTCTTTTTATAGTAATCACTCGGATTTGACTCTAAAAAGTTTTACTCGCAAATTTTCAACTTTACATCTTTATTAAACGAACCTCCGCCCATAGCAAGTAAATCTATTTTAATGGTCCTAAAAATAACCTTAGCTAAGTCGGACATAAAAATATAAATTATTGGGAAACAAAACGTCCATTTCGAATGATTAGAAACATTAAGCCAAAAAAATGTTAATACACGAAATGTTTAAATTGATGAATGGCGGGAACTTAACTGCCAAATTAATATGAAAAAATATGTATTTTCTTAAAATTGAGGCTTTTCCTTTAGTTTGTCATTTATCATTACTTTCCAGATTTTGATCCTTATAAGCAACACTATCAGATAGTGGAATAATATAGAGGGTGCATTTTTTTTCAAAATGAACTCGTACGATTCCCGACTAGGGAAAGAGTTATTTTAAAAAACTAATGATGCAGTTTTAGTTTTTATCAAAATCGGCCTCGTAACTCCTTTCAGCATTTTTCGCTAATCCTTATAGTTTCGGATTTGGCCCTGAAGGCCCGTTTTAAAAATTCACCCTGTATATTGATTTACTTGGATTGCTTTTTGGTCATTACTGACACGCCAACTAAACGACAACCAACAACCAACTAAAGAAACCATATCAGCGTAGGATCGGTATTACATAATATCTTTAACACGGATGTTATTCCAGAAAAAAGTATGGAAAAATAGATATGGTGCTAAATCTATCTATCTTGGTTTAGCCGCTTCACTTGTTTCTGGCTTATTAGTGTAGCACTATACTATTCTGGTTTGAAGGCTGTGGTACGGCAGTCATTTCTACTTACTACTCAAAGTTCCTTAACCCTTAAGGATAGTTATGAATAATATATGCGGCAAACTGTACCTTTTCTATAAATTTTAGTTTGGGGCTGTTTAACGATTTGCTGCAACTGCAACTTCTTTATCAATTTTATAAAAACGTCTAAGCATGCGTATCTATTAATGTCTATATCATTATATCTATTAATGAGATAGACAAGTTAATAATAAAAAACTAAGTTATGTGTAGAAATTGTGACTAATTGTGTAATAGCATTCAAGTGGAATTTTATTAAAATGAATTACGCACGTTTCTGCTATACAATTAACGTTATATGTCTTCATTATACCACATAGTAATTACTACGCCCAAAGTTAAGTAATAACTGTATGTAAATTTAGTAAGTTAGGCCTACCCAAATTAGTTTGTCTACCCGCATTATTATCTTTATCTTATATTTTGTGTAAACGTGTTTGTGGCGAATGTAACAGTGATTTTTGGTTATGCTTTTGTAATCCTCAATAAAAAAGATATTAATTATAAACTTGTAGTTTAAAAAATAAATTTAGTTAATAATCCCTACTAATATTATAAATCCGAAAGTAACTCTGTCTGTCTGTCTGTCTGTCTGGTTGTCTTTTCTTCACGCCTAAACCACTGAACCGATTTTAATGAAATTTTGTACAAAGATAGTCTAAAACCCGAGAAAGGACATAGGATAGTTTTTATCCCGGAAATCCCACGGGACCTTGGGATGGCAATCTAAGATTAATCGGATAATCTATCTTTTGGACCAAAAAAGTCGATTATTTTAATCGATATGAGTAAGTGATGATCTTTAGCAAAGTTGTTGTTCATGAGCCCACGAAGGTTTCAGAGTTGGTACGACCAATTTTCGCCAATTCGACCAATTTTCGCGACACTGTCATTCCAATGAAGGTACGAATTTTCAGTTTTATGTATGTTAGTATGTCATATTATTTTCTTTTAAACGCGGGCGAAGCCGCGGGCAAAAACTAGTTAGTTAATAAAGTTTAATCCCAATATAGTGATACTGAATTACCCTTTAAAATACTCCAATTAAGATAAATTATTCGGTCGGTGGTAAAATAGGTCCACACCTAAATATTCAATTGATTTTATCATTTATCAGTCTTAAACACACCCCGACGACCCGCGTGGCGGAGCGGCCACCATACCGGTCTGACGCACAAAGGGTCCCGGGTTCGATCCCCGGCCAGACAGATATCTAAATGATGAATTTAGATTTCTGTTTCTGGGTCTGGGTGTTTGTGTATTTGTCTATGTGTGTGTCCATGGCACTCACGACACAGAGAATCCTAGTGTGGGGCTGTGAGTGTAGAAAGCGTTTAAACAGAATACCTTGGTTATGAAAGGTAGTACAACTTTAAATCGCACTACAGTTTTTTCACTGCGTTAATTGTTTTGTCTAATAGTACCGTACCAGCTCCGAGTTCAATCTCCGGCCATACCAGGCTTCATGAAGGTGATAGAACCTTAATAAATCAGTGTTAAGCGCAGTTCGGGATCGAAGGGTGTGAGACTTAACCGAGGCGTTCCAACTTAGTCCTCAGTGGTAGCAGTGCATCTGTGGCAGGTAGGACTGTTATCCATTTAGGGGTTCATAATAATATAATAAATAATAAATAGGGGGTCATAATAGATGTCCTTGGACAATAACTACTTACCATCAGATGGACTGCATACTCGTTTATATATATCTTTATATATACATTTCTCACTCGCTCTTTATATGTTTTTTTTTATAATATAGGAGTAGCAGACGAGCATGCAGTCCACCCTATGGTAAGTGGTTACTGCCGCCCATGGACATCTGTTGTATTTATCTATGTCTAATGACGATCAAGTTCACTAGCTAGAGGCTGACTGACGTAATAACTCAGCTCTTGAATACTGATAATGTAAAAACCCGATAACGGCCAACTGCAACAAGTGTCCAGTTAAGCCACGCTCTAGTTACTGCCGTACCGCTTCGCTCAGTGGCTGACTAAGTGTCTATTCACATGTACCACATGATGAACTGCGCTGCCCCACTGCTGGGCACGGGTCTCATCTTAGTATAGCTTAGAATGTCGTCTTAATATAGCTTAGAATACACTATATAGTGTCATCACGCTGGCTAATTGCAAATTGAAATTTTTCACATAATTTTGAGCACTTTCTTTCAATTCGCATTCGTGTTTGCTTACGATGTTTTCCTTTATCGTTATAGCACGTGATAATTGATTTCTGATGTCTGAAAAATAATAGGTATATGTCTGGATTACGAATCTCTGAAATACCGATTGACAGGCTGAGTTTGAACCAGTATTCTCGTATCACTGCTTCAATCATACCACACTATAGCGACAAAATATAATCATATCAAAATATATCAGTGGATATGTATGAATAGCATCGCTTCTTTGTATCTTGGTGGTGATTACGACAAGTGAGAGTCGAATGCTGGGTTCCGTACTACCAATACACGATACAACAACCATCATAAAATATTTCGTCTCACTGCTCGGTACTTCTCATATTTGTTGTTTGAGCAACTGACAAGCAGCATGTTTTTGATTATCGAAAAATCTGTTAACTGCCAATTGTATACGCGTGTGTATAAATGCACAAGTTATCAAAAAGTAGCCGAGCAATAACACATAACAATTTCTTTATACACTATTTTATCGCTAAGGTTACCACTTCTCAAGCCAATGGCGCCTAAAACCATGCATTTCCATACATATTTGCACCACTTGCGCAGTTGTTTTATTGTGGTACGTGTGAATGGCCACTAAATAGGTATGGTCTGGTGTTTTACGAGAAATCGTCCTCTCACGTTTGCAATTGTGTAGAGTACATTTTTTCTGTAGGATTGATAGCTTTCTATTGTATTGAGCGTGATGTAGAAATGTGGATTTATGAAAACTGTCACTGTTGTGGTCGCTATGTTATAATAATAAACATTTGATAGGTATGTTTTATTGGATCAGCGTGCCCAGTAGGTAAACTCGGCCGTTTAATCTGGTGGTCTGAATCCCTTGCACGTACCTACCTCTGATTTTACAAAATGCGTATTAAATATTGATGTCAATGGAGATGATTCACTGAAAAGTGATAATTCACTTACTTTAAACGAAGGAAAACATCTTAAGGAAATATTCAGGCGTGAAGATATCTTCTCTTCTTATTCTCTTCTCGGAGTTCTTTAAAAAATGCTCAAAGATAGGTAAAGTCTTTCAATTCGCACTTGAGTCTCACAGTCTTTGCTCAGTGCTGCACAGTGTCCAGGACAGAACAGTAATTATTGCTTAGTAAGATTTTTCAGAGAAGTTTGTTTAAGTTATGCTGATAATTGCCGACGCTAGAAAAGCAGCCTTTTTTTTCTTAATGAGGGGGAAGCCTTCAAAAGGTACCCGACGACATGGGAGCGACGCCGGGTTATGTGGGATTTTTACCGCACTAAAACCCCCCCGGTGGCCGTCCTCAACGCTTGTTGGAGGACTCCGGGATCTCCGACGGAACACAACCGGAGTCCTTCAAGCGCGATGCCCCGATCGGGCTCTGCCCTGGGGGAGCAGTTTTCCTCCTCCCGCACATTGTGGTGTTCATGACGGTATGCGACCACACATACGGTCGTTCTTCCCGGGATCGCTTACTGGACGGCTCGAGCTCCCACTCTTGCCGCCCGCAACCCCGGAAGCCCCCTTTTACTCGCCTCTTATGACAGGCAGGGGTTACCGTAGCCCTATTCTAGTCCCGGAAGTACAGGGACATAGAAAGGCAGCCTACTACGTTGATTTCGATTACTTTGATAACCAGTAACTTCTTTCGCATTATAAGTTGCAGGTTATTTTTTCAGCCTCAGATCCTTAATTAATTGGGTTGAATTAGCGCGTGAAGTAAATACTTCAAATGTTTAGATATTAATTCCTTTTAAGAACTTACTTAGGGTATGATACGGGTTCTTCTAATAAATATAATGTTAAAGTGTAAAATTACTTCAAATATTATGTTTGTATAAGTTATGTTCATTATAAAATGTCTTCATTTACAAGTAGATCTCTTATAATTGTAAAAGTTCCGCTCTTAAAGTTGTTGTTCAGGAAGTTAAATGTCGTTAGCGCGTTGCAGAGATGTATCTTATTCATTGCCGACGTGAGAATCTCTCTGGCATTTGTCTACGGGTATACACCCGTATAATATTTAAGGTACACACACAATAATTTTTAAGGTTCCGTATGAAGAATAAAAAAAAACGGAACTCTCATAGGATCAGAGCGTCTGTCCGTCCGTCTGTCACAGTCAATTTACTTCGAAACTACTGGACCAAGTGAGTTGGATTTTTTTAATATGCTTTTCCGTGACCGAAAACGAAGGTAGAACGTGAAGAACTGAATTTTGAAATGAGGGGTGACATTTGGGGGACGAAATAAAAATGTTCAAATTTTTTTTATTTATTTTATCGAGTGGTAGGTATATCAAATGTAAGAGCTTATTGTAGTGATTCCAAAAGTAGGTTCAAAGTCGTATATTTCAAATATATCTTAAACTTGTTTAGATAATGTCGTTAGCGCCCTGTGGAGATGTATATTGTTTCATTGTCGACGTGAAAATCTCACTGGCCTTTGCCTACAGGTTCACTCGCGTGGAAATATTATTTAATAACAGCTCGACGCGCGGCGCAGTGTGCATCTTTCTTCACAGTTTTACAATGTTAATGTCGAAAATCTAGGTAGATATTTAAAATGAAAATGTCTCTCTTTTGGAACAATAATCTGTATGAATCCGTTTAGATTTTGTGAACATTGAAGTTCCTTTACAGTCAAATAAATTATATACTCGTAAAAGATGCAAAGCTAGGCACCATCTATGCCTGTCTTATGCATCTTGCCTCTTGTGATGGCTAAGATGGTATCTTCATATTATGATGCAAGTCTTCCACTAAAACAAAAGAGCATCACTCATCATGTCATGCTTCACGCTAGAAAAAGTGGTAGACTTTTCATATCTTCTTTTGAAGAGAATTTCTTACAGTCCCTATTCTATTTTTTCTAAAGTCTATCTATAGTAGGTACCACCATATTTTGCCCAATAAATACGAGTAAATAAGTAAATTCTTAACTCTGCTTTATTTACCGAAAGAAGTTAGTGTCGCGTAGGTATTTACATTGTCAGAGAACTCAACGCGTTGTTGGTATTCAAGAAGAGGTGTTTTGCATCTTATTGGAGAGGCTTGTGTCAAAGCATTCCGGGAAATCCTTAGGAGGAAGCACGTGGTAAAACGGAATGTGTAAAGCGAACCGTGGAGGATCGCCAATAGTCCATGGGAATAGAATTTCATTCGTACGAGTAGGCTAGTGGGTCTATGGTAGGATGTAAGAACATTTAAACTTTAGCTTATATCTTATATTTAAACTTCTCGTGTCACAATGTTAGTTACCGTACTCCTCCGAAACGGCTTTACCGATTTTCACCAAATTTTATATGCATATTCAGTAGGTCTGAGAATCGGCTATTATCTATTTTTCATACATACCCCTAAGTGATAAGGGTGGTTCACCCTTAACATTTTTTATTTATGTGGCAACACAACGTTTGCCGGGTCAGCTAGTAGTATGTAATTATTTCATAGAATATTTTGTTCAATTTAGTTACCTTTGGGCTTGGGAGATTTTTTTTTTAAATCATTTAGTTTTCACTTTAATTACTTGAGGAATTATTAGGGCCACTACTAAGTTTAATTAAATAAAAAAATATAGTGGTTTTTGAAAGACAGAGCATAGAGCCCTGTCAGGCGTACAAACATCGGAAGCTTAGTAATAGGGTTCCGTTTTTCCCTTTGGATACGGAATCAAAAATGAATGTCCATAAAGTAATCTGTGATACTTTAACTGTTCTACTTTTATTTGTATTTTATTTGCATATTTTTCTCGTATCTATTCTACACGATGACTAAGGAAGAATTTTTATATTTTAACGATGCTACATTTCCTGAATGTTAGCCTCAATCGCGTGATATAATGTCTGGCCTTTAGCCTACAGCTTTAGGTTAGTGGTACACTGAAATAGGTGTTGGCACAAACGTAGTCGTTATATCTAGATTATAGGTTAGACTTAAGAGGTCAGTAGGATAGTAGGGAACCAAAATTTTATATTATGCTGTCATACAATAAGCTATAAGGGAAATGAGATTGAAAATTTGCGATCTAAGACCTAAGTGGTAGACATATTTGTGGTTCGACGCTGACGGCACCACCGCTACACCTATTTCTGCCTGATAACAGCAGTGTCTCATGTCTTCTGGTTTGAAGGGTGTGGTGGAGACATCTTTTCCGAGGGATTTCAGCTTAGTCACTTTCAGTAGCTGTATTTACAGTTTTTCCTTTTAGTACATTCGGTATATTTTTCAAGCTATTAAATTTAGAAGTGTTCACGATGATAGTTCGCGTGTTATTATTTATTTCAAAGCGTACGAGTATGTAGCGCGATCTCCCGCCGATAAAAGAAGAAATATTATAATTGGGGCATCGCCACGTCCGCTGCACTTTCGCAAGTGAATTTTCACAATGTCTGTGTACTGTTTAACGTCCATTAAATTCTTATATAGGTTTTAGTGTTCTCGGTGAAATCGGTAGAACTAAAATCGATATATTCGTACCCAAAATCGGTACATGACACAACAATGACTTCTTCAATTCTGGCGATCTTTTTTTCTTTCTTTGACATACCCATACTTCACATATTATTTCGTCTTGACGAGCTTTTTTTTCACTGATACTTGAATATCCAATCGATTTACTAAACTAATTTCATCCCAAAATAATTGTAAATTATCAGGATTATTGTTATTTCTTTCCAATTTCTTGAAATTCGTCACGCTGTATCGAAAATCGGGATAATTTGCATCCTCTGAAATCGTGGAAAAATCAATGCATTTCAGTATTTCGGTAGGCCAATATCGGTAGAAATACCGAAAAATCGGTAGGTTCGAGAACACTTATAGGTTTGTTAATGGCGTAAGTAAGAAAAATGAGCGATGCAATGCAATTATCTTTTTACTTAAATGCAGAGGGTAATGTTTAATCGTATCATTGTTTGGTTGACAATTAACGTTATGTGTTAAACTGTGGGTTATGGAGCTTCTTTCGTCGCTTCTTCTCCATAACGTAACACTTTCATAAGGGTCGATAGGTTATTTACGTTTTGTCCCTGTAGTTCCGGTACTAGAATAGGGCTACGGTATCCCCTGCCTGTCGTAGGAGGCGACTAAAAGGGGGCTTCCGGGGTTGCGGACGGCAAGAGTGGGAGCTCGAACCGTCCATCAAGTGACCCCGGGAAGGACGGCGGTATGTGTGGTCGCATACCGTCGTAAACATGCATGGTGTGGGAGGAGCGAAAACTGCTCCCCCAGGGTAGAGCCCGTTGGGCATCGCGCTTGGAGGGCTCCGGTTGTGTTCCGTTGGAGATCCCGGAGTTCTCCAACAAGCGTTGAGGACGGCCACCGGGGGGTTTTAGTGCGGTAAAAATCCCACATAACCCGGCGTCGCTCCCACGTCGTCGGGTACCTTTTGAAGGTTTCCCCCTCGAGAAAAAAAAAAAGGTTATTTACGTTTAAAAATAATTCTATTTAATATATAATTTAATATATACATATTTATGACTTTGATTTTATAAAAATATATATTATTTTCCTACAGAAATCTATATATATAAAAGAAAGTCGTGTTAGTTACACTATTTATAACTCAAGAATGACTGAACCGAGTTGGCTGAAATTTGGTGGAGAGGTAGCTTAGAACCAGGAGACGGACATAGGATACTTTTTATCCCGTTCGACCGCGTTTCCTTGAAGTCATTTTATAACTCAAGAACGGTTGAACCGATTTAGCTGAAAATTGGTAAAGAGGTAGATTAGAACCAGGAAACGGACATAGGATACTTTTTATCCCGTTCGACCGCGTTTCCGTGAAGTCATTTTATAACTCAAGAACGGCTGAACCGATTTGACTGAAAATTAATCGCGAGGTAGCTTAGAAGCAGGAAAAGGACATAGGATACTTTTTATCCCGTTCGACCGCGTTTTCGTGAAGCATTTTATAACTCAATAACGACTGAACTAATTTGACTGAAAATTGGTGGAGAGGTAGCTTAGAACCAGGAGACGGACATAGAATACTTTTTATCCTGTTCGACCACGTTTCCGTGAATAAATAAGAGTTGAAAGTTTGTATTAAAGTCCCCCAGTTTTGATGCAAATCTATATGAAAATTGGTATTTGATAGGATTTCGATAGAAAGTAATTAAATATCTATTTTACGATATTTGCAAAATCAACCCTTAAGTTGGTTAAGTAGGGGTTGGAATTTTATTTTAAAATCCGTTAATTTGGAAGCAAAGACTGTAAAAATTTGCATTTGGCTTTAGAAGACACTTCGTTTAGAAGTCGGCAGATTTCGAAGCAAAGTCTATGAAAATTGGAATTTAGCTTTTTGATTCAAAATAATTGAACACATTTTTCACCGTTTTTGGAAAATCAACCCTTAGGGTCGTTTAATCGGGTATGGAACTTTAATTTAATATCCGTTAATTTGGAGCACTAAGAAAATGATCATAAGACATAATGAAGCATCTCAGTCACTGTTTGTTTTTTTAGATCAACCCTTAAAACTGTTATAAACCGCCTTTCTATTTACACACCTGTTTCAGCATTTTTAGCTATTCAACAACCCGATTAGAGTACTATAAGTAAATAAACTTTCTTTAAAAAAAACCGTTATTGAAGTTATAGGTACTTCTTTTCGCGTGTTTGTAAAAAAAATACTAAACCAACATTTATTTGAATTATTTTTTACTATGTAGTGACATAGAAGTCGGTTGTATTTTTTGTTAAAAAATTTTTTACCCTTTTTAGTGATGACATAATAACATTTATATTAATACAATATAAAATTGTATAAACGTGATCATGAATTAAGGTAAGGTCTGAATTTACATTGATTGGAACCGCCCGCTCGCAGGGCGCTGCCGCGCCCTGCCCGCTTAGTTTTATATTGTCTTATGTGTTCCAACCTAACCTAACTAAATAGTCAATGATGAACTGGCTTTGCAATTTCATTAGAACCTCCTACACCAAATATCTTCAAACACGACTCAATTATTCCCATCGGTTGAGGTGTTACATATTTTGTCTCCGAGCCACATTATCAGACCCTTAAATAGTCAATGATGAACTGACTTTGCAATTTCGTTAGAACTTACACCAAATATCTTCAAACACAACTCAAATATCCCCATCGGTTGAGGAGTTACATATTTTGTCTCCGAGCCACATTATCAGACCCTTAAATAGTCAATGATGAACTGACTTTGTAATTTCATTAGAACCTACAATAAAAAATAACACAATAAAAAAGAATTATTAAAATCGGTTCACTAACGGCGGAGTAATTCGTGTACATACATAAAAAAAAGATACCGGCCGAATTGATAACCACCTCCTTTTTGAAGTCGGTAAAAAAATAACAGAGTGCAGAGAGGTAGAGTGAATTTTATTTAATTGTATTTTTTATTTTCCTGTTCTCCTGTGGCCATTTCCTAATATTTACCAGTAGTTTATGGACATAATACATAAATTACACGAGTGAAACCACGAGGTACAGATAGTCACTCATAATTAGGTGGTACGAAGTTCACCGGGGCACCTAGTTTAATATAAAAATAAACTTAAAATAAATGTCCAATAATTTGCACTGAAGTAGTGCGTTCGAGTATAGACATTACTCTAGACCATCGATATACTACTAATAAAGTAATGTCATTGCTCTAGACCAATCTTGCAATACCACATACGTTAAAATCCTTTAAGCCGTTTGGACGGCAGATCATGCTAAGGAATGAGATACATATTCATACATTCGCTTAAAAAACCCTTAACAGTCGGGCAAAAAAACTTGATACGAATAACCGATTAAAACATGGTTTTACTTTTTCTAACCAATTGGTCACTTTCTCCGTGTACCTACTTACATTTTCACATTTTTATGATCGTGTATCTATGTATAAAATCACTACTGTACGTATACCACTACGTTTTAATTGCACTTATCTTAATCAGTCAGTCATGTATTTGAATATTGCGTTTTTACGCTTTCACTTACAAAAGTAGTCGTTTTGAGAATTGGAGCAAAACTGAATCATGGCTTCATCTTTAAAGGTAACCATGGATGGGTTTTTTTTATGTAACTTCAGACTATGATGCGATTAGCTATGTTAGCTATGTATGAGATAGAGATAGTAAGGAAAATTATATATATAAAGGTAGGTAAACAATATAATAAAAACCCAACTGCTAAAAATATCCTATGTCATTTTCACTATTTGGAAAAATTTAACATCACCTCATATGTTAAAATCTGTCACGCCGTTTAGGCTACAGGCTATGGCTAAAGAATGGCACATCCATAAATACATACATACGTTCGAAAAACATTACCTTCTACAGGCAGATAAAAATGGTTTCTTTTTACTTCACACGAGCCCGACTCATATGACGGTTTTTATTATATGTTGCTTTTCTTCAATGTTTGCACAAAAATACAGAGCTTCACGCCTGTATGTATACCTATTACTGTTTTACGATAGTGTGGCGTAGAAACTTCGTAGCATCTCGGAGTTCGTGGAATGGTCCTCTCAACACAAACACAACACTCGAATGCGGTGGTCGTGGTTAGCTTAGAAATGAGAAGAAAACACGAGAATTTAAGTTTTTGGCATTTTCTTCGTGTTCCCAAGTCTTGGTAAGATCCGGTGTTTCTAAAATGTTGAGTGCACTTTATTGTTATAGTTTTTAAATTTTCTTGAACAAAGATTTGTTTGCATAAGTGTTTATTGCACGCACTAAAATGCATGGTTTTTATTTATCGAAATGAATCCAAGAAATATAATAATATGAATTCTAGTTCAATGTCATGTAACAAAGTAATTAATATTTTGAAATTAGTTTTACATTCATTTCGAAATTCAATGTTCGTATTTTGTCCTCCAATGAATAATCAAATTGAATCAAATTGAAAATCTAGTAACCTTTAGAAAGGAATGATTCCAAAAATATAAATTCACGGACCTTATTCACTTTAGGGCCAACAAGAGGGCTTCTGGTAAGTGTCACGTAAAATCGGGAGCAAATATGAAATTTTCTTTTGAAATCTTTGCGCGAATAAAGATCAAATTTTCTTCTGAAAATCTTTTTCCTTTTTAATCTTTCTCCTTTTGGCTTGTTCCAAAATTGGAATTTTAAACAGTATTCGCTTTAATGTTTTTGTAGGTGATAAAACTTTTTATGTTTTGGGTACAACAGCGCTACTGCCACAACTACTTTTGTCGTATAACAACAGTGAAGCTGCTGCATCCATACTTAGATGAGCAATTTTTTTACATTGTAATGAAATTGTACTGGCGTATCGTATTTTATTTTACTTGGAGTAAGACCTATGTTTATAATTTATCTATTCTGATGCTACTGCGGAAGGTAATGTTTTTAAAGCATATGTACATACATACCGTATGTCTCATTCTTTGGCATGTGTTGCAAATTGACGGATCGACGGTTTTTAACATATGAGGTGTAGTGTTGGCTTTATCTAAATTGTGAGAGTGTAATAATTATGAATGAGAAGTGTATTTCCTACCACATCCTTCAAACAAGAACACAGCAGCACTTAATACTGTTGTTATTATTGATAATTTTGGTGATGACAAGAATATGTTTTAAAGTGGCTATCTAAGCTTGATTTATATAACTTATATTAATATTTTGAATCCAGTATAAATGAAATTAATATTGTAGAATACTTTTTTTGCTATGCGGGCTAGTGTGGATTTGGAGTATGAGTGCTTCAGTTAAAGTATACAACCATAGCGCGATGGCCGATTGTTATTAGGCTGAAATAGGTGTGGCGGTGGTGTCACTGCGGTCGATCCACAAAGGGTTCTTCATTATCCTCCTATTCTTCTTTATTCACAGTAACTGATAAATTTAACCCAGTATTCAGAGCGAACAATTAATTTCGCGGCTATTAATTCGGGTTACATTTCATATTTTAATCCTTTTCGGTTCTTTAGTATTTTGCGAGAGTTGTGCTTTTATTAATGAACGGTTTATAAATTACCTGGGACGGGAGAATGACTCCCAGGGGGGGCATGGAAGAGTTTCACTACGGTTTTTTGTATTATTTATATTGCTTTACAACTGAACACGGGAGGTTTATAAAATGTTGTTTGTTCTACTGTAAATGAAGGTATGTGAAGTTTTAGTAGTAAGATGAATATTTTACGGCAGTGATAATTGATACGACTGTTCATAATTATCTCTTTAAAACACTGGTAGGTATATGCTATTGAAATAAAACTAATTTCTGACTACTCTTGAAGGTATTACCTGGCTTTATCTCTATATACAATAATAGTATTTTAACATACTACGATAGTAGGATTTCGACCTTTTACGTTGGAGGTCCGAGGTTCAAATCCAAGGTATCTCTAATTTTTTGATGTTATGTTCGTCTTAGAAATTGATTTAAACTTAAAATATCTTTAAGCAATGAGGGTTCTTTGAAAATTTTGAACTTGTGTGATGTCTATAACACATATAATAGATACCTCAGTAAAAAATAGCCTAAAACTCTGACAGAAGACACGTGCCCAGCAGTGGGACAGTATCATCCATCATTGTATTGCTGAGCACGGTTCATAATGATTCTTTATTAGTTATTTTGGAATTTACACCAAGCCTTTGAGGTTTCGTGTAGGTTTGTAATTTTGCGCCATTAGTATTTTCAAACCGCGTACTACACTACAAACACAAGAAAGTAACAAGCACATTTTCAGGCAATGTGGGTCAGCAACGAAGCAAGAATTAACACTAACTTTAACCAGGCCGTTAGGTACCGTAAAAAGTTTTATGAATAATGAATAATTAATTCACTATTAACTGAGAAGGCTCTCACTTGAGGTGGTAAAGTTTTGCCACTTTGTGATCACGTTTGGTACGTGTTTGCGGTAAATGGAATTTTTTGAAAAGTAAATAGTCTCTATTTTTTGACTCTTCACGTATTTTGAAAGAAAGTATGGTTTGATGAGAATATTATTTATTGAAGATGGTAGAACCCTTAGAGTAATTGACATTTGTAATGAATGTTTTTTAATTAAGTTTTGCATTAGTGGCAGAATAAAATAAGCCTGTAAATATAAAACACAGTAGGTACACCCTATAATATACTTTTAAGGCCTTTTCCTGTCACGCGGGTTTGTCCGTATACGATTGTGATCCACATGCGTACAACTAGCATCCTGCCTTTTCTGTCATGCCATACATATGTATGTATGTATGTATGTATGTATGTATGTATGTATGTATGTATGTATGTGTGTATGTATGTGCATACATACGCGCAGGTCGTAATGAGACTACAGCGATAACTACTTTATGATTATGAAGGGGGTAGAACCCTCCATGGTTCGAATTCGGCGGCTCCACCGCCATACCTATGTCTGCTTAATAACAGCAGTGTTAAACGCTGCTATGTTCTGGTTTGAAGAGTGTGGTAAGGGAGACGTTCTTATCCGAGGCGTTTCATAGTCCTCAGCGGTAGCTGTGCATTTGTAGGCGATTTCAGGCAGGAATTCTAATCTTATCTGGTGTTGAGATGTACATGGGCGGCAGTAGCCACTTACCATCAGGTGGACTGCATGCTCGTCTGCTACTCTTATATTATTAAAAAAATATTCACGCGTGCGGATCGGACTCGTACGCGACCGTAAACCAACGTGACATCAAAAAGGCCTTCAATGAGGTTATCCAGCAGTTAAAAGCGAATAAGCATTACCCTCACACCTTAGACCGAACGTCCGCCCACCTTTCGGTCAACCGTTACCGGCCCGCTAGTCTTCCGGTTAAAATATAACCGGACCGGTCATCCGGTCAGCGTGCGGTGACGTCGGCAATGCTCAAGATGCTCTTAGCAGCTGGCACTCACCCCAAATTGCAGCACAAGTACCTTGGCGACAGAATATTATGTCATTTTAACTTCAGTCCAGTTTAAGTTTACGGCATGTGTAATTAATGTGATGTTTATGTCGTGATATGTTTTGTAATGGTTTACATTTTAATAAAAAAGAACATATACACGGTCGAATTGAGAAACCTACTCCTTTTTTGAAGTTGGTTAAAAATATTGAATTTAGTTGCAACGAAAATATAAGATAGTACGGTTTTATCTTATTGTTGTTATGTGTTGTTAAAAGTTATAATAGAAAGTCATGTTAAATAACATTTTATTATTTTGATGTAAATAAATTAGAGTGAAATAAGTCTATGAATTCCAAAAGTCTTGAATTTGTTATCATTACTTTTTACCAATTAAACAATGAAAATTGTGATGAATAACCTCTTTAATTAACATTTAAATATGTTTTTAAATGATATGATATTTTTTATATTTACAAATAAGTTAATTTCATAAAAACAGTTAATGATCTAGGAGTCCATACCAAGCGTCAAATTTATCTACTTACAATTACTCCCACCTATTACTTCGAGATTATGTTCGCATTGCCATAAAGGAAGTCATAAAAACCGAGTAAAAGTCGATAAATAGTCGATAATCTATGCCCATAAAGCTTGCATTCCGTACCGCGAAGTAAGGAAGTAAACGATTGCGAGTGACAAATTCTCCATAAACGTGAGTTTCCGTAGTAATGGATAACTATGAGGAATGTGTTCGACCGTAAGCCCGCTCTCCCTTTTATAAAACTTGTCTATTTTTTACGTAAGCTAACGGATATATTCAATCTAATGTAATGCGATTACCTCTTACCGATATCTGTAATTAAGTTATGTTATTACATTTTCTTCACTAATCTGTTGAAGCAGCATTGGGGAATATTCCCAGAGACCTTTTTTTGTAAGATTGAAATAGCGCACGGAATAGCAGTCCATCTGGTAGATGCTTATTGCCGCCCATGGACATCTGCAACCAACTCCGGTAATTATGCAGTTTGGCTACTTTTCCGAAATTCAATGCAATATTATTTTTTTTAGCATGGGTGGCTTCAGTTAGTCACCATTGATGATATTCCGTCGGGGGAGGCTGACATTTCCAATAAAAACCATAAGTTATGGGGTTTGGAAGTTTTTGAAAAAATGCGGGAATTTGAGGTATATTCTGCGAGTTCACATTATGGTTCACATTATCACAACTCCATATAGCACAGGTATTTCTACCTGATCACACGTGTTGCTAATCCTAAAAAAAGATTGACCTGTTCAATGTTTGGTCTATTAAAATTCTAATTTATGCCTACTACAATTATCAAATGATCTTCAATCTTTGGTAGGCAAAACATAGGATAGATTGATTTAAAAAAACAGGCTAAAGATGGTCACCTCATGTGTATGTCACAGTCAGCGTTCACACTGTTATATAAAACTATCTCAAACGAACATTAACGCACACAAATCTGATGTAAACACTACTAATGAGATGTTACCTAACATGCGCATGTTGTTTACACTAATCAACTTGTATAAGATGTAAACTGTTTGGTAATACCATAGATTAGTAAAGATACTTCGCCGCCTTGAAATTGAATGAAGCCACTAATGGCTTATTTTAGTAAGTTCTTTTTTTGAATTCTTGACAAATAAAAACATTTTTAGAGAAATTTTACGAATAAATAACTAATACTACGTAATTTACATAATAAATAAATAATTATTTCAAATATTTTAGGGACATTTTAGCACGGAGACGTGGCAAAACTTTTTTTCGCAACTATTTCAATTCTCAAAACTGGACACATTTTCTTGTTAGGAGTGAGTAATCTTTAGTAATCTATGGGTAATACATACATATAAGTACAATTACATTCCGTGTAGAAAGCGCATGAGGTGATTTATTCTTTCTCTTAGTCTAAGATGCCAGTATGAGATGATTTTCGCCGAGCTCGTTAATGAAAAGTATTTTATATCAAATTAAATATGTCAATAAATATATTGCAAATGAATTGACCAAAAAAATTCAGTCCAGAATATGATTAAAAATATTTTTTGTATTTATTGACATATTTAATTTGATGTAAAATACTTTTCATCTAACCAGCTCGGTGAAAATTGTTCTATACTGGGATCCTATACTATCTATAGATCGAAAACACAGACTATTAGTAATAATCGATCTTAATCAATTTTTGCCTACTATTATCAAATAATTTTTTGTCTACCTCTTAAAGATTAAACTTCGAAATTTGTCAATTTTTGCGACCAAAATGTTTCTAGTTTCGAACCGTGGTAGGCATTAATTTACAAGCGCCGCTGTAATAGCCCTTTCTGCATTAAATGAACTATCTCTATTATTAACTTCTTAGATGTTTTAACGTTTCCTAGGAAGGAAATCTAGGAAACTTCAAACAATAGATATAAGAAACCGCAGTAGGTAATCAAGTGCAAAATACGGATAAATAAACGTTGGCTCGGCTTCGCTCTTATTACCTTTAAAATACTCTGGGGAAAAGTTGAAGGCTTCTGTTTTCTTGTTTGGTTTAGATGATGGGTTAGGTTAAGATGTTGTGTAGTTTACCACGATTAAATATAGTTCCGTAAAAATACTTAACCTCTATACTTACGTTTAATTAAAATCAGTTCAATATATATAGGTACTCGGTCCATTTTTAAGACATCTTCATACATAGACAACATAGGATATGAGAGGCAAACTTGATAGGAAAACTTGTTTTCCTAAGTAAACAGTAGCTTATGTCTCGCCATAAATAGTCTTTAAACATTGTAATTTAAAGTTCTGTTAAAATCTGTTAAGAATTTCAAAAAGACATCTTAAAATTTTCTTTTATTAGAGAAATTGGTTACACGCAGTCTCGTTTCCACAGAAAAATATTTTTCAACCTCAATTATTTTTAATTTATTTCATAAATATACAATGATTGCAAATAATTGCCTATTACACCTAATAACATGCAGCACCGAAACCGATATGTAATCTAACGTTTAGTAATATTTTGAAACATATGTAAATGATAGTGTGATTTACACGTATGAAACGTATGCGGTTGCAGTTATTGCACACTCCATGCTTGATTGACAAGTGCACAATCTGCTATTAACATTCCACACATGCATAATTATCCTCACACATGTAATTACATACATTGCTACTACATCGGCTTAGAAACCGACTTATTAATCGACTTAATCGTTTTTGTAATCTCGGATGACACACTTATCGGTGGCAAGTGTAAAGTCATTATTCCTGAAAGACTTTTATGTAATAAAAGATTCAATAACAACTCCATTTTTTATTTTCTCTGAGAATCCATTCTATGACATCTTATTCTCTAAGAAAATATAATATCCTTCTTTCTTTTTATATACTTTCCCGCTAAATTGCTACTCACCAGCAATTAAATACTCTTATTAACATAAATTAACTAAAAAGTATTGTAATGGAAATATACCCTTTCATAAGTGTATCTAACTGCACTTTGGTAGATCTTTATGGAATTGGAGTTGCAAGCTTACAGTGCACTTGAAATTGACCATAGATTAGTAAAGATACTTCGCCGCCTTGCAATTGAATGAAGCCACAAACGGCTTATTAGTAAGTTCTTTTTTTGTAATTCTTGACAAATAAAAACATTTTTAGAGAAAATTTACGAATAAATAACTAATACTGCGTAATTTACATAATAAATAAATAATTATTTCAAATATTTTAGGGACATTTTAGCACGGAGACGTGGCAATTTTTTTTACGCAACTATTTCAATTCTCAAAACTAGGTACATTTTCTTGTTAGGAGTGAGTAATCTTTACTAATCTATGACATTGACTGACACTGTGGTCACTGCCGGAGACATCTGTAATCAACTCAAACAATATCGGAGTCCACTGCGGTCGAATCCCATGAAACTCATTGTGGGCGATACTCCATCCATTGTTAATACTTCATCATCATCAACCCATTACTGTCCCACTGCTGGGCACGGGTCTCCTCTCAGAGTGAGAAGGATCAGGCCATAGTCCACCGCGCTGGCCAAGTGCGTATTGGTAGACTTCACATACCTTCGAGATTTCTTTTTTTTTTTTATAAATCTCAGATATGCAGGTTTCCTCAAGATGTTTTCCTTCACCATTTAGCAAGTGATAATTAATTTCTAATACGCACATAACTGAAAAATCAGAGGTGCGTGCCTGGGATTTGAACCTCGCACCCCTCGACCGAGAGGCCGAGTTTCGTAACCACTAGGCTATCACTGCCTTGTTAATACTTAATCTATCAATGTTTCCTACTATAGATCGAAATTTGACAATCTCCGCCTAATAGAGATTGTTGGATTCCAACACAAATTGGGTTTGTTTGGTTGATTTAATAATGAGTAGAAAAATCTCTGCTTTTAAGTTAAAAAATTATAATGGGTTTAAAGTTATTTTAGTGCACAAAGTAATAATGTGAAGCATTATTTTCACCCGTTTACTGCCTTACCTAAAGAAAATAGCAGGCCTCATGTTAGTGTTTTGCCCTGAAGGGTGTGATAAGCCAAATGGATTAGCCTTTCCAACTTGAATTTTTAATTGGTAAGTTTGCAGTAAACCTTTTCTAATATAAAGTAATGAAAACACCTTGCGTTTGTTTACGTTTATATACCTTGATTTTTTTATGCAGATGGAAATGGGAAGGCCTCATTTAGTTCTTAGAAGATGTAAAACATATGTAACTTAAAGTAATGCATTCTTACTTATGGTTAGATAAATTGTTGATATGTATGATTTAAGATTTGATATGTGTGATTCATAGAAAGTAGAAAACGGAAATAGGAACAACCAACTCATGTTTATTTGTCTCAACTGCCCATCTTAAGAGTAACCTAAATAAATAGGCTACAAAAACGTTAATATAAAAGGACGTTGTTGCTTATAGGTTTGCGGTTTGTAAGTTTAAACCCTGGCCTTTCTCATAAAACACAGCAGCATCACTCAAAACAAAGTGCCGATACAGGCACGTCACAGTGGAAATTGGATCTTTGATAAATGGATGCGCTATCCCTATGATAAAACTTGTGTCATAAATCCAGCCACGAATGTTCGCTACCGCATTGGCTAAACCCAAAAGTTATAGCCATTTGCATTCTATTTTTCACGTATTTTTTTAAAGTGAAAACTTCTTTAGCGGAATTTTTGTTATGGGTAAAAAATGTTAAACTCGCGTCAGGACATGTGGCCTGATCGAAAATTCGTAAGACGGCAAATCAAACTGCAAAAGTCAAGATGTCATCCGGTGTCAGTATAGAAAAAATGTGTCAATATCAGTATCAGTTTTATTTTTTATTTATTATATTTTATTATTCAGGTTATGTTTCGAAAGATTTCGCTTCTGCCGGCACTCCCGGAGTGCAACCCGTTGTATTTTTAACACATCATTTTATTGGCGTTTAATTTTTTATTTTGTCTATGGTTTTTCACTTGTGTTTACGGTCTATGAAACTTATAACTCGTACACATTGGATCTGTACGAGTTGTTTTTTCGTAAAACGGGTAAAAACTACCTAATTGATGGCTATATCTACAACGAGCGCCCCTTTTAATTTTCTAACGAGAATCCTTGCATACCTTTGGGTATGCAAGGATTATTAAAAGTAATTGATGTCATTTCCTGTAAATTTAGCTGGCTTTAAGTAAAAATGCCTAACGTGCAGTTGGCGTCAATTACAAAGTTAATTCGGTCAGCTCTACTATAAAGGATAGTAGTCATCCAGCTTAAGCTAAAAATGAATCATGACCATCTGCATGGCGGAGGGGTCAATATCTGTCACACAATGGGTTCCAGGTTCGATCTCTGGCCAGACAGATATCTAAATGAAGAACTTAGATCTTCTGGATCTGGTGTTTCTGTATTGTTATTTGTGTGAGTTGATGACATCCATTTTGCAGGAAAATCTAGTGTCGGATTATGAGTGTAGAAAGTGTTATTATTTAACCATTATAACGTTTATATTGCACATATTTTTTAATGATCATAAAAAAATAACAGTTAGAAAAAAATGAAGTCATGCTTATTACTTCGCTACGAACTGCTAAGTAACTGTTAAAATAATAAAAAATACTCATTTGTATGCATTTATACTGAACGTAATCAAAATTAACATGTTTGTAACACTGATGATCGCTTTCTTCTAAATAACAGTATCATTAAACTTTTAATAAAATAATAATTCATATGAATTTTGTAATGAAGGTGATTCGCCTTTAGTGGTTCGACCGCGGAGGTACCACCGCCACACCGATTTCTACCTCATAACAGGAGCTTTAAGCGCTGCTGTCAGTAACGTTTTAAAATTAAATGTCCAAATTGACAAGATGAGGCTTTATGTTTTGTGAGGCAGACAGAAAGACTTGAGCAGTTATTTATTGTTACGTTCACTCAGTCTACTGAAGCGAACAGAACAGAATATTGGATTGAGTAAACGTAACGTAAAATAGGGGGATATTTTGAAAACTCATGGTAAGGGTAAAGGTGTGGAAAGCGAGACATACTTACCTGAGGCATTCTAATTAACTCCTCAGGGGTAGCAACGAATCTGTGGCCGAACTAATGTAAAACTCTTTTTTTATTCTGGGGCTGATTACAGATGTCCACGGTCTTTTTATCATTTGTTGGACTATATACTCGTCGGTTCCTATACTATAAGAAACATAACTCGAAATTAATACGTTGGTAACATTGTGACTCGTTTTTTTATAAAATTGGCGTAGCATACGAGCTTGTAGGCCACCTGATTGTAAGTCGTCAATACCGCCTGTGGACATCTACGACCATCTCCATACCAGGCAATATAGAGCTGTTTCTACCTAAAGCCGATCACAGATTTCCTACTTTTGAGGACCAAAATAATCCTCTGATACTCGTATGTAAATCACCGAAACTGTTTCACGCTAAAAATATACATGGCAGTGGTCCCGGTCGAACAATATTGGCTCTACTTTTCATATTTTAAATACCACCGCTCGATTACTACCTGAAACATTTTAATCGCAAACACTTACCTTCGCCTCCTGTTGTGACTTTTCCGCCGGTCGTGGGCGGGCGGATCGCTGGCGTAGGCGCCGCCGTCGCCCTCAGCGCTGTGCCCCGCCCCCATTGCTACCCCATGCCACAACACACACCGTCACTGACACACACACCACTGACACGACACAATGACACTATAGTATATTAGGTGTCGTGGTGTGACCGCCGCGTTGTGTCCGGGCGGCTCACGTAGCGAATGTGAAGCGTACCGGCGCACGCGCATGCCGCCTTACATAGGAATTAATTGGTGCGAGTAGCGAGCGGCGACGGGCTGCGTCTACTCAATTATCTCGGAGCATTAAGGGCAATATGCCTAAATTAGCGGTGCTATTGTAGACGATGGCAGTTCTAAGGAGTCGTTATAGTTATGTTGTGGTCGTTATGTACTGTTTGTATTTAAATCATTTACGCATATTCCCTGACACATAAAAATCTATATACATTTTAAAGGTGTCCAAAGTCATATATCTTTTTCATAAAACAAGTATGTGTGTAAAACAAAAAGAAGTGTACAATATATGTAAATTACAATGTTTGTATACGCTAAATTACTAATCTAACAACATGTCAAATCGCTCAATCAATATTAATTTAATTTTATTAGTGTTAATGGCTGGCTCCAATTTGAAAAATAGGTTGCTTTTGAACCCGACAAGTGGCGGCGTTGTAGAAAAGTATTTTTATGTCAGAACAAAGTGCTTGGGCCCATTAGTAATTTAACTTTTTTGCAATCCTCTCCATATAAAACTCTTTATTATCAATCTAATAAATTCTTGACATATAAATACTAGACAGGGTAATGAGTTACACTTTTAAATATAAATGAAAATCGTAAAATATTTATGTATTCATTCAAATTAGTACGCCATTATGTAAAATAAATTATGTAAAAAGAATTGCGTATTCTTATGTACTCGTAATAATATAATTTTTAGCAGTGACAAATTAATTATTGGTATTTTTTCACATTTATGTGAAGTGTTACAAAACATTCGTAACTATACAAGCGTAAAAGACGTAATGTAACTAATTACATAACTAATAATATTCATACATACATTTATTACATAAACAAATACGTGTGAATTACTAGCTTATGCCGGCCAATTTATTTGCTAGGGTTAATATTACATACTCAAAAATAGTGTAGTTTTTGTTTTAAATAGTTTGATAGTATCATACATATAAGAGCAAAATAAGCTTGGTATGGAGGAGTCAATTAAAAAAATAACTTTATTTGAAAGCAGTAAGGTTGATTTTAGCATGACTATGTGGAAATTATTTATAAATTTGATATTTTTAAGATTTTAGGAAAAATAAAATAAAATTGTGCTCAGCGATGGTACGAAACACCTCCATTTTTAATTGTCTTCTTTTTGCTATAATTTTTACATTCTAAAATCGCATAATATGTCTTAACAATTTATTTTATTGAATTTGACAAACATCTGTCTCGGACCGACGCTCAAACATGAATAGACTCGTTTGAAGGCAAGTGAGAGTAACAACGCCTAGTAGTGGAAGCCGCGCCACGCCTACTTTGCACTTCCACTTGTTTTTTCTGTTCCATGGTATCATAGTATCAGAGATTATCGGCTACGAACAAATTTTCATATTCTTACCACTTACCTAGTAGTATGACCATTCTATTATTATGATTTCTTTTTTTTGCATTCTCCGTTGTAAAAGGTTGTGTCTTTGCTTCTATGTGTTCCTTTCCTTCGGGCTTCAGACATTCTTAGAGAGTGAGAGTTATAATATTAGTCAATTTGCTCATTTTATGGATCTGTCATATAACGTAGTTACTAAGTATTAGTAAGTAGTTTCTATTCTAGTAACTCCCTTTAACGTATGAACAAAAATATATACACATTTTTAAGTTTTAAACACCAAGATCAATTCCGCAGAACTGAAACTTGAACAAACAAATAAACAACTTAACAATAGATATAGACAGGCTGTATTGCTCATTGCGACGGTAAAGCCTACTTATTACTGATTCGAAACAAACTTTGAAACAACAGGCCGGTGTTGACGCTGAAACGAGAAAGTAGCCGAAACTTGCAGAGTATCTGCTAGCTGAATTCCTGACAGTTCCTGTACTCCGAAAACCAACATTCATTGAAACAACGGTTGTTCTTAGGAACTTGGGACTGATGAAAATAGTTATGTATTGTTTATCTACTGAATTCTGTTGGTATCAAAGAACGCCACAGTTTTCAAAGAGTTTAAATACAGGCTGTAAAGCGGACATTGTCAAGAATTTGGAACAAAATTTTTCATCTCGATTTGCACCTACGGACATTTACCTTCGAACTTCTATACTTAAATGTCTTCGACAGTTTCTTACCGTTTTTGATTTGATCAAAGCAAAATTAGAATTTATTATTTTTGAGTTTTATTGAGAGCCTTCAGTAATTCGGAGCTTGGAGCACGAGCTTCTATCACCCTTTGGATTTAAAGTGAGCCATAGACTTTCTGTTTTGAGAATTAATATTTATTTGAAAGTATCATTAAAGTAAAATGTACATGGTAGTCTTTTCTTTTTAATGTAGCAATGTTATAAATATACTGCAAAAGGTTTAAATATGGCGCTTATTCTAGCTATGAAGTATCATCTTTTCTCAAAACCTTGATAGATTTTTCCGCTGTTATCTCATGACTTGGGCGTATATCTCCAAGCTAATTGTTGCGCGATCCGCCTCGGAAATCGCTTCGCTCTCGTTTCTACTAATTACACGAGCTGCTGCTTTTCCAATGGAAAACTCGGAAGGAGAGAACATCACGCCCATGGCGCTGGACAATTGGATGTAGGACACCATGAAAAATATCGAAGGTCGTGAAAGTTCTTGAAATTACAGTACAGGATGTTTCAGCGAGATTGGCAATAGGAATATAATAAATAATAAACATAATAAATAAACACTTTCTACACTCACAGACACTACACTCTACCCCACACTAGGATTCCCTGTGTCGTGGGTGCCATGGACACACACATAGACAAATACACAAACACCCAGACCCAGAAACAGAAATCTAAATTCATCATTTAGATATCTGTCTGGCCGGGGATCGAACCCGGGACCATTTGCGCGTCAGACCGGTATAGTGACCGCCCCGCCACGCGGGTCGTCGACACTCTGCGTTTGAACGCCAGACCGAGCAGCCCCGCCTGCTCGCGCTCTAAGTGTTCGCTAACCCAGATTTTTTGTCTGGCCTTTCGGCCGGTTCTCGACTACTCGATTTTTATCGGTAGCGGTCCGTGCTTTGTTTATTGCCAATTTATTGGGAATAAACAAAACTCACGTCCCGACGCGTTTGAGTTGGTGGATACCTAACGGTGCCAACGAAACCAGCTAGCGTTGACCCGGTGCGCTTCTCAGACCTCTCGGTCTGAGAGAAACCGGCAGACCCGATCCCACTGCACTTGGGCTATCCCAAGGGTGACGGTAGCAGTTACTTTCCCTTAGGGGTAATTGCATTTCCCTCCCCCTCCCCGTTAGCTCCCTGCCTCGGCAGGGAGGCATCCCTGGTTACCATGGCCTACATGGTAACGGATAGGTTTTTCGAGGCTCTGTCCTCCCTCTTGAGCAAGGAGCTCAACCGCCCCATTGACGCTGTCAAACTCCGCTCCCTTTGCGAGCCCTTAAAGTCCGTAACGGATCCCCTGTCCGTTACCGATTCACCCGCATCCCCTGATGCCACCCCGAGATACGAGATGGACTTTGACGCCATCTCGCTAAAACGCCCCGCCTCCTCCGACGAATCATCGGAGAACACCCTCATCACCGCCCCCTCCTCCGACGACGACCAGGGTTTCACCCCTGTCAAGTCGAAGAAGACCAAGAAACGACCGGTCAAACGCGTCGCTAAGGCGACAAGTGAGACTTCTTCCGAGGCCTCTATCGAAGCCACCCCAGCCCCAGCGGCCCCCGCTCTGGCCCCCGTGCCAAAAGCCTCCACTCTGGCCCCCGTGCCAAAAACCTCCACCGAGCCCCAGAGCTCAACCCCCGCGGCTAAGCCCGCCAAGCCAGCCACGCGCTGCGAACCGGCACTTGCCAAGTGCAAACCGCCCCCACACATTTTCTTCAGAGATAAGTCGAAATGGTCCGACTTCTCTAAAACCCTAGTGGAAAAACAGATCCACTACACCAAGGCACGTAACCTTCGCGACTCTATTCGCGTTTCATGCCCCACCACCGAGGACTTCAGGAGCCTCATTAGGCTCCTAACTCACCTTCAACTCCCGTACCACACGTACGCTTTAGAAGAGGACCGCAAAATCAAAGCGGTCCTTAGGGGTCTCCCCTACGAGCTTCCCACCGACGAAATCCTAACGGATCTAGTCAACCAAGGGTTCCCCGTGGAAGGTGTACACAAGTTGTACAACCGCAACGGGGTCAAATACCCTCTAGCCCTGGCCATTCTAGCCAAGACCCCGTCCTCCAAGGACATTTTCAAGGAGAAGGAGCTCACAATCTGTGGCCTTTCTGAGATCAAGGTGGAACCACCTAACAAGCGTGGCTACCCTGCCCAGTGCCACCGCTGCCAGCTTTACGGCCATGCAGCGGCGAACTGCACTGCCCCCCCAAGGTGCGTCAAGTGCCTAGAACCCCACGCCACACGTGAGTGCAAGAGGACTCGTGAAGACGAGTCCCCTCCTGCCTGCGTGCTATGCACCACTTCAGGGCACCCGGCTAACTACCGTGGCTGCCCTAAAGCCCCCCGTCCCGCTCAAAAGAAGGTTGCTAAAAAGCAGCCCTCGAAAGCAGGCCCACCTCCGGTCAATTCGACCAATTTCCCGCGGCTAGGGGCCTCCAAAACCCCAACCGCTCCCATGAGTTGGAGGAAAGTCGCACCCGCGACCGCCCCACCAACCCCGGCCCCTAAGGCCACTCCCACTCCCCGTCCCACCCAAGACGCATCGGTAAGGGAACATATCATGTTCCTTAAGGACTGCGTTAAGGGCGTGAACCTCGACGAGATCATACTCGTCTCGCAAAAGATGCGTAACGCCAGCCAGGCGGAGCGCATCGCAATCTACTCTGAACACCTAGCGTTGTTCAAGTCCATTCAATGAGTAACGTTCATACTCAACCCCTTCATCCCGGTCGTCAAAAACCTAAAGGCGTCTCGCTTATCTCCTTCAATGCACGAGGTCTTAAGCCTTGCATTCCCGAACTCAAAGAGTTCGTCGGCAACAGGGATATCGACCTGTTGCTTGTTCAGGAAACTTTCCTCAAGCCCTCCCTTAAAGGCGTAAGTCTCCCCTCTTACGCGCTTGTACGTAATGACAGAGCCGACGACCGTCGTGGCGGAGGCACTGCCATCTACTATAAGAGATCCTTCCATTGCACCCCTCTGGAAACACCCAAGCTCACCAATATGGAAGCCACCATATGCAAATTAGGCATGACAGGACATCCGTCCCTGATCATAGCCTCAATTTACCTCCCCGCCAATAAAGCCCCTCTCCAAAGCGACTTGGAGGCCCTCCTCTCGCTCGGAGACTCTGTCGTACTATTTGGAGATTTCAATTGCAAACATACCGTTTGGAACAGTCGTCTGACTAACACCAACGGTAAGAAACTCTTAACCATTTCCCGCGCACTGGACTTTGATATCTTCTCTCCAACAGCGCCAACCCACTACCCCGATCGGGAAGACCAAGAACCCGACGTGCTGGATTTCGCCCTCCTTAAAGGCGTCGCGCTCAATACAAGAGCGATCGAAACACTGGACGATCTGGGCTCAGACCATCGTCCAGTCTCTCTACAGTTAGGTCCCTATGATCCAACTCCCCATACCTCCTCGAAAACCTTCACTAATTGGGAAGGGTACGAGAAATCTCTCACCTCGGCCATAGAGGCCCCCGATTCACCGTATACTATTCCCCCAGACTACCTTGTTAGCTCGGAGAAAATAGACAGTACGGTGAACTCACTCACCCAGCTAGTTCAGACTTCGCTTCATGACAACGCGAAGGTGGTAGAGGTCCCGAACCGCAAACTACCTCGCGAGGTCAGGAAGCTAATCCAAACTAAAAACGCAGCCCTCAGATGGGCCGCCAAGTATCCCACCCCTGTCCTTAGGAGGCGCGCTAACGCCCTCCAAAGGAAAGTCAGATCCCGGCTAGCCGAAATGAGGGACTCCAACTGGAACTCTCTCATGGAGGATATCCAACCTTCTCATAAGGCATTCTACAAAATCGCTAGACGATTTCGTACCGAAGCCTTCTCAAGCACTCCCCCTCTCACGCGTCCCGACGGCAGCATAGCCTTCGAAGACGCTGAGAAGGCCGAATGCTTCGCAGATAGCATCGCTGCGCAGTGCTCCCCCAGCACTCAACCGTGCGACCCTATCCACATTCACAAGGTGGAGGAGGAGGTCCTTAAAAAGATCTCTCTCCCTGTCACCTCTGCTCCCATTAAAATCACTACAGACGAGGTCCGGACCGTCATCCGCGGTTTGAAACCTCGTAAAGCCCCAGGTCCGGATGGTATCTCCAACCTGGCGCTAAAACACTTCCCCGAGCAGGCACTGACCCTTCTGGTCATTATCTTCAATGCCTGCCTCGATCTCAGCTTCTTTCCAACAGCCTGGAAGACAGCAACAGTCATCGGTATTCCCAAGCCTGGGAAACCGAAACATATTCCCTCCAACCACCGCCCCATTAGCCTCCTCAATGCAATGGGCAAGGTTTTCGAACGGGTGATCCTCGTTCACATAAGAGGGCACCTCTTCCCAATAGATGCTCCCCCACTCATCATTCCTCACCAATTTGGCTTTCGCCTCCAGCACTCGTGCCCCCAACAAGTCCACCGCATTGTCGAGTACATCACAAGCGGGTTTTATCCAAGACGTAACAAGACACTAGCAGTCTTCTTCGACGTCGCCAAGGCTTTTGACAAAGTCTGGCATGGAGGACTGGTATACAAGCTATACCATTCTGGTCTTCCTGATCGCCTAGTCCGCATCGTGGCTTCCTACCTTCAGGACAGAACCTTCCGCTACAGGCACGAAGGTATCCTCTCTCCCCCACGCCCCGTAACAGCCGGAGTCCCTCAAGGCTCAGTGCTCGCTCCTACATTATTCATATCGTACTCCAACGATATTCCTATCCCCAAAAATGGGGTGCAGCTCTCACTCTTCGCCGATGACACCGCCCTTTACATCCAAGGGCAAAAGGAGTCATCCGTCCTCGCCAAACTCCAACGCTCGGTCAACGAGTTAGGAGATTGGTTTAGGAAATGGCGCATCGAAGTCAATGCGGAGAAAAGCTCCGCAATGCGCTTCGACCACAAACGCAGGCGCTTAAACAACCTGCCCTCCGTCAAATTACTTGGGGCCCCCATTCCATGGAGGCCCACAGTAAAATACCTAGGAGTTACCCTTGACCCGGGCCTCACCTTTAGACCCCACGTCTCTAAGGTCACCCATACCGCCCGCTCTTACATGAGCCGCCTCAACGCCATGATTGGCAGACACAGCAAGTTGTCAGCCAGGAATAAGCGAACGCTGTATAAGGTTTGCATTCGACCGGTGTTAACATACGCCTCTCCAGTCTTCGCTCACGCGAATCCCACCATCCTAGACAAACTCCAGGTCATACAAAATCTCTTTTGTCGTCGGGCACTTAATGCACCCTGGTATGTCAGAAACGCTGACCTCCACCGCGACCTGGAGCTCGCTCCAATACAACAAGTCCTCAGACAATTCTCTGAAGCGTTCTTCGACCGCTCAGAAAACCATTCCAACCCCTTAATCAAGGGTGCAGCGGACTATGCTGCCCCTCTTCCTACCCGTTACAATTGCCGTCGGCCAAGAAATATCTTGACCGACGCTCCTAACAAACTCTCCACCGATGTGGAGAATCTTCTGGCCGCCCACAGGGGCGTACAACTCTCCATAGAGAATCGTCTTCCCGACGATTCTAATCTTATTCATGATACGTTGACACCTTCAGTGTCATCTATCCAGCGGTAGCTCTCTAGGGAGCGCCGCTAGCGCCTCTCGCTCCGCAAACGAGAGGTCGCTATCCGATGTCGGCTGTACGGTCCCCTTGGACGAATGCCTTAAAGGAGTTTTTAGTGGGATGGTCCTCCCTTCAGGAGGACCTTTCATTCAGCCCCACACGACGCAGGCACCGGCCGTCGCGGCCTGTAAGTGCTTGGACGCATTTTTTGCTCCTCCCTCTCCGTAGAGGGTCAGCCCTTTTTCCTCCTACATCTGGGCGCCAAAAAAAAAAAAAAAAAAAAAACGCGGGTCGTCGAATATGAAATTATAAGAAATAAATAATAGATTGTCAGTATTAGTATTAGTTCTATGGGAGTGGATGATAAAGTTAAGAAAATGGAATTCAAAATTAATAACATGGAATTCCAAAGCGTACAATTTTCTGAAATCGTGTGTTTGCACGCATAAAATTAAAACAAAAAAATATGTTTTGAATGTTAATTGGTATTGTTTGCTTGTACATGTTTATTCAATTAACTCATTTCAAAAATGAAGGTTCTTCCTTAGATTTCAAAAATAACACGGTAGTTTGAGTTGTGGTGGAAACACGCAGGTCATATTTTGTACACAGAGGTCTTTGCGTACAAAGAGTATATTTTAGGAGGACAAAAAGTAATCAAAATTATGTTTGCTGGCGAATTAAATATTATCATCATGAATTTCATTAAATATTTTCCATCATTTTCTAATACTTTCAAGCACCGTAAATTAATTGACATTATTACGAATTCAATCATTTTGGTCCACCTAAAAATATACGTAGAAGTTTTTGTATAAAACATGTGATCAGAAATCCTACAATCCTAAATCTTTATTTAACGCATTTAAGTACAAAAGCATTGTAAAATTTTGAGAACAATGTCTTGGAAACAAGGTCAAAGTTTTGAAGGCACTTTCGTCCCGAGTGTAATGTAAAAATATATGACAGTTTCATAAAAAGCGTGCAAGTTTTTGAAAAGAAAAATATAGCACTATTCACAATATAGACAAATATGATGGCTCTAGAATTTTCTTTAGTAATTGTAGAGGACTAATATGAACGAAAGTTATGACGAAGATAAAAACTGAACAAAAATAAAAATTGTCCAAGTGAGAGTCGAACTCGCACGAGGAGGGTTCCGTACCACTAAAATTTTTATTTCTTTATTTTTAGTGTTCTCTTTTATAGCAGCTATTAAATTAAATGCATTTGATCCTTCTACCTTTTACAGTTCAATAGAGAGAAAACATCGAAAATTAGCAGTTTCTAGTATGGCGACACCCATTTAATTTCAACTAATTTTTATTTTTAGCATTTGTTTTTATAGCGGCCACCGTTATACGCATACTGCGAAAACTTCATGTTGTCTATCAATTACGGTTTAGGAGATAGAGCCTTGTGACAGACGGACAGACAGCGGAGGCTTAGTAATAGGGTTCCGTTTTTATCCTTTGAGTACGGAACCCAAAATAAAACGAATGCAATCGAGTCACAGTGAAATCGATTGCAGATGCCGATCGCCGATGCGTTGCTATTTCTTTTAGATAAGTTTTTATAAACAATATCTCATTCAGGCATCTCGTAATTGTGAATTTATTGAGAAAGACATCTATTGAGAAATACGCGATGTTTTCATTTTTCTTATGGATTATGGATTGTATTTACAAAATTAATACTTTTATTTTACAAAGTTCGAGTAATACCTGATGGTAAGTGATCACTGTCACCCATGGACACCTATTTCTGTCTAATAACAGCAGTGGTAAAGCTGCTGTGTTCTTGATCGAAAAGTGTCGTAAAGGGTACATTCTTTGACGAGCCGTTCCAATTTATTCCTCTGGGAAAGCACCGCATCTGTGGCCAACCGTAGATAGGACTCTATCCTATCGCATAGATTACAAATCTCCATGGGCGGCAGTCACTTACCGACATATCCACCTACTTCTATATTACAAAAAATATTTTAACCTAATTCACCATAATACGCTATTCTCAATTCGATGTGCTATCACGTAAAATATAATGTTATTTAATAGTGATCCTATGACGAAGCAAAAAAATTGATAAAGGATAACACAGTTACCTAAGTTTGCAGATTATATTTTGACCCACATCATAGTTTTTATGTGCCCAAACTTATTTATTTATCTTCGTTAGTGTCTAAGTCTAGCGTAAAAGGTCTTTATTTACAGACAAAAAGTGTAAATAGCCTGTTTTATTTATTTTACGTATCATATATGTGTGTGGGTGTGTGTGTAGGTACTATGTGTACGAGTATGTGTGCTTTAAGTATCTTATTTGGAGTTCTACAAGTATTTTTGTTGAAGTTTGATTTTGACTTTGGATATTGTTATTTTTAGAGACGCAAAGAGCTTGTAGTGTATCTGACGGTAAGTGGTAACTGCTAATATATAATAATAGAACAGGCTGTATTTGAAGCCCCATAGCATCCTCCATCGTATATAGCATAGTATATAGTGTTGCCTCTCCTGAAAACTAAGATAAGATGGTCGCCTTACATGAAATTCAGGCGTCTACACCTTTTCATCGAAACGCTACTTTGTACTAGCAATGGATCAACTGGCTCTACCATTTTTCATAAAGCAAGTTTGCAAGCTATCTTAGTAATAAATATTATTCAAATAAGTAGATCTATGTCATTTGAACGCTTATAAAGCTATTTACAATTAAGAAATTGGTGGTAGAACCCTTTGTGGTTCGACTCCGGCGGCACCACCGGCAGGAATAGGCTGCCTAATGACAGCAGTGTTAAACGCTGCTGTGTTCTGGTTTGAAGGTTGTGGAAAGGGAGACCTTTCCGAGGTGTTTCAGCTTAGTTCTCAAGGGTAGCGGCGCATTTGTGGGCGACCTCAGGTAGGAATCTTATCTTACCTGGGGTTGATCGCAGATGTCCATGGCCGGCAGTAGCCACTTACCATCAGGTGGACTGCTTGCTCGTTGGCTACTCTTACATTTAAAAAAAGTATGTAAAATAAATATAAATGTATAGAAAATTACAAAGATGTTGAACAAATCTGACGTGTTCCATATTGTTACACATTGACCACACAAACGGTATCGTCTCTCATAAACATAATAGCTCCGATTATGAATTTAACAGTATACGTATTACCGTTCGATGTTCTGTTTCTTTTTAACATTAACCATTTTGTGTAAGAGTGAAAAGGATAGACATCTAATGGAGATTCCGCAGCTGGCCGGTGTCTTTGGACCGGAACAAGATACGCAATATTCTTTCACTAAATTGCTATCTGGACGATGTATGGTTTGTTAGACGTTAAAGGAAATTTTACGTGCTCTATATTAAAATTGGGGATTTTTTGGTAAATTAATGTACCGGCATGCAATCCATTAAATTATTTATTTGTAATGAACTCTAGAAAATAATATCTTTGATGAAAATGATCATATGCGACAATACCTACCGTAACGCCTCCTATAAGTAAATTTGTGAGTAAGTAAGAATTATGAATTGCAGAAATAAAACTATGATTTGCACTCCATTTCATAACCCATTTGTGGAGAATGGAGACCATTGGTAGAAATCTGAGACCCGCTCGAATAGGTCCCACGAAATGACGGTCGCAGATCGTTGTGAAGTAGTTTGACTATAAATATATTGCCCTACTTAACGTATATATTATAATTAGTATAGCTTTATCTTTAGACTTTAGACTTTAGTCCTCTTTTCCTAATTTCTCTAACGAAATATAGGTACCCTAAATGCATTTAGAATCTTATCTCTGTAATTTTATTATTATAATATAGAATCTTTTGTTCACATTCGGCAAAATTCCCTTTGTTTAAAAACCTATGAAATTTGAATAACTACATAATATGTCCTCTGCAAGGCATACAAAGGACTAACCACAGCGGCTTCAAATCGCAAATCATAATGGAAATGGCTCCATTATGTAGTTCAACTGGCGTGGAACTTCACATAATCGTTACTCAAGATTTCAAGAGCCATGTGCAATTCTGTATGGGTTCGCTAGAAATTGTAGTAAGATATGTGCAGAAAATAAGGTTCTTGATATTTGTTTGAATGGAAAAGTGTTGGTATGCTTCAGGAATATAATACCGCGTTTTGAGGCGTGCTAATATAGATTCCAGGAGATTTTCTGGACCCGTTGTAACGAATCTGCTACAGTCTTTATTTCTCAGGAGATGTACAATGTACATTACGATATAACTTGGAGATTGTTGATGGCTGTATCAAGAAGTACTTTCACAAAGGCAAGCTGCACCAAGAGCTCACAATTTCTTATACATTTGGTAAAAAATATATTTTATGTGCGTTTAGAATCATAAATCTGTACTTTAGTAATATAGAATCCTTAGTTCACATTCGGCAAAATTTCCTTTGTTTAAAAACATGACATTTGAATAACTACATAATATGTCCTCTGCAAGGCATACAAAGGACTAACCACAGCGGCTCCAAATCGCAAATCATAATGGAAATGGCTCCATTATGTAGTTCAACTGGCGTAGAATTTCACATAATCGTTACTCAAGATTTCAAGAGCCATGTGAAATTCTGTATGAGTTGGCTAGAAATACGTAGTGAGATACAGTCAGAAAATAAGGTTTCTGATATTTGTTCAAATGGAAATGTGGAGATTGTTGATGGCTGTATGAAGAAGTACTTTCACAAGAACGCAAGCTGCAACAAGTGCCCACAATTTCTTATATATTTGGTAAAAAATATACTTTATGTGCGTTTAGAATCATAAATCTGTAATTTAGTAGTAAAGAATCCTTTTTTTTTTTCTTTTCGAGGGGGAAGCCTTCAAAAGGTACCCGACGACGTGGGAGCGACGCCGTGTTATGTGGGATTTTTACCGCACTAAAACCCCCCCGGTGGCCGTCCTCGGCGCTTGGTGGAGAACTCCGGGATCTCCAACGGAACACAACCGGAGTCCTCCAAGCACGATGCCCGGATCGGGTTCTGCCCTGTAGTAATAGTAGTGAGATATGTACAGAAAAGAAGTATTCTGATATTTATTTGAATGCAAAAGTGTTCAGGAAATTCATGATTTGTTTTGAGGCGTGCTAATATGGTTCTCAGGACTAATAAATTACGACATGACTTAGATATTATATTGAAGATGATTGTGGAAATGTATTGTAAATGTATTGGAAATGTATGTAAACTGTGATCTATAACTTTGAAAAATACTGAAATTGCATAATGTTAAAGACTACATATTGTGTACCAAAATTAATTTGGCAATAATTAATAAGGGAAATTCCTATTTTGAAGTCCCTTACCATGCTGAATACGTACGTTTTTTCGACTGTTATAGTTTTAAAATATTTTCCAAACAGCGAGTAGTCACATATCCCTAAAATATATTAGTGGCTACACATACGACGAAATAATATATCTTAGGTACTCAGAACATTGAATTAATTGCAGTGATAGCCTAGTGGTTAAGGAACACGGCCTCTCGATCGAGGGGTCCGAGGTTCAAATCCCAGGCACGCACCTCTGATTTTCAAATTTATGTGCGTATTAGAAATTAATTATCACTTGCTTAAACGGTGAAGGAAAACATCGTGAGGAAACCTGCCTACCTGAGAGATTTATAATAAAAAAAAAATCTTAAAGGTATGTGAAGTCTACCAATACGCACTTGGCCAGCGCGGTGGACAATGGCCTGATCCTTCTCATTCTGAGAGGAGACCCGTGTCCAGCAGTGGGACAGTAATGGGTTGATGATGATGATGATGATGACTCAGAACATAAGTAGATCACTCTTGGAAGTGTTCTGCGTAATAACTGAAGTACCATTACCTTTACAAGAGTCGTAATTATAGGACCCTATTACTTTCCTAATAGGCCCTTTTGATGTACAAAGGAATGGAGCTCAGTTTAATGGGCATTCATTCATGAAATAATATTTATTTTATGCTTGATGAGGAAAATCTCGGTCTCGAAATAATACATCGACAAATTTATAGACATTTTGTTTCAATATTTATAAGGTGTTTTTCATGAAATAAACCTAAAATGGTGGCCGACCGTGGGAAATTGTGACACTATGTAAAAATAGTCCTGTGTAACTAAATAGATGCGTTATAACTCTAAAGACTGAGTCTGAATGCCCTTTGTAAATAAATGTGATTTATATTGTTTCCACCATAACAGAGATATTTTGTAATACTTCTTCCGAAGCTTCGGCTATTAAATCATAAGTAGAATCATGTGAAGGTGGTAAAACCCTTATGGTTCGACTCCGGCAGTACCACCGCCTCATCTATTTCTTCTTAATAACAGCAGTGTTGAGCGTTTCTGTGTTATGGTTTGATGGGTGTGGCAGTAGCCACTTACCATAAGGTGGACTGCATGCTCATCTGCTACTCCTATAATACTATATTATATAAAAAAAGTAGACAAAGTTACCACCATAGTCTCTGTAAAAACTTTTTTCGTTGAATTGAAATTTCACGATAGTGCATCAACTTTATTTGTAGTGGGTCATGTACATGCACGATGCGCTAGTATGCGTATAGTATCGGTACAGGCAATAATACACACACGTAAACGTTCGTATAGCACGTTTGCAACCACAATAACAATGTTAGCAACACACGTATGGTTGACGCGCAATCGTAAAATGTAACACATATTGTAATTTTGTTGCAATTGCCTAGGCAGCACGTTGAGACCTTAACTATTGACTCTAAATACACTAACTAGTGATTTATACCAAAATTATATACCTATAAAATTCATGATTCAATTAAAATGTGTATTAAAAATTAGAAATCCGGCCAATTACCTTTTTTAACATTACTTCAATTATGGAAGAAGTTCTCACTTCGACCATATTTTAGGTGTCTTTTTCTTATCTTCTAAAACAAAAGTCGAATTTTACAATTTAATACGGAAAGGTAAGTTCCTTAAAATGGCATTATGAATAATATTCTTCGTTTAATTTTAATTCCAATCACGTTCTAGAGACGTCTCTTGAATGGCAAAGGATTTTAAATAATTAAAAATTTCTCATTTTATCTCACCGTCGTGTCGCCCTATTCAATAACCGTGGAATTCATTCCAGAGGCTCGTCGGCTCTCCGCAGGAATTCTAGGTATTTTCCACGGTCCATTGGATTACCTTGTACAGGATTATTGTTTTGTATTTCGGACTGGCCGAAATACTTATATAAAATTAAGAATAAATTCGAAATTTTAAATGTTGACGTTTCGTTCATTATACACTAAAAATACAGTCCTAACTCAGAATTCGTCACGGGACGAACTACAAATATATTAACGGAGGGCCACGGGAGGACCTTTTCGGCCGGGAGTGCATGTGTTGCATCACGGTTGAACGGTCAATGGGTGTTGATAGAAATTTCTCATTTCTCGTTGACCGTCATACCTTCCGATGACCCCGGAATTTCAGAATTTTGTGCGTGCTTCGCAATGGAATTCTAGTCATTCTTCGCACTAGAATGGGTTGTGTTCATTCAGTCATTCCTTTCATCTCAAGCCTTTCGTATAGCCTTTTTCTTATAGGTATTCTGGTGAGGTGAGTTATTAAAATTTGATTCTCCATTTAGAATAGTAAAGGAATTGATTATCATTATCCATGTTCTATATAAATAAACTTAGCGAGAAGGCTACTTGGTAAAAAAGTGTGTTGGTAGATTTCATATACTTTTGAAAAATATCCGAAAACTTCTTACGATACTACTAATTTAAATTTGTATGTTTATCATGACCGCTAAAGTCAGTCATACTTTTTGGTGGTGTCCTTAAATTTTAATTGTGCAACTTTTTAAAGCATACAACAGTGACGGAGGTTTTATTATGTTCCATAATAAAAGCTCGAGACTTTGCAGCGTTTGTGTAATAAAGCAAAAATTCGCACGACAAGCTAGACCCTGACCTCGTTAAACATTGTTTACAAGTTGCTTATGTCAACGACTACATAAACTGTTATATGTTGTTTGACATCGCGTGAAAATCGACACCGCTTATTGGTTGTTAAGCTTTCCATTACTATTGTATTATATAAATAAATAAATAAGGCTGGCTACACTCGTAGCACACTAGGATTTATCCTGTGTCGTGGGTGCCGTGGGCAAAAAGACGAATTCACAGATACACAGGCCCTGGAAAGAGAACTTAATTCATAATTTAGCGTGTGGGACAGATGTGATAGCTCCGCTATGCAAGTCAAATACATGCAAGTCCCATGTTGAGACAGAGTTACTAAATTCAGCAGAATTTTACGATTTAGTAAATTGGCTGTAATTCTTTATTATGTCTATTCCAAAAGAAAATTACATATTTGTTGCTTTTACATAATTGTTGCAAATAAAATTTTAATATTTATAATAATTTTGCATACCTACTCTGAAATGTATTCCGCTGCAGAACAACATTTTTACTGGAACAGTAGTTCGTTTCAATTCTAAATTTCAGCCATAAATAATATTTACAAGAAAACCAAATTACAATAATCACAAACGTTGATCACTACAGGTGTCGTTCATTCGTATTTATCCGAAATCGGATAATCGAATCTAATCGTCGCTTATCTCCTAATCTGGCCATCCCGCTGTTATTGTGTGGATCACGTGCTAAATCTAATCGGACTCAGGATGTATTTAGCTGGGATTATGTCACGCGATTATGTTTTATTATGAGCAACTCTGTGCGGGTTTGTATCAATGGCGCGTACACTTTCACGTATTTTGCAAAAATGTCTAATAATTTTGGAGAAGAATGTAGGTTTTTAGACCTGGGAAGATAAGTGTGTTGTCAAGATTATCCATCTATCTAATACCTTTAAAACAAGCAATTCTTGTATATATATATATATCATCGATCTCGAGTTCCTTTTTTTTGTGAGAAAATCTGTTCTTGGGAGCTCTAAAGAAAACACTTGTGATTTTTTATTTCAAATAATCGGTATTTTTGTTTTATTATTACAACACTGAGCAAAGCTCGGTCATCCAAGTACTTTTATATCATACTCAGAAGAGATTATGCATGTAACTTTGCGCTGAAAATTTTCGTCGCTAAAATTAAGGAAAATTTCCGCACTTAAACTAATTATTCAAGGCATTGATTATTATATTTATACTAAAAACGAAAAAAAAAATATTTCATAATCAGTTGTCGTCAAGTAGGTATTTCATAGTTGTAAATTATTTTAAGTAAGACGAATATATAAACTAGTAGCACGCATATATGGGATTAGTATATTATATATGAGATTAATTATTTATAGATACGTTGCTACTCTTGACTTGACCTTAGTGGTCAAAGGAAGCCCCCGATTATTTCTGCTCCACGCCCTTACAACTAGAACACAAAAATCCAAAAGAAATAATAGAACATACGTTTATAAGTACGACGATAGAGAACAATTCTATTTACTCCTCACTTCAGATACTTATTTCAGTTTCTATTTCATTTTATCTTCCGCGCTTGTTACCAGAATGTTTGACAGAATTCTATTTGAAACTGTATGTTAAAAACGGAATGGAAATGTTTGCATAAAATCTCTTCTATTCACTCAGGCTGAATTGAAAAAAGAGGATTTATATTTTTATTCTGTGCTTGTGAATATAATGACGATATTCTGTGACAAAACAAAAATAAGGAATATAATGCACTAGCTATAATATAGCTAAAATGCTTTGTGGTTACACCCGCGTAAAAATGTATACTACGGTGACATATTAATCTTTTGACTGTTTATAGATTTATCAATTTTGTAGTATTAAACATTTTTCAAACACGGCTGATAAGCATGATAATTTTTCACATTATTACACAAAGACTAAATTAATACATTTAGTTAAACTGCAAGATTGGAATTAAGAAGAATTTGAAAAAAAGAAAATCTAAAGGAGCAGGTACCTGCTACAGCCCGATCCGTTTTGAATAATTCCGAAGCCTTTCAAATTAAGGGAAGACTTATTTTATGAAATTACTTAAGTTATCCTGTAAAATTAATTAAGGGCAAGTGTAAAGGCCAAAGACTAACTTTAAAAGGACCCCTAGGTTCAGCGGCTTATCATTATCATTATTAATCATATTATCTTGGAGCCTTACAGATTACATCATATTTATTATAAGATACTTTTCCTTTATCCCCTTATCAATTTTAGTTTAATTATACACCTCATACAAACTGTTTATAAATATTTTTATGTACGAAAAATCAAAGGAAAATCAGAAAATCCGCACTGCGACGTTTCACAGAGTTTCCTTATTGCGTCCGTAACAAAAATAGTAGAGTACGGAAGATTTTCGTAGTCTCACTCCTAACTTGCTTACGCTAAGCGACTGTATTGTTGGGGTTTCAAAGAAACGGAAATACCCAGGAATTGTGGTTGAATAAAAACGAGCGCTGTGTGGCCACTGAGTTCGTAAATAGAACCTTAAATAGACTTTAATCTATTGTTGGACTATACTATAGGTATAGTATTTTTTATAATAAAGAAGTAACAGACGAAATAGTTCACTTGACTGATGGTTATCTGTAATGGGCAGCCCTTACAACTTTTATTAAGCAGATTTCTGCTGTGGTGTTGCGCTGGTGCCTTTGGAGTTGAACCACAGAGGGTTCTACCGCTTTCAAAATATTTGATATTGAAACAGATTGAGAACATTTATATTTTAATATTTTGTAGTATATATCTAAATAATAGTTATTTAGTATAGATTTGGGAGGTAAAAAAATCTTAACTACTTAACTATTTTTGTACACTGATTGCTCATCTTCATATGGTGTTTCTGGCATCGTCTACTTGGGGGAGATATCTGCGTCCAGTACCCTTACCAGGAGTTTTTACCTTTCGACAAATATGACTGTTTTGGTATTTGTTTACGTATTTGCCCATACAAATTCCAATCAGCGCCCCTAGCGGATTGTGTCAGGACTAGGAAATAGTATGGACCAATACGTAAACAAATACCAAAACAGTAATATTGAACGAAACGTAAAAACTCCTGGTAAGGGTACAGAAGTGGCTGGCCTCCACGTTTTACAAATAAACTGCAAAAATATTTCTGCAATTCTCTATCTAGTAAGTCGTAGTTACAAAATTGCATACCTTGTATGCAAAAAGGTTGGTTGTACAACTCTTAAACTGCAAACTTTCTTTGGTCTGATATGGGTACTCGAATAGCTTAGGTGGCTGCTAGAATAGCTTAGTACTAGTGCAGCTTACGTGACTGGGTTCTGCTAAATATTTATTCAATATGAGATCGGATTATCGATGTAACCATACAGTCTAATTTTAAGTTGCCGACGTAGTTCTCATAAAAAAGCAAACACTTAAAATTCTTAATGAAATGAAAAAGCAATTTTCCTTACTTCTAATGTATTTCTTTCTCGACAAAGATATTTCGTTCGTGAAATATTTATTATTAGAATTTTGAGATTTTTATTGACACGAATTAGCACATTACAAAACTGATCTTATATGAAAATTACTGGTATTACCTATTTTTGCAGATGTTTACATAAAATCAATTTATGATGTAAATATTTTGAAGAGTGTCGGTAAAGTTAAATAACATGTTAACATAATAGCAGTGCGAATGAAATTAAACAAATTATATTTTTGCATGTTTGTAATATTTTTAATGGTTATAAGTTATAAAATATACTCATCAGATTTTTTATTTGTTTCAGGTGGGTGTTCTGATGTGAAGGCTAAGTAACTTCGATTTACTCAATAATCATATAATTAACGTCATTATGTTTACACGGAAACAGTATAAGTAATATTCTTCTTCCTAGTTTAAATAAAATGAGATTCTTAACTTTATTTTTGTTGCCTTAAACTTTTAAGCTCTAAGTTACACGATTTGAAGAGCAACTCGTTAGTCAGAGTTAGAACTCAAGTGTCTTCAGTGCCTATTGAGAGTAACGAGCTAACTTTTACACTCCAAAAATAGTGTAAAGATGTACGTACATTTTAGTTCAAGTACTATTTCACCCTTTCAAGAGTTACTTATGACTTTACGAGTTATTTAAGGGTCCATAAAAATAAATTTACATGTAGATAAATCGAAAATAAAATATTCTTATTTTTCGATTTTTAAGACCTCAATTTTATAATTTGGTTAGCTCAACATTTATGGCTGCAAAATATATTTGATAAACCAGTTAGAAACAATTTTAATAGTAATTAGTATTCCTTATCAAGTATGTATTGTTCATAAGAATTTAATATTTAGTAGTACGGATTTTTTTTATCTTTTAGCGCAATCAAACATGTTTTATTACATTGCAAACATTGGTAAATAGGGTTTAGTTTTTTATATATGTTGCATGTTGTGTGTATAAAATAAAAATAAAATAATACAGTACATATTTGTTCCGTTATAAAAATACGGAGAGAATTGTAACAGTACGTACTTTATATTATTGTTTAAAATTATTTTCTACTGCACTCTCTGTGGTTTTATTTGTGCCGGCTTTTAACAGCTTTCTGAGAGCTTTTATTTCCCTTTTCTATCCCAGATGAGTGCAAAAACATGCATAAGGTTTAAAGAATGCGCTGTAAATACATAATGGCCACTTTAATGTCCAACAATAAGAAGAGGAACGTTGAAATGAGTTAAATTCTGTTGGGATTTTGTCTTTTGTTTCATTAGTTGTGCAGTCAGACTAAATATATAGAGTTAACCTCGCTTTAGCCGGACATTTAGATGAAAATAATAGAGATAGCATTTCAAATTAAATATCTACAGTGCCGTAACGATAGCACTTCCTTTCGTGCACTTGCCGACAGACTTATATCATACATATTAGGGGTAGTTTAGTTCTCTGTCCCTGTAGTACCGGGACCAGAATAGGGCAACGGTATCCTCTGCCTGTCGTAAGAGGCGACTTAAAGGGGCTTCCGGGGTTGCGGGCGGCAAGAGTGGGAGCTCGAACCGTCCAGCAAGCGACACCGGGAAGGACAGCGGTTTTGTGTGGTCGCATATCGCTGTAAACATCAGGGGATGTGATTGTAACGTAAATTGCTCCCCCCAGGGGAGAGCCCGATAGAAGGGCGACGCGTTAGGAGGACTCCGGTTGTGTTCCGTTGGAGATCCCGGAGTTCTCCACCAACCGCTGAGGACGGCCACCGGGGAGGTTTTAGTGCGGTAAAAATCCCACATAACCCGGCGTCACTCTCATGGCGTCGGGTACCTTTTGAAGGTTTCCCCCTCGTCAACAAAAAAAAAAGGTTCTTAAGAGTTCTTAAGAGTGGCAATGCGCTGCTCCAGCTTGAAGTAGAGCTCCTGTACTATATATTGGTTAAAGATCTCCGTAGATGCATGCTCGTTTGTTACTTCAATCTTATGTAAATTACCGAATTCTGCATATGCGAATTAGGAACGTATAGGTTGAGTTCAATACGGACCAGAACCTAGTAGCGTGTAACGATATTAAACGCTTACAAAAACAATTTTCTTAATGTCATGTACATGAAGGAAATTCTAGTGAGCACGTATCATTTTAAAAAAATAACTTTGTTACATTCACGTTACGTTACGTTACGTCTGACGCAGTACATAGAATTTTATGTTCATTCAGTAAAATTGGAACGCGTCAAACTATTTTCTCTTTGAACAGGGCCCCTACATGGCGTAGGCGGCGACTAGCTTTTAATTCGGGATATTATATAGCAGGTCTCAATATTTAGACATTTACATTTATAACTAAATCGCTAGCGTTAATATCTAGAGATAAGGCTATGAAAAAGTGAAAATAAATCTAAATTAAGCCGGTTTTAGCCTTGAAGTGAGACGGATCTTTAGAAACATCTGCCAGAACAACCTGGTATCCATGTTTTCAAGTGATCGATCATTTTTTCCCAGCCAACCTCTTAGAAAGTAATGGATTCCTACATTATATCGCACAAGTGACAATAGAAGATTGATATCAAAAATTACACGCTCGAGCTGTGAGCTATGTCCAGGGCCGGATTTGGATGTGTGGGGGCCCTAGGGCAACAGAGAAACGGAGGCCCCTAGTTATTTCCCTTATAATAATTTTATCGTCTTTCAAAAAATTATTGCCAGCAAATAAAATTATTTCAACACATAATGTGGTACCTAATACGTTAACTGCAAGTATTGACTAAAAATGCGAAAAAATACTGTGTGGAAAGTCACCTAAATTTGGTGACCCGTTGAAATTTAGATGTTTTGCATCCCTTTTGTGTGGGTCCTTTTCTTGTGGGAGGCCCTCCTCCTCAAGTCCGGCCCTGGCTATGTCGGCACGACATGTTTTATAATTATATACTTTAACTGGTTTAGAAATAACTCGTTTAACTAACGTCGAGTAATTGATGGCCTTAATAGTCTTTTCTCAGCAATTGAGATGATTGTGTGATATAGTTGTTGTTGCTTTTAGAAATGGAGCGTTAAATAGATCGTGTCGCCTCGCGATAATTTTTTGACGTATTTTTATGTAAATGCTTTAGTAGGACATACTTTCTTCATCTGATTGCCTACTGGTTCTACAGAACTTTTAGGTTAAAAAGTCACCTAAAATAGATTTTTGATGTGATTAAAAGTGAAATTAATTTATTAGCATTTCAATGCTCAATATTGAAATCCAGTTGGTATTATTATGTCTCTCATGTATATTATATTTCAGATGAAAATAAAGAAAGGAAGTAAAAATGAATTTAACAATACAGTTTCTTTAAGTCATGATAATGGGAGGTTATAGCAGAAAGTTTGGAAAATCCAAAAGTGCACGACTCATAATGCTCATTTAATTATGAAATATAAAAAAAAAAAATACTTAAGTCGTTCAAAATTAATTGCCGAAAAAACAGCTGTAGTAGGAAGAGGGTACTGCACAAGCGCTCCTGGTGGAATAAATGTACATAATATACAGTCTTGTAGTTTTCGTTTTTTATTAATTGCAATTAAACGACACTGAATTAATTAATCATTCGCATTCAGTGACCTACAATCGTCGATTAGAATTAAAAAAAAAAATTAACTCAAATGATGGATTTTTTCACAAGTTACAGTGTTTTCAGGTTTCACACATGACGGACAGGAAAATTTTTTGACCTATTTTGGTGTTTTTTCCAATTCAATTGCAGTAAATCAATTTTTAAAAAGTATGGCATTAATCTCCATTAAATTATCTCGACAATAGTAGATCAAGGCTATAATAATAAAAATAGCCGCCAAAATGAAGCGAAAAAAATTCGATTCGATCGTAAAGCATTCTCTGATGCTTCGCATCATGAGTCGTGCAAAATTATTATCGAAATCGGTGTAACTATTTTCCGATTACATAAAAACAGTAACAACAATTGTTTGAACAATAATGCGTAAGAATAATATGTATTTTTGGCGAAGATAATCCAGACGAATATTAAAATGTGTGGCATCACAAAGAATTTGGCTAGCTTACACTTGCCAAAGAAATGGCAATTATTCAACGTAATGCTAGACAGGGTAATTTGGGATATTGAATTGATGACCGTTTTACGGAATCCTTGGCATAGACACAGTTCATTGGTCTCCAGACAGTTTGGTTAATCGACTTAGCTTGCTTGATATTGTGTGCGATTTCAAGGCTATGATTTTTATGTTAGAACTTATTTTTTGTAGCTCATGAACTTTCTTTCGCCGCTTCTTTACCATAACGAAACATCCTATAAAGTGGTGATAGATAATTAGATCTACTTTGAATATAATACTGCGATTTTCATTTTGAAAGAAGACGTGGAACACTCTCCTCAAAGTTACATGTCTTAGGTTACATCTAAATATATATAACTCAAAGGTGACTGACTGACATAGTGATCTATCAACGCACAGCCCAAACCACTGGAAGGATCGGGCTGAAATTTGGCATGCAGGTAGATATTATGACGTAGGCATCTGCTAAGAAAGGATTTTGATCAATTCTACCCCCAAGGGGATAAAATAGGGGATGAAAATATTACTTCGTAACGCGAGCGAAGCCGCGGGCAAAAGCTCGTTACATTTAATCTTCGCAATGTTTTTATAGATATTTGTAAGGAGGAATCCATGGTGGTGACAAGGTGGTACTAAATGAAGTATCCCATCTCGTCAATTTTTTTTAATCTTACAGGATTTAATAAGGATTTAAATTGTTGTTAACAACGACGTATAGGTCTTGTAATAACTAGCGGAATGCACGTAATTGTTCCTCATTTTTGTGACAAATTTAAATAAAAAAATAGATTTTTTCTTCATTTAATGCTTTGTTGCTCCCACTACTCGTATTTCGTATGACACATGACAAACATGTAAAAGGTAAAGGATTGTTGTTAGAAAAATCTGTTTTATGTAACTGTGTGATTACAAAAATTGAGTTCAACCCTCTTTAGTACAATTTGTAAATTGAAATTATCATTAACCACGTTAAATACGTATACTATTGTTATTTCCAGTAAATTGACGCTGTTATACATAATTTCCATTATAATGGGTTTTTCGTCGAAATTCCATGTTTTACGGTTGAAATTATGATTTCGATGGCTCAGTCATAAATATTCATCTTTGTTGAGGCGTTAAATTAAATTACTTTGTTACTCCCATTGTTTTCTTTTTGTGAAACATTTCGATTGTTAAACTTTCATCGCTTTTGTTTTGTGAGGGAAATTAATAAATGTTGGATATTTAAATAAGTATTTTAAACTTAATAACTAATTTATAAAACCAGAAAATAATTGCACGGTAAATATTCATGGACTGATATGTCAGTTACATGTTAATTGGAGTAAGATTAACTTTGTAAATTAATCTCTTATGGAAAAATGTATTATGGATAGTAGTATAGTGGGTAAAGTCCGCGTATAACTGCTTGTCCGATTTGAATATAGAAATAAATCGCATCGCCATAGCAAATTGTATGACTACACCTGCTCGCAACAACTTCAGAGCAGACTAGCAGTTTTGCGCGGACTATACATATTTTCTGTCTTCATTAGTTATAAGATTTTTTATTGTGTTGCTTTATTATTTTTTCTCTATTTTATTTAATAGAGATCTCGCCGTTTTCAATTTCAAATGAAATACGTTATCGGCGGTAATGAGCTACTGATAAATAATTTTAATTTTGAATGCTTTTATTCGTCGCATACATAATATATGTACGGTCAACGGCAAAAGTAGATGATCAAAATCAGACATTCAATACTAATGATCGTAATTTGCGTCAAAATAGTGTGTCAATGAAGTGTTTCTAAAGCACGAGATTGTCAAGTGTACCAAATATTAACTAATAGTACTGCCGCCCAATATCGATTATCATTCAAATACCCAAAATCTCCAAACTTATTTAGTGTCAGAACTAAGGGCTCGAACACAAAACTGCGATGCGACGCGATGCGAATTCGCAACGCAGAAAATTGCGATGCGAATTGCTGCGATGCGATATCGTGCGGCGTAGCGTCTCTCAGGGTGATCAACAATAACAACCACTGTGCGATGCGAATCAATTCGCAAGTTCTTGCGATGCGTCGAGGGAGCTCGCAGATTTTTGCGATGCGACGTCGCATCGCAGTTTTGTGTACGAACCCTAAGAAATGAAAAGTTGTTTCAAAACAAGATGATTGTCAAATATACCAAAATTGGTGATAATACTGGTGCCAAAAATAATGACAAAAAAGTGACGGATGTAAAACAAAATCATAATTCGAATCGATTTCAATGTATTCATGCGTTTATTTCGGTTCTCTTTTCAAATGTATATACGAGTAGAAACTCCTTCGTATATTTAAGAATTAATTTTCAATATTATCTGTGACACACATGAATAACTAATTGCGCATTAAATATTTAGTTTTTTAGGTGATTTGAGTGCGTGGGGATTTAAATAGCCATCATATACTATAAGCAGATCACATTCTAGTATCTAACCGCATAAAAAAGGTGTAGCTTTTCGGGAACGAAGGGGACTGTTCATCAAGGTTTACACATTTAGGGGGAAAAATAGCGTTTGTGTATTATTTTACGTGTATATCTCAAAGGAAGACCTTGACATTAAATTACGGCCCCTGGAGGCACCTTTCAAAAACCTTAGTCTTGACGATTTTTTTTTGTTTATGATAAAGACGCTTTCTACACTCATAGCCCAACACTAGGATTCCCTGTATCGTGGGTGCCATGGACACATACACACAGACGAATACACAAACACTCAGACCCAGAATAGATATCCAAATTCATCATTTAGATGTCTGTCTGGCCGGCGATCGGACCTGGAACCCTTTGCGCGTCCGACTAGTATAGTGACCGCTCCGCCACGCGGGTCGTCATGATAATGTTAGATTTTTTTTAACGTGGGTGAAACCGCGGGGCACAGCTAGTATACTAAGGCTCGCGGCAGTTTTAGTGATAAACACTTTGTAACATGAATATTTGACATCATCTAATTTTTGATACATATGATATTCATCTACTTTTGAAATAATTTTTCATTTCTTAGTTTTGACGCTAAATAAGTTTAGATATCTTGTGTATATGATTGATCATCGATATTGGGCGGCAGTACTATTAGTTAATATTTGATACACTTGACAATCTCGTACTTTAGAAACACTTCACCGAACACTATTTTGACGCAAATTACGATCATTAATATTGTGAGTCCGATTTTGATCATCTACTTTTGCCGTTGACTGTACATACATATTATGCACTACATAATCAATTACATGCAAAATTTTGTATTTGCATGATCACCCCGCATAGATACTCAATCTACTGTCCGGTGATAAAACTTATACTACATCACTTCAAAATCAAAACATTTGCTATACAAACTTATTCTTTACAGAATTAGTGTTTCGTTCAGAGGAAATACCTGTTTCTGTTTTATAATAACAGTATAAGGTGTGGTAAAATAGAAAGCCTTATAAGACACGCTCAACAGATCTCTAAACCTATCTAGGGTTCATTATAGATGTCTTGGGAAACAGGCCTTACCATCAAGTGGATTGTGTTTGCTACTTCTGTATTGTAAGAAATATTTAGTTCTACAGTTAAAATCTGTCATGTTAAGTTATAATAATTCTTGTAGTTGATCTCCGCTGGCTTAGCGTGCTGGATCCTTGTAAAACAAACACTGTCAGTGTGAAGTGAGAGTGATGCTGGCATCTCCATTATGCGTGGTTCGTGACACTTGATCGTGTTACAGATAAATAAAGTTTTTTAGCACTCGTTACCAACTTGATGATTTAATTCAAACTTGGTGCTCCGCAATTGTGTTACAGTTATTTTTCTATGTTTAAGACAAATGTTTTGCTTATTAAAAAGTAACGATGAATAAAGCATGATACATTTTTAAATGTTAATGTTTTTAAGAAGTTTTGATTATGATTTTAAAAGGCATGTTATAGCACCGGATGTTTTCGTCTTTTTTAACCGATTTCCCAAAGCAAGGAGTTGAATCTATTCGTCGCGTGAATATTACAATTAGATGTAAATTTTACAATTTCAAGTAGGCAGTAGGGGGCTGCTGTCAACATCAATTTGATTAGTACATTGTAGGACCGCGATTGATATGGCCTCTACGACTCGAAACTTTCCTCTCATTATCGATACAAGTCCCTTTAAGCTTGCACATGTCGGAACATACAAGAGTAAAAGCTTAAAATAAATTGTGATATTTCTGTATGGTCCACTTTTGAACTACAAACAATATAAGTCTTCGTAACATTTCACAAGAGAAACGACATCTATTTAGTTTAAAGAACCTAGTAAGTTAGCGTACATTTATATAAGTTTTATGGGTAAAGATTAAAGAAATTATAGTGCGGCCGCTGTAATGCGTTTGCGATAGTATGTGTCGTTTACGCAATATTAAGGTCTAAAGTGGTCATTACCTTTGAGTTATGTGCCCACGTTCCTTCTCAAATTGTAAATTTGGAAAATACCAAAAAAATAGAGAATAAAACGTAGGTATGGCAATACCCCAAGTGAAATTTAAAAGTACGACTGAGTTTATTTACGGAGCACCAAAGTCACACCGTTTTCTACCCTTTAACAGTAATGTAACGCTGCTGTGTCCTGATTTAAAGGTAGTTTAAGCTCTGACTTAGTAATCGCGGTATCAAAACCTATATCATTAGACAGACCTTAGGTACTATCTTATCTTATTAGGTACCTTTAGGTGGAGAAAATCTTGATTGAAGTTTTTACCCGACTGCCAAGGAAGGGTTATGTTTTTCGCGCGTATCTTGTATGTTTGTCTTTCTTTATTTGATCCGATCTAACAAACGGCTGGATGAATTTCAACAGTTAAAGTGTCATTATATTTGTCTCAACGACCCGAGTGTCCTTAGATAGGTGTTAATAAAAAAAAATCAAAATGGCGGATCTTTGGCGCGAAATAGTAAGACATTTAAAAAAAAAAGTTAACCGAACCTATCGAGTAGGGTATCAAATGAAAGGAAATTAAACGGAGATTATAAAAACATATTTGTATATATATAAAACAGTAAGGTGACTGACTGACTGACTAACTAAATGACTTTTTCATTTTTCAGAAATCAACGTACAGCCTAAACCAAGGACCTTACAGTTCTGAAATTTTGCACACAGGTTCTCTATATAGCTTGAATAAGTACTAAGAAAGGCCTTTTGGAAATTCTACCCTTAAGAGGGTAAAATAGGGGAAAACAGTTTTTTTGAAATCCTTTAATTTTGAAGCAACTACTATAAAAATTTGTATTTGGCTTTCTGGATAGGAACAAGGACGCACTTATTTATCCCCTTCCGAAAAATCAACCCCGTAGAGGGTAAAATAAGGGTTAAAAGTTAATTTGAACAATCGTCAATTTTGAAGCAAACACTATGACATGTTGTATCAGGCTTTTTGGACAAAAATAATGAATTGCTACCTCTAACGAGGTAAAATAATGACCGAAACTTTGATTTACTGAAGTTATATATTTTATAGACCGTAAATGGTGAATTTTTTCGCAAAATAGTAACACGTTTTAAAAAAAGTTAACCAAACCTATCGAGTAGGGTATCAAAATAAAGGAAATTAAGAGGAGATTACATATACATTATATAATATATCATATATATAAAATTCTCGTGATAGTTACCGTACTCCTCCGAAACGGCTTCACCGATTTTCACCAAATTTTATATACATATTCAGTAGGTCTGAGAATCGGCCACTATCTTTTTTTTTACACCTAAGTGATAAGGGTTGTTCATCCTTAACATTTTTTTTATTTATATGGCAACACAACGTTTGCCGGGTCAGCTAGTACATATATACTCGTATATACACATCGTCGAGAGAGTTGCTGTGCCAAAGATCAACGCAAAGGGAAACCGCTGAACTTAAGCGTGCTGGAATTTTACACATAGGTTCTTTATATAACGTAAATGAACACTACGAGGATAAAATAGGTTAATATTGTTTGAACATCTTTTGTTTTTGAAGCAGACACCTACTATGAAACTTTGTATTTGGCTTTCTGGATAAAAATAATGAAATGCCTATTTCACTGCTTTTGGAAATTCTACTTTAGCCTTTTTGGTGCAGTCGGGTTTTTGATTTTTTTAATTAATTACTTGTTGAAATATATAGCTCTTCTCATAGATTAGTAAAGATTACTCACTCATAACAAGAAAATGTAACCAGTTTTGACAATTGAAATCGTCACTGTCATCTATTTCCGTGTTTGAAAAATATTAAAAAATATATAGTTTTTAGATCATTTACGAATGAAACGATATTTCTCCGCACTTTTTCTTCGAATTCGTGTTTTTTTCACCAATTAACTGCGCATGTCGGCATTGTTTCGCGTCAATTACACCATGACAGCCATTAAATGGCTCACAGAATCGTCAGCCGTTTAAGTCATTTAACGGCTTCCTGCAATAACAAGGCGGCGAGATATCTATACTTATCTATGGTTCTTCTGTGAAAATAAAAATGGCGCCCTAAACATTTTAGAAATGAATAGTAATGATTTTAAACCACTTTCAAAGTGTACAAATTTGAAAGCAAACTGGTGATAAAATTTGAATTATGGTTCCATAAATTGGTGCTTACGCTATAACTGGCGCGATCATTTATCTGTTTGTAGGTTCATTATTGAAATTGTATCGAATAGTTTTCATTGAATACGGGTGTATTGTCAGATGTTAATATTAATATTTGTATAATATGTGCTAAAATAAAAAAAGACTTTTATTACTGAGAATATACCTACATCTACTAATATAACAAAAGGTTTTTAGATATGCTAAAATGATATTTATTCAAATTAACTCCTACAGTCATCATGAAGGTATAAACGGTTCTTACGTGGCGGGTCCAAGGTTCCAAGCCCAGACTCTAATTTTCTCAGCCAATTCAATTTACAATTACAATTCGTACTGTGTAAGTGTTGAGTTGGTTTTCACATATAATAAGAATATCAAGTAATGGCCGTCGGGACCGCGGACGAGTGCTAGTAGCGTACCCGTGGTCCCGACAAAGGGCGTCCAGAAAAACACCGTGCAGCTGCAAGGAACCCATGAAGTATCCCCACGAAAAGGTGTTGATTAACTTGAAACTTTGAGGACGACATGACTCAGACTAGTTTCAAACACCTGCACATCAGTGCCTCGAACTTGAACCACTTATAAAATCTCGGAAACGTGGTAAGAAGTTTGTTACATAAATTTGTTAGCAACAAAGCAGTCTGCAAAGGTATATAAAGGTAAGGAAGTAACATGTGGAGCGGACATAGTATGGCGTAATATGTTACCGTAACACGTTGGGGAACTAGTGACAAAGTCTAATAAGTTCTTCCAAGGAGTTTACGGCATAAAACCACGGCTGCCAGACTGCTTAAGAAACTATAAACATTAGGTGATAGGTATATTAACTACGCTATGTGTCTTGGGAATTGTATAGTGCAGCAGTGAAACAGCAGGCTGCTGTCAGCAGCCGTCAATAACCTCTCTTTCTTAAGAAGTTGATAAAAAACTCGGCCTCTGATTCAGAAGGTCTGAGATTTGAATCCCAGACACGCTCTTCTGATTTTTCAAAGTTATCCCTATTAAACGTTGCACTTGCTAAAATTAATTATTACTTGTTTATACGGTGAAGAGATTGGTATATTTGTTGCCTACACGCCTGAGAGTTCTAGAAATACTTCTGAGAACTTAAATGTGAATTAGTTTATCATTGAATACTAAAATACCTACATAGTTACCTACGTGATTGACCTATTATTAAAAATACAGAGTTTTATATGATAATATGAAATTAAGTGTAAAAAATATTAAATTCATGATAGACTACGTTAAAGTGTTTTTTATAAAATAGAAATGTGCACACTAGTATTGGTAACATGCTTTCTTAGTTATCTCGATTGGGGTCAGGGCGGGAGCATCAACAGTTCCTCGGTTCATTGTGGTTATGGCGGTCGCTGCGTGCACAGCTGCTACTGTCAAGATTTATTGACTGCACCGAAGTTAAAGCAATATACTACCGGGCAAATTGTGAAAGGCTAGTAGGATAGACTTAGTACTTCTTTTTATATAATAGATGTAGCAAACGAGCGTGCAGTTCACTTGATGGTAAGTGGCTAGTGCCGTCCATGGACATTTGTAATCAACCCCAGAAAAAATATAGTTCTGCCTCAGGTCAGCAACACATGCTATCCCTGAGGGATAAGTTGGAACACATCAGATAAGGACCTATATCTCTGTAACCACATTCTTTAAACCAGAGTATAGTAAAGCTAAACCGCTGTATCTTTCTCCAATTCGAAATGCACATAAGAACCAAACTTCAGTAATGACTGATTAAAGTAGATTTCAAAAGATGTGCTATTTTGGTGTTCTTTTTAAGATATAAAACTATTTTGAGTCTTTTCTATCTGTCTATCTATATATTATCTACTCTATATTCTACACTTACTGGTTTTTGATTAAACAAATTTATTGTTCCTTTGTTTGAAATTGACATTGTTATAATCATCCTAACACGAACAAAGCCCAATCAGTTACTTAAACAACTTTCCAAAGATACGTCGTGGCATACAACCTTAAGTTTCGAACAGCAGCACAAAATACATATTTATAAAAGCATCAAAGTTCGCAACAAACTCCCTAATATATTTCAGAAGAGCTTAACAGGTTATTATACGTTGTATTTAAATTTCTTACTTAAACATGTTTGACGAAAGGTGTACGTCAGTGAAAACATTTTCCGAACATGAAATTGTAAGCCCCCTTCGTCTTTGATCTTGTTTTACTTACAAATTGAAGAATAAATTTGTAAATTATGGTAATTTATGATTCCTTTATGGAATTATATGGATTTACGATAAATGGGGTTGATCCGTGTACTGATTGCTTCTGTAACTAGTACACTTTCACGTAATAATAGAATAAAACTATTTCTTGATCCAATTTACAACTTTTATTATTCCCGCGCAAAATACGACTCAAACGTCAATATCGTTCTTTTTCTTTTTTTATGTTAACTCATACAATCGTATTAACCAGTTATATTATAAATGAAAAATGAAAATAATACAAAATATTTCATTAAAATGATAATATAAATAAATATTTTGAATATATTTCTAACACTAGAGATAAGTTTTAAGTTGTGATCATAGATTAGTAAAGATTACTCACTCCTAACAAGAAAATGTACCCAGTTTTGAGAATTGAAATAGTTGCGTAAAAAAGTTTTGCCACGTCTCCGTGCTAAAATGTCCGTAAAATATTTGAAATAATTAATTATTTATTACGTAAATTACACAGTATTAGTCATTTATTCGTAAATTTTCTCTAAAAATGTTGTTATTTGTCAAGAATTCAAAAAAAGAACTTACTAAAATAAGCCGTTTGTGGCTTCATTCAATTTCAAGGCGGCGAAGTATCTTTACTAATCTATGGTTGTGATATTATAATTTGAAACCACAGATTAATAATAATTGATCTACGCTACTTTATTTACCGTTGAAATATTGACAAAGAAGACAATTATTTCCATGAAATAAGCAGTTTTACAACTTATATGGATATATACCGACATTTTTTTTAGTCATGACAATAAATAATAGATGCGGGCACATTCTTCACTCGCGCGGAAAGAATGACAGTGACAGATGACAGATTTCAGTAAACAAACGTCATTTTAGGAAAGAAGCAAGTACACATGCGATCGTATCTTGATAATTGCTCACTTATTGTTTACTCAGTTTATATTGTTTACTGTGTTTACATCTGTGACAAGCGGACATAAGTATAGCAACGCGTATTATTAATCATAGTTATGAAATTTGTTATTTTTTTTTATATTCTTTATTCAAAATCTGGATCGCTTCCAGGGAAATAATTATTTGTTTTTTTTTGGCTCTAACGGTTATTTATGGTAATTTTTAACCGGCCATGATATGTGATCATCAAAAAAGTTTGTCCAGAAATATAAGTGTAGTACACTAAATTGATGTATGGGTGAGATTTGCACTCAACAGGACTTTAATCATAATAATGACGCATTTCCAATATACATATTCCGTGTCCCTATATTTTTTCCGTAAACATATAGCGTTTCTCACAATTTCAGATAACATCTTCGGACCGAATTCCCCACTTTCATAACAAGGCAATAACCGTTAGATAAAAGATCATTGAAATCAAACACAAAAAGTGCCCGCAATTACTAAAAGCAACGTCGCATGCAAAAGTGATGTGCGATTAATCAAAGAGTGCGGAGAAACGGCTGATGATAATTAGGAAAGTGACAGGCAATTACGATGTCTGACTCGAATGCGTGCGCCACAGTCAGCTGTTAACAGTAGGATAGTTTTAATGAGGCTACAGTTTTACATCCGTCATTAATTTAATCTATCCGATTTTTCTCTACCAAACATTTCACCCTACTGCACACTTTGTATGAGTTTTTACGTTTTTACAAAAATGACTGTTTTGGTATTTGTTTACGTATTTGCCCATACATATCCAATCAGCGCCCCTAGTGGATTGTATCAGGACTGATTGGAAATATATGGGAAATACGTAAACAAAAACAAAAACAGTCATTTTTGTCAAAACGTAATAACTCATACGAAGGGTACTAGTCTGACATTCAGTGGGTGTTCGATCCCCGGCCCGATAGTCATCAATATTATTAATTATCATTTCTGGTCTGGGTCAAGGTGTTTGAGTATTCGTCTTTGTGTGATAGGAAAAGTCTTTGCGTGAGAATTATGAGCGTTAGTTAATTTTTTTCCTCTTTTTTCTGTTTGATCATTGATCGGGCAATTGATGTTTCGGTTTTAATTTTTTTTAGGTTCCATAAATATCTTAGATTTAAAAAGTAGTGGTAAAAATAGACACAAGAACAAAACAAAACTTTAATGCTTAGGTTTTGGTTAATCTTGCGAATCATAGAATATGAGTTGAAGTCGATCGTAATATATCGATGGCTATTTCGTAGTTACCGATATCGTGCCCATTTCTGAGTTTTACGAGGAAGCAATAGTTATTTATGATGAATGGAAACGAAAGCTAACGTTACATATTCCATGGAAAGTAATGCCTAGATTTCTCTACTGACACAAAAACTCAAGAATAATGTTTATCATTATCATAAAATTAGGTATGGTTAGATATCATTAATATTTACAAATATTTTGTCATTAAAAAAATCCCATTTTAAACCACTTACATCGACATTTTACTGAAAAAGTATGTACGTATTTTGCCAAGAAAATTATAGCTTCATAAATTCCAACAAAGTGACATCCTAGACATACTGTTTATTGCTTTAGACTACTCTACACTATGTTTTACGTATGTACAATGTGTAATGTACATACTATGTAAAGTGCTGCTAAGTGAAGAATGCGCGCTACATAAGAGTAAATAAATGAATACATGAGTTTAGATTAGGCGCCATATAACAATGATTTTATCTTTGACACTTCTACGTGCATAATTTTAAAAACTATGTTACTTGCCGTAAAGATTGCTTTTTTAAATTTTACATGAATGTACTGTTAAAATAAGTTCAGTAAAATTACATTAGACAAATAGACAGACAATATAAATAGACAAACAACTTGGAGTTGAAAATTGTATACTAAAATTGCCTTGCTATTATCTATATAACTAACTAATAAATAGATAAATAAATAAATAAATAAATAGATAAATAAATAATTAGACATTTGCACAGTAAAGAAAACAATTAGATCAAATTTAATTTTTAATTACGTAGAGATTATATTTTATACACTAAACTCTTGTTCTAAAAAAATGTTTATTAAAACCTAAGTTTAAAAACTAGAAACGAAACATTTTATGAGTAAAACTCTCCTAACAAAGGTATCTCAAGCACTCCGCCACTAGACAAGCAACAGTTGTTCGCAGTTTCACCATAAAAGCCTTACTTAGACCTCTTTGCCCTTCCGAAGTGAAACTACTAACAATGTTTGTAATTATTTTTTCAAAAAGAATCTATTTACAGGGCTTTCCACCCATAGGGATAGGGTAGGATCCTTATTAAGTCTCCGCTGTCTGTCCGTCTGTCACAGGGTTTATCTTATGAGACCTAATAAATAGACAAATGACATTTGCACAGTGCATGTACCTACAGGTGCTACTAACATTATTTATTTCTAAAAATACGATTTTTACGATACGATTTTTTGAAGGTGGTAGAACCCTTTGTGGTTCGACTCCGGCGGCACCACCGCCACACCTATTTCTACCTAATAACAGCAGTGCAGGCGCTGCTGTGTTCCGGTTTGAAGGGTGTGGTAAGGGAGACAGACTTTTCCGAGGCGTTCCAACTTAGTCCTCAGGGGTAGCGGCGCATCTGTGGCCGACCTCAGGTAGGAATATCTAATCCTATCTGGGGTTGATTACAGATGTCCATGGCAGTAGCCACTTACCATCAGGTGGACTGCATGCTCGTCTGCTAATCTTATATTATAAAAAAAAAAAATAAACAATGCCAAATATTTCGTGGTAGTAGGGAACTCCTTCTTTACGAACTCTTTCTTATCATAGAACTAAACCGATTAGGTATGTAATCTATAGTCGACAGAAACCAGTTATCATACGATAAATAATTTTGCAAGTTCTATTTTGTACAATGAACTCTTAACAAAACAAGTTTTAAAGATTTACTGTAATTTAGTGTAATTGCTTCTTTTTAATCTGCAGTTTGCAGTACTTTCCTGAAGCTAGTCGCTAATTCCATGATTGTACTAACTTCCTCACTTATTCCTCGCATCTCTGAGTGTCTTATTAGAGCCACGTTTTACCGTGAATATTTGCAGTCTGAACATGCTGGTTCTTTTAGCACATAGACTGCATAGCATAGCGGACTGCAATTAATTTTTAGTCAGTCTTAGTAAGGTTTTAAAAGAACTAATGACTAATTTAGCTTGAATCTTGAGCTAGGTGAATTCTTTTGAAAGAGGAAAATAATGAGTCAGCTTCAGCGCTGTTTTTGTATGTAAAAGTATAAAGTTGTGTTAGTTAATATTTAGTTATTGTGTGTTATTCCAATGTTATTATCATGATTATGATTTTATGTTAAAGAATAAAGTATCTAAGGAAGTGATAGTTTCCTAAGCGACCATGGAAATCTTCAATCTACTTGGGGTGGGCCCCAACTGTGACGCTACCTTTGAAAACTAAGTTGAAATGCCTTGACAAACTGTTGCCATATTAAGTATCGAACACAGTAGAACTTCAAATAATCGTTCGAAATACTGCTGTATGGCAATTTTGGGTGTGATAGTGGTTCTGTCATCTACATTTTATATAAAAAATATACTAAGGTCCGATAATTAAAATTTAAAAGCAAACTATTGTAACTTCCTTCCTTCCTCCGGTCGTTCGCTCACAGCTGAGCATCGTGATGACCCGCCTCAGTCTTTTTTGTACGAGCTCCCGCCATTTGTGACGGACGGTGGCACAGTGCAAGGCGTCGTTGACCTTGGCATCCAGTTGCTCGGATATCTGATCCGACCATCTCTTCGGGCTCCGTCCCCTAGGTCTCTTGCCTTCTACCTTTCCAGTTATAATTAGTTTCTCCAAGTTGTTAGCGGGTTTTCTTGCGATGTATCCGAAGTATGTTAAGATTCGCTGGAGGCATATTGTAACTTACATTAAAATATCTCTATTAGTATTGCTACAGCGGAAAGTACTTATTACGTTAGTAGGCCGGTTTGTCCAAATAGATAGTAGAAGTAATATTTGTTTGTTATTACATCGCCACTTGGAAGTTGTAGGAAAAAGTAAGAAAAATATGCTATTTTCCTTGCTTGTTTACCCTCTGTGGACATATTTGTGTCCGCTACTTAGATTATTTTTACATTCATTCAGTCATTGTTTTGTTGTTTTGTTATTATCATAGGTTATCAGTATCGTGCATATTAATTTATTTAAATGTAACGCCTGGCTTTATGACATATAAATAAAATATAAATTGCTATATATAGAAAATAAAGAAAAATCCATAGTTAAAATGTATTAAAATTAAGAGGATAACATAAAGTTATGTATTCTAAATTTCAAAAATATTTGAAATAACGACAATAAGTTTCGGTAAGATGATTGAATCAAAATATAATCATATTTTATGAAAATTTCCGCTGCGTTATTTGCTAAGTTCAATCTACAAACTCATCATCATGCCACGACGTATGCAGTATTCTGCACATATAAACTCTTAATTACAAACTAGAATAATCTATGCAGTGTCGCACTATATTAGGCATGTGATGGTGTTATCTCCCTACGCATAAATATTTGGCTAGCTGAAATTACATTAGCTTGTAGATTGGAACACGTCGCACCCTCCGACCTACATAAATAATATGTTATACGTGGCCATGGCCCATGATATGTTTATAAGAAAGCTATCAAGCCAAGTGGTATGACGCCTACGCGAAACCACGTCTCTTATTACCAAAGACTAATAGATTAATTACTTACATTAATTACGAGCTTTCGCGGTGAAATAAATCCAGCCAGAATTATTCGTAATTCGGCAACCCTATTTTATATTCGCCGTGTGGTGTCGGCCTCGAATAGCACCACTCCCTCTCTTCCCGTGGATGTCGTAAGAGCCGACTAAGGGACAATACCAGGAGATGGGCAGCAGCATTTTCCCGTGTATGAATAACACCTACTGCGGTCACCAACACGCATGCCAGGCGCGGTGACTATGGCAAAAACCCCCAATGACAGGTGCAGAAAAGCCACGGCCCCCAGTCCCCGGCGGCCCCGCTATTCCGGGCTATGGTAGCGGCCACGGTAACGGCGGGGCAGGGGGTGCTAAGAATCCCCGGAAGAGAGTCGGCTACCACACACGACGACTTCTGCACCTGGCAACATACAATACCAGGACACTGAGGACCGACGAGAAGATACAGGAGCTGGAAGAAGAGATAGACAAGTTAAACTGGAGTATTTTGGGATTATCAGAAGTCCGAAGACAGGGGGAGGACACGGTAATCCTTAAATCCGGCAACTTGTTCTATCACCGGGAGGGCGAACACCTGTCTCAAGGAGGTGTCGGGTTCCTAGTCCACAAATCCCTCGTTAACAACGTGGTAACGGTCGACAGTGTGTCGGCAAGGGTAGCGTACCTTATACTCAGAATATCTAAACGGTATTCGCTGAAGGTCATACAGGTATATGCGCCGACGTCGACACACCCAGACGATGAGGTTGAGGTTATGTATGAGGACATAAGTAGAGCCATACATACCTCAAAAACCCATTTTACCGTTGTTATGGGGGATTTTAACGCAAGACTAGGCACGCGAAATGGTGACGAACTGAAGGTGGGGCCCTTTGGAGTTGGACAACGGAACCACCGAGGCCACTTGCTTGCCAACTTCTTGGAGAGGGAAGACTTCTTTATGATGAACTCCTTCTACAAGAAGAAGGCACAGCGAAAGTGGACTTGGATAAGTCCCGATGGTACCGTCAAGAATGAGATAGACTTCATTTTGGCAGACAAACGGCACATATTTAATGATGTCTCTGTGATCAACAGGGTGAAAACCGGAAGTGATCACCGGATGGTAAGAGGCACATTAAATATCAACGTTAAGCTCGAACGGTCACGCCTGATGAAGTCTACGCTCCGCCCAACATCTGTTCAAATCCAGGGCTCCGAAGGCTTTCAGATTGAGTTACGAAACCGTTTCGCGTGCCTCGATTCTTGCGTTTCCGTGGACGATATTAACACCCAGGTTGTAGCAACTGTCCACGAGGTAGGGTCTAAGTACTTCAAGGCCCACTCCAGTGGTAGGCCTCGAGTTCTCTCAGAGCATACTCTCGGTCTTATGCGGGAGAGACGAGAACTGTGTGTGCAGTCTCCAACATCAATGTCGAAATACAGGCTGCTTAATAAACAGATCTCCCAAGGTAGGCGACGCGATTGGCGTTCTTATAACGCTAATCGCGTAAAAGACGCTATTGAGCGAAACCGAGGCTCTAAAGTGTTCGCAAGAGATCTGTGCATTGGGCAGAGTCTGTTGACGAGGTTGAAGACCGAGTCGGGCACCATAGTTTCGTCTAAGCCCGAAGTTCTGAGGGAGATCGAGAATTACTACGGACAGTTGTATACTTCTGCACGAGTTCCAGCACGTAAGACTGTGAACGACAAACGTGCTAAGCTGACCCGACACTACACCGAGGACCTTCCGGAAGTCAGCCTGTACGAGATTAGAGGGGCTCTCAAACAGCTTAAAACCAACAAGGCACCGGGAGATGACGGAATCACAACAGAGCTGCTAAAAGCTGGCGGAAAACCCGCACTAGTGGCGCTCCAAAAGTTGTTCGATTCCGTGATCAATAGCGGAACTACCCCGGAAGCGTGGAGCAGAAGCGTAGTGGTACTGTTCTTCAAAAAGGGCGATAAAACCCTATTGAAGAACTACAGGCCCATTGCGCTTCTGAGCCATGTTTATAAGCTCTTTTCGAGGGTCCTCACTAACCGTATTGCACGCAGGCTTGACGACTTCCAGCCTCCCGAACAAGCCGGATTCCGAAAAGGCTACAGCACCATGGACCACATACACACGCTCCGGCAGATTATACAGAAGACCGAGGAGTATAATCTGCCGCTATGTGTTGCCTATGTGGACTATGAGAAAGCCTTCGATTCTATCGAGACCTGGGCGGTGCTGGAGTCCCTTCAGCGATGCCAGATCGACTATAGGTACATCGAGGTGTTACCGAGGTGGCCGCCACCATGTCAGTCCGAGTACACGATCAGAGGACGAACCCTATCCAATTGCAGCGGGGAGTTAGACAGGGCGATGTCGTATCGCCGAAGCTGTTTACCGCTGCGTTGGAAGATGTGTTCAAGCTGATGGAGTGGAAAGGTCTTGGCGTTAACATCAATGGCGAACACCTCACACACCTTCGATTTGCCGATGATATAGTCATCTTGGCAGATTCGCTGAGGGACCTCAGTAAAATGCTAGGAGACCTCAACAGTGCCTCACAACGGGTGGGTCTTAAGATGAACATGGACAAGACGAAAATCATGTCAAATGTCCATGTCACACCCGTACCGGTAGTTGTTGATGGCACTCCTCTCGAAGTTGTTGACGAGTACATTTACCTGGGACAAACGATCCGGATGGGTAAGTCCAACTTTGAGAGGGAGGTCACTCGAAGAATCCAACTCGGCTGGGCTGCGTTTGGGAAATTACGGAGTATCTTCTCGTCCAAAATTCCTCAGTGCCTGAAGTCGAAATTATTCGAGCAATGTGTGTTGCCAGTGATGACATACGGCGCCGAAACGTGGTCGTTTACTGTAGGCCTAGTTCGAAAGCTCAGAGTCGCTCAGCGTGCTATGGAGAGGGCTATGCTTGGTATTTCGCTACGAGACATGATTCGCAACGATGAAATCCGTAGACGAACTAAGCTTACCGACATAGCTCTCAAAATTAGCAGGCTGAAGTGGCAATGGGCCGGCCACATCGCTCGGAGGACCGATAACCGGTGGGGAAGAAAGGTCCTCGAGTGGCGACCACGCGTAGGCAAAAGGAGTTCAGGCCGCCCCCCGACCAGGTGGACCGACGACCTGAAGAAGACGGCGGGAAACCGCTGGCTTCAAAGGGCATGGGACCGGTTGGAGTGGCGCCAATTAGGGGAGGCCTATGTCCAGCAGTGGACCTCAAAAGGCTGATGGATGGATGGATGGATGGATGATTTTATAAGAGTGTTAAGTTCTACTGTGTTCTGGTTTGCAGGATGTGGTAAGGCAAAGACATTTACGCGAGGCGTTCTAAGTTAGTCCTCAGAATGCATCTGTGACCGACTTCAGTACTGAATCTTAGTTATCCTTAGTTATCCTACTTTATGTTCTACGTTCGTACACAACCTAAGTATGGCCGTCGTGGCCGCCTTCCTTTTTATTTCCCACTGTTGGCCGGCAATGGTCTCTCCTTACGACTGGGGTAGGTCTGGAGAGTATTCCACCACGCTGCTCCAATGCATTGGTAGAGTGCCACTTAAGCATATCTGCATACTTTTAGCTTAGTATCTAATCCAAGAAATGGGTACTTTTAAAAATCCAATTTTGTAAGGCCATGTGGCGTGTTGTACAATATTGCAATGGAAAGGGTATACAAACAGCTCGGTGTATGATATGAGCTTGTTTGCACTTAACAAGCTCCGTTGTTGGCAATTTTTGAACAAATGTTACTCGGTTTAGTAACGGTTTAAGTATGTGAATCTGGTTTAGTAAATAATAAATTAATATTCAGGTAGTTTATATCTAATATATAAAATTCTCGTGTCACAGTTTTCGTTGCCATACTCCTCCGAAACGGCTTGACCGATTTTGATGAAATTTTTTGTGCTTATCCGGTATCTATGAGAATCGGCCAACATCTATTTTTCATCCCCCTAAGTGATAAGGGTTGTTCACCCTTAACATTTTTTTATTTATATGGCAACACAACGTTTGCCGGGTCAGCTAGTATTTTTATACTTATCCGAGACATTAAAATTTAATCCTCAGAGGTGTATATATCCTTTAATTTAGTCGCATCTGTGTCCGACTTCAGGTAGAACTTTAATCCTATCTAATATTGATTACTGATGACCATGGGCGGCAGTGATCACTCCATCAAGCGGAAGCTGCAAGCTCGTTTGCTACTCCAATTAAAGAAAAATCAAGTAGAGAATTTTCAGGCAAAGAGTTTTCGTTAAAAATTATACTTTTTGTACCGAGTGTTTGTTCATTTGATACTTCTTATTGTTACAGAAGTGCTGGTGACATACCGACGGGGTTTGCCAGTGATCACAGTGCCACTGCCGTCCCGGCGCGAGCGATGCCGCTTCACTCTGCGCCCCGTCTCGCAGACCGTCGGCGACCTGCTTGAGCAGGTAACTGTTGAAGTTAATAGTACTAATGTTTACTTGTCACCTTACCTTTTTACTATGCAGAGGAGTCCGGGTTTGATTTTCGTCCGGGCGAACACTCAATTGATGAATGATATACCGAGTATGTCAAACACCTAATTGATGAATGATATACCGAGTATGTCCTGGTTTTATTAAAATTTCTTATAAAAATACGCATTACACATCAGAAATATGCAGATTTTGTCATGGGACTGGGATGTCAACCAGCCATATATATCCTCTACGAATACTCTGCATTGAATCTTATGATTGCTTCAAAACTAAATTGAATGTCTTCACTCCAAAGTGAATAGTAGAAATCGTAAATATCAACCATACTTATTTACTATCGTCAATAAAAGCTCTGGCAAGACGCAGACGGTACCCAACTTGGCGCTCAACGTGAGATCAACTATGGCGCCCAACGTGGGACTAGCTGTGGCGCTTAATAATCAAAGCACACTGGTTTTTTCAAGTTCTCACGCAACAATAAAATGGCTTGATATCTTCAACAATAGCTCCAAGCTCAAGCTCCTTCAATTTCAAAGGAAATACCATTAACATCCTTATTGTCTTATGTGTGCAGGTGAAAAAAGAAGACCGCGGCGTGGAGCGCGCGACAGCACTTGCGGCGGATGAGCGCGTGCGCATCGCAGCCAGCGACACAGTGGAGTCTCTGCTTGAAAACGACTTCCGGCTCATCATCAATGACACTGAATATTACGTCAAGAGCCCTGCACAGGTCAGTAGGTAGTATTGCCTAGAAAGTAATTATCACTAATTTAATTATACCTACATCAAAAGTCACATTTCAGTATTACATCAAAAGTACTGGGTCATCACTACCAACTAAACATCTTGTAGCAAAAAGGTACTATTAGCTAAGTAAAAAAATCGCCTTAAAGGTTCTATAAATTGATTAAATGTTCGCTACATGTATTCATTAAGTGTGTATGTGATATTTAAGATATAAGTATGTATAAGATCACTCAGGAAAAGCAATAATACGTGAAATAAAATGCTTAATTCATGAAATATCTCTAAAGAAAATATTAAAGTGGCTTTACGACTAATGATCGAGTGAGATATATTATACAGCATACATACATTTATCCTCCTTACACTATTTAGTCTAAGACTAACATTTGTTAGTCGTTACAGTACAATTTAGTCCATAATAAGCCTGCTGTGCCTGCTATATTAAATATAACCACAACAGCACTAAACAATTTTATTTTTATAATGCATGTTTTATTTTCATTGAAATGTTAAAAAAATAAATATTATCTAAACAACTGTACAAACTTTGAAATTAGTTTATGTTACAAGCTTTTCAAATTCGTTTCCTTGTTTATTTTCGGCGAGGGAAGCTGCGTGCCTCGGAGGTATTGCCTCAAACAATACCTCATTAGGACCACGGGAATTATCAATTTGCGGAAGCCCCGTAAAATCCCCTTGGACGCATATTATTGATGCCTGTTCCTTATTAAAAAAATAATTAAATTTATTTTAAGGAAATGAAATGTTGACGAATGATGAGTGAAATTTAGGCGTAGCTAATATTTTTTCGCGTAATGGGATGAAGAAAGTACCTTCTCGTATGTTTATTTAAAGTCTACAAATGCGTTGCTGGAAAAATAGAGGAAAATTCTTAATAGTATAAGGCGTTATTTTGCGAAAATACATGTTATAAAGTCGGCAGAAAAACTATTCGTCTTTAGTGAAACTTATCGAAAAACCGTATTAGAGTCTTGCTGGATTCTTGCGAAGTAGTTTTTATCCCAAATTTAGAAGTGGATTTATGTGATGTTTTCAAACCGCCCTTAAGACCTCCGACGAGGTTTAATAAACGACCACTATCGTGACAATTGGGCCTGACGTCTTAATCTAACCTTCGAAGTATGGAAGGGATACGAATGAAATTTTGCTACTAGCGGTCACCCATCATACTTCCGACAGCGTCCGACGTTGCTTAATAAATATGATCGTCCGAGATATACACAAGTCGCTTAGCAATATGCGTTTCTCTTATGCAAATTTTTATTTAATTTAATTGTTATTAAAAAGAAAATTATTCCATTTTTGATTTATCTCGTCTTCTTTAATTAAGTTTAGATCTTATATACAGTTACGGGGCTCGAGAACGTGCGGTATGCGGCTAATTGGACAGCTGAATGGCGTTTCCGACTTGCTTTAAAATTCTATTCCTATTCATAATTTATTCACTCATAAAAATCTTCAAGCAATTCTAAGCCTAATATTGAAGTATATGATTGGCTTTTTTTATAATATAGAAGTAGCAAATGACCAAGTAGTCCGTTTGATGGTAAGTAGCCACTGCCGCCCAGATAAGGTTAGAGCCTTGAGGTTAGCTACAGATGCGTTGCCACCATGTTTTGGTTAAGTACGTCTTCCTTACCCTTGAAACCAAAATAGAGCAGCACTTAACACTGCTGTTATTATGCAGTAATAGGTAAGGCGGTCGCCGGACTCGAACCACGAATTTTTTACACCTTATTAAGTGTGCTTTCCGAAGCACAGAAGCTGATATGAAATTTATATCTCCTACTCATCTCACCGCGCCCAACAATGCTCAACTTTGTAGATCTGCAATCTTCATACGCGCAGGGCTATGCGCTTTAATAGTTTAGGAAGTCTTGTAATTAATCTTTAATAGTTAGTTACGTGGTTTTGCTAAGTAGGATGATGAATATATGCCGTACCGTGTAGTATTGACAAGAATAACATCTCTGTACATGGATGACATATTTATCGTGCTTCATAACTAATAAACGTTCTCTTGAAAAAATCATAGAAGCTCAAAAAATAGTAATTTGTAGGCACAGTTCAACAGGCACTTCAATTTTATTTATAATATAAATGTGCGTAAAATATTGTTACAATGTCAATAAACCATTTTCGTTTTGGGTTTCGCAAATATTTGTAACTAAGGAGATGATAATAAATATTTACTCCCGCCGTGATCCTGTTTCACTGTTCATTGAGCTTCGGACAGCCAGTCGAATCCGTTTGACGTAGTGGAAAGGAAAATTTATACGATATTTATTTATGGTTTGTTGAGGTTTAGAGTGATTTCAGACTAACGTTTTTTTTGCGTCTATACATAGATTAGTAAAGATACTTCGCCGCCTTGAAATTGAAAGAAGCCACAAACGGCTTATTAGCAAGTTCTTTTTTTGAATTCTCGACGAATAAAAACATTTTTAGAGAAAAATTACGAATAAATAACTAATACTGCGTAATTTACATAATAAATAAATAATTATTTCATATATTTTAGGGACATTTTAGCAAGGAGACGTGGTAAAACTTTTTTACGCAACTATTTCAATTCTCAAAACTGGGTACATTTTCTTGTTAGGAGTGAGTAATCTTTACTAATCTATGCGTCTATACGATATACGTACTTCTTACGTCTTCAGCATACGTACTTACACGCGTGCTACCTTCCGCGCTTCAAAAACCCGAAAACGCGAACATGGACTTATTCCAGCGCGTTAGGTTAAACCGGCAGTGATGAGTGATCAACGTGGATTCATCGTCGAATGAGTAGACGGAAATATGCGCATATATTCGTACGAGTTACGCTTTGTTAAAATGCGCCAGATCCGCACTTACATGCGCTTCCAAAAACGAGCATATACTCGTACATGCGTATAAATCGCTGGAAAGGACGATTTATATTATATGTATTTATAGTCTGTTGAGGTTTTGTGCAGGATTTTACAAAAAAAATCCTATCTATCCTTTTTATATATCATTGTTTGCGCATTACACAAACAGCAGGTTTTATAAGTAAATGTGTATTATCACAAAGTAAGAGCGGTATGGTGAGTGATTATTGAGATCCATGACCCCCAAGTAAGATCTAAGTCCTACCCACCCAAAGTCGGTCACAAACGCGTTACATTACTCGTTACATTATTACCTATTTACATGCAAAATATCTACTTAGGTATATGTGGTATATGTTTTTCACTTACATATTATGAAACATACAGTAAGAAGTGCAATTTTTGTCTAGTTTATATTTTTCTTTAAACAAGTCTTTTTATGACGTAATGTATGCTACATTACGTCATAAAAAGACTTGAACATGAAAATATACGTAATTTTATAAAGCTTTCACGTGTCATCTGTCTTGTCATGACAGGTGACAGGTATTGTCAGTCTGACAGGTGCTCAGCGTTCGCGCGCACCTGCGGATAATCCAGATAAAAAATTCTTCGTTTCAGAATCGTCGAGTTTGATAATTTATTACTGCCAGTGCTTATATTGTCAGACTGAATTTCGGTTTTTCATTTTGTGACAGTATTGCTTTAAATTAGATAACCGATAAAAATACCTGCCGATTTCTATATTTTTTGTAATTAAAAAAAAAAATATTTCGATGTATTTGTGTAATTGTTAAATAATTCAAGATAGCAAATTGTAAAGATATGTGTAGTAATGATAATTATGTACGTAGATATTAAAAATTATCGTGTCACTTAATATAGTATACGTATACTGCCTTATAGTTTTTGACGAATAATCTTATTCGTCAAAAACTATAAACGTCGGACGCATGATAATGACAGTCTAGTGTTCTGACGTAATATGAACAAAAAATACATACAGCTGTATTCGGCTGTGTAATTTTTTAGACACTCCTTTTCCAAGTCGGCTAAAAACCCGCTCTCGTTTTAGTATGAACAGCAACATCAGTCAGTTGACGAACGATAAAATTGTCCGGCCATCCTAACGTGAACTAGCTCTAAGATTTCAGCGTTCCGTGCACATTTTTATTTCAAAATTTTTCGAAAAATACGGTCAGCAACGGCATTGATACATGAAAACGTAGCATGTGGTTGCATGACCCGAATACGCAATGAGGCAATATCTTTACACGGAAGACAGCTTCTATCAGGAAGATACTGCCAAATGTATTATGAAAGATTTATGGGAATGGGTACTTACTCTCGTTTTAAAATTTTATAGGACCCATTACTTTGAGACCATTTTACTTGTATACGATGAATTATTTAAAATAAGTGTATGTTGAAAGTTTATGGTCGATAATTAACTGATTGGTCAACTGAATTTACTTTTGTTATGAGTAAGAGGTAGGTATCTCAAATGACTTGGATCAGTTATTTTTAAGTAATTCCATAACTCCATGTACATTATATCCCCACCGTCTACCGTTTCCCGCCATAATATCTTTGTTTTTTTTTATAATATAGGAGTAGCAGACGAGCATGCAGTCCACCTGATGGTGAGTGGCTACTGCCGCTCATGGACATCTGTAATTAACCCCAGATAGGATTAGATATTCCTACCTAAGGTCGGCCACAGATGCGCCGCTACCCCTGAGGACTAAGCTGGAATGCCTCGGAAAAGTTTGTCTCCCTTACCACACCCTTCAAAACGGAACACAGCAGCCGCGCTTAACACTACTGTTATTAGGCAGAAATAGGTGTGGCGGTGGTGCCGCTGGAGTCGAACCACAAAGGGTTCTACCACCTTCAAATGCCAAATTTTAAAGCCAATGAAATATATGACCGGCATTATATTATTACCATTTCATCCCTGTATAACTATTGCATATACGAGTATGTTGTGTCTGCGTCGTAGATGAAGAAAATACAACAGAAACTTCTAACACTTCTTGTAATGTAAAGACTGTAAAGCTCTAAATCTCTTCAACCTAGTTCCTAGCGTTGTTTACACAGAGGTAGTTCATTTTAACTGCTGATAACTTCGCGGTGTGAGACGGAAACTTTCACGTAACTCCAGTAACACGTATTATAGTGGGGTTCTATTATCACTATTGAAAACACATAATAATATCCATAATTCACATACATCAATGCTTAGAAATCATGTACGCCCGTCGTTCCAGGAGGGATTTGTTTTGTTGTAATGTGAGAGTAGCAGTCGAGCTGATGGTAAATGGATATTGCCGTGGATATTTGTAATCAACTCCAGAAAATATTGAAGCCCTACCGGAGATCGGGCACAACATATGTTGCTTCCATCAATGATTAAGTTGGAACGGCTCAAATATGTATATCTCTTACACCCTTTTCAATCCAGATCACAACAGTGCTTAACACTATTGCTACTGGATAATAAAAATGGTGGATTGAGATTGGTGAATGGAGTGAGAATTTCAGGATGAAACAATAAAAACTTATCTTCAAACTATCCAAAGACATTCTCGTCATATTTCTCTCGTATACATTACCTTATTTCTTTCAACTATATGACTTTTCGATAAATTAGATTGGAACAGAATACAATCATGCTCTCAACAGAAAATTTTGACGTATTTCTCTACAATATGGCACAAAGGAATTAGATTCGGGTCTCTGCGGCGTTCTACAAATACTATCAGCTATTTCGTCAAATGGAACCGTGTGAGTTAACCGAGGACCCTTTATAGCCCGCATTGTGCCTTTGTATTCCTTTAGTACGTAGTGTGTGTACTTTGTATTGGCTTTTGACTGAATACAATGCAATTCGTACAATACATTTCGTCAGATTTTATTTCGTTGCCAAAGTTTGTAGTTGGATATAAATTTTAAATACTTATGCCTACAGATTGTAAAGCCTCGAATGTACCCAAACGAGCTTTTGCCCGCGGCTCCGCTCGCGTTACGAAGTAATATTTTCATCCCCTATTTTATCCCCTTGGGGGTTGAATTGATCAAAATCCTTTCTTAGCGGATGCCTACGTCATAACATCTACCTGCCTGCCAAAATTTCAGCCCGATCCGTCCAGTGGTTTGGGGTGTGCGTTGATAGATCACTATGTCAGTCAGTTACCTTTGAGTTATATATATTTAGATATTTTTCCAACAGGCAGGGTTATTTTAAAGAAAGTACTATAAATTAACCTTTGTTATAAAACATTGAGACGCATAATATGTATGCTCTACATAACGTAAAAATCTTCTACTACCCTACAACCGTGCTATCAGTGCCCTCTATTTAGCTGATAGAATATTTCAGCTTCTATGGCATAGTGATAGGGACCGTATGTAATTGTCTTATATTTTGAAGCAATAACACACACAGAATATAAATATAAAATGTGTATTTGTATACTGTAGTTGCTCGTTTAAAGTTATTAGATATTATACACCTGGCCGCAGTCCAAAATTTCTCTAATATAACGTACTCAATACATTATTTTAAATTGGACGATTTTGTTTCATTGTATTACTTTTTATGAAGTGTCTTGGTAATACAACGGAAACTAAAACTTTGTCTGCATGTAAGTGCACACTCACCTATATTTGTATGACTTCTGTTGGTACGTAATTGTACGACAGTTTTTATAAGTGAAGTTGAAAGTCATCGACATAGTTTTTGACACAGTAACTGCTGTATATGTTTTTATTAAATTTAAGGAAACGAGCATACAATACATAGCAAACGAGGATACAATTTTTATGCACTCGATCATAATTAGTTAATGTCTCCCGTGGAAGTCTATTTGACCCCAAGAGGATTAGAACCCTACCCAAAGCCGCCACAGAGGCCCTTAGGACTAATATAATCGCTTAATGTCAATATCTCAACCTTATAACACATTATACGAAAACTATCTAAAACTACATACGACTGTAAAAATAAGTCAAAAATGTTGTAGTAAATTGTAGGGCTATCAATTTTAAAGATACAGTTTTCTTTATAGTATGTTGTTTAAAATTGTAAAGTTGAAAATGCGCCCGCCGAAACCATATTTTCCAAGAAATGTACAAAAATGATACCAACCTAGCATCTGGCTTGCGGCCAAAGTCCCCCAATATTCGGTCAACACAGGTTAGATTAGATTAACCTGACAATAGCAGTTATCTGCCCGCGAATTCAATTTGCTCTCGAAGAATATATTTTCTTGATTGTACCTTTTGATGTCTGGAACATTTCGATTTCGTGTATAGATTTTATCGCAATCCATATACGAGTACATCTATAGATATTTAATACAATATTCTAAACAGGCACGGTCCGTGTCTGTTATGGAAGATATAAATAGGTTTATAACATTGTATAAAGTTTTATTATTTTTTGACACGTTACTTGTCTGTACATAAAAATGTAGCTTTTAGGCTCGAGTCTACAGACATTGTACGTGCCATGTCAGACAAAATGATATTTCTCATACAATATTTTGACAGCCACGGTCTATGTCTGCGCGGTCGCATTACGGAAGATACGTCCATACACTTGAATAGAATTATATTTGCCTGATACGGCCCCTGTCTGACACGGTACACGTCTCTTAATGAAAAATGCAGCTTAATTGGCATGTTAAAATAAATTATGACGTAACATATTTTCTTATATGACATAAGTGGGTGAGATGAGGCGTACAGTCGATGATATTAAGCGATCGTTGCTCTCACAGATTTCTGTTGCCAACTGAAAATATAATATTGTTGCCTAAAGTTATTCACAGATTTGATAATAAAATACCTATAATATACCTATAACATATTAATTTTGTCATATTTCTGTCTTCTACGGTTGTGTTTTTGAAGTTATTCTTCTTTTAGGATGCATGGGAATATGATGATAGTGATTTTTACAAGAACGAAAAATTAAAATCGACACAAAATGTTTTGCAGAAATTTCTACCAAAAAAGTAATTTCAAATATTTAATTTTGTAAATTGTGTATAAACACGCATTTAAAGTTCTGCCGGATTATAAGACACAACTACAGTGTTTAACAGTGCAATGAGAAAAACAGTTTATTAAATACGTAAATCTAAAACCTTTTTTGAGATTATTCCAGCGATTAATTTGCTTACCATTATGTTTCAGGAGCGGCTCAGTTCTGAAGAAATAACGCGACTTAGCGACGTACGGAACCTGGTGAACCAGCTGTACGAAGCTCTAAACGTCCGGGAACATCAAATACGCAAAGAGCGTGAGCTGCGGGCGCAGCTGGAGAAGCTGTCGGCTGAGTTACAGCCCTTAGAAGAGGTAGGTCTTACGGTACTTGTAAAATAAAATTGTAAGATAACTAGTAGAGGAGTGACTGTTTTTAGCTAATGCTGTAAAATAATATCCACTTAATATGATGGTAAGTGCTAGTTATTTTCTATGGACATCTATTATATCTATGGGAGGCATATAAGACAGGAGTCCTGCATAACATGAGGTCCGCTACTGGTGCGTTGCTGTCACTAAAACATTTCTTTAGTATCCCAGTCTCTGTAGTAGAAGGGCCCTAACCTTTTCCTATCGTAAATGCTAACACCCGCCCGCACGTTCCACCGCACAGATGATTAACTTGCTGCAGTCTCTTTGCGACGAGTGTGCGTTTGTGGATGAAACGATAGGATGCAAGTGGGACGCATGAGGAAGAAAAGAGGAAAGAACCATCACTGGACCCAACAAAAATATTAGTCGTAGTCTACTCTTTGTTGGGACTACAGCTGGGAGCTGCTCTCTTCCTTAAGAACATCAAGGCTTTTAGATTTACTCACAAAGTTTAGCACCTACTTACTATAAATAGATGAATGACCGCAAAACTTCCCCATACTTCTTAGTAGAATGTAATTTAACATTTTCACAAGTAAATACTCATTCTACATAGCATTCAATCCCTATTCTGTTGGAAAAGATTTAGATAACTCAGCGAATTTTAGAATCGGTCATTGAAAATCTTATCTTGTTGAAAGTTTAAACGTTCGTAAACGTCAGTGATCGTCAACAAGTTTTATGATTAGTGCGGGTTCAGAATTGGATCTGTCTGATAATATTTAAATCTTTGTAAGCATCTTATATGCATTGAAAACTTTAGAAATTAACTTGAAATGAAATTGATTTTTGAACGTTGTAGAAATTAATTCTTGTCTGACTAATGACAGCAGCGTTAAACGCTGCGGTCTGGTTTGAAGAGTGAGGTGAGGGAGACCTTTCCAAGACGTTCCAACTTGGTCCTCAAGGAAACAACGCACCGGTGGCCGATCTTAAGTAGGGATCTAATCGAATGGTTCTCCATGGGTGGCAGCAGCCACTTATCGGTTGGCCTGCATACTCATTTGCTAAATTAATATTATATTAAAAGAATAAGTTTCTCATTCGGGCAGATTCAGTATTCGCTCAGTCTGATGACACCTCAATACTTGTTAGCATCATTTCTCACTATAAACTTTAACCCTTTCTAAAATAATATTCCAGAAACGGATGTCCTTGGAGGTGGAAACCACTCGTCGCACATCAGCGCTCACGTGGATCGGGCTGGGGCTCATGGGTGTTCAGTTCGGGGTCCTCGCTCGCCTCACCTGGTGGGAGTACTCTTGGGACATCATGGAACCCGTCACCTACTTCGTGACGTATGGTACAGCGATGGCTGCGTACGCTTACTTCGTGTTGACTAAACAGGTATTTTCATAGTGAATTTAGTGTAATGGGAAGATCAGTGAATACATCAGACATAAAACGCTTTCTATACTCACTGCCCCACACTAGGATTCCCTGTATCATGGGTGCTATGGACACACGCAGAGACAAATACAAAAACACTCAGGTCCAGAAACAGAAACCTATATTCATCATTTAGAAATCTGTCTGGCCGGGGATCGAACCCGGGATCCTCTGCGCGTCAGACCGGTATCGTGACCGCTACGGCACGCAGGTCGTCATTGTATAGTCATTATGAATCCAATATTGGCCCACTATTGAGCACGGGTCTCCTCTCAGAATAAGACGAGTGTAGCGGCCTACACTCATCTTATTCGACTCTGGCGAGTCTATGGGTGGACGACGTTAGCCAAGTGCAGGTTGGTAGACGTCACACAAATTCAAGATTATTTTTCCAAAATCTCAGGCCTATACCTATAGCTTTCATAAGGTTTTCCTTCGCCGTTAAATCAAATGATATCTAAATTCTTAAATAGAAGTAACTTTGAATAACAAAAGTGCGTTTGAAATCTTAAAACCGAACTCTGTACTTCCTATGTGAGGCTGAATTTGGAAAAGCGTGTGAATAGTCGAAGAGAAATGACAATAGTGCTGGTGCCATGTGTGGATGACGTGTGCGGTATTTACGAGTGCACTAAAATTTTTGGCAAATACTGCTTGCTACATGCTCCGCCAACTTCACAATAGCATTTGTAGCGATATGCTTCGAAAATAACTTTCAGCCTATTTTTATGTATACAGTCATAGATTAGTAAAGATTACTCACACCTAACAAGAAAATGTAACCGGTTTTGACAATTGAAATGGTCACTGTCATCTATTTTCGTGTTTGAAAAATATTTTAAAAATGTAGTTTTTAGATCATTTACGAATGAAACGTTATTTCTCCGCACTTTTTCTTCGATTTCGTGTTCTTGCACCACGTAACTGCACATGTCGGCATTGTTCCGCGTAAATTACACCATGACAGTCATTAAATGGCTGACACATTTGTCAGCCGTTTAAGCCATTTAATGGCTTCCATCAATTACAAGGCGGTGAGATATCTATACTTATCCATGTATACAGTATATTTTTTTATTATTTCGCGTACGAAACATGACGGCCAATAATTAAAAAGGTATATATTGATCATATTAATAATATAGAAAAATTAAAACATACTGAGTTTCTTGTCAGATGTTGTTCTGATCCGGTGGTGGCACAGGAAAAAATATTGTACATGACATTTTGTAAGCGCTCCCATTAGTTTAAAAAATAAATACATTTATCTTCGCGTAAAAAAATACTGATGTTGTGATTTTCATAAAGAAACTAAAGAAACGATAAATTACGCAGCAACTATACTATTCTAAGAAAATATAAATAAAACGTCAGACTGACACACTTCATTTGTTTTAGTTTTTTTTTACTTAAAATTCAGTAGTTAGTTTTTATAGGTGCCAGTATGAAACGTAAAAATATAAATAAAAATAAATATGAAATAAAAATATACTAATTTATAAATTGCGTCGTATTTAAACTGTAACAAAAAGTAAAATAAAAAAATAAATCAAAAATAAAATGAGAATGTTATTTATGTTTTTTTTTTTCTAATTTCAGGAGTACGTCTTGCCCGATGTGAAAGACAGGCAGCATCTACTAACTTTGCATAAGAAGGCGAAAAAAATAGGCCTCGACATCAACCAGTACAATTATCTCAAGGATGAGGTGAGGCAGAAATTGCCGAGGCTAATTTAAAATCAAAAATTGATTTAATCTCACTTCATGATATAGCCAAAAAACGTTTTAAAAGGAAGCATAACATTTATGGTTATATTTTTTTATTAACGGACTATAAAAAATTGGTTTTGTATTCGACCGCTATGTATGTATGTTCGTATGTTTGTAAAAAGTTTGTACGTCTGCGATTTTCTCAGAAACTACTGATCAAATTTGGAAAAAGTTTTGTTTATTTGAAAGCATATATAACTAAACGTTCTATTGTTAAGGTATGCTCTTATTTTATAGTTACTTTATACGAAGGTACTACCGTTACACCCAGTGTGAGTGGAAGCAGTTCTGCTTTCCGATGAAAATTATGGATGCCTATATCATTCGTCGGGAGGATTCCTCCACTATATCAGTCCTCGGGTGTGGCAAAGCATCTGTGATCGGTTTCATATAGAAACCCTCTTCCATGTGGACTTTTGTAACTGACATCCATGGGCGAGTGTCCACTTACCATCAGGTGGACTGTATGGTCATTTGTCACTTCGATCTTATATCATAAACATAAATATATTTCCTGGCCCTTTTGTGAACACCCTGACTGTGTTCGCAACCTGACTAATAATATTATTAATATCTGACTAATAACCTTATTAATATCTGACTAATAATCTTATTAACATCTGACTAATAATGTTATTAACATCTGACTAATAACCTTATTAACATCTGACTAATAATGTTATTAACATCTGACTAATAACCTTATTAACATCTGACTGGTAACCTTCTTAATATCTACAACAACTCATTTCAGATCGACAAACTCCAGAAAGACCTGGCCCGTCTCCGCGACCCCCTGCAGATTCACCTACCTCCCGGCTACGAGAAAGACGATGACAAGAGGTCCCCGCTCACGAAAATCAAGGACATGCTGGAAGGAACGACCAAGAAAATGAAGATCACGTAATGATTGACGACAGTGTACTGATCTAGAACGTAATTGCAGATTTTGTTCAGATTTTTGAAGGTTTTGATTAATATTTTGACGTTGGATTTTGTGTTTACATCTTTGATCGATTTCAATAATGTTTTTTTTTAATTAATGCTTTAGCTTTATTTGACAAAAAATGTTTGACTAATGATTTGTTTGATTTGATTGTTGGGACTTCGTGTGGTGGAATAAAGCTCAATTGACCATTCTTAATAGCTCAAATAATTTATGGAATATAAATTCTACCTAACAGACAGACTTTTCCCTTATTTAAAGGAAGAAGAGTTGTCTGAGCTTTCATTTGTCTGATGTTCCGCGTAATGTTTGACAATGTTTATGCATGAATCTTTGTCAATATTACCATAAGTGCTTAAAATCAAGATTTGAAAAAAAGCCTTACCTAAAGATGGGTTTTGGAAGAAGTGGCTACACTGTGAACGTGGATGATATAAATAAAATTAATACCATACCATTGCAATTTATAATTCTATTACAAAATTTAATAAGTTGGTTTTAAAATGAGGCCAAAAGTGATAAAAACGGGTAATATTTGTTTTATAAGGATTAGAAAATTATACTTATTTTAAAATTATATTTATTTTTATAGACTCATGATTGTGTTGGATTGTTGTGATGTAGTATGGTTAAATAAAAATGCACGTTCAAATTGACTTATATATCTAAACATAATACTTTTGTGTTAAACTCGTTAGAAATTATACTCACCTATATTCACACAGAAACAAGGCAAAATGGCAATGACTGTCCCATTATTACGTTCAGAAAACATCGAAGACATGAAGCTATTTCTAGAAGAAAATGTGTTGAGTTAAATATCAGAATAATCTGTTTTCATGTTGTCTACTTTGTTCATTAATAATTATTTTTGTATATTTGGCATTAACATTAACAGTTTGCAGAACAGATATATGGTTTTGTAAAATAGAATAACATGAGAATAAATCTGCAATTACATTTTTGATATTAAGTACGCATTTGTATTATATTCCTCTAGGAATAGAAGCCTTGTTGAAAATCGACCGTTGCATTTCTGGTTTGAGAGATTAAGTAATTATCATAATAATATTTGTATGTTTTTAAGATCTTGACGAGTCCCTTTGCAGGACGGAATATTTTGTTACTCTATCTTTTCACCACCTACCCACCGCTGGGCATCTTCCCACTTGTGGTGAAAATAAAGTAATTTCACAAATACACCACAGACGTAAATAAGATTGATTATTTTGTTGTTATTTTTTGTAAGATTTTAGTGTGTATTTTGGAGAAATGGAACGGGAAGCATAACGTATACCACAGACAAAACCATAGACTTAAGATATTTCCTACTTACGTGATAAGTCTATGGTCACATGTGTTTATGAATAGCCAAAATTATTATGTAATTATAAAAATGCATGTCCTTATAGATTTTATTCACAAGTACTCATATTTTCACGTTATATCGCACAATACTTATACAGATTATTATTTAGTGACCGTTAAATAATGTTGTGAAATATTATTTTCATTATTAATTCAATTTTCGTATTTAGATTTTTTTTAATAAGCCTGTTGTTTCTAATTATAATTTATTTTGTTTAGTACTCGATGCATTATATAATTTGTTTAGTAAAAAACCGAATGAAAATTTGTTAGTTACAAAGCTTAACGTCGATTTATGAATATTTTAACGTATTTTTAGTGTATCATTTTAGAAAAATCTTGAATTTAGACAAATTTTATAGAATATTTTTAGTATTTTCAAATTTTTTCATGCTCAGAATATGTTTCCTATAAATCTAAGACAAATTTTATTTTTATTGTAACCTTATATTTAGCAAAGAAACACTAACATCAGATCATATTGTTATGAAGTGTGCCAATGTAAAGAACTTAATACTGTTAAATATGAATGGTCTAGAAATGAGAAGATTTAGTCAAAAGTTTACTATAATTTTAATAATAAAATAAAATAATAAAAATACTAAATAAATAAGATAGGTTAAACATTAATAATTTGTGTAATATATCATTTAATTACACAAATTTTACTACGGCAAAAATGTTTATTTTGTTTAGTTAATAAAAACCAGGGAGTAAGGTAAGCAACATTTAATTATAAGTGGACTTAAAATTGTGATATTTAATCAACATAATTATATTTTGATTAATTATCACAATATGCCGCGTCTCTACGTTTCGCACTTCTGCTAACTTCAAACGTTTACAATAATTATTTGGCTTAATTTTTTTTACACAAATCAAGGCAAACACTATCCACACGCTTGGATTTGTGACAGTATGCTGTGGTTTGGTAAGCGTATGGATGCGGCATAGGATACTTGAAGTTCGTTTGCGACCTAAAATACTTTGGCTTTAAAATCAACCAACCAAAACATCACAATGCTCTCGACAAGAAGAAACCTATATAATTGTTAAAATATCTAAAAAAGTACACCAAAATACCACTAGATTAGTACACAGGGAATAAAACAAAAGTATAAAATTTTATGGTAATTATATGTAACAGTGCAAACTAATGGTAACTTATTGACGCACTGTTTAACGAATAGATGAATTATTTATAGTTTAGCAAAATTTATTAGTAAAAAATATTAAAACATGTACTGAAACGGCATCTTTGAGGCTAAAAAACTTGCCACCACAACTTATGACCAGTCAGCTCATTTCTAGGCTCACAAAAGGAAGTTTATTTACAACATATTCTGTAAAGTAGTTAGTAGTTATTTATTCTAGTCTCACTTATGAATTTCAGTAGTTTGCCACTCCCTTTTAGTTAATGCGTTCCTTATGCTTGCCTTAGTTGTTTTGATCTTTGAAGATGTTGACTAAACTAAATTTAACGACATGAAAGATGAAAATGACTTCATGCTTTTATGTTTTGTCCGACATTCGTCCTTAGCGAAAATTTATTTATTAAAAATATATTAACTAGGTATGTTAGCTTTTACACATTGACTTATGTTATGAAATAAAAAAGGAATATTTTAATATTAATTTTAAGGCGAAGTAGTACTCATAATGTTTGTTTTCAAAGATCAATATCTCATTAGTTTGCTTTTGTGTTTAAGCTCAAATATTTTATGTGAATACTTTGAGATTGTATCATGAAAACTAATTTTATTGTTATAACAGTTTTTTTTTTTAATTTAGTTATTTGTAATAAAACATAGATAAATAATCAGCAATACAAATAATACTTAATTTGGGTAATGTTGGATACAGATAATGTGTAATATAAAACAAATACAAGTAATTGTTGGGCCCTGCTCAGTAAATTCGCGCCTTAAGTCACTTTGTTATCCAAATTATAATTATATCTTATAATGATATTTCAGAAATAATCGTTTACGCTTTTTAAATGTCCATATTGTTTCGCACCATAACCTGTCATACTGACTGGAACCAATTTTAGAATTTCCATTTGTGTCATAATTGTAAAAAAATAAAAGCTGTTATAAAAATAGTTTTTATGGATACAAGCTCAAAGTATACTCTATTAGTAGATAGTAACTGTAAAATATTAAAAGAAAGGACTTAGATAGTAAAATAAATATGCACTAAATAACTTTTATTTGCATTGTTGAATTTGCGCGAAGATTATTTACATTATTCATCTTATTCATATATTTTAATATAAATTTATGCTATTGATTTGATGCGCTATGTTAAATTTGTTTTTAATTAAATATATTACTTAAATTGAACAGTTTTTCAGTAACTAACATGTTTGTGCAGTACTAATAAAACCTAAAATGACGTAATTCAAGGTTATGTGATAGTCCGGTGTTGCCATTACAAATATTTATTTTTCTGATGTTTTTATTAACATTGAACGACATTAAAACAAACGTACAACTAATTTACTATTAATAATTATACTTTTATATATATAGAACTTGAAGTTTCAACTAGACACTATTAAAAACGGTTATAATAAATGACAGATGCAAGGATATTTTTGATTGGGATTATATTTGATTAAGGTTTTTAACTGATTTATAATTATAATTATTTTATTAGATTACAATATTAGTACACAATAATTTCCATTCTCATTTTTTCCTTTTTATCACAAAGCTACAAATAGTGGAATTTTCTATTATTTTTTTGTAATTGTTAAAGAAATTGTTGTTCATAAAAAGTAAGAAAGTATAGAATCATTAGTGTGTAACTGCTCTTATCTGACCTGTTGTACTATATTTCATAATATGCTTGAATATCGTTTATTATTAAAACATTTGATTAGGAAAATATTGGCTAAAGGTTTGTTTGCATTAGGATAAAATAGTTAAAATAAACATGCCGTAGGATAAAATAATGGCTGTGAAATAAATGTTAATAAGGCATTTTCAGCCCTTTTATTCAAGTTATCTGATTTAATATAAATACACATGTAGATCCCGATATCTAAAAATATTTGTTTGACGATATAAATAAGTAAACAAAAATTGTTTCTTTTTGTAAGATATTTTTTGATAATTGATGTTCATCGTTATATTTCAGTTACATTTTATTTTGTATATTTTTTACTACTTTATATGTATTCGTACTAAGTACATTAAACATATGAAAATAATTTTGGCCCCAATGTCGGCAAGCTGTTTCGATCACAATCAAATCTACAGGTCTAATTTGGATGAAATCTTTTTAGTATGATCCTCGACATTGACGCCGCCATTGACAAAAATTACGCTAATTATAAAAAAAATCATGATCTGTATAAAATATGGTCCATTTAGGAGTTTATTTCTGTATAGTCCGCGCCAAACTGCTAGTCCCCTCTGAAAATAACAATGAGTCGCGTCGCTATATTTGTCGCAAATTGTATGACTACACCTGCTCGCAACAACTTCAGAGCGGACTAGCAGTTTGGCGCGGATTGTACTTAAATTATGGAGAAATGTTTTTGTATCAATACCACAAAAGTGTTATAATTACTTGTTATAGAAAACCCACACGTAGTTAATAAGAGATATAAATAGTTGTGCATGTATTGTATATACCTACGTTATAAAACATGGCTACTGTTATTTAATTATAACGTTCGTTTATAACGTTATTTTTCTAAGGAATAGGGCCTTAAGTATGTTGTCTTCATTCCTGTATATATCTTTTACTATAAATATACTATTAGTGCACGCACATATAATAATTCGCTCAAAAAGCTTATTCTTGTGATTTGCTGATTTGCCTTTTAGAAACTCTATCCAATGTATTTCTATATAATATAGATTTTATATATTTAAGTCGTAAGGTTGGAGCAAGGCTTCGGTCACCGTAAAGAATTTTATTTACTGTAGTTATGGATTAATATAATTGTTGCTTAAATCTTCGTTATTAAGTTAAAACAGGAAAAACAGAGGTTTGATTGCTAAACATTCACGCGCAAAGGTTTTTGGAGTAACATCAAAAAGCGTTATGGAAATTTGGTGCATTACACAAATAAATCGTTTAAATCTCACGGCTTTAACGTCGAGTTTTTAAATTATTTAATCTTTAACGTGTTATTTTTCAAATAATGCCCTATTGTATCAAGTATTCGTCACAAAAAAATCGCGTTACCTCTCAAATTTCAATGTTATTTATTAATGTTATAAATGTGTTAAATTAATTTGAAAATATTTAGGTAATATTTTTAAATCTACTATGAAGTTAATAATACTACGTTGATTATTATTTAATATTCTGTGGTAATGCTTGTGTTCTAAAAATGAATAGTTTTTTAAAGATATACTTACATTATTTTTTTATCTGTTGTAAATAATGAATGGTGAATGTTACTTTCATAATTATTACTATGTTTATTTTTAATTATATTGCTATTAGCACATATTTATAATATATGGTCATGTATTTTAACTATGCCTATTAATTAATTTAAATTATTTACGCGTAAACTGCTCTAAAACTATTATGAATCTGTACTTGTATTTGTTATTAAGGATAGTAGTCAAGCCTTAGTGTGAGTTTTAGCGTAAAAAAGTTTCCGAATACTACCGCCATTTTATCAACTTAGCGAAGTTGACAAAATGAAGTTAAAGTATAAAATTGTCATAAAATTATTAAAAGAAAGATATTCGATTTAGGTAATAATTTACTAATTACATAATTTGTAATAAAATTTTAGATTATTTTGTTAATGTTTTGTTTGTTTTTGAATAAACATACAATGTATTGACAGTTTTAATTCGAAAACATTTTTGTATTGAATACTCATAATAACGCTTCTGTATTTACACTTGTAACTTGTAATAATTTTCATTAGACACGTTTTCAATAATCTCGCATGTAGTTAGGTACGTAATCATAAATCTATTTAGGCCTAATTATTTAACCACTTACTAACTTTCCTGTTATTCACTAATGAAATTGCCAAACTACCCTTCCAATTTATGCATTGTCTTGTTAAATTTGTTACACCCTTTCCAATATTATATAAATTATGTAAACCCATTTTGTTCCTTCAATATGATGTCTGTTTTGCTGATTAAATTATGAAAATCAGATATTAATAATTGTTATAGAATAAAATTATTTTTTAAGGGTCCGTTTCCTGTCACGTATGTTTACTGTCATATGCTCATTAATTCATGGGTGTGTATATGCGGGCGTAGACCCGCGAGACAGGAAAACGGCCCTAACATAACAGAGTTGCCAACTTTCCCAAATTGCTGTTAATGATGTATGATGTATGTATGTATGAACGGAATAAGTCTTCACGTAAATTTTACGTTGATGTCTTAGAAAAATATTTTCAAATTTATACATAGCCAAAGTAATATGATACTTGCAGTCCGATTTAAGTTCCATCAATTATTTCTTTTGTATATATTTTAATCCTATAATATCTATCTATTAATATATATTTTACAGTATCCGTATAATAAGGACAATTAATTACCTAAAAGTGTTTGTAGTTGGCAACCCTGATAACTAACTGTACTGATAAAAAAATAATTTACAACTTTGAATCGACAGCAATCATTCATCTGTTGAAGCGGACAATATATTTATTAATCGTTAGAAGTGACGAAATGGGAGCAAGGAAGGTCTATGACTTTAGTACATCCATTGTTACAGTAGAAATATTGGGTGATCTTACCAAATTCTTGTGTGACACAGATGCCGGTGTTAATATAATCGTAAAGTAACTTACATTTGCTAGGGTTGTAATTGTAAATAATATTGTTGTAAATTATAGGCTTTCTATACGCACTATTAGGTACATTAATAAATGATCGAGTTGAATTCGGTAAAATTACCCGATGTTTCTTCTGTCCAAAAATCATGCAACTCCTTGACAGTTACTATTTTGCATTTTGTTAAATTTACAGTCGTGTTCAAATAAATTTCTAAAAAATGGTTCGATGCGTATTATTGATCAATTTACGTTACCTTTTTGGAAAATAGTACTAACAGTTTTAAAATTCTGTTATCATACTTTGTATTTATTGAAATCAAACGCTACCTGGCTTTATAAATCTTTATTTTCTTAGTAAATAATAAAACATACTAGAAATAGAATGTGCAATTACTTAAGGTTGTATGGAATCTATAGTTTCTTTTCATTTTCCAAAGCTTCGGAAGGAGAAATAGGTTTCGAACCGAACGGGTAGAGATCGATACTTTGTACGTGGGCCCTAACAGATACACCCGGTGGTATACCGAAATAGTCTTGACCTATGTTCTTAATTATAGTCGTGCCAGGCTTAGTGTGTTGTATATCGAAACCCACAGCAAAGTCTGGTGGGCTATTGTCGCCTTTTCCGGCATCATAATTGTTGTCGTCATGAGTATGCGATCCCTGCGAAGGTTTTAGCGGAACGTACGGTTTCTTCGTCGGCCTATAAGGTTTGATCGTTGGGCGCCATGGTTTGCCTGCAAGTTGTAATCATTACTAAGTTCTTTGTGCTGTCACGCGGTGCTTGGTGCCGTAGGTGTTGGTGTAATAAAAACCAGGTTGTCGGTGAATAATATTTATTGCGATCAAGCAAACTCTCTATTTATATTCCAAAGTGCATACTCGAACCTTACAGTGCATGGATTGAAACTTGTGATCTTGTTTCTTTAATTTTAAATTGGTTAATCATCAGTCATTCTTTCAATTACGAAAGAACGTAGACGTTCTTCTCCCAATTGAGAAAGAGCTGGTTATTTGGCATTAAATTCTTCATCAATATGAATGATGTTATTGTCATGAATAACCTGAGACTTGATGAAAACTGACTGACTTTGTCACTAGAAACAACAAGATCACCAACGTCAATCGATTCCAATCAGCCGTGCTATGCATCACCTGGTCCTTTGGTAGGATTAGGGCTTCCGAAATTTGAGATATCCTCATCAACATAGCCTGCGTCTTCGCTTCCTGATTCTTGCGTGAAGGGTGGGGTCTGGTTATATCCTTCGTCAGGTCTGTCGTCAGAACTGCTAGCTGGAGCAGAGCCCGAGCTGCCTCCAGGATTACTACTCGGTCTATCTGTGTCTGATGCTGGGAAAGGTGGGGGTTTTACATGACCAGATGCTGCCGTGCCGTCGGGACCTGAAAATTAGTCTAAGTGCTAAAAAAATCCTAACTATTTCATCTGCGGATTCGTTGAGTACGACGTATTAATATTGGGTCAAAATACGAGTGACATGGAAAGAATTAGAATATGATGCAGAAGTAGAATATTGTGATGTGGAGTTAAGTCATGTAAATGTGGATGAATATAAGATAAAATAGATATTGGAGTCCATCCCAGACTGCTATGAATAAGCATAAGATAAAAATGTTACATAACATTGTTACTGAATACTAAAAGAAAGCAAGTTACCTTTGAAAACGTCATCGCCACCAGTATCATCAGGAGCATACGAAGGCCCTGGTGCGCTGCCACTGGATCCAGCATTGACAAAGGTGGGGTCGTAAGCGCTAGGAATAGTGGGGAAGTAGGGGGGTATAAAGGGATCGTTACTGTTCTTCACGATCCTGTATCCAATGCCGGGACCAGCTATGTAGTGTACGGTTCTGGAACAAAAATTATAAAAAAGAAAACTCATTTTACAAATTATATTTTAAAGTCACTGAAATTTATATAGTGGTTGTTAGTGTGTGATACTGAAACCAATTATGCATAGGTTATGCATATGCATTTATGCCTTAAATATTGCAGTATTTGTAGTATGTTTTGGACTGTTTGAGAAAGTAGATGCACTTATAAAACGCGTTTAAATGGGTCTTCAGTGGATGAGCTTTTGATAAGACTTTTGTTTTAATTAAAATTGTTCTATAAGTCCGTTTTTGCTTCTTTAGTTCTTCTGTTAGGTAAAAAATGGAAGGGCGTTAATACATTAAGTAGAAATATATAAAGTTTATACCTTTGTACGCCTTTATCATCTAAGAACGTGTATGATCCTCTAACGTTCCCGTGGGAGTCACTGCTCTCGGATCGTCTTTGATCTGGTCCAGCTGATATGAATCTGTAAAATATTGAAAACCAAAATTAGTAAGGAGCACATTTACTTCCATATGACTTTCGCATAAAATAAAATTTGAACTTCTGTTATGAATACAGTAGTAAAATCTTAAAAGTATCTATTGAAAATTGATAAAATCAGAAGGATACGATTTATATTGTTATTATGTAACAAATACCTATACGATCCATCAAGGCCTCTCTGCACAGCAGTACGACCCCTAGGCCTCGCTTCACCCCTTACAAGTGGAGCGCGGTGGAATGGAGTTCCAATTACACCAGGATTGTCAGGATGAGCGGAGGATACATGGAAACCGGTGTCTCTACCAGCTATATAATTTACGTCATGGCGCTCACCAATGTCGTCCACGAATGTGTAATGGCCTGGAGAAAATTACATTTTTTCAAACTAATACGTTATTTAATTGTAATTGTAATTTATAATATAAGTAAGTAACAAATGTTCTATTACAAGTTTATGCTTCATCATACCTTTCACATCTCCTCTGCTATCAGCATTTTCGTTTTTCGAATAAGTCCTGGTTTCAAAATTAAATGCGTAGCTGGGATCTTCATTTGGATCGAAGAAAGGATCATCCTTGTTTCCTATATTACCTCGCGGCCTTTGATCCAGGTCTAGCTTTCGATGCACGTTTGGGCCTTTAGCGCGGAACCTAGAAAATATTTTTTAAGTATTTGGCTATTTGATTCATATTTAAAAGTATTATAAATAAAATAAGAAGAAACTTAAGTGTAACTGTCTTGAATATGTATTTTATTATTCTACTTATTGGGAGTATTACAAGGTCGCACACTATGACCAATTATGTTCTTCCTTAACTTTTATGGAGTTTTTGAAATCTTACCCTCTTGGTCCAGCAGTGTATACTGTTTCCTTGACAACATCAGTCCCAGGTTCCCTCGCTCCGAACCGACCTCCCACTACTCCGTTGGGATTACCTTTTGCTATGTGATAGCTACCGCCTCTATCTTTGTTTGAATATCTGTTAATTAAGAATATAATAATTGAATATTAACAAAAGAAAAACTATATTCAGGAAGTTAATTATATCAGAACTATGTGCACAACTGTATTGTCAGTGAGATTTATTAGGCACAATCCGCATTAAATAATTCTAATGCAAAAAAAAACTTTTTAAAAATCATTCAAAGCTTTCTAGACGTTCTGCAATATTACAGCATATTTAAAATTTTATAAGTGCTTTAATTTAAATTTGTAAATGTTTGTGGAATTTGTTATTTATGTTATTTTTTAATTAAAATTATAGTTATTTAAAAAAGGTGAATCTATTTTTTAAATTTTTACTTAATAAGGTTTACAAAATAGTTGACGAATTTAAATATTGTATTATTGCAAAATCAGTTTCGTTGTGTAAAAAAATAATAGGTACACGTCAATCAAAGGAAATTTCGTATTATTTTTGATTAAGTACAAATTAGCACATTGTAAAATTCGAACTGATCTTCACCACAAAAATAGATTAAAAAAATACCCAAAATCGAAAGATCCATCCGTATTCACACTATTATAGTCGCCGTCGTTAGTCCTAGATTTCCCGGGGATGACTTGACTCCTGGTCAAGGCGCACACACACAGAAACACACTGAAGGTCCAATACATTTTGGCACTTTTTTGTACTTTTAATTAATTCTCATCTCACATCAACTTCGAGCTACGTACGGGATATAACTATGGAAGTAAAAAACAAAGGCTCTCTTATATATGGCGCTAAAAATGAGCGTCCAACGGAGTCATACCGCGTGAAAACGACCGGACATCATTGTTATTAATATTAGGGTTGTTGTCCAAAGCGACACGTTCTGTCCGTAAGCTATAAAGATTCATACTGACAGAGATATGACTTGATGATGCAGAGGAATGTTGACTGTTACATCTATGTAAAACTTGATACACCACCTGAAATATAAACTTTCATAACGCAAAAAGAAATTGTGAATTATTTAACGATTTATACCAAAAATCAACCTACTTACATACGCTGTATTAATTTACAAGAGCTTTACTGTTTGTCGTTTATATTAATCAATAAATAATTATCAAATAAAATAATAAATAAATAAAATAAGCTCTTTCTTTCAATGTAATATTATAATTTTCAATTAAGATTGAGAATTAAGTTTTTACGTTCACCTACCTATTTATTATATTACAAGTTATATTTTCATCTATTTATGTACCGTTCATACTCTTCAATTAAACTGTAAACTTAAGTATATTTTGGAGTGTTTTAAGAAGTTAAGAAAATAAAACAACTCGCTATCAAAAGCTTAGTTAGCATAGCTATCAGTGTGCGTCAGCTTACATCTTAGGAGATGTAGCGAGCAGATGCGAGGGCCACTACATCCTCTGTTCCGTCTCTACCAGGAACGTAAACTGCAGTTTGTCGATGTTAACGTTAATTTACGTAATTAGTTCTTAGTTCTTAGAAGATGATTAGCTTTAGTATGAATGCCTATATTTATTTATAGGCTTTTTATAATTTGCTTATAGAAAGAAGTAAGCAAAGAAGCTCAAGTATGTAATAAGATGAAATTTTAAAAATCTAACCATGTCATTGATCTTTATTTTAAGCATAATAGGTTAAAATGTAGGTACGTATTATAGGCGGATAATTGAAGAAATATAAAAATGTAAAAAACGAAATTCTGTCTATTTATCATTATTACCATACCTACCCCATTATTATATGTATAATTCTGTTTAAATTTCATTATTGGGTCCTAATTTATTGCTGAAACCCTAGTGTTTTTTTTAAGAAATACTCTCTGTTTACTTTCCGTGCAAGTCGTTTGAATCGATTCAGGCCTCATAAAAATAAGCTTGCTTTGAAAAGTTAAGTTATTAAAGCAATATCAGATTCCTATACCCATATGTTTCGTTGTTATGCGAGTCATCAGAAAAAATAATAAAATTGGTATTCTATCCATGTAATCACGGTCAGTTATCTTCATTTTACTTTTGTGTGTATGGTCTAATCTTTTAGTAATAACTGGCAGTATTTTAAAAATGAATCCTCGCCCTAACCTGATACACATTAAGCTTATCAAAAGCTATCAAGGGCAAAGGAAGACCCCATGTTCCAATACAGAAACTTACCACAACCCATTAATAGCGGCGTCCGGCGTTTGTTTCACTTCCTCATAAGCCTTCGCATCGCACAATGCTGTAATAAATGTCTAATTGTGATGAGATCGCGCCAACTTATCCATAACACGCTTGCTGTAATAAAATTATGACGTTCGACCAAGGCATCATCCAGCAAAAACATAAATTCTAAGCTATGACTTTTTTATGATATCATGGAAGTGGCAAATCACCTTATCGTAGTAAGTGGCTACTGCCGCCCATGGACATTTGCAACCAACCCCAGATAAGTTGAGACTGCTACCTGCGGTTGGCCGCAGGTGCATTGCTATCTCTGAGGACTAAGTTGAAACGCCTCGGTTAAGTATATCGCCCTTACAACACCCTATAAAATAGAGCACAACAGCGCTTAACACTGCTGTTATTAGGTTGAAAGAGGTTAGGTGATACCTCCAGAGTCGAACCACAAAGCGTTCTACCACTTTCAAGATTTTTTTAGAATATTTGTTTAACTCCCATTTTGTCCAAATAATCTTTGTAGCAAGTTAACTGATTTCATAGCATTTTCCGGTAGGTTGGTTTGGTGGCTCCTATAGCCGTTAGGCGCACGCGTATTCGACCGCTAAAGCACTATTTCATCTTATTTTATTTCAATCGTATGTAACGTTATATATTAGATATTTCTGAGAAGTTCCTATTTAGTACCTAGAAGTAGGCATGTAGTTACTCGATTTTTTTTGTATATTTCAGTATCCGATTTAAAAGATGTGACCGCTTAACACGTTAGCTGCGGAACGCGGCTTAAAACACCTCGTCCATGTCTGGTCGTTATAGCGGTAAGAAAAAACTTTAACTTCTCTGTGGTGCGAGAGGCATAACTTCCGTCTGGTTCAGTGTAGGAGAGTGATAACTATATGTTTGTGATGTGCTACTGATTCCTAGTTCTATGGTACACCAACCTAATGTCGGGTTTATTAGACCTCGTACCGCACTGAACAAATAATAATGCTAACACAGTGCGGAACGAGGTTGGGAACGCCTCGTTTCCCCACGCACCTCGTACCGCACCCCACGCTAGCTTCACGTGGTTAGTGTTGTGCAACGCAGTCGAGGCTGCGTAGCGACGAAGTAGGACCGCTGTCTTTATGTTGAAAATTATCATGTCGAAACGTTGCCGAAAAAAGTTGATCATGGAGGAAGATGAAGAAAAACCGGTTGAAAAATCTGAGCCAGAATCAGAATACAGGAAGATATTTCAAAAACAGGTAAGTCACAAATATACTCTGTCTAGGTGAAAGTCCAGTAGTGAGACTTGGCAGGCTAGGCGTATATCCGTATAGTAAGAAATTACATTATAGATAATTACGTTTCCTGTTATGGTTTAAACAAAAGTTAAGCAGCTACATTATTGATATAGGAAACGTAGGCAAAATCGTTACCGAGTATTCCGATTACTCTTTACCCTAATCTATTCGCTCCTACTTTTCAGAATCCACTGCAAAGAAAGCACATCATCTCGATAAGGGTCCAAAGAAGAAGAGATGTGTCGGATGCTACGAAAAACTCCGCACATTCTTGACATGTCGTGAGGCAGACAAAAAAACCAAAAAAAAAATCTCACGAAATGCACTGTTTGCAAAAAACCTTATTGTCTGAAATGTTTCAATGAAAAACATCCATAACTTTTCCCCTTTTTGTATTCATTCTGTCCATAACGTTGATAAATAAAAACAATAAAATAAAATCGATATTTATTTTCCCATCACTAAATTATATGGAAACCTGCCATTTTTCAGTGCGGTCCGAGGTGCATTAGACCCACATTTTATTTTACCCATAGAATCTAAAGTAACGAATTTAACCAAGGGCGGCGGCAGTTTTAGGTTAATCAACTCATTGGTAATAATAATCAAGACAAAAGCCGTCCATTTTATCTGATTTGGCGCCAAAAAAAGGATTTTAGTCTCCTTCGGGCGGTGGGATTTAACACGCCTCGTGCCGCCACAATGTCGGATATAGGACGAGGTTTAAAACAACTCGTAACGCAGTAATGGAAAGTACAGAAAAATCTGTGCCGCAGGGAACGTGTTAAGGTAGTTTTAATTTATTTCCAAAATATTATTCACATATTTAAATGATACAATGGAAACAGTGTAATGTCCGCTTCGTGCAATCATCAAGTTTTATGTCGAATACTCGTCAAGATGTAAGGCATACTAACATGACCTCTTAAGCACAACTGATTCAGTCATCAGTTTGAACACTGATAGGTCAACTTATTCTGGTTACGTCTTCATTTACATACGTCCTTAAATTGATGTAGTATTGTTTTAAAAAACTTTACTTTGATTACTTCTTTGTGATGTATGACCATAAAAGGTTTAAGAGTAGTCATCTTTTTTAGGGTTCCGTATCCTAAGGGTAAAAATGGAACCCTATTATTAAAATTTCGGTGTCTGTCCGTCTGTCCGTCTTTCACAGGGCTCTATTTCCGGATCCGTAATAGATAGACACATGAAATTTTACAAAGGATGCATAACGGTGCCCGCTATAACCATCATGTAGTCCGTTTGATGGTGGCCACTGCCACCCACGGGCATTTATAATCAATCCTAGACTGGGTTGTGGTCATATTTGAGATCGGCTACAGATGTGTACGGCTACAGGAGACTAACTTGAAACTCCTTGTACTAGTTAAATTATCTCCTTACCACCCTCCAGAACAAACCAGAATATAACACCTCTTAACACCGTTGTTATAAGGCAGAAATAGGTATGGCGGTAGTGCTTCCGGAGTCTAACCACGGAAGCTTTATGAGAGTTATAATTAAGTGTAAGTGGTACTTATTTCCCTTGTCTTTAATTATAGGCTAAGTTTTCGTTTGCAATTTTACCTACTATTATTAGTAGTCACTGGCAATAGTGCGGGTTTTCCTTATTATTTTTTAATGTAGGTAGGTACTCTCACTTTAATAAAGTAAGGACTAACTAACTAGATACTAGAGCCGCATAAAGGAGTCGTATGACTTCCTAATTAATTAATATTTTAAGACTTTTTCAAATAATAAAAATAAGGTAAGCGGTCACTATCACGAATCAAATATATAATTGTTTACCAATGAACAGTTTTACTCAACTTCAAATGGTATTATAATTTTAACTGAGGTCGGGAGAAGGAAGTTTTGGGGATGCTACTTCGGAAGACCCAGATGTTCACCTCATAGGTAAGTATTATTTTTACATCGACAGATAAATGTATAATTATCTATATAAAATCAGCATTACCGTCAATTGCATCATATTTTGCTTATGAATAGGACGATAAACCATAAAATATACATAAACCACCTATTGTGAGTTTTGTTTAGGTCTAATAATGCATAAAGGCTTGATTTTTCACAGACCAATCAGATATAATTTGATTAATTATATTTTTCGAATAAGAATAGAATATTTTACCGTACCCTTCTCTTCCACACATAGACACAGAACCCATTATTTTACGACAATTATTATCAGAAATATAGCACTTAAAACATCGGTACAAAGCTCTTTATTATTTCTACTTATTACACTAATGTAATCCATACACGCTACGGTCTACCGAACAGTTTTCCTGCGCAGGTTTACCTGTACAGGTTAACCGCACGTTGCTAGCGTTCAAGGGGACGTTCCGGTGTACCGTACGGTGTTCAATCCTGTAGCGATGGAATTGCCGTAAGTTGCAAAGGAAGAGTTGACTTCCGATCTTGCACTGGTCTTCTGCACAAGTTCACAAAACTGCACAGGTCTATTTCCACACACAGTCCGGTTTATCTGCGCAGGCAAACCTGAACAGGTAAACCTCTCCAGTGCACCGGAGAGTGTACGGCAGGCATAAGTCAAAAACATCCCTACCATAGATTTTTTGCTTTGCCGATGCTATATAAGTATGTAAGCTTCTAATCATGGTTACCAGACGTTTAAAGTTACTATTTCCCAATATCCGCTTCTTGTTTACATACAAAAAACTGATAGAGGTAAGTAGGCCTGGCTTTGGTCCCTATCGGCACAGATCAGCAGTTAGTTTAACATTGAATGGGGTACGTGCGGATCTAGAGGAAGTTGCTCCATTGCTGTGGAATATGAGGGGCGCCATCGGAAGAATGGATAACTTGAATCTTGTTAGATCTAGTTGGCATAATTGATAGTTTATTATTTATATTTTTAAGGTAATCTAGACAGAAAATAGGTAATTTTCTATTAACTACCAACTTACATTAGTTTGTTTTTTGTTTATGAACTAATGTGTTAATATACGAAGGACAGTTCATGTGGCGGTGACGGTTGACGACAATCGCCACCAATCGTGTCCGACTGTCGTCAGCAATCGTATCCGATTGTCATCGACAACGTTCTACGGCATGGCCGATCGTTTAGTGGTTTTTGGTCGTTGTGTTTGTTAGTTGCTGGTGTCTATAACTTCACGAATTTATGTTATGCGTATTATATTTATTTTACAGTTAAAAAGAAGCGTATATTTATCGGTCAACAGTCTCACTTCTGAGTGATTATTTTTGTCTAAATGTGATATAAGTATATGCGGTAGTAATATCTTAATATTTATGAAATATCCGAAAATAGTTTTTCTTTGGCATTTTGCAACCATTGTGGCGTGACGTCATCAAGCGCTCTAAAGTTACCGCACGGGTTCTAACTAGGTACGATCGCCCCAACGATTGAGGTCAAAAAGGTACATTTTTACGGCTTAATCATTCCCCCTTGATTGATATTTGAATGGGAGTGGTAATCACATTCGTCGGCAACTCAAGGCGCTGGGCACAATGGAGCTTCGAAGGGCATCTCTCATCTTCACGGTGGTGCGCACGGCGTGCCCGGTTATTGGACGGTTTTTGTATTGCCGAACTTACGAACTTTAATTAAAAAATTATTGCGATTTTTGGTCAGCAATCAAGTTTGTATCTTAGATAGTTAGGTACTGATTTTTCTTTCACGTAAAATAATTGTGAAGGGTTTAAGTCGTATTTCTTTATAATGTTCTGACATATTCGTGTGACTGAAAACATTATACGTTTGTAGCTAAAGAGCGCCCTGCTAGACCATGGTCTCTTTTTTCATTTGAAAGTGATAGTTAATTAGGCATCTGTGTATCAATTTATTCACTTGTTTTTCTGTATGGTTTTAATTAAAAATAAGTTCATCTAAGGCTTATTTAAGTATTGAAATAAATTAATATTATTTCTGTTTTTTGTATGCAGTTGTGATCTATGCGTTAACTTCATTATTGATCGAAAAAGACACAAAAACAAACAGTTCGAAACCGTGGGAAAATATTAATCTGCGCACATAATCACATATATTTTTACTCGTTTATTACCAATCCGGGATCCTACAGTGTCTTGTTAGGCAAAGTTGTGTAATTAATGGCCAGTGGAGACCATTATCTCGTCTATTACATTACACAATTGAATTTAGTAGGTAAACACAGACGGATCCTACTGAGGTCGTGGGACAGACAGACGGGCGGACAATCGTAGATAGCGATCGTCAATTTTGTTCACGCTTTGTATTACGTGCCTTATGAGTAGGAAGCTTCTTTTTACCCGAAGGGTAATGTTTTTCGAGCGTCTGTTTGTCTGTATGTTTGTATGTCTCATTGCTTGACGGATTGTTGCATCTGAGGTGTCGTTGGATTTGTCTAAATTGTAGGAGTTACATTGGCTACATTTTTAAGTAGTTAGTTTTTTTGTTGATATAATTGTCTAGGTCATTGTGTTTGCAGAAAATATTTCTGACGATCTGATGGTCGGTAAATATGAAATCAACTATTGATTTTGTTATTAAAAAGAAGATAATTCTGGTGCTCTATTTTAGTCAGCTGCTCTACGCGTAACGTTAACTGTTGTACTCTAGAAGTAGACGTAGTTATGGTGCTTACAAACCATAAAAAATCCTTGGGTTCTGATCAATTTGTACAAAAATACATTAGGTGTAACGTATCGAAATTACTTACCTAAAGGTATAATTTATATGTTTATTCTATTACGTATCTATGAATTTACAACTAAAACATACAAAAATCTGCGCAATAAAAATAACTTCCTACTTCCAAACTGTGTGACTTATGATAATTACGATTACGAAGAAGTACTACCTTATATGAAGTACTTTGTAAGCACGCAATAAAACTAAAGAACAAGCCAGGAATAGTGCAAGAATTAATGAAATTATTACTAATTATAATGATTAACACGGCAACGATCTTAAGATAATATAGAATCAGGAAACAAAAAACCCGTGGGACACGGACATAAATTGACATGCAAATGGCGGAATAATTTTGATGGCTGATAACATTCAAGTTAATGATATCGCTTACTTACTTGTACATTCTTGTATGTGTTATTGTGTTTTAGTCCTAATCGACGTTGATTACAAGCTTGATGTGCGTGGAAGCGATTTTATGGCGGAATTTCAAGATTTTTTATGCGTTTAACTGTACCTATATTTAGATTAGAAAATCGCTGTACCTATACACTGGAAACCTCAAGGCAATCGAAATAGTATTTTTAATTTTAACTGACAAAAAAAACTCTCAAAATAGGTACCAGATTAATTTAACCTACGTAGACCTAGTCTAGGAAATTACGGAATGAATTCAGAACTCCGTTCTGTCGAGAATTTAAAATATGTATAGAAATGATACTCGGCAGGTAAGTGGATGGAGTATCCCAAATGTATGAAATAAGTAGCATTATATCATAAAAAATGATTCAAAACTTAGATACAGAATGTCCAAGAAGGTTCCAAAATAAGACCAAAGTAAAGCAGCTTCCTCTAAATAGAAATAGCGGAGATTTTTGATACGTCCTCCTTTAAACATAACAATTATATAGGTTGTTGTTGTTAGTAGATAACATAATCTAGCGTTGTCTGCCTTACCTAATGCAATTTCGTATTTCCTTGTCTATTATAATTATTCCGTATCGGTGGCTCATGACTTAATTGGTCTATTTCAATGTCACCTCATATCTGTACAATTTGTTAGATCTCCAAAAAGAATACGCAAATAATCGAAATTTAAGTAAAATAATACCTACATGCTGTAAGTAAATATTTTTTGGAAATTAACTTACTTAAAGTTCTTGGTTAGACTGAGAATGCAATTAATTTTAACTTTTTCCTGCTAACTTTTTTTGTTAGCAGGAAAAAGGGCTTTTTTGTGTTCTCAGACGAAAAATGAATTGCTTTGTTTGAAGTATAGGCGCTGTTAGCTCTTGTTTTTAACTAATATTGTTTTTTAAGAAGGAGCAGAGCTCCCGCTGTCCATCTGATGGCAAGTGGCTTCTACCACACATGGACATCTGAAACTAGCTGCAGAAAAGATACGAGTCCTACCTGAGATCAGCTAGATGCGTTGCTACCACGGAACAATAAAAACTAGGTTACTATTATGCCTAGTTGTGACGCCTCAAATACTCCTGTCTTCTTTAATAAACTTATTCACTAGATTAATAGTAATGTGTAATCATGTAATTTTTTATTCACAATTTTTAACAAAATAGAGCTTGTCCTCATAGTACAAGATTAGGAGAGCTACCTGTATATTATACACATTTTGAACGTGGTAGAACCCTTTGTGGTTCAACTCTGCACCACCACAACACCTATTACCACCTCCATCACGCCTAATAATAACAATGTTAACCTCTGTTATATCGACTCCCAGGGGTCAATAAGACCTGGGAACGGTCTCCCATATCAACAACCCTCAGTTTTTACGTCTACGATAGTGGATTACATAAGCCTATTAATAAATAAATATTTTTTTACAAGTTGAGACCTTACGTCAAGCAAGTTATCCGGGGGAGGTGCGCTCAAATCCCAAATAGCCCAGTGTCTTTCCCAAGATACTCAGGTAGTTTACGACATCGTGGTACATAAATCCGCCATCACTTGGTGTCTTTCCGAAGATCTTTTGAAAAAATATCACCCGATGCAAAAAAGGGGGTCTACCCCTAACTGAAAAATATAGAAAGACGTATACGAGTTAAAAGGAAATAGTTGCTTATACATTTACTGCCTCAACCTAGGATCCATTGTGTCGAGGGAGTCATAGACACACATAGATGAATACACACACACCCAGGCCGAGAACAGACAATTATATTCATCATTCAGATATCCGTCTGGCTGGGGAACAAACCCGGAACCGACTGAGCGTCAGAACTACATGGTAACCGCTCCGCCACGTGAATCGTTTGGGGAAGTGTATGGACTTCTGTTTTAAGGTAAAAAAATATATACTTTGTGTAAAAATTAAAAACCACGCTAAAATCGCACAAGGAACAAATCGTTAATCCTGTTTCCTGACGATCCTGATGAGGAGAATGGGATATAATTATTAAAATAATGTATTGTCATGGGTACTTGATAATTATTCAAAATTTAAATAAATAAAATGGTAAAAAAAAAACAAATTAAGTAGGTATATACATTTATTAACGATATCCTTAAGCTATATTAATCTATCAGTTCGTTATAAAGTTATATTTTTTTTAACATAGTCAATTAATTTTTTATCGAAATAGTGACAATGTTGCGAAGAGATAGGTACTTACAGTGAGTAAGTGATTGGGTATTTTTTACTTATCTATAAGGTATTGAATTCGGATGTTTTAAATTCTTGAGATTTCCTACCAGATTGAAGCCTCCCTCAGAATATTTAAAAAGTGTGTAATAAGCAGAAACAGGACAATTTTAGTTTTTTTTTTATAAAAAAATTAAGTTAATATTTTTTATATAAAATTTAAGTGAAAAACGAGTATGAAGTCCAACTGGGAATATTTTCTTTTAGGTGCATAGGTAACACCGGCAGATTTACATATAAGGCGTTTTAGTCCTCAGGAATGGCAATGCATCCGTAATGGGCTTCAGCTATAGTCTGATTCATAATTAGGTGTCCAAAATGTAAACAAAGAAATGTCACTGTCAAAATTAACAAGAAACTAAAACTTTAACAAACTCAACAAAAAAGGAAATCTTAAAAATGAAACTTAAAAATGACGGCACAAGAAATGTTTTGGATTCCGATTATGTTACCATTATCATATTTTAATTTTCTACCATGAACCTTGTTTTTTATTATTATTACTGTATGGAACGATATTGAAGTAATATAAATATTAGAAAATGTGAATTAATCTTAATTTATTTAGATTATTATTTTATTATTGTTGTATTATTTTATTATCGTCAAATATAAGAAACTACCATTTGAAATGTATTTTCTTGATAGGTCAACACCTTTGTTTACATTTTGGACAGGTGTCCATAATTAGGTAATTATGAATCAGACTATAGATACAATGTTTTATACGGAGCTGGTTACAGGTCTCTGCGATGGCATTGGTCACTCACCATCAGATATATTACACGCTCGTGTGCAACTTCAATTTTCCAACAAAACTACTGCAAATGGGAGTGGGGATCTATTTTATAAATGCTCTATATGTTTCTACTCTTGAGAGCATGTTTATTTCATGTCTTATTTTGAATTCTGACACTATTGGTCCAAGTCCGAATTCCATCAACTAAAGATAAACTCTTACAATAAAGAGAAATGCGATAGACCAATATCATAAAAATACCCCGTATTTTTTAAAAGTATGTCATTTCTCAACAGATGATGAGGGACTATGGTTTGACCCCTTTTTATTCTGTAAGGAGACCTGTTCCCAGCAGTGAGACAGTAATAAAGACAAGATAAGGTAAAGTAAGATAAAGATTTTGTATCTATACGATAGTTAAAATCTACACACTAAAGTTATTGAGCATCACAATTTTAGTATAGTTAATGTTATAATTATACTACTTATATACAATACACTTATGATACTTACAATTAGTAGGTATATTTTGTATAGTTTTATGGTAACTAAAGTTAAGTTATACATGAAATGGAACGTCAAATATCACAATACGATTTTTGCAAAATCCTTCATTGTATACAAATAGATGTCTAAATTCAATATTTTTTAAAAAGTATTTTCACATTAAAAATATATAACATATTTTTATTTTTTTGACGTATTTTTATCAATTTATTGTTATTGTAACTCAAACAAAATATTTAATAATATCTTTACATCGTTGAACCATCTATGTATCTTAGAATCGTAAAAATCATTAATAACAATATAATTAATACGGCATAAACAGATCATATTATTCATTAAAATTGTATTAGATACTTAGCAAATGTTTTTCTAACAAGATTTGCTTCTAGTTCTAAATTTAACACAACATTTTGTCAAACTTTGACAGTTGATATTATTGCCTTATTATATATTTGATTTTGATAAATGATATGATTGCGTTATTTGTGGGTAGTTCTACAGTTAGAGTCCCGCGTTGCCGCAGTATTCGCCGATACGATCCGAGATACACTCGAATATGTCGAAGGAGATATCGCAGTTACGCCCGTTATCTGAAAAGGTAAAAATAATAGTTAATGACATTCAATACAAGTAAAATGATTCATGTTAAATATTTATTACAATCATCGTGACGTTTAAGCGTTGCTGAATCCTAGGTATGGGCCTACGCTAGATAAGAAAATATCTTTTAAGTTTTTTCGCCGACTTGCAAATACTATTTATTTTAGACAGACGTATAAGGCTTAGTCAGCAAGAGTGACAGTGCATCTGTGGGTATGTGTGATGGGCTTCAGAATCTCTCTTTCCAGGCGAAACCAGGCGGACTACATGCTCGTCTGCTTCAAAAATATAAAAAAGGTAGGTATACTACTCACCCATAGGCACAGTCCTGGAGAACTTATCATGGTTCCTCATGAGACACTCTCTGGACGCTTCCAATACCGCCATGAAGTAGCCTCGCTCGTTAACACCGTCCGAGTACAGCCCCACCAGCCCTTCCAGGGTTGGGAATCCGTAGCCGTCCACCTGAAATTTAGAAAAATAACTATTGAGATATAGTTGTAAGCGCTTTCTACACTCACAGTCCCACACTAGGTGTCGTGGGTGCCATGGACACACACATAGACAAATACACAAACACCCAGATCCAGAAACAGAAATCTAAATTCATCATTTAGATATCTGTTTGGCTGGGGATCGAACCCGGGACCCTTTGCGCGTCATACCGCTATGGTGGCCACTCCGCCACGCGGGTCGTCGAGGTTGTAAAAGTTTATAACTCTTGATGTATTTCTACTGCTAGGTTTAACCACCGCTGTGTTTTAGTTTGAAGGGTGTGGGTAAAGACAGTGATAGCATAGTGGTTAAGAGACTCGGCCTCACATTCCGGAGGTCCGAAGTTCAAATCCCAGACGCACCTCTGATTTTTCAAAGTTATGTGTGTATTCGAAATTTACTTCCTTAAAACGTGAAGGAAAACGTATGGAAATCTGTACTCCTGAGAGTTCGAAAAAATAAAAAAGTCAAGTCTACCATCTCACACTTGTCCAGAGCGGTGGAGTATAAACCTCTCACTCGGAGAAGAGACCCGTGCCCGGCAGTCGGACAGTAATGTATTGACGACTACTTTTGATATATGGTGGTATTGAAGGTAGTAGAGTTTGAATTGAAGGTAGTAGTCTATTTTATACTTAGTAGTCTACTTGCAATCATAGAGAAATTATGAAATGATTGAAATAAGATGGTTTTAAAAGTAGATCGCATCGAGCTTCGATTAAGTATTGAGATTATAGCTTACTAGTTTTTGCCCGCGGCTTCGCCCGCGTTTAAAAGAAAATAATATGACATACTAACATACATACAACCCAAAATTCGTACGTTCATTGGAAGGAAAATGGCGCCATCTGGCGAAAATTGGTCATACCAACTCTGAAACCTTCGTGGGCTCATGGACAACAACTTTGCTAAAGATCATCTTTTGATCAAATGCATAGTTTACGATTCAATCCTTACTAATATCGATTAAAATAATCGACTTCTTGGTGCAAAAGAGCGATTCTCCGATTAATCGATCTTAGATCGCCATCCCTTGTTCCCATGGGATTTCCCCTGAGGACTAAGCTGGAACGCCTCGGAAAAGTCTGTCTCCCTTACCACATCCTTCAAACCGGAACACAACAGCGCCTAACACTGCTGTTATTAGGTAGAAATAGGTGTGGCGGGGGTGCCGCCGGAGTCGAACCACAAAGGGTTCTACCACCTTTAAAACTTTGTGACAAAGGTATTTATTTATATTGATAAAGTCGGATTATGATTATTAAGAGTTTATTCATTTATTATATACGCTATACTGATATTGATATTTCTTATACGTATTTTAATCAAAATATCGGCCACACACAAGAAAACATCTTAAGATCCCGAAGTAACCCAAAAAGATAAAGAAACCAGTTAAGATCTAAGTGAATAAATATTTTATAGATTTCATTTATCCTATGAATCATAAGCCGACCCTTCATTATGAATATGTGAAGTACAAAAAATATTATATGAAGCTTGTTACTAATAAAATATCTGAGTTTTACGACACCGGCGGTAAAGTATACTTTAAGCTTGTATGATCTGTTGAGAGCAAATAAATAATAGAAATGTGCTATAAAATTCTTAGCGCTCATATAACATAAGTTCTATAAAAATCAATTAGGAATCCGATTTAAGTATCTATTCATTTTAAATCCTTCGTAATAACTTTTATGTGCTCTGTGTAATATGTTTGTGGTATTGTGTTATCTACATCTATTATTAAATATATATAACTCAAAGGTGACTGACTGACAGTGATCTATCAACGCACAGCCCAAAGCACAGGACGGATCGGGCTGAAATTTGGCATGCAGGTAGATGTTATGACGTAGGCATCCACTAAAAAAGGATTTTGATCAATTCTAACCCCAAGGGGATAAAATAGGGGATGAAAATATTACTTCGTAACGCGAGCGAAGCCGCGGGCAAAAGCTCGTGCCATACGGGCAAAAGTATGTGTACGGCTCTGTACACATTGGGCTTATTTGCTACGGTAAACAATAAATATTCTATGTATTAATCGGGGTCGTAACCTATATGTGTGCCAAATTTCATCCATCATCATAATCATCATCTTCAGCCCACTGCTGGACAGGCCTCTCCCAAGGTACGCCACTGAGCCCGGTCTTCAGCTCTCCTCATCCAATTAGTTCCCGCCGCCCGGCGCAGATCGTCGCGCCACCTTGCAGGAGGGCGTCCCACACGTTTGTCTAGACGCGGTCTCCTCTCCAAGAGCCGTCTACTCCAGTGGTTGTCGGCTCTTCGACAGATGTGGCCAGCCCATTGCCACTTCAACTTGCTAGCCTTCAGAACTATGTCGGTGACTTTGGCCATCATGCGAATTACATCGTTGCGGATCTTGTCTCTCAAAGATACACCGAGCATAGCTCTCTACATAGCGCGTTGAGCGACTTTCAACTTGTGGACTAGCCCTACTGTAAGTGTCCACGTCCCAGCTCCGTAGATTTAATCCAAATCTAATCTATAGCTTTTACGTGAAAACGTAACAAACAAGCATCCATTCACACAATCTATTAGAATACAGCTTAGTTTGAGGACATTAAAGATCTCTTAATGTTAAATATTATAGATGTCTATAACAGTGGCCACTTATACAGGTGGACAGTATGCACTTTTGCAATATTAACTATAAAATTGCTTAAAAGTATACGGACCAGATCTTAATTTATGTTGTAATTCTAATTGTGTAACATAGATTAGTAAAGATTACTCACTCCTAACAAGAAAATGTAACCAGTTTTGAGAATTGTTATAGTTGCGTAAAAAAATTATGCCACGTCTCCGTGCTAAAATGTCCCTAAAATATTTGAAATAATTATTTATTTATTATGTAAATTACGCAGTATTAGTTATTTATTCGTAAATTTTCTCTAAAAATATTGTTATTTGTCAAGAATTAAAAAAAAAAGTTACTGATAAGCCGTTTGTGGTTTCATTCAATTTGAAGGCGGCGAAGTATCTTTACTAATCTATGTTGTGTAATAACAAAGTCCTTTCTATCGCACACGTAATCTGTGGTCCACTTGCGATTTTATAGAATCGAAAAAATGTTTCGCCAACCGCGGCGTTTGCAAAGACCTTGGGCCTATACCACCTTAATTGAATCCGAACAAACCCTTCGCACAGACCTTTATGGCGGCAATATCTGGTCCTTCAGCGGCTATAATAGGTAAATTTCTTTAAGCATTTTACGATGTACTCGTATGGTTTATGGTTAACAAATTGGAGCAATTAACGTGCGACACGACAGCGGTTTATTGATGTTTAGGGTTCTGTAGGCAAAGGACTAAAACGGAATTCTATTACTAAGCCCTTGGGCATCTGCTGTCTGTTCGCGTGTTATAGGGTTCTATTTCTTGAATCGTAATAGACAATTAGGCATAGACACTTGAATTATTTACAGTTTCTACACTCACAGCCCCACACTAGAGTTCGTATCGTATCGTAGTTGCTATGGACACACACAAAGACAAGTACACGAACACCGTACCCCGGAAATAGAAATATAAATTCATCATTTACAAATCCGTCATTTACGAACCCGGGACCCTCTGCGCCGGTATGATAACGCTCCGCCATGCAGGTCGTCAAAATTCTAAATATGTATACAATAAAATACAGAATTCTAAATATAAAAAGTTAAAAAAGAGGGTCCTGATACAAGAAACCTGTATTTTTTCGGCATTTTTCGGTATACGAATACTTATTGAACCGAAATAGGAAGACAGTGTCATTTATTGATTATATAGTAACTCAGACACAATTTAGGGAGAGTTCAGTTGCCTATATTACAGGTTTTTTTACCCAGTTTAGGCAGCTGACGATACTTAATTATGGTAAATAAATTACTATTATATAAATATTACCTCAAGAATATCCAAATATACCTTTGTATTCATGAAATAAATAAATTTATTATTATTATCACCATTACTACTTAACTTCTGTACCGGCCATGGTAACAAAATTAAATAAAAAGAATTGATGATACGGAACCCTCAGTGTGTGTTCTCACACGTGACTAATTATTATTTATAGACGCGAAAGGCCTTGTATTCTGATTGGCATTCAGTTGGTTTGAAATATTTTTATGTGGGTGATTGCTTGGCCCTGATTAAACTAGATTTTATGTGAAGCTGTGCGTTTGAGAAAAATCTGCATGAGTTTTTGATGGCAGATAATATTATAAGGCAGATGTGAGATCAATTGAATCTGAAAGCGTCTTAAATTTAGCCGCTGTGTGAATTACTTTCAGTTAATATTTTAAAAAACAAAAATTAACGGAATTGTTACAATACAAAAATATTTTCTCATGAAAATATGTATTTTTATTCAAAGTATGTAGGTTCCTTACTTAAGTTTTTATCGTCATAAACTTAACTTCGTAGGATTTTTTGCTTATAAGTGGTTAAAATACTAAGTATAGAACACAAATATTTTCCTTAAAAATATTTACATTTAAGAAATTAAAATTTAATTACGAAATTAACATTAATTAACATTTACTAAGCGAGCACTTAATTAGAGCTTAAAGTAAATTTTATAGCTTATTAAAAAAGTGGAACTATTTCAATTCTATGAGCTTAAATAGTTTCACTTTTATACGATTAAGTAATCATCTATTTCATATTAACTTTATATGCAGCCTTTATTTTTCATTTAATTTTATTTTTAATTTCTGGTTCAATGAAATTAATGAGGTACACCAAGAAAAGCCGCAAAAACAAAAGCTCCACAGCTGTAATTCTAAAAACAATAAGTAAGTAAAACTAACGCGTATCACAATTAATGATCAGAACTTTCTAAGCTAAACGAAACCGTGCCGTCTTATCTTCAATTTGAGTAAAAGCGTTACTATTTCAACTATTTGACTGAACAACCGACAATTTAATAAAGATTAGACGGAGTAAAAGTACTTACCGCTTTCACTTTCCTGTAGACGCACTGCAGTAGGCACTGGAAAAGAAAATATGATGTGATTTAATACGTGTAAGGTGATTTGATATGAAAGGTCGGGTGGTCCTGGGGAAACAAAGGATTGTAGACCCCTTTTTATTTTTCGAATAAACGATTTTTTTTACGTCTTTTAAAAAAATCCAACAAGCAATAATATTAAAACAAAGAATGTAGTAATTATTTAAGAAACATGTGAAATAATATTGTCTGGACAAACTAACGTAAAAGTAGCTGACCCCTCGAAATTATCATAAGTTACGAGAGTTTTTCTCTTATGGCCCTCCCTCAAATACTGAGGCCCGGGGCAGGAGCCCTGCCTACCCCCTTCTAAATCCGGCCCTAACAAGTATAGTTCAATAGAGAGATTCTCTCGGCCGTTTTGTTTCAAGAAATGCATGCAACCCTTGTTTTGATTTTTTCTTTTTTTTGTAAGAGACAAGTTTAGATGTACATACCCCAGCGATCCGTTTCTCATCATGTGTGAACGGCACCTCTCGCTTGTTCCTCCGCCGTTGCGCCGGCATCGTGTGCTCCTCTTTGATCACGTCTAGGGCCTCTGGAAACACAAATCAGGCTTTTTAAAAGTAACTATTTAATAAAAATCGTATTGGAGCACCTTGAGGGAGACCCAGATGTCGGGATCCGTGGGTGATTGCCCAATCCCCTACGGATCCTGGAAGGTATAAAGAGGGTTACAGCCAAACAAATAAAATGATATTGTTTTTATTATGGAAATCATTTGCCCAATAGTCTTTCAGGAAACTTCTCAAAAATAAAGGTATTATGTGTATGTAAAGAATTATTTTGAAATCCTTGAAACAAAAGGGTGTAGAGCCTATGCTAATAAAAACAAAGTTAATGTATATTTACTTTTTTATATGTAAATCTTTATTGAAGACATGTTTACTTGACTAATATATTTTACATGAATTGAGAACTAGATCGGACGTTGATTTACTAAAATTAAGGGTTTAGATGCTGACAACCTTGAAACCAAAACATAGCATAGTGAATTTTAATAATAGGGAATTAATTCAAGAATTCGAGCCGGAAAACTTGAGGTATCGTCATACTATTTCTCTGTCTTGTTAGTTCCGACGGCAAGGCATATCAAATGAAGAAAATATCGAATTTGATTGCATTTATTTTCAATTAATTCTAACATTAATCTTGAGATATCAGTAAGTCAGCAGACGTTCTGACATTAGCAGTCAGATCATGGACGCTCGTGTGTAACATCACAATTTAAATCCAATCAGATACACATTGCAATGGGTAATTAGAGTCATCTGCAAGGGATTTGTAAACGGGAGATTTTTATTATCGTGATCGGGCGTTTTCTGTTTTCATTATCTAGTGTTTTTCATTTTGAATAGTTTTCACAAATTATTGCAATAAAGCAGGAGTTAAAAACTCATTAACTAGCTAGTTACGTTTTAACTATTAAAGTTAAATCTGTCAAGATTTCTGTTAACATCAGAAAATTTGGCCTACGAAGAAACAAAACATTCAAGTGTGTGTGTGTGTGTACGACTGTGTTTTCACTATACTGATCATAAAGTTAAGGAAACACTATAAAAAGGGATTAATTACCTAAGTTGATTGAGACAGATTCTATCATAAAAATAATCTTTCAGAATTGTTGCTGTTTTAAATAAGTTTAGTGCAAACTAGTAAAAAATAAATAAATTTATATTCGTGATATGAGCATGATATAATCTTCTCCTGGTTATGAAACCATGCCGTTTTTAAAACGCTCGTCTGTTCTATTACTTAGTTAACAGCAAGTTAATAGTATTTCAAATGCAAATCAAAGAATCGTGGTTGGTGAGCATTTTATGATGAGGTTACTGGTGGTTTAGATTATTAAACAACTGGCTTCCGAACATCGGAATGTTGACATTGTATATCAATGACGTGGCCTTTGATGGAAAGGAAAGGGCAAATGAAATCAGTTCTGTAGAAGAGATACATATAGGACGCTAAACAAAGTGTCCTGCAAGTGGTTGCATTTTTTGGTGTATATTTGTTCTATTAATCCATCAATAAAATATTATTATCTTATTTTATACATACCTCCATTATTAATAATAATAACGCTTTCTATACTCACAGCCCCACACTAGGATTCCCTGTATCGTGGGTGCCATAGACACGCACAAAGACAAATACACAAACACCCAGACCCAGAAACAGAAACCTAAATTCATCATTTACTCGTAGATATCTGTCTGGTCGGGGATCGAACCCAGGACCCTCTGCGCGTCAGACCGGTATGGTGACCGCTCCGCCACGCGGGTCGTCGATTATTAATAATCAATCTATCCAATGTTTTGCAGATAGAAGTTTGACAATGAATGCATAAAATAATTATCAAAATTAGATCTTTGGTAGACAATAATTGCATACTTAGATTGATTTATTGTGTGGAGCACATATATTATTTAAGTGTATTAAATTAATAAATAATTTAAATAATCATTTTAGTGTTTAGTGTAGATATTGTTTAAATTCGAAAGTCGAAAAATTATGTATTAAGTATGCCGTCTTAGTCGATATTAAAATGTGTAGGCAAAAAAATGGCCATTAGAAAATATTGTAGCCCTTGTGTTAATTAAGAGATTTGGTGAAAACGAAATGCGTACTACGCTAAAGTAGATACATTTTACAATGTATAGGTACATTGTACGCTAAAGCAGATACATTTTGCAATGTATAGGTACAAATATAGGTACTATTTTCCGAAAAAGTTGGCAACCCTACTATCAGTACACCGAAAAAGGTGGCAACCCTACATACAAGATATAAGTATTCTCAATAATCGTATAGCACTGCTGTTGCAAAGCTTGTAGTTAACCAATCAAGCTATATTTCATTAATAACCTGTAATTGCAAATCGTTCTCAGACGCAGAATTTAGGACAGGTGTGTCACGACTTCTATCAAAACCTTCACTTTTGATTGTTTCTCATTGTTCACACATTGATGTTGAATAATTGAATATTTACGTGAATTTATTTGATTGTATTCGACACTTGTCACAATATGTTCCTTAGTGTTTTATTATAGTATACAAGAATTAACACTTTGCTTTCAAAATTGAAGGTGATTTAATTTTAAGTTTTATTCGAGTCTGGAGGTAACAGCACTACACCTATTTCTGCCTTGTAACAGCAGTATTACAAAGCGCAGCTGTGTTGTTTGAGGGGTGTAGTATGGAAGACATACTAACCCGAGGCTTTCAACTTAGTCTCTAGGAAGCAACGCACCTGTGGCCGATCTCAAGTAGGACTTTAATCTCATCCAGGATTGATTAACAATGTCCATGGGCTGCAGTAGCCACTACCATTAGGTTCATTGTGTGCTTGTTTGCTAATGCTATACCTCTAAAAATAAAACATGATAGGCGAAGTGCAGTAATACCCTATAGTTTGGGTATAAGACATTTCTAAACTACATTTTTAAATTTTAAATCGATGTACTATGTAATATTTAGCCGGTGTTACAATTTCCTGTAAGCAACTGATTAAGAGGAAGCGATTACCAATTTCCTTCGTAAATTGCTTGCGTTAAGGCATGAAACATACTAGAAACACTAGTATATTCGTTTTGTAACCGCGGCCAAATAGTTCTGATATTAATTGCGTATATACCTATATTAATTCCTCGAAAATATCTTGCGGTTTCAAGCCGATTTCCAAATTCAATAAACGCTGTCCACTTTTTACGCGGAGTATACTATAGTAATTTACAACGAAGTGCACAACAGCTCACATCCAGGACAAACACATAACCAGGACAATTATTTTATTTTATATATTTACATATAGGTACATCTAAACTTCTAACTATACCGATAATGAAAATATTCTCAACTTTTCTCGTTAGTAAGTTTCATCCTTAAAACTCACGTATGAGTGAGTTGCTAGGTACCTATACCTATGTCCCTGTAGTCTCGGGAATAGAATAGGGCTACGGTATCCCCTGCCTGTCGCAAGAGGTGACTAAAAGGGGGCTTCCCTATACATACTTGCGGGTGGCAAGAGTGGGAGCTCGAACCGTCCGGCAAGCAACCCCGGGAAGGACGACGGTATGTGTAGTCGCATACCATCGTAAACACCAGATGGTGTGGGAGGAGCCAAAACTGCTCCCCCAGGGCAGAGCCCGATCGGGGCATTGCGCTTGGAGGACTCCGGTTGTGATCACTCGGAGATCCCGGAGTTCTCCATCAAGCGTTGAGGACGACCACCGGGGGGGTTTTAGTGCGGTAAAAATCCCACATAACCCGGCGTCGCTCCCACATCGTCGGGTACTTTTTGAAGGTAAACAAAAAAAAAAAGGTACCTAGGTATACCTAAATAAAAGAACTAACTTATATTGAAATGTGATTTGTGGCTACTGGCTATTAAAAGTTATTTGAGTTTTCTGTTTCTTTACCGTTACCATAGATCAACAATAATATAGAACGTTCAGTTCTTAGTATCAAGTTACAGACATTCAATCAGATAAGTCCCAATAATAACTTAAACGTCGGAAATGTTTTAACAAAGTAGGTGATATTATTCATTGTATATTTGGACACCTATTTTTTATTCTTATTTTAGCTTGCAATGACCGTTTATATAATTTATTCTCGTTTTATATTTTTTATTATTAAGCGGTAGAAGCATGCATGGAGTTCTTGTTTTGGAGTGTTTAGTAAACGGATGTACCTACTAAATTAATAGATACGAGTAAGATTCTGTTATTCTGATAGTAAATGACAAGATCAATGTTAACTACCGGTCAAGGATATCTTTTATCAACCCATATAGGGTCAGAGCAGTATAGTCCGCGTATAACTGCTAGTCCGCTCTACTTCAGCCACAGACGTATCTGTTATCCCTGAGAACTGCATTTGAACGCATCGAAATGGTTCCTTTCTCAAACCACACACTTCAAACCAGAACACTGTAGCTCTTAACACAGTGGCTGTAAGGCAGAAACAAGTGTGACAGTGATGCTTCTGGAATAGAAATCAGAAAACATACACAAATTTTCGTTCAATCCTGTTGAGCGTTTTCCGAAATTACTCTTTACAAACACAAACATGTAAATGACAATCATAAGAAATTTATATAGTTACATTAAGATATTAGATACAATCTAAAGGTGGTAGAATCCTTTGTGGTTCGACTCCGGCGGCACCACCGCCACACCTATTTCTGCCTTATAACAGCAGTGTTAAGCACTGCTGTGTTCTGGTTTGGAGGATGAGGTAAGGGAGACATACTTTTCCCAGGCGTTCCAGCTTAGTCCTCAGGAGTAGCGGCGCATCTGTTGCCGACCTCAGGTAGGAATATCTGATCCTATCTGAGGTTGATTACAGATGTCCATGGGCGGCAGTAGCCACTTACCATCAGGTGGACTGCATGCTTGTCTGCTACTCTTATATTATAAAAAAAATATATAAGATACCTATACTATTCTGAAATGATATACATCTGACGGTGGCGCCATAATCGAACCAGGACGAGGACTATTAAAAGTTTAGTAACACCGTTTCTGAAGTCTATGTACCTATCTATGTACTCGTATGTATGACGCAAATATTTCAACTTCGGGTCGGTTGTAAGTTAACATATACCAGTTGCAACTCGAATTGCACTTCCCTCATGTTGCAAATGATACAAGATATATTTACAAAATTATCCTTTCACTTAATGATGTACACATCAGAAACTGGCGTTTAAATGATTAAATGTATTTTTAGTAAGGTATTTATGATTAAAGAAAATATTTATAACCGTTTTACCAGATGTTTCATAAAGTGATGTTTTAAAGTGGTGTTAATTTTGTCCTACTTTAAATTTAATTAACATTTAGCCAATCATACGTAATCAAAGTTGTATGTATATATATATATTTTTCAATCAAATTAATGGTAAAGAAAACCATTGTGAAAAAGCTAAAATTGTAACCTGCATATGCCCTACAATTCACTTGGCCATCGTGGTGGATATCGACCCTTTTATGGTCGACCAATCCTACCACTCTTTTATTCCCGCTGAGCTCATCCAGTGTAATACTTTGTCGTGAAACTAAAAGATTTAATTAAACCTATCACACTGTCCTTCGAAAAAAAAATTATTCAACACTTTCTTTCATAACATACTAAATATTAGCAAAGTTACAAACGTCTAATAGACATACTATGTCGCAAAGCCCGCAACTCTTGCTTGGAAGAAAGTAAATATGTATGTATTCGCAAGACTGTGCAACTAGCCCGGTTGCACTTCCCTCGTGTCGCAAATGGGTGTCAAGATATGCTATTTTACCCTTTCACTAACGTGTCGAAATTAGAAAAAGACATAACGATATATTATAGTATGGATTCTGTACAAATAGGACGATCAATATCCATCATTTTAAAAATAGGTTTTATTTCTAATTTTATTGACGCTTACTTTGAAAACTCACGAAATTGTATTTTAAGCAGTTACAAATATTTCCTTAAAATCAAACGAAAGATTTATTTTTAGACCTTATCCTACGCATAAATAAACATGAGCAAAGTCACAAACGCTTACTAGATATAGTATGTTCGTTATTAATAACCTGTCTATCCGATGTTTTGCCTACCAAAAAGGGAATGTTGATAATGGATAATAGTATGTCACAACTCTAGCTTGGAAGAAAGTAAATATGTATGTATTCGCAAGACTGTGCAACTAGCCCGGTTGCACTTCCCGCGTGACGCAAATGGGTGTCAAGATACGCTGTTTTACCCTTTCATCGAAATTAGAAAAAGACATTACGATATATTCTGAATGATTAGATATAGAAAATAGGACGATCAATATCTATCCTTTTGAGAATTGATTTTACTTCTAATGACGCTTAATATAATAACTAACGATATACTTAGTATTATAAGTTTTAACAAATAGTTTCTTAAAATCAAAGGAAAATTTCCTTTTTTTTGGATCTTCCATTTTTTTTTTGCGCTATGCTACATACATATTATATACAAATAAATATTAGCAAAGTCACAAACGCATACCAAATGTATTACGTCGGTTATTAATAATCAGTCCATCCAATATTTAGCCTACTAAAGAGGGAAACTTGATGATTTCCACCTACTAGAATTGTAAAATTTCAATCTTGGTAGCCAATACATTGGATAGATTAATTATTAATAATTCACGGGTAGTAGTGTGTCGCAAAGTCCCCAACTCTAACTTAGAAGAGAGTAAATATGTATGTATTCGCAAGACTGTGCAACTAGCCCGGTTGCACTTCCCTCGTGTCGCAAATGGGTGTCAAGATACGCTGTTTTACCCTTTCACTAACGTGTCGAAATTAGAAAAAGACATTACGATATATTCTGGATTCATTTCAGATTAAAAACATTGGATACCTTTTCTTAATAAATATAGACACTTACCTGAGTATTTTTGAAGCAAATGTGTCTAATTTCAAAACTAAAATAAATGTGTAGGTAGAAAGTTGATGCCCAAATATAAACATAGTATTATTTAACCCATACAAATAGGACATCATCGCTGAAATATAGAAGACTTTAGTGGAAGAAACTAAGTAGTTATTTTTACTATAAAGTATGCAGAAAAACAAATTTTAGATCGTGATAAAATGACAATAAATTTTAATAGGTAATTAACAAAACTTTTATAGGCAATTAAAAACACTTTCGACACTTAACTAGAAATAGTCAACTATGTACACTTGCGGACAAACACAAATGATCACGCACTGAGACTAAATAAAAGTGGACTCAGCATCTTGACGGATGACGGATGACGATGACGGATACTCAAAAATCGACTAAAAAACATTGTTTTGTTATTTTACTTTTTTTTCCGATTTCTTCTTTCTCTTTCATTCAAATCATGTGTAACTATACAAATCATAATTTTGGATCAGTTATCATTTAAAAAAAAATGAAATTTCCAATTACAAGCGACCATTAATTCAAAATATTTCAATGCAATGCAAAATTGTTTTCTAGTCGTTGTCTATATTTGTAGTCTGAGGTTACGTATAAATTTCGCAAACGCGTAAGTTAACAGTCGAGTAAACATCGCATGTCCCGGTACAGCCAGGTACACGTGACGCAACCTGGCTATATGGGTCAGCCCAGCAATACTCACGAATGCAACTGCAATGCTTAGAAATGCGTTGTTGGCGAATTTGCGAAAACATACACTCCTAAAAATTAGGATATTTTTCAAAGGAATAGTTCGAGCCTCTTCAATTTATATTTAATTATATATTTTACAAATTTATTGTAACATCAATGTGGCATAATAATTAGATTAATATTGTTTATGTGCGGCTTCATATAAGAATTAAATGACTAAAGTGATCACAGAAAATATGTGATAAAAATTGATGTTGCTAAATAGAGAAAAATATATTAATAATAATATAACCATGTATTTTGTATTTACTTTAAACTATAACTTAACTAATTAATAAGGGTAATAATAATATGAAAATAAAAATTGTGGTGCAAATAAACAAATCGTGTAGATCGGTCTTTCTTATAAAGAATTCCTATGGTTTACATGTTGTATATCATCCACAAAAAGCGAAAAATCTAACAATTTCCGTTTTAAAAGGCTTTTACGACCGTTTAAGGAATAAGGCTTTAAATCTTATTAGCCAAATAAAACTTATTAACGGGCTCATGCCAATTACATGAGGTAACTGTTTCATATGAAATAAATAATGGCCTGTATGCTACATTTTTTATAGCGATGCGAATTATACAACATCAAGGGGTATTAAGCTTATTAGTCTTATTATTGTACTCGTTCTGAAATGTCAAAATTCCAAAACGCGGTGACCGCTGCAACGCACCTTTTTTTTGGAAATCTTGACTTATATATGTATATGTTTGTCTTAAACTTATTTCTCAAGAAATTGCATTAAAAGTAGATTGGTGTTTTATTAAAATATATTTTTTTTAAATATTAATTTAATTAAAGAAGGTAGGTATTCCTATAATATCAACTCCTAATATTTGAAGTGTTTAAGATAGAGGTATAGAACTTTAAATAGACGGCATTGTGTCGTCATAAAGTGCAACTCTTATATTTAGGGTTAGTTCCACATTCTGGAAATCCATGGACGCATACCACTATAATTTTTCCTTTTTAATGGATGATATATGATAAAATATATTATTTAAAAACAATGAATTTTCTCCTGATGAATTCTCTGGCGCTGACGGACTCCTCAAAAAGTAACATGAGCTCTCCTCCAAAGCCGGCTACCCTCATGTTGCAACTGTCCACTAGGGAGGCCCGTCTGCCTTATCGCAAGGCTAAATTTATTTGTAAAACAAATATCTGAGTTGGTACTATACAATGCTGCCTCAAGACCGGAATAAAGTTTATTACGATATTAAAAAAAGATGGCACGATATTACCACTTTGATATTCAATTGTTGTATTTTTTTAAACAATTTAAAGGTTAACAATCAATTATAAGGATAAAACGTGCAGATGTAAGCTTTGTATTTTAGCACTGATGTCATCCAGTTTGATTTTGAGAATTTCAGTAATGAGATCATTTATGCATGTTTAAAGATTTCACGATATGATGGTTGTATTACTCATTAATTGATAAAAAAATAATCAATGTTTGAATTGTGTAGGAATGTTCGTAAAAAAATAAATTCTGTTTAAAATGAATACGTACAAATGAACGTTGTATCGCACTCCAAAGACTGCTCAAATCAAATGCTGAAGTCATCAAGTAATGAAATACGAAGTAATATTGATGTAATTCCTCTATCAATCCACACTTGGTCAGTGCGGTGGACCATAGTAACGCTCGTGGATGATAGCCTAAGCTCCTCTACTTATCAGCTACTTCTCCCACCCGTCCCCAGCAGTGGGACAACGTGATAATAATGAGCTAAAAACTTAATAAAAATCTACCAATGACGTATAGACAATGCACAACTGTATGCACCATAGTTTAAGTAACATCTATGTACAATTGTTTGTACATACTTATCAAAGATAATGTAGATAAACATTTAGGAAAGATTTTTGAAAATTCGTTGACAAGCAAAAGTTAAAAACGTTACTATTGAGTCTTAACCGTTTGTCTTATATAATGATTAATACAAAGTGAAGACCTGACAAAATGTATACTGTTATCTAATTATAACAACCGGGACCGAAAGTTGATAAATTAATCAATTCTAGTCTAGATTTCTAAAGTATCTACTTTGCAATGCTAATGATTGCAAGGAATTTAGGTGTCTAAAGCAGTTCTTATGTGTTTGTGTCGCGTTTTTGTAGGCGTAGTAGTCTTATCAATTCATACTTGGTCAGCGTTTTGGACTATGGTGCGGTCTATCCCCTTTCTGTCTGAAATTGTCCAGCAGTGGGACAGTAATGGGTTGACGACGGAGTTAAAGTAGTAGTAGAGTCATCATCATCATGTTTTGATGATGATGACTCTAGTGGGACAGTAATGGGTTGACGACGGAGGTAGAGTAGTGATGATGATGATGATGATGACTCTACTACTACTACTCTACCTCCGTCGTCAACCCATTATTGTCCCACTGCTGGGAACCGTACTTCTCTCAGAGAGAGAAGCATTAGGCATAGTCCACCGCGCTGGCCATACGCGAATTGGTAGACTTCACATACCTTTGAAATCTTTAGCAACGCATCTGTGGCCGACCTCATGGTTCTAAACGTATGTGGGGCTGACTACTGATGTCCATGGGTGTCAATTTCTAGTTATCTAACCAACCAATCTTATATCAATCAGATTATTTTAAGTCAAAAGTTCTTTAGGCACTTTTTGGGTGAACAAAAATCAGAACTCGCGTCATAGTCACCGAGCGCTTTCTAATCAAAAATTAATGTTTAAATTGGTCCTTAACACTTATTTATAAACTTAAAATAACAATCTAATAGTTCGAGGATACAATTTACGGGTTACTTAGTTTTCATATCTATCAGCTGTCTCCAAAGTCTTACCTTTTTTAGTTTCAAAAAAATTTAGTCCTGTCCAGTCCTTTCTCCTAAATGTTAGAAAAACTATCTAATCGGACCATAAATGTTTTTTCCACGCAATACTACTGTGTGACAATATAAAATAGCAAAGTAATATGAATATGCAATCACGCGGTTTTGCATCAGGAAATACGCGGAAACGACTCCGAAGCTACTCAATTAAATCTAAGTTATATTATTACAGTCTATTGGCCTTTAAAATTGCTAATTTCATATCTACATGCTAATAATGCTAAGTGATAGTCAGCTTATTGAACTGTTAGGATTTGTTCACAATCATTTTATTATCATTTTAATTATTTTCTATTATAAATTATATTATTTTATTTTATTTTTCGAAAGTAAAATATTTATGGAGCGTAATGTTGTGGTAGATACATCCTGTCCCTGTAGTTCCTAGACTAGAATAGGGCTACGGTATCCCCTGCCTGTCGTAGGAGGCGACTAAAAGGGGGCTTCCGGGGTTGCGGGCGGCAAGAGTGGGAGCTCGAACTGTCCAGCAAGCGACCCCGGCAAGGACAGCGGTATGTGTGGTCGCATACCGTCGTAAACACTACATGGTGTGGGAGGAGCGAAAACTGCTCCCCCAGGGTAGAGCCCGTTGGGCATCGCGCTTGGAGGGCTCCGGTTGTGTTCCGTTGGAGATCCCGGAGTTTCTCCAACAAGCGTTGAGGACGGCCACCGGGGGGGTTTTAGTGCGGTTAAAATCCCACATAACCCGGCGTTGCTCCCACGTCGTCGGATACCTTTTGAAGGTTTCCCCCTCGAGAAAAAAAAAAGATATACATACATCCGAGGCGTCCCAACGTGGTGCTCAGTCTGCATCGGTGACCGACCTCAGTTAGGACCCTTATTTTATTTGGGATTGAGAATTGTCAGGAAGTCAGTAGCCACTTCCATCAGGTGGACAGTGGCTTGCTACTGCTATATTATAGAGCTACGGTCATGTCGATGATTGTCGTACCAGTGACGACTACTATCGCCGTCTATCGTCAACAACTGTCGCCGACTGATGTCGACGTTACACCGAAGTACGATATTTCATCTCACGATAAAAATTCACTCTGATCTGTTATGTTTTAAGCGCGCCGAAAGGTCAAAACTTTCAAAACGCCGGACTCAAAAAATATCAGACATACAAATATTTTAAAGCATCATTTAGTGGTCTATATTATAGCAAAATCTGACGTATTGGTGAAGAAGGACTATGTGAGCTTCCCCCATTTAGGGGAGAGATATATTCACAGCAGTGAGAAATAAAAAAATTGCAGCTGTAATAATAAATATATCTACTAGTTAATTGCCGAATTCTAAGTAAGTAATATACTAAATAAAGGCTACTGAAAATCACATGATTATCGCCACTTCATTGTCATACAAAACACCAGTGTGCACTAACCTTAACATGAGTCAGAGATGACCTCAGTAATACAGTTACGGTTTCAACCTTGTAAGTAGGAATAAAGAAAACATGTAGAACGCACGTAGAAATTTAACTTACAAGGAAAATATGTATTAAAATCGGTAGTCATATACTATTTTGGTTTGCCTTCGCTGAAGCGTTGGAAAGCGCCCTAATGACGACTTATAGTCTGTGATACGGATTCTATATTTATTTTTATGAGTACATAAAACATACAATCATACAACCTTCCTTGGCAGTCGGGTAAAAACTTTCCACCAAAATTTTAACCCCAATCTCCCTTGTAAGCTCAAGTACACAAAACTCATCTTAACGCAAAACGCTTACTAAATTTTGCCAAACAATCATCATCAGAATCAGATCGTAATCACCATCTAGACTCTAGGTCTACTCCTCGGCAGCCATTTTATACAAAATAAGTGAATAAAAGACTAAAGAAAGAAAAAGTGTTTGAATGACCTCTAACGCCGTACTCTTTCGACAACGTGAAAGTCCCAGATCTTATGTTATGTTGTCAAAAATTAATGTCTTCACATTTTTTTTATATTTAACCTAACGATAAGGCAGACGGGCTACCTGAGGTATGGCAGTCACCGTCGCCTATGGACATTTGCAACACCAGAGAGGTCGCCAATGCATCGCCAATTCGTTTTAACATTTAAAAATGTGCTCCTTCTACATTTTTATTCCAAGTTCACTTATAAATGGCAACTGTATGCCTTTATACAATTCCGACGTATTTCCAATACGTATCGAGGACGCACAGATTGACAAGCATACGGTTAATTTTTTGCTCACCATTACCGTTTAAACATATGTAAATGTGCGAATTTATTCCGCACGAAAGTTCGCGTTTCGTTCAATGTTGGAAATATTAATTAATTACTCAAGTTTTTTGTGACAATAAATGTTAAACGGGAAATTGATTCCATTCTAAGTTTTTAAATATTATCATTTTTTTTTTTTGGATCTGGAATTTTTTTTATTGAACAAAATATTAAAATTATTTACGATATTATAATAACTTAAACTAAATTAATAAAACAAATAAAAATAATAAAACAATTCTATGTAGGTAAAAAAATAATCTAATATTAGTCTATTTTACTACATGTATGTTAATCTGTGGATAACTGTAATTGGCGTACGCTGTTGTTATCCCTAAGAAATAAATAAATAAATAAATAAATATTTACAGTAATAAAAAAAAAACAAGAAGTATAAGAAATAAAATAAATCAGCCAGATCGCTGCCACGTGGTAGTGTACCCAAGACTCTAGCAGCATTACCTCGTTGTATTGCCAAACTTATTTGTTGACCGAGGTAAGCTCCAGCTCCAGCTTTTATATTATTTTGTTTTGGGTATAAGTGTAAAAAAAAACTTCGTGCGTACACACTTGATCTAAATGTATGCCTATGTAGGTTACATATCAAATTGTTACAGTGAAGTTTTCTATTATATGTTTGATTCGTTCCAATTTGAGAGATATAGATTTGGACCTATCGGGTGCGGGTCACTTACATATTGCCATCTTCTTTTACAATTTTAAACATACTTGGCAATATTTTATTAAGTATATCGATTTTTTAAATGTTATACATATAATAAGTAGTTATATTTTAATATGCCTTTTGTGTTGTCATTTAAACTAAATAATATCCATTCAAGGAAGTATTTTGCAAACTGGTACCTGTGGCATACAAATGACACACTGATCTTCGGTATAAGGAAAATCTTCTCTTATACTAGGAGCACAGTCTTCATTTTTATTCATTTCATTATGTTATCTTTTTTAACATTTAGATGTAGCAAACGTATACAGACCACCTGATGGTAAGTGGCTACTGCCACCATCTATAAAGGACATAGATTAGAGTCCCATTTGACGCCGGCTACAGATGCCTTGCTACCCCTGAGGACTAAGTTAGAGTGCCTCGAATAAATATGTCTCTCACTACATCCTTCAAATCGGAATACAGTATTATTTAATGTTCTTGATTTTAGATATAACTGCGGTGGTGGATCATCCAGAGTTAAACGACAATTAAGTTAAAAGTAAAATCCGGATTTATAAATTGGTGTTTAATATAAAATAGATCAACGTTATCATGTGCTGATGAGATTATCGTCCGTTATTAATAATCAATCTATCTAATGCCTATCAAACAGCGAAATATGACAATAACTCCCTGTTAGAATTTGTCGAATTTACATAAAATATAATAATATATAATATATATATAATATAAATATCGGTGCACAAAAATTGTGGACATTGATTTATAATCATGATTGTACATATTATAATAAAACTTTTATTCAGACCACAGCATAAATATAGCGTATGTATAAATGTAGAGAAGATCTAGAACATGATCTTAACTAAAACGTTCACCCATACTTGAGTGGACGACCTTTGCCAATATCCGTTAATTTGGTATGAGGTTACGGCACTCGTTTCCAGTTCACACACGATAACGTTAAGTTAAGCGGTTCCACAATATCCTAACTCAGTGTTTCTCAAAGTTATTGCTCCACTTACGCTTGTTAAAATGAACGGAAGTGACGTCGCAACCTTTTAAAAAGCTGACTATAGATCGACTGCTGACGATAGACAAAACGATATAAAGATTTTTTAAGAAACAATCCCACAAATACTTATAAGTATATCGTAAATAATGTGATGTGGCTTCTTGTCGTGAATTTAGTCGATTCTGAGAGCAATTTGTTTTATTTAAACCTTAAAGCAAATCAAAATAAATAATTCAAGAAAGATTGTTTGCAGAACTATTTTTGAAAAATAAGCTACCATTACATGACAAAGTTTATCGCATTCGACCCATAAAGTCGCGTATCCCCTACGATTACTCAGCGTACTCCTAGGAGTACTCTTTGAGAACCCCAGTCCTAACCGATATCGGTGGGCACTATGTAATTTTGCTTAGTTTAGAGTGATCGTTTTCATTACAGTTAGTGGGGGTTTTTTGCTCTCATTAGCTGATATGTGGGCTAATGGCAGTGAAAGCATCGCTCAATGATTTTTATAACATAAATGATCTCATGTGCGTCATACGGTTCTTACTATATGAAGGTAGAATCCATCGCGGTTCGATTTCGAAGACATCACTGTAACATCTATTTTTGCCTTATAATAATAAAAAAAAAATACTGAAATACTAATACTATTTCAAATTTTGTGGTTTTAAGTAGGTAGTAAGGTAGAGACAATAATAAGGCCTTTTAATGGGGTAGCAATCTAGTGTGGCCGACCTAAGTCTTTATCAGGGATTGTTTACTGAAATCGATGAATGACAGTAGCTACTTATCCGCCAGGTGTATAACATACTCCTTTACTACTTTATATTATATAAATAAACTCATCAACCATGTGCTGTAGGCTGCAGCACAAACAACGAAACTAAATGGACGCCAAATGTAAGGTTTATTTCTTATATTACATAAGTCAAATAGGTCTCTTGTCAATTAGTCCGTCAACACTTAGAATATTTCATTCTCATTGTGTGGTATATCCGTTTATCAGCTCGGCCGAATGATTCAGTGTAATATTTAATCTCTTAATATGATAGTCAGTCGATGTTATAATCTGCGCTAATTCATTAGTTTCATTACTTATGCAGTGACTACTTAACATTATGATTGAATGGCAGTCAGCCTCTTTGTCCGATTTACGAATACGTTCTAATTTGGCCTTTATGTTGTTTATCAACACTGCATTACGTGTACATCGAAATGCCAATCGGACATCACATTACTGCATTGGTACACTTTGTATACTTTGATAATCAATTTGGCCAGTATCGTGTCAATAAATATCATATTACGTATACACGAAATGCCAATCGGACATCACATTACAGATATATTATCACACGTAATGGTTATACAATATGGTTCTTGTTTATCCATATTGTACCTCTTTGTATACTTATATAGGTCCTGCACTATTGTTATACTTGTTTATTGATATTGCTATAGTTACTTTAGCTCTAATTTGGTCTTTATATTGTTTATCAACTACATATGTTGCGTGCACAACGAAATGCCAATCGGACATCACATCACAGACATATTGTCGCTCGTAATGGGTTATATAACATGGATCCCATTTATTCATGTTGTACCTCCTTGCAAATCGATATTGATAAACTATTATATCGATATACATTTAAATTGATATAGTCATTTTAATTCTAATTTGGCCTTTATATTGTTTATCAACGATATTACGTGCACAACGAAATGCCAATCGGACATCACATCACAGACATATTGTCGCACGTAATGGTTATATAATACGGTTCCCGTTCGTACTGTTTGTCTGTTTACTTTCACTGCGTCTCGCTAACCTTGACTAGACGACCCCGAGGATTGAAGTTATTCGTTTAGTGCTCATACACAAATGCTACAGTTTAGCTTACTTTTACTGTTGAATCTTTGTAACCGTAAAACGTATTTTATTTCTATAAAATAGTCTTTGAAGGTGGTAGAACCCCACACCTATTTCTGCCTTACAACAGCAGTGTTAAGCGCTGCTGAATTCTGTTTTAAAGGGTGTGGTAAGAGGAACATACTTTTCCGAGGCATTCCAGTTTAGTGCTCATGGGTAGCGGCACATCTGTGGCCAACCACAGGTCTAATCCTATCTGAGGTTGAGTACAGATATCCTTGGGCGGTAGCAGCCACTCTCTATCAGTTGCACTGCATGCTCGTCTGCTACTCCTATATTATAAAAATAAGTCAAAACGCAATATGGTAGCCTTTATGATTGGCATACATTACCGTAGAAGCAACCAGAGGCATTTAAATGTCATTCATAATATACCGATAAGTGCTATCTCTGTCTATTTACAGCCTTATTTGTTACTATTTAGAGCCTCAATTCTAAGTCTTATACCTATGAGACTAATTAAATGATATTTAGAAAGAATAATTGACCAAGTGCGAGTCGAACTCGCAAACGAAAGGTTCCGTGCCATCAAATTGGCATTTAGTTTTAGTGTATGTTGTCATAGCAGCCATAGATTACACATATTTTGTGAAAATTTCAAGTGTCTATCTATTACAGTATCAGTGATAGAGCCCTGAGATAGACGGAGGCCTAGTAATAGGGTGTCGTTTTTACCCTTGCTACGGAACCCTAATAAATTAATAGAAAAATGACAATTAACAACTTCTCATATTTTAAAACCTAAGCTGTATTGTAACTTAAATCTTAAGTAAACATATTAAGGAAACTTTATTTCTGATCGTACCTGTTGATCTCAAGTAAAAATATTGAGGAACCTTTATTCCTATTATTTTTAATTCAAGCTTCTACTCATGACTTTTTAGAGGATCTAAATCATACTCTTACTTAAGAGCATCTTCTAGTCAAGTTAGGGCTTCAAGTGGCGGTTGTCAAAGTTGGGCAACCTTAGGAAGTGATCAGCGGTGTTGCTAAACCAGCGAAGCCGCAAATATGTTGTCGTTTGCGGTTTCCGCGACTTGCGTTGGGAAATACGCTTTCTTGATTTACTGGCTTGGGATTACGTTGCTAAATAGAGACGATTTACTGTAAGATGTTATTTTGTTGACGCCTTAGTAAATAACTTTCTCTTAAACTAAGGCTAAGAGTTTAGAAGGCTAGGAGTTTGTATCTAAACAGCTTTTTAGGATCTAAGAAGTCAGACGTCGTAAAATAATGTATGTACTTGTAAATATTGTTAGATGCACACATACTTACTTATACTTTGTATGCATGAAGCTCTGATAAGTAAAACAGATATTTTAGGGACATTTTAAAACGGAGACGTGCCAGCACTTTAAATACGCAACTACTTCAATTCTTAAAACTGATTACATTTTCTTGTTAGGAGTTATCAATCTATGTATTTTACTTATCTAAGACAACAAGGACTTAAATTATGTTAGAACCGTAAAGTACATAGTTGTGCAATACCACATTATTATTTTTAGAACCAGTTATTAAATAATTTAATTATGTGATGTTCTTTCTACACTCCCAGTATAGCAATGTTATACAATTCATCCGTTAAATATCAAGGCAAATGTTAGAAGCAGTCAACTTGATAATTTAATAAGATGTATTCAAACATGTGATGTAGGTACACATTCACATAGGTATATTTACAAAATGTCCTCTAAAAGATCTAGATTATCACGATTACTATATGACGCATAAGACATAATTGTTTGTTTATATTATTATATTGCGTAGTGCAATAACGCTATCTCAAAACGTAATAAATTTATAATATATGTGTACTTTATGAAATGCATATCAGATCAATTCAATTCACATAATAAATATACACATACAACTTAATAAATTGCATTTATAGACCAAAGATTTAATTTTATAAATTAGGCATCCAAAAGTTTACAATCTTTAAATATAGCGAAAAAATTCCAAGTCTATGGTTCAAGTAATCTCTGAGATCTGAGATCAAAAGAGCCTTATTAAAATAAAGGTCAATAAACACATAGGTGCACATAAATAAACACATAATCTAATTGCTAGTAGAGATATGATTATTATTTACTTTGAAATTTTCTCTACAACTTATTATATTACCTAATACAAAACTAATAAAAGGACAAGCAAAGTATGTCAGAGGTAGTCATAAAGTTAGTACTTACTCATTCTAATAGATTGGGTCAGATTCATAATATGTATTTGTATAAACAGAGAACAAATCCATTTAATCTCATTATTAATCGATCTGTCCAATATTATGCCTAGAAAAGATCGAAATCTCACAGTAGAAGAAAAAAAAGATCGTAATTAGGTAATAGGCAACAACTGAATTAATAGATTAATTATTATTATTGACGATCGTAAATTAGTTTTATTACAACCATGTTGCCCAAAATTACAGATTACATGGTACCTACAAAGTACACTTATTTTTCTTCCAGTTAAGTGACATTTAAGTGAAAGTGCAAACCAAATTGGACCAGTCGATTTCAAGTTCAACCTGTACTGACACACAGAAAAAAATAAAAACGGTGATTTATATTTGGTATTTTTCGTATACATTTATGTATGTAATATGTAGGTCCATTCCCTCGTGCGGCCTGTGGTCAAAACGGCTTGGCAGATTTTTACACATGTTGACGTATTAGTAGTCGCATAATGTTAATCGTCTTGGTAGCGACGGTGCCAACTGGATATTACGCTGTGCTCCGCGGTTTCACCCGCGTTAAAAAGGAATAACGCGGGTGAAACCGCGGAGCACAGCGAGTTTTAACATATAAATAGCCTAAGTTACTCCTTATTACATCAGCTACTTGCCAATAAAAGTCCCGTCAAAATCGGTTCAGCCATTTCAGAGATAAGTCAAAACAAACAGACAGACAAAAATTGTAAAATATGTTATTTTGATGTATGTACCGTATGTATATTCATATGCATGTAGTAAAAAGCGGTTATTTCAATATTAAAAAGACACTCCAATTTTATTTATATGTATAGATTAAAAGACACTTTCTACACTCATAGTCCCCACCCTGTGTCAGAATGCTATTAAAATTAAAAAAATAAATTAAAAATTCTTTATTTCAGGCAACTTAAGTCCCATATAATGTGTGTTAGTAAAAGATTACTTATATACTACGTTAGTACCTATTATAATTCACAATTTATTACCATTTATTACATTTTTTTTTATATTATTATATATATTATTTTATATTAAATTAGCTATTTCCCATGTCATTAGAATTATTAAGAATTACAATTATTTGCAATTAAGATTAAAATGTCATCCAGGGGCTATTTACTATTACAGGGGCTATTTACTATTGTGCTATGAATATACACAAAGACCAAGAACACATATATGCACCATTTAGTCTGGCCGCGGATCGAATCTGAAATCTTTTACTCGATAGATCGGTATGGAGACCGCTCCGCCACACATACATATACATATTTAAAAACCTTTGATCGTTACGAATATTTCAAAATATCAAACTGGCTTACAATTGTTTTTCGACGTAATATATTACCTACACAGTTTTTGAAAACTGTTATTTTTTTTAACTGTTAGTTTTTTGTAACTGTTATTTGCTACATATTTAGAAGTTACATACGAAACTATATGTACCTAATAGGTAACTTTGTACAAAGCCTAAGTAGTATAATTTAATGTCCACATGACAATAACTCACCTCTGAGTATCGAAAGTTTAATTTCGTCTTGACACAGAGTGATGACTCGTTCTATCTTCTGTGGAGCTGTGGGCGGGTTCCGACATCTTGTCTCCTGAAAAAAAGATAACAATTTATATATTACACCTAGGTAACAGTAACATTTATATTTACTTGTCGCATACACCTGTATGCGACAAGTAAATATAAATGTTTTTGAAAGATTTTAACAACACTTTCATTTGTTTGAATGTAACTGCCTAAACAATCAGGTGTCATGGGAGATTGAGCATGGTCAACGACAATGGGTTCACAGAGCATTCACGATTCGACCATTGTTTGCACAGATAAAAACCATACAGACTTCATTTTGTAAAACCTTGCCATGGAAAAAAATAATTGTATCGTTTATATTAGTAAACGCCGGCCCGCGGATCGGGTGTGGCCCGCCTCTGCTTAGGATCCGGCCCGCGGAACGTTTTAGATAATAGCATAATTTTGTATTGTAGGCGGCAAAATCGAATCTACACTAAGCCTTTATGTAATGTACTACGCCCGCAACTACTTTGGCCCTACTTTACCTACCTACATTTCCCTACGGCCCGCGAATTCTTTAAGATCCTTAAGTTTGGCCTGCAAATTTTAAGATTTTCATTGCCCATACCTGGGTACCTATACCTCGTATTTTTTTTGCCATTTATGTAGTTAATAATGTACTACTATCACGTTCCTCGTATGTTGAATCTAACCAAAGAATTATTTTCTACCGTTCAACTAACTAATGAAATAAGATCAAATTATACTTAAGTGCATAAATAAGTAACCCTGAATATCTGTTACATAATATTACACTTAAATAAGTCTCTAAGCTTGACACTTGTGGTCACCCACAAGAAGATCTAACTACAAATAAATTTGTGTCAAAGTGGGGTCAAATTATTTATATCTAAGTAGGTAAATAATAAAGGTTACGTTAATATTAATTAACATCCGTAAATGTGTAAATTAATTATTTCTTTAAATGTTCTGTAAAATTATTAATACTCGTATCATACCACATTTGTTTTTAATAACATCTATTTTTATGGAATCAGTTTTTTTTGTACTTACCTATTTTTATGAGGTGTGTTATACTTTCAGAGTGATTTCATATAAATTGAAGTAAAAGTATTTAAACGGGTTTAAGTATTCCAGTGAGATTAAAGATCTTCAGAACTACATCTATTTTGGATATAGTATACTCGTAAGTGTTAATTTTTAATACAACTCACAAGCCAAGGTTTTTATATATTATTTTGTAAACGTACGAAAGTGGCAATACAATTTATTTTTATTCTGGCCATTATAACCATTTACAACAATAACGTCATGATTAAAATTTATTACTCGACTTTCATAACGTTAATATTATACATATTTTACTTTGTCGTTATCGTTATTTGTTATTACAGATATTATTATGATCGTTATAATACTTATAATATTTTCGTCATATGCACTAAGGTGTGATGCATTTCTTGGTCCAGTGGTATAATGCACATTGCACTCTAAATGTTAATTAGTCGAAAATACCATAAATGAATGACTTTACTTTGAAGGAAATTCGGTCATAAGATTAATATCTGGAGGTAAGCGTGTCTTCAATGGCTTACAAATTAGATTATAGTAGTGGAAACACTGATACCTATATTGCAGATATAAGTAAATAAGAAGCGTTTAATTAAGATGCACCTTCTTAAACCTATATGCCTTTGGCATTATCATGTTGGTATCATTGGACGAAATATTATAAATTATTACCGTTATTTTTAGCTATTTACGTTTTGTCGTTATATTTTATAACTATTATTGCTGTTATCGTTATAACGATTAATGATATTCGAAGCGAGCAGAAGAGGACAGCAGTGGGACGATACATCTCGATTCGAATAACGCACAGTGCATTCAAATGACTTTATTGTGTTGCGCCTTGCGCATTACACAAAACGCATTAAATAAGTTACATTGTTAATGCACAGGTTACGTTCTGTTTTGTCGAACTAAGATACAAATTTATGTATTTGTTATAGGATTTTTATCTGCTATTCTCCATATGGCCATATTATATCTTTATATCGGTGTTAATTTGTGCTTTTTATTTTTGTCTATCTGTAGATATACTATGATATAAGTGAGGCTTTAGTTCGCATAATAATGCAGGGAGTTTGAAATTTTGGGTTATTAATTATTAAAATGTAATAACTTATTAATGAAAATATTTGTTAATAAAAGAATGATTTCGTATATATTACGAAATCATTTTTTGAAAGAAATTCTTTTGTCATTTAAGTATATCGAAACCAATGACAGGTAATACAACTATGATCGAAACATATTCAAAATTTACTTTTACATTTCTAAATAAATGTAACTGCGTGTGCGTGAAAAATACATTACCTATATTAAATACTAGCTGACCCGGCGAACTTTGTACTGTCTCAAAATCTATTTATCAAATATATTTCATATAAAATATAGCCTATATTACTCGTGGATAATGTAGCTTTCGAATGGTGAAAGAATTTTTACATCGGTCCATTACTTTTTGAGCCTATTCATTACAACCAAACAAACAAACAAAGTTTCCTCTTTATAATATTAGTGTAGATACCGATTTATTTGTAAAATTATATGAAGTACTTGTGCTTGAAGTCCATGAATATTATTACAAAACAAACATAGCGTCACATAAAATTAACATGACGAATGCTCTACAATATGACGCATTGTTTTAAATACTAAAGTAGGTTACCAGCTAACTGGTTTGTACCATAGTGCACAGTGATTTTACTATTCAGCAGCTTCGGTTATGACGATCACGTAACTAAACATCCAGTAAATGTTAATAAATATAAATAAAGGAGGACGAAGGACAGCAGGTTCTTGAATACGTACGTTTTTAGGATTACTTAAAAGAATTAAATATATCCAAATAATTATCCAAATAATAATTAAAAATAGATATCCAAAATATAAATAAAAAAATAAACGGTCTAAATGGCAGATGTTTAATAACAACAGAACAAGGCAATTAATAATTACGTTTTTTCAAATGTTAATGATTTAGGTGGTAAGTACCTTAACTATTTACGGGATACTTTAACTTTTTCCTAAGAACTGGAAAAGGGAGTTTTTCAGTAATCTCCTTTATGTATCCAACTCCTAAATCATTTATATACCTAAACAAACTAAATATCTAAATCAGCACGTCATGTCAGACAGAAAGAGAGCACTTCAGTTAGACTAATGTAATTCCTTTTCTTCAATTCAAATCATTCAAAGCTACATTCAACAAATTAAAACCACTTAGGTATTGTATAAATGACAAAGTCGTCATCGAAGAGATTCTCAACGTCACCCACGTTTTAGCTTGACCGTGAGGTGCCGTTTATAGACATGATTAGACAACAGGTATATCAGTCCAACTATACAATTGATGTAGCAATAACCTTACCAAAATGACGCCGACCTAGACCGTAGTCCTATTTGAGAACGCAAATGTTGTAGGTAATGATATTAATTTAATATGTTAATTATGAAACAAGGAACTTTGATGTTTCGAAGTTATGTGCGTATTGAATAAACTTGTCACTTGTTCTAATGGTGCAGGATAAACATTGCGAGCAAATCTCCGTAAGTAAGAATTCTCCACAACGTAAAGGGGTGTAGAGTAGAGTTCAGTTACACACTTTAACATCGCCGCGAAATATGGTCTAAATCATTCTAATGCCTGTTTTTAATAATCAAATCCATATTTTTTTCGTCATTTTTTGTATTGTCAATTTTTTGTAGGCAAATACTATCAAATGTCGCTCTTCAGTAAGCAAAACATTGGACAGTTTAGTTATTAATATCGGGCTTAAATGTGATTAGAGTCGATCCGTGCTTAATAGCAAAATATTAGCTGTTATCGTGCCTATAACAAAAAATGTTATTCTTTCAAAAACCACTTTAGAATTAGAAAGAACATTTAAAAATCTTAAACGACGTCGAAACCGACAGTTCTATACTACTGACGGTCGGCCCCAATCCATAGTAATATTTTGGCGCAGAAGTGGCAACATACAACGAAACAAGTGATTGTTGTTTCACTACAGTGTCATTGAATCTCGCATAACGAATTCAATACAAGACTTGTATGTTTTCTAATAGTTCAACGAATTATGTACAGGGTGAATTTTTCAAGTGGGCCTTAATGACCAAATCAGAAACTATAAGGATAAGCGAAAAATGCTGAAAGGAGATACGAGGCCGATTTTGATAAAAAATAAATCTGCATCATTATTATTTTTTAAATTTTCCCTAGCCAGGAATTGAAGTTCATTTTGACAAAGAAACATATTTGCATTATTTCACTATCGGTTAGTGTCGCTTACAAGGATCAAATTCTGGGAAGTGATAAATGACAAACTAAAGGAAAAGGCTTATATATTGCACTGACCTCATCACGTCTGACTGACTGACTACGGCTACTATTGCTTCAGCAATTGGTAGCTTTGGCGGTTAAATACTGGTCAACTTGACTGTTAAAAGTTTCGCCGCGACTATTATAGCCTATGCACCTTATGTTCACAGATTTTTCGAATAAAATGAAACATATACTCGCCGGATGTTAAAAAACAAACTGAACGTCCGAGCTGCACCGAATTAGGCTTAGGTTAGATTAGTTAGGTTAGGTTTTAAGTATTAGCTAATCAACGACATCATAATAGATAGCTAATAGGTACTCAATCTAAATTGTTTTACATTTTAAAGCTTTTGTTTATGGTATTTGTCGTATATGAGTAATAAAGTGATCAACAAAAAATATGTTTCATGTTTTATTTAAAAAATATATTATAGTGTGATTTCGATTTTTATTAAAGCTGAAATGTTTAATATGTCTAGACAGACACACTTGATGAATTATTAAAGTTCAGACGTTGTTTTAATTTATGGATTAGAATTGGAATAATCGTGATATTATACGAGCATCAGGAAATAAAAAACGACTCTTGGTGATCTCGGGTCATTATAAATGTCAAACTGCAAGTGGTAAACCAAATACCGTGTAATTGCCTCTTTATTTATTTATTGAATTAGAACATTATTAAACTCATTAAAACTAATTAGTAAAAATAATTTAATTATTTATTCATAAAAAATAAAATTATTAACAGAATAAACTTGGAATATAATATACGCTAAGCTTCAAATTTCAAATTCCATTCCATTCATCCCCAAAATAAATTACGTAGGTTTTGGTAACAGTGCAAATTCGACTCGCACTTGACTGATTTTATTTTATATTTTATATGTATTGATTGATTGATTTATAATGATAGACATCCGTAGAAAATGCTAAGTAGTAGTATCGACTATAGAGAATGTAGGCGAAAGTTACATGGGCGTGATTTTGGTACAGAATTGCTGTTGGACGTGTATCATGCGTAGAGAACAGACATGCAATGCTCGCACTTTCTCGACTACTAATTGATTGGCCGAGTTTTAGTCCCTTAGTACTCTTTTAACTTTTAAAATTGTTTTATTTTCACTTATGATATGACTTAAACGAAAATGCTACGAAATGTATAGGTAATATGTGAAAAGTAGAGTTTGTGGTAAAAGTTAGTGGCTATGCCCCGCGGTTTCACTCACATTTAAAGGCCATGTTTTATGATAATCGTAGATTCTTGTTACATAGGTAAAACGTTATACACGAGCGACAGCCTGTGCCGCCGACCAATATCGGTTGCGGGCAATCGTTATCGACAGGCGCCGACAGTCGTCCTGTATTGCCTTACTATCGCTCGTATGTTACCTCCCTTAAACGCCCTTCAAATTAAAAACTATTTTTTTTTAATTATATAGGTTCTGTCATATATAAGCGTTTATAAATGGTATCTTCAATTTAATTTTAAATTATTTATTTATTATTAATAAAATTACTTCTATAAAATTATTAATATAGGCCATAATAAAAAAAACACAATAATTATTCTATACATAAATACTAAGGTAACCCAATAAAGATCAGTAAATTTAGAAAAGTGTAGCTGGACTTATTTTTACGTCAAGTTAGGTTCTGGTCTAGGTAGCTTAGCGCCTTACATAAGCCATTGAAAATAAATTCTGTCACTTGAGCAACCATAGCCATTTAAGATCATGCTTGCAATCCGAACGAGTAGATCCAAGTTGTGCAACCGCTATATGTATATGGAACACTTGGCCCGTGTGCTTAATTTGTTGCAAGTTATTTGCTATTTGCTTAATGTAGGGTTGCTACCCGTACCCACTATATTATACAGCGTGTTAGGTACATGGGTACGTGTTTTAGAAGGGGTTTTGCATTTCGATTGCCGTCCTAAATATATATGAAAATGTGATATATTTTGATACAAATCATCAATACATTATTTAATTTTGACCTATATCGTAGTAAGTCATTGAAAAATTAAATTTGCAATATATTTCTGCCTAAAGTATATTCATAAGAATTTATTCTTCAATAAAAAGGTGGCAACCCTAGCTCCGTGGGATTATGATGCCCTTATAACTTTAGATCAATGTAAGTATTTGTTTTGATTATCGCGAATAATTAGCTAACGATTTAATTTAATTTTGTATTAAGAAAAGTAACAACATTTAATGTACTGAAATTGCACTTAAAACTCCGTGCTTCCACACCAGAAACACAAACAAAATCATATTGTATACATACGAGAACCCTTTGTACTAGTTCGACTCACACTTGGCCAATTATTTAAAGTGGGCTTACTTTATTCTTATAAACGCAATATTTCGCTGCTATAAACAAGGCCTCACACACACAGTACATAGTTCTTATTAGTGTAGGAAATGTCTAGACACTAAAAACTCAGAGGAGTTTAAGACTTAAATCAAAATATCACATGTTTGTGGACACACAGTAACCATTGACTCATGACGTGGGCGAAACCTTGCTTAGACTTTTACAGCCATGCAGTCTATATACGGTATGTGTGGGTGACCGTGGAAAAAGCGAATTTGTCTCAAGATCCGTTAACTTTGCCAAAGTGTTTTAACCAATTGATATTTTTTGAAGTTGAAGAGTATGGGTTCATCTTAAATGTGGTCACCGCCGCTCATATACACATTTTTTTTTAATTTACGAATAGCAAATGAGTATGCTGTTGACCTGAAGGTAAATCACTGCTGCTCATCGAAAAAGTATGTCCCAATTACCACACCCTTCAAACCAAAATACAGCAACATTTGACACTGCCGTTATTATACAAAAACAGACGATGGCTCAAACAGAATCGAACCACGATACACGTACAATATTATGTACCGTGCCCAGCAGTGGGACAGTAATGGGTTGTTGATGATGATGATTCCAACCAGTTCGCTACTTCAAGTAATATCATGAAAGTTTCGGAATTTCTAATACATTTCGTGAATATAATACATTGATATCTTAATTCTATTCTATATTTAATTTGACTTTAAGTACTCTTTCTACATTTTCGATCTATGTCTTGTACCTGGATAAAGAGGGATATAAAAATAATGGTAATAATAATAATATAATTACACAGATCTACTACTATTTTACAATCGGATGTCACTCAGTATTTTTGTGTTCTGATGGCACTTACAGCGAAAATTCGTGTATTGTTATTTACGACTATAATAATTATAATAAAGCGATTTAGTTGTTTGTCTTTACATATAACAAAAAGAAGTTATGATCAAATAATTATTCACATTATCATTGCCTATATTAAACTCGGAACAGAGTAATATGCGGAGATGCCGATGTGTAGATAATATAGCAATTATTGGTTCGAACTTAAAAAATACCATTACGCAAGTGCACTACGAAAGTAAATGGATCAGACAATTTTACGAGATACTGAAGCACTTACTATATATTATAAGTAGTCTATAGAACGTTTTATTGCAACGTTGAAACGATAGTTTGAACTTACTTTCTCCATAACTGATTTACAATCAAAACTAAATATAAGCTCGCTTTATAAAATCTAATGTTCGTCCAGTGATCGAAATAGGGCTATAATTATAAATTTTACATTTTTCATATTAATAACGATACAATCAAAACAAATATGTGCTAAATATTTTTACCTTAGTCTATAATTACAAATAGAGACTAAAATTAAACTTAATTAAGTCAAAGAATTAAATATTCTTCTTCACACTACTAACTAGGAGAAGAAAAACAGCTTGTAAAAATCAATTAAAATAATAAGGACCTATTTAGACGTCAAATTGTTACGGAAAATGAGTGAACATTAGCTTAAACGCTCTACAATAGCTCTATATTCCAACGTTTTGTAAGTACTAATGGGAAAGCTATGGTTGTGAAGCTATTGTCTATAATATGAAATTAGCACACCATAACAGAGTACAGGGACGGATTTGGAGGTGCGGAGGCCCTGGGACAAGAAATAAGTAGAGGTCGTGGTACAAGGAGGAACTGCCGAGGGTCATAATTATTTACGGAATTAAAAAAAATTCGTGATCTTTTAAAAAATTGTGCCCAGAATAAAATTATTTCAACACTGTTGTTTTTCAGTGTTTCCAACACACACATATGTTACTGCTCAGAAAGTTATAAATTGCTAACTCGTTGAAATATGTTTTTTTTTCTATATTGCGGGAGCGGGATCTTTCGTCTTCCTCTGAAAATTTTAGAAAATCCAGAAACTCCTCTCCCCTAAATCCGGCCCTGGCAGAAACATGGAAAACAGTGGTACAACATAAACGAAGCGCATCAGAATGCGTTTACTTTCTCTAGCGCTGTTTCCACGCACCAATTGTTGGCGACACCTGACTTTTGTCATTTACCCACAATACAATACGTACGTACGTACAATTACGTACATGTGTACGTGCTAAGTACGTAATACGTACAATACAGAAAAATGACGCATATTTTCTTTTTAAAAAACTATTTTTAATGAATCCAAATATATTGTTGTTATTGAAAATGTTGACAAATAATACATCTTTTTTATAATTATTCGGTTAGCATGTTCCATCAGGTGTCTTTTTTTATAATAAAGGAAAAGCAGACGAGCTGCAGTCCACCTGATTGTAAGTGGCTATTGCCGCCCATGGACATCTGTAATCAACTCCAGATAAGGTTAGATATTCCTACCTGAGGTCGGCCACAGATGCGGCGCTACCTGAGGACTAAGCTGGAACGCCTCGGAAATGTATGTCTCCCTTACCACACCCTTCAAAACGGAACACAGCAGCGCCTAACACTGCTGCTATTAAGCAGAAATAGGTATGGCGGTGCCGCCGGAGTCGAACCACAAAGGGTTCTACCACCTTTATGTTTATTAATAGCGGTGATAGCCTAGTGGATAGAAATTGGCCTCTTAGTCGGGGAGTGTGAGGTTGGAAGCTTTCAAGGGTGTTTACCAATTTGCACTTGGCCAACGTAGTGGACTGTGGCCTAAATATCCCTTTCATACCCCGGAAACCTCAGAAAACCCGTGTTCAGCAGTTGGATAGTAATGGGTTAATGACAACAATATGTTTACTAATTACACTACAACAATATTGTCACGTTACTTTGTTACAACGTCAAAATTTATGTAAGTAGGTAAATGTTAGTTAAAAATTCTAAAAGCGTCTAAAAATTTCGTTTCTACCACAGAAAGTATGCAAAAACAATAAATATCTTAAAACCGTAAAGTGCTTTTCTGTAAGTACTTATTCCTGTTCATCCTACATATTGGCTATTAAAGTTGCCTTACTTCTTAACAAATGGTAACATAAAAGTCAGGCTTATCGATAAAACTCTTGCCTAACCTTTAAAAATACCTTAAAATCGGTTAAACAACATTGTGGTAACAGATAATAGAACAAACTTGCATACTTATGATCTACGTTTTAATTTTTTTATATCTACAGATTGTAAAATACGCAGTAACATTTTATAACACAACATAATTTTGCTATTCAAAAGGATATTATCCACAAACTCAATAAATAAATAAATAAGTAATAGTAGGTATGTGTCAAGTAAACACTAAACGGGTACAATATAAAAAAGAATTTTCTGGAAAAAAATATTAGTAGATAGCCTACCGGTTAAGAAACTGAAACTCTCATTCGGAGGGTCTGAAGCACAAATCTTAGGCGCGCACTTCTGATTTTTCAAAGTAATGTGCGTATTATAAATTAATTATCCCTTTCTTAAGCGGTGAAGAAAAATATCACGATGAAACCTGCACATTTGAGAGTTCAAAAAGAGATTCTCTAGGGTGTATGAAGTCTACCAATTCGCACTTGGTCAGTGCAGTGGTATTGGGCCTAATGCCCAGCGGGACAGTAATTGTTTGACGACTGACGAATTTATCATCTTAAAGTGACATCATAATAACAATAATTGGCCAATGTGAGTCAAACTTTCACACTAAAGCTCCAGTACACACTAATTTTCATTTATTTTTATTTTTTGTATTTGTAATAACAATACTAAATGAAAAGTGCTATTGCAGGCATACTGTTCAAAAGATAAAGCGAAAAACGTCGAAAAATAGCGGTTTGTATGGCAACCCCTATTTATTTTGAAGATTTTTTCTTTATAGTTATTTTTATTTGTTGTTTGCGACCACCCTTATACATATTCTGTAAAAATTGCAAATGTTTACTATTACCACAGTAGAAATATGGATCCATATTTGTACTGTGCTATTACGGTTTAAGAGTTAGAGTCCCGTGACAGACGGACAGACAGAGGAGACTTAGTAATAAGGTTCTGTTTTTACCCTTTAGGCACGGAACCCTAAAAACTAACATAACCAGAACGTGTCACCCAAGGTGTAATAAACCGTAGACTTTGGTATAATTTATACAATTAAGTATGTTGTTAGTTACTGTTTTTATGTAATACAAACATAGTTGGTACATTGGATAATTCAAAGCCGGTATTGCGATAATAAATAAACATTAACTTGGACACGGGTATCTTTATGATACTGTCATATTCTCTGTACGTGATTGCAAATTTTTGTCCACTGCTTTTTAATGGATGCGTTATCATCCTTAACAAAAAATATTTTTTCAATTCTGGGCATAGATCTTGCCATGGAACCAAAAAGGTTCGCCAAAGATTGGTAAGAGAGACATACTTTTACAGGCATTCCAGCATAGTATTCAGGGATAGAGGCGCATCTGTGGCCGACCCCAGGTTGGAATCAAATCTTATCTGAATTAGACATAGATTAGTAAAGATTACTCACTCCTAACAAGAAAATGTACCCAGTTTTGAGAATTGAAATAGTTGCGTAAAAAAGTTTTGCCACGTCACGTTGCTAAAATGTCCCTAAAATATTTGAAATAATTATTTACTTATTACGTAAATTACGTAATTATTACGTAAATTAGTTATTTATTTGTAAATTTTCTCTAAAAATGTTTTTATTTGTCAAGGATTCAAAAAAAGAACTTACTAAAATAATCCGTTTGTGGCTTCATTCAATTTCAAGGCGGCGAAGTATCTTTACTAATCTATGGAATTATATTATAAATATACATGGGCGGCAGAAACCACGTAAATTTTTAATTTAATACCGAAGGTCAAATGGGGATTGGTGGACTTAACACTCCTTTGAGATTTTTTAGAAAACTTTCGGATATGTAAGTTTCCTCGCAATGTCTTCGAATATTCGAATCCCTTACCAAAGCGTAAAACGTCCATTTAAAACCACTAGGCTATTACTGTTTAATAAGTTCAAAAAATCTCTTCTAAAATAATAATATTTTTTGGAACAACTTTGTTTTTTGAGAAAGTACTTTTTTGCAAAGTTATTAAGCAGATTCATATCATATGAGTAAAGAATTCCTATGCATTTTAAATGATATACAATCTAATGAACCAAGTCTAATATCTAGATGTCATTAGATAGGTGAAACGCGAGTGCGGCATGTCATGTTCCACTGACCGGAAAATCTTATTTTCTTTATGCATACGTAGCGCAGGGTCCGCTTATAGGGTCAGGTGTTTTCTCCGTTTTCCAAGCAGGAACTTGTCAATGGTAATCAACGACAAAATATGGCGTCCGGCGTTTTCCATAGCCAATCTATTCGTGGCGATATTTATGGTTCAAAGAATATTAACGTTCTGTTTCTACATATACAAGTTTTGTTATATTTGTCTGCTTGTATTTAAATTGACCATAGCTGGGCGTGGGTCCCACACCAACTCTTTACTTACTGATTATGAAGAATTACTGAAAAGTTTGGAAGGGTTGAGAAGCCGGCTTACTTACATATGAGGCACTTTATTACTTTAAGTAGAACCCCTGTTCTCCATACTCTATTAGCAGTAAGTATAGATAAGTCAACGCATAGTTAATTTTATCACTAAGAAATTGTTGCAGTTCTGCACCTGTAGGACAACTGTTTTGGGAGATACGAAACAAAAAGTCAGAATTGAAATGATTACAAGTAACTTTAGTCATGTAGTCATCCATCGGATATACTTAGATTAGTCACCAGAAAAGCTACCAGTGTTTATAATGTTCATATAACATTATGTCATATATTTTAGTATACATTATGACAATGTAAGCCGCGTACATGACCCTGACTGATTGTCGCGGGAGTGGCAACTCGATCTAGTCGCACGCTTTCAAGGCCGGATTCTGGAAACTAGAGCAACTTTAAGGTTTAAGTTAAGTCGATTATATTGCTTTTCTATATATGTACTATAAAGGTAGATGTTAATAATAGTTTCGTAGAGCTACCTATTCGTAAGGTAAGGTGATTTCGACTTACTTACCTATTTCTACCTATTTTTGTAAGCTTTATAATTTATAGGATGTTTTAATAATATTCGCGTAGATTTAAATCCAAACTGACAAAAATAGATCTTAGATTGATTCCAATTAATATTTTGTAATTTTAATACACACTTCCGACTTAAAAAATATCGTAAAATATATTTAAATACTTTGCACTACTCGATCGGCCTTGTAACGCCATATTGGACCATATTCTTATAACCACTAATGAGTCAACTTATTAATATAACTTGACTTGGCTTATTTAGTAGCATTTAGGTGCTAAATACGTAATACATACAATTTAAAGTAATATTTTTTAATTTTTAAAAATAATACATAGTTATAATTTATAGTAAAATTAATCAATTAATTAAACTTACCACAAGTTTATTTTAAAAATCAAACTATGATATATTATATTTCTAAATGTAAAACGAGGGTATTATTTAAATAATTAACGTGTAGAAAACTTACGCTCTCAGCTGAAATAGCGCTATCACTCAATGAAATGCCAAAAACGCAGAGACAACAGACGAATGCACTGATTTTCCGAACCATTTTCACCAACACTATAAAACTATATGTATTTATCTATGGTTAAAATCAATTCACACTTTACGCGGGTTTAATTTTATATTTCGAACGTTTATTTTTAAAGCGGCGACGTGAGGCGAAAGGCGCGCGACCGATAGCAGTATGGGACCCGTGTTGCGAATGTAGTGATTTTTGAAAGGCCCGCGTAGGAGGGTTTCCCGCCTATTTCATAACGTTCCGTTTCTATAACGTTCTCTGTCATATCCTTTATATTTTTTTAATCTTTCGTTCTAAGACTGCAGAAATACGTCAAATTTATTTTAACTATAATAAATTATAGTTACGAATATGCAATGCAATGACATTTCAATTCCAGTCAAAAAAAAGTATTTTTTTCATATGACTCAAATTATAAAATAAAAATAGACAAATGATATCTCCATTTCTTACAAGTTTACTTAAAACACGTTTTGAACTAATACAAAATTTAAAAAATATTAATGTTGATTCACACCATTGCAAATTCTTTTTTATGTTATGATGCGATTACTCTGCGTCAGGCGCTTTAATTACTTGTTTAAGTTTTATCTACTAATCTATGGTTTTATCTGGCTTTTTTTTTTTGCTGTGCGTTCATTTATTAAAATATCGTGGCACAAACTTTTTAAAATACAAATGAGTTAAGCTGTAAATCTTGGTATTGCTATGACTCCATCTATACTCGTATGAAAAGACAATGGAGGTGTCAGGTAGGCCGTGTCAGAAAAGAATATTGAAGACTTGTTTGTACATCGATTTGCCACTCCAAAGGTCCCGGGTTCGGCTTTCAATTGGAATTATATGCAGTTAAAAAAAACAGTTTTTAGATATGTCTGTACGAAATATAGAAAACACTATTTGAACTAAGTAGGTACTTAATAGATAATATAGGCAATGAAATGCATTATCTATACAAATTAATTAAAATTAAATGTCCGTTTGTTATATCGATAGTTGCATATTAAACTTCAAGCGATAACTATAACAAAAATAATAAATACAATTTTTGTCTGTCTGTTTGTTCCGGTTAATCTCCAACAAATTGATTTTAACTTAGAAGTGACTTAGGCTACTTTTATTTTAGAAACGTAAGTAGGATTCCGTGCAAATTATTAAAAAAATGTTTTGTTTTGTTGTAAGTACCCATAGATTAGTAAAGATACTTCGCCGCATTGAAATTGAATGAAGCCACAAATGGCTTATTAGTAAGTTCTTTTTTTGAATTATTGACAAATAAAAACATTTTTAGAGAAAATTTACGAATAAATAACTAATACTGCGTAATTTACATAATAAATAAATAATTATTTTAAATATTTTATGGACATTTTAGCACGGAGACGTGGCAAAACTTTTTTACGCAACTATTTCAATTCTCAAAACTGGGTACATTTTATTGTTAGGAGTAAGTAATCTTTACTGATCTATCTATCTATTTATCTATCTAAGCACCATAAAAGTTAATTTTGGTTAAATTCATGTTAGATTTTAAGAGACGGGGCACTACTCGTAAATAATGTATTTAATGTGTATATTCTGCATAAGGAAAAGTTGTGTACACTGATAAAACTTGTATGTAGGTACATATTATCTTTGTACCTATAAATTACGCTCAGTATTGCTTACGGTGTCACATACAGTGGATCAAAATGTCCTGTGAATGGGAAAACGATGGTGTTGTCCAAAGATTTAGGGAGTATTTGCAGATACCCAGTGTACATCCGAATGTAGACTATCGTAAGTTATATAAAATTTTAAAATAAATACTCTTTACTTTTAATCAAAAGTTTTGTGATACGACTACATAGGATCCAGCGAAGGTGTGAAGGTGGTAAGGAAGAAATACTTATGAGAGGCGTTTCAACTCAGTCCTCATGAGTCATGGCCTCACGGGTATATTCTTTAAGGGTATTGGTACCCTGAGCATTAGTCTTATGTAGAACGGTATTTTTTATCTGGTGTTGATTACAAATGTTCATGGGCGGCAGTTGCTTTGCTGATGTGGCTTGCATGCCCGTTTCCTACTTCTTTTTTTATAATATAAGAGTAACAGACGAGCATGCAGTCCACCTGATGTTAAGTGGCTACTGCCGCCCATGGACATCTATAATCAATCCCAGATAGGATTAGGTATTCCTACCTGAGGTCGGCCACAGATGCGCCGCTACCCCTGAGGACTAAGCTGGAAAGCCTCGGAAAAGTCTGTCTCCCTTAACACACCCTTCAAACCGGAACACAGCAGCGCCTAACACTGCTGTTATTAGGTAGAAATAGGTGTGGCGGTGGTGCCGCCGGAGTGGAACCACAATGGGTTCTACCACCTTCTTTACTTCTTTTGAATGCAAGATATAATTGAAATACCTTTTGATTATATCATTGATTTTAAACCTATACTCTTACAGGCCTGATGTCACTATTATGAATACTATAATAGTGTATATTTAACTAATTAAAATATTAAATAATATAACATTATTAATAAAGTAAAAATCTCGAAGACAAAATGTTTTATAAATTATTTTGCGAAATATAGAGTGGATAGGTTCTACATCTTCTTTTTGGTTTGACTTTTTTTATCTGAAAATTTATATTTATTAATTTATTACTTCATAGTAAACAACTCAACATATTTCTATAGTTATATTGGTAGGTACTTTAATACAAAGTGTTTTATCAGCAGGTAGGTGTCAATTTAGCGCTACTTAATTATATATTACTTTATGTAGCACCACTTGTATTGAGACAACTGTATTGTAACAATAGAATGTAATGTAATGTAACTGTAAATGTAATGTAACCACAGAATGTAAGTGTAAAGGCGCATCCTGTCGCACGTGTTTAGGTTCGCACGCGCGTCCAGCTCGTACGCGTGTCATTTGTAACATATTTTTGTTATCGAGGGGGAAACCAAAAGGTACCCGGTGCCGTGGGAGCGACACAGGGCTATGTGGGATTTTTACCACACTAAAACCGCCTCGGTGGCCGTCCTCGGCGTTGCTAAGAGGACTCCGAGATCTCCAGCGGAACACAACCGGAATCCTCCAAGCGCGATGCTCCGATCGAGCACTGCCCTGGGGGAGCAGTTTTCGCTTCTCCCACCCCATTGGTGTTCACGACGGTATGCGACCAAACATACCGCCGTCCTTCCCGGGGTCGCTTGCTAGACGGTTCGATCTCCCACTCTCGTCGTCCGCAACCCCGGATACCGTAGCCCTATACTGTATTTGTAACCTATTTCAATACACACTCACATGCATTGCGATGGGGCTACAGCGTTAATTTATGATTGCGGATGAATCGCGCGTGTGGGTGTAGACACGCGCGACAAGAAGGCCTGAAGGTGGTAGAACTCTTTGTGGTCCGACTCCGGCGGCACCACCGCCACACCTATTTCTATCTAATAACAGCAGTGTTAGGCGCTGCTGTGTTCCGTTTTGAAGGGTGTGGTAAGGGAGACAGACTTTTCTGAGGCGTTCCAGCTTAGTCCTCAGGGGTAGCAGCGCATCTGTGGCCGACCTCAAGTAGGAATATCTAATCCTATCTGGGGTTGATTACAGATGTCTATGGGCGGCAATAGCCACTTACCATCAGGTGGACTGCATGCTCGTCTGCTACGCCTATAATATAATAAAAAAAGAAATAAGGACATTAACAGCCGCTGACTATGAAGGTTGTTTTGACGTAATTGTCTAGAGTGTCGATTCCATCCTAGGATTTTAGGCAATTACTACATGACAACGGATTCTCCAAAGTTGTCCACAAACTGATTTATGAGAAATGCTTATGCAATTGAGAGGTTACTAAGAAAATGTCTTATGGCTTAATTTGAATAAACTGATTTTTTTTGGGAGCAACGAGAAATTAATGTTCATGCAACTATAATAATATTTAGCAGATGTTGCATGGTAGTTTTTGAGATTAAATTGTGTGTATAATTTACGCATTAACCATATAGAGGGCAACCATAGATTAGTAAAGACTCCTAACAAGAAAATGTACCCAGTTTTGAGAATTGAAACAGTTGCGTAAAAAAATTTTGCCACGTCTCCGTGCTTAAATGTCCCTAAAATATTTGAAATTATTATTATAAATTATTTAATTATCATGAAAATTACGCAATTTTCTCTAGAAATGTTTTTATTTGTCAAGAATTCAAAAAAAGAACTTACTCTAATAAGCCATTTGCAGCTACATTCAATTTCAAGGCGGCGAAGTATCTTTACTAATCTATGAGGGCAACTGAGGATTAACTAGGATTATTACAGCATGAATTACGAAAAGCCGTGGCTAGTATATCGCAATGGATCTAAAAATGAAGCAACGTCGGACACGGCTGTGGGAGATGGGTGACCGGTAGTGGTTAAATATCATGAGTTTATCAGCTTTGGAGGGACAGCCGTTAAACTTTATCAGACCTTACGGACAGGGTTTCTCCACTAACCCGCATTTCAGCACCAGGCCTTCTCCAGTTGCGTTGGAGAACACGTTGCCGACAGTGGGACATAAAAGCGTTGCATTAATAATAATAATAATAATAATAATAATATGCTTTATTGTACCCATAAAAGAAATATACACAAGGAAAATTATAATTTTAAAAATACAATAGGCGACCTTATCGCTAATCAGCGATCTCTTCCAGGCAACCTACAGGGTGCGGAGTTAAAGTAACAAGAAATAGAATAAGAGGTAGGGTGCAAATAACAGTTGTAAGGAATAAAATACAAATTTTGGAAAAAATTTGCATTCAACCTAGCATTAAAATTCGGTTGACTTTTTGTTTATTTAATGCTTACAAAACTTCTATTTTTAGATCTCTAATTAAGTAGATATATATGTATATTTCAGGTGAGTGTGTAACCTTTCTTCAAAAACAAGCCGAACTGTTAGATTTACCTGTAAAGGTTTACGAGCTAGTTCCGGAGAAGCCTATAGTGGTGATATCATGGATCGGCACCCATCCAGAACTACCAGCGATACTCCTCAACTCTCATATGGACGTTGTGCCAGTTTATGAGGTATGTACTATATCATGTACTATATCTCACACGCACACACACACACACACATTCAAACATCGCAAACATATACTCGCTATATTAAACCACAGTATAAGGATATACAGTAATTTAACTCGGCCCTGACCTTGAATTAGATACCTACGGTTGCGCTGGGCACGGTAACGCGTTAGGGCTGCCTGCCTACAGTTTTTTAATTACATCTGCATACTTGACTTTCTTTTTAATTTTTTGATTGTAAATGTTGTATTTTTTTATTTAAACAAATGAATGCTATAGTTAATTATATAGAAAGTGTTGAATGAAAATGCATGTTATGTTTCTTAATATGTATATATTACGTAATAAAAACTATTCTTATAATTGGGTACTTGACAGTTACAACAATAAAATATGAAATATGTTCGACATGATAGCTTATAAATTAACACAAATTATGCAAAATTTAGTTTAAATATTTAATAATAATTTTAATATAATCTATACTCCGATTCATAATTGGGTGTCCAAAATGTAAACAAAGGTGTTGACCTATCAAGAAAATACTTTTCAAATGGTAGTTTCTTATTTTTGACGATCTTAAAATAATACAACAATAATAAAATATTGATCTAAATAAATTAAGATCAATTCTCATTTTCTAATATTTATATTACCTCATTCAGAATAGTCCCTCGGCGGCATATCGCGCGAACAAACGGGTGCCGAAAGGCTGCTAAGCCACGCCCTAAGCCTTTGTTGCGCCGCGCGACGACGAATTAATACGACGCGTGCGTTGTGCAAGCAAGCCCTTCGTTTATCAACAGTTTCGAGTTTTATTTTGCGCGGGAATAATAAAAGTTGTAAATTGGTCGAAGAAATAAACGCTAAATAAACGCTTTCTACACTCACAGCCCCTCATAGGATTCCCTGTGTCGTGGGTGCCATGTACACACACATAGACAAATACACAAACACCCAGACCCAGAAACAGAAATCTAAATTCATCATTTAGACATCTGTCTGGCCGGGGATCGAACCCTGGACCCTTTGCGCGTCAGACCGGTATGGTGGCCGCTCCGCCACGCGGGTCGTCTGATATAGTTTTATTCTATTAATTTAGAAGAGGGATAACCTCAAATAACAAACTAACACCTGTCTACTGAACCAAAATTACAACAATAATACGTATTTTTTTAAATATCAAATTATATTAATTAAAAACTAATCTAATTTAGTAGTAGTAGTACCTAGTAGATTAAGTATCTAGTATTAACATAAAAATCATTGTAATTGTCTTACCTTTCGGAGTTTCCAGGCAGTTTAAAAAATGTTATATCTGGATGTGTTATTGATGAATTGAAGCAACTAAAAACAGCACAATATAGTCTATAACTTTTCTTCGCCATATTATTCATGAAACAAAAAAATATACTTCTAAAAAAAACCGTCACATCACCCGCTCGTCACCGTGGCACATTCACGACACTGCGTGTACCGAGTGTTTACTTACCTCGAGGCGAGTAGGCGTGGCTTGCGTTTCGTGCGTTTGTATGAAGATAAAATACTGTATATCCTTATACTGTGATTAAACTTTGTTATTTATTTGTTTGATTCAATTATATTCAAGGAGGTTCGAGCGGGGTACCCAGTAATACGGGTTGTAAACTAACTGTGAATCAATAAATTCATTTTTTTTTTCATTTTCATTTATAGCTTACAAACCACCGTGCACGTTAGCTTCAAAATTAAAGTATTCCTACACATGTAGGTGTGTACTTGACTTTACTTTACATATTAATTAAGATACATGTTTCTTTAATTAATATAAAATATGTAGTAAATAAAAAGCAGTGATAGCCTAGTGGTTAAGAAACGCGGCCTCTCGATCGAGGGGTCCGAGGTTCAAATCCCAGGCACGCACCTCTGATTTTCAAATTTATGTGCGTATTAGAAATTAATTATCACTTGCTTAAACGGTGAAGGAAAACATCGTGAGGAAACCTGCATACCTGAGAGATTTATAAAAAATCTTAAAAGGTATGTGAAGTCTACCAATACGCACTTGGCCAGCGCGGTGGACTATGGCCTAATCCTTCTCATTCTGAGAGGAGACCCGTGCCCAGCAGTGGGACAGTAATGGGTTGATGATGATGATGATGATGATGATGTAGTAAATAACACGAACACTTATGTTGCAATATTCGCTAGTTCGTGTAGGAACCTTTCATACTTATCTTTACAAGGCTTTTATATAAAGATAAGTAATCTTACGTTAAATAAATAATTTTATTATAGAACAAATGTATTTAGTTTCATTTGTATTTCATAATCCTGCTAACAATATTAAAACTGAATACTTGAATTTAATTAATTTCACAACTGAATTTTAATTTATAAGAATCCATTTCGAAGAAATTAACATGTTACCTATAAGGTTCTTTCAAATCTGCTACAAACTACTTACGATTTACCAATTTATAGATACTTAGAACCATTGTTTATTATTGTCATGGAACCCACCGTACCTCACTATGATATTTATTTATTTTATTTATTTAGTTATTATTTTGTTACACCAACTATCGGTAAAGGTACACAAAATGAAATAGGACACAGGTACAAGGGCTACCTCAATTATAGGTGCAAACTACAATGCAAATAGTATAACAACATAAAATAGTATACAAATTAAAATGGAAAGAATTGAATGAAATTGTTAATATTGAAATATAATTAATGAAATATTTGTAAAATGTTAACAGTTAAATTTCTCATAACAATTATAAATGACATGTTTATTATCATTATAAAAATACACATTGATGAAAAAACGAACATTATTACATAAAAAATAAACAATGATAAAAGTAATTAAAAATATAGATATTTATTTCAAAATGTTAATTAGGTTATGCTTAAAGTTATACACGCTATTTGAGAAAATATCTATAAATATGTGTAATATATTCTACTTTTCATTTAAATACAAGGCATACGCATGGGCGTTGCTGTGTGATACCAAAATGTTGATAAAGAGGAATCTCTCGGCTCAACCACTGCCATCACCTTTAATTAATAGTCAAAAGTAATTTTAAAATTGTATAGGAATTTTGGACTCATCCTCCCTTCGAAGCTCACATCTCAGAAGACGGTTACATATATGCCCGCGGTACCCAAGATATGAAGAGTATAGGCATGCTGCACTTGGAAGCTGTAAGGAAATTGAAGGAAGCTGGGGTGATGATGAAGAGAACCGTGCATGTCAGTTTTGTACCTGGTGAGTGTAAATTACAAGAAGTAGAAAAAAGACTCTTCGTGAACCCGATTACTGTCCTACTGGGCACGGGTCTCCTCCCAGAATGACAAGGATTAGGCCATAGTCCACCGTGCTGGCCAAGTGCGTGTTGGTAGACAATACATACTTTTAAGATTGTTTTTATAAATGTTTATATTCGCGTTATTTTCCTTTACCGTTAAAGCAAGTAGTAGGTAATTAATTTCAAATAATCACATAACTTTGAAAAATCGAAGGTGCTTGTCTGGGATTTGAACCTCGGACCCCTCGACCGAGGAAGAATTTGGATAGTAATAGGATCACAATGTTTTTGAAGTAAATTATACATAACTTTGAGGTGCAAATGGAATTGGTGGGTACCATATAAGTAAGTGATTTATGTCTGTTATACCAAACTTACTACCCTGACCCTAGGTTGGCTGGGAGAGAACGCTTAGAGATTTAAAACAATACCAAGATGATTTAACAAACTTTTTCATTCCAATGATCGTTAAAATAAAAGTACTTTTATATCTTTTTATAGATGAGGAAATTGGTGGCATCGACGGAATGCGAAAGTTTGCAGAATCCGACGAATTCAAAAATTTGAATATTGGGTTTGGTTTGGATGAGAGCATTCCAAGTGAAAATAATAAATATATCATCGCGTTTCATGGGGAGAAGACAACAAGACGTAAGTATCTATAACTTTAACAATAACTTTATATATATATTTATTAAAAAATTGGCAGGACATAACAATATTTAGTGTGTTACGAAAGACATACTTTTCCGAGGCAATCCAGCGTGGTCCTCAGGGGGAGTAGCAAATCTGCCGACCTCAGGTAGGGGGGTTGATGAAACAGCCTAGGGGGAGATGGAGGTTCACTTATATCTGATATAACATATTTCTGGAAAATCTTATATTTTTCGCTCACCAATAGAAAATTGTGAATGCGGAAACTTTGTGAACAAAAGTTTGAATACCTCTGGTTCTGGTATAGATCCTCAAATATGATGAACTATTTGAAAGGCATTTTGACAATTATTTGTCTCGGGGGGCGACGGCTTGTAACATTGAAAAAGTATAATACATGTTAAAGTCCTCATAAAACTGCTAGTCCGCCATAGCAAAATTGTATGACTACATCTGCTCGCAACAACTTCAGAGCGGACTAGCAGTTTGGCGCGGACTATACCTACGCACGCACGATAATATTACTATAGGTTTACTTTCTGTAAAGAAGATTTACTCACTTTCTTTAATCAACAATGTGAAAGGTAACGTTGACAGGCAACAAAGATACGAGCTACCCCTGACAGCTAAGTTGGAACGCTTGGAATAAGTACGTTTTCCTGACCACCGTCAAGGCATAGATTAGTAAAGATACTTCGCCGCCTTGAAATTGTATGAAACAAACGGCTTATTTTTAGAGAAAATTTACGAATAAATGACTAATACTGCGTAATTTAAGTAATAAATAAATAATTATTTCAAATATTTTAGGGACATTTTAGCACGGAGTTGTGGCAAAACTTTTTTATGCAACTATTTCAATCCTCAAAACTGGGTACATTTTCTTGTTAGGAGTGAGTAATCTTTACTAATCTATGACGTAAAGGTGGTAGAATCCTCTATGGTTCGACTAAGGTGGCTCAACCGCCACATCTATTTCTGCCTAATAACAGCAGTGTTAAGCGCTGCTGTGTTCTGGTTTGAAAGGCGTGGTCAGAGAGACATTTATCCGAGGCTTCCAACGTAGTCCTAAAGAGCAGAAACGCATCTATGGCCAACCTTAGGTAGAAATCTAAACTTATTAACTTTTAAGTGTGGAACACACTCCCGCCTTCGTCGTTTCCCGATACATACGACCTGGGATTGTTCAAGTCAAGGGTGAATAGGCTACTTCTAGGCAAGCGTGTTTTACCCAAGGCTGCATCTCACTTAACATCAGGTAACGTTGCAGCCAAACGCAAGCCTATAGTAAGATAAAAAAAATGAGGTTGAGATTTTTTCCAAAAACACTTGTTACAAAATTCCACGATAAACATTTAACAAGTAACCCTATTCGTAGCAACATAAGCATATGTAAATATGCTCTATGGTTGCAACATCCTTTACTCAATGTGCTATCTCGTTAAATACATAATTTGTAGTTGAGTCGTCCTAAAGTAAAACAGTAGTAACTCGACATTAAGAAATCATAATCCTTATCCTTACTAATATTATAAATCCGAAAGTAACTCTGTCTGTCTGTCTGTCTGTCTGGTTGTCTCTTCTTCACGCCCAAACCACTGAACCGATTTTAATGAAATTTTGTACAAAGATAGTCTGAGACCCGAGAAAGGACATAGGATAGTTTTTATCCCGGAAATCCCACGAGAACTAGGGATGGCGATCTTAGATCGATTAATCGGAGAATCGATCTTTTGGACCACAAAATCGATTATTTTAATCGATATTAGTAAGGATTGAATCCTAAACTATGCATTTGATCAAGCGATGATATTTAGCAAAGTTGTTGTCCATGAGCCCACGAAGGTTTCACAGTTGATACGACCAATTTTCGCCAGATGGCGCCACTTTCATTCCAATGAAGGTACGAATTTTCAGTTTTATGTATGTCATATTATTTTCTTTTAAACGCGGGCGAAGCCGCGGGCAAAAACTAGTTACTGATAAGATCATGTTTAGCAACTACCGCCTGCCCTCGTAAATTCCGACTAATCTAGAATCTGATTTTCTTGCAACATTAACACTGACAAAATCGGTTGCGTGTTTTCTATTATGCCAGTAGTGTTGTATCCTGAATGTAATCAAAATCATAATAATATAGGGTATCCTGAACTTGATCTGAATATAGGGGAGTCTTATAAGAGGCGTTTGAAGGTGGTAGAACCCTTTGTGGTTCGACTCCGGCGGCACCACCGCCACACCTATTTCTGCCTAATAACAGCAGTGTTAAGTGCTGCTGTGTTCTGGTTTGAAGGGTGTGGTAAGGGAAGGAATTGGCTGCTACTACTTAAGTACTAACAGATGAACTGCATGTCCATTCTTTTTTATTTGTACTTGCTCTACATTTATTATTGATTTTTCTATATTTTTTTACTCCTACTTGATACTTGTATAATATCTACGTACATATGAAGTAATTTTTGGGTCCGATTCTCAGGCTATTTTTTCAATAATGGCTAAACTAACATTTTTGTCTGCCTGGCCGTTGTATGTTTCAACGATGCGGCTTGGATGCGGCTGAGCTGATTTTATAAGGATTTTTACCTAAAAATAGAATTTAATGGGAGTGGTCATGAGTGGTATGTGGTGTGTACTCTCATAATACTTATGTAAGTAGCGAAGGATACTTTTCATTATTAATACTAGCTGTAATTCTAATTATTTTCCCAAAATAAAAGTTTCCTAGAACAAAACATAACATAACTCCTCGCTAACGGCGAGTGAAATTCCCATCGAAATCGGTACAGCCGTTCGGTAATAAGCAGTCGTTACGCATTTTTTTACGTACTAATAAAACTCAAAATTTTCAAACCTGAAGAAAGGATAAACGCGAATTCTTACATTAAAATTGCATATAAGTGACAAGGATTCCATTATGTGATAATTATGCTAAAAAAATTGGAATCTTAATTAAATATTACAATTTAAATGCATTGACGGTAGATAAAGTAGGAGCTACGTGCTAGAAAGGAACAGATAGTGAAGCGTTATTGATTCGGCCTGGATGCAGTGGGTGGTGGGTGGTGGGTGATAGCTCAAAATGTTCTGGATGGCAGCACTATTGCATTAAAATTACCAATATCTTACAAAATAATAATAATAAATACAGAGGGACATCAGAGTATGGGAGATTTGATGTCTCCTCTTTGAGACCAATCAGATGACCAATCAATATTTATGTTAAAGGAGAATGCCCATTCTTGGTACTGATTTTTCTCATGCGTCAAAATGAAAGTAATATTAAAATTATTTTTTGATTTTTTTACATAATTTGTCGATCAGAATAGTTTCTTTGAACAGGGGATTCCATTTAAGATAAAATAAGACGAAATGTTGATTGTTGTTCTTAAAAATTAAAATGGCGGAATTTTATACTCGGAATACAATAAGATCTATTAGTGTTTTGACTAATGATTTTTCTCATGCATCAAAATGAAAGTAATATTAAAATTATTTTTTGATTTTCTTACATAGTTTGTCGATCAGAATAGTTTCTTTGAACAAGGGGGTTCCATTTAAGATAAAATAAGACGAAATGTTGATTGTTGTTCTTAAAAAGTAAAATGGCGGTATTTTATACTCGAAATTCATTATTTTAGGTTTTTAGGATTATTTTAGGTTTTTTTAACTACTACCTTTAAAAGTAAATGGATATATGTTAATCGAACTACATTATAGGTACCTACTATCAGTTAAAACCGACCATTAATCTATCGTCGGATATTTTCGATTTTGAGGTTATGTAACATTTCGGTAAATAACTTCAGAACCCGGGTGCTGATCTAAAAAATAAGTATTGGTGGTAGTATTTGGTTAATTATACATCGTTCACAACAAGTTTCAATTTGATGCAACTCTGGACGGCGGTCCATACTTTCATGGGCATTGTCCTTTGTACATTAAATAAATATACGAATAATAATTATGTATAAAAATGTAAAGTATTTGAAGGCGGTACCCTTTGTGGTTCGACTCCAGATGCACCACCGCCACATCTATTTCACACCTGTGTTAAGCGGTGATTCTCAAGGGTTGCAGCGCATGTGTTTGGCCACACATGCGCTACAACACTCAGTAGGAATCTAATCTTATCTGGGGTTGATTACAGGGGGGTTATGTCCATGAGCGACAGTAGACACTTACCATTAGGTGAACTGCTTGCTCATTTGCTACTTCAATATTAAAAAAATACACAATAATATTCACACTTCACATATTTTTTATGATAAATGAAAATCTTTAGTACATGTCCGAAGTTAATAAAATAATAATCAATTAATTTAATTCAATTTTTTTTATTGGCAAGCACTAAAGTTTGTTATTGTTAAAAACGTACAAGAACTACCATACTAGAAGTTTTTTATATCAGTCCAATATAAATTATTGCTTTGAAAATTGGAAAAAGCAAACGCTTGCAATACCAATCACCGGCACGCACACTGACTCAGAAATCAGTTGTATTCACAGGTTGTATTCAATTCTGTTGCACACATATGCATGTTTCGTGTGTCTGTTTTCGCTATATGATATTTTATTGGTATGAGTGTTCTAGAATGTTCAGGTTATATAATCTCTATGTACTTACAGGGTGGTAGGGTTATATAATCTCTTTACAGGGAGGCAGGGTGGCAGGGACTTATTTCAGGAGGTTGCTCAGTATTTAATTCCTGTTCTAAATACCTTATAGAAATTGATGTACGTATGTGTTTGAAGTACTACCTTCATACCTTCTACCTACCTTCTACCCCTTTGTGGTTCGACTCTGGTAGCAGCACGACCACACCAATTTCTGCCTAATAATAGCAGTGTTAAGCGTTGTCTTCTGCTTTGGAGGCGCGGTAAGGGAGACATACTTTCCCGAAGCTTATCAACTTGGTCCTTAGGGATAGTAGCGGCATATCTGTGGTCGACCTCTAGTAGGAATGTAATCTTATCTAGGGTTGAATACAGATGTCTATTGACGGCAGAAACCACTTACCATCTAGTGTTATGCATGCTCGTCTACTACTTCTAAATAAACCGGAAACCTACTCGCAAATAATAATGCTCCACACTTCATCAGATATTTAGCTAACGTGGTGATGTTTCGTGGAAAACATTTTACGATATTTTTATAGGTCTTTCCCTAGATTTCATATTTTTTGAATACGTTTTTTTTTATTTTGTCTTATCAGAGCATGAATATCTAATATTATGAGGGAATTCTCCCTATGTCCTTCGTTTAACCATCTACCCCGTATATCCTATAAAGCTTGTATATACTATAGAAGAATTAATATTACTACTAATATGTTACATAAGTCGCGCATTCATTCGACTACCCCTTATATACCGATCGATACTTCATTTCCCGAACATGTATGTCCCTACTGAAGCTAGCTCCACTACGGTTTCAAGCCGTCGTCATATCTTCCCAAATTAACCAGTTTAAGAAATATCTTTATAAAGACCCTAGGAAACGTCGCCGTGCAGATGAGTTGTGATGGTATTCTCTGCCTCTCTATAACACACACTCTCTATAACAAACACAGAGTGAACTTATTTCCTTCAATCCTTTAGAAAAATACGTTTTGGTTGTATTGAAGGACGACTACCAACCCTACTTCTGCCTTATAATCGCAGTTTAAATGAAAAGTATGCGACAAGTGTTGTGGTAGTCCATTCACACACTTGTAAGAACGGAAATATGCAGAAAGTCTACACATTTCAGTGTCTTCAGACGGCAATTTCCCTTAGCTTGGTACTGTATATGGTCAGTAGTATGGGAGAATAAATTAAGATATCAGCAGACTATTAAGAATCTATAACCATAATGTTATGGACCTGAGACTAATTGAACATATGTCGGAAAAATTTTATAGCATTTAAAATGTAAAATTAAGGTTTCGTGTAATGAAATTCATCATAAAACATTTAATCTTAGGTTGTCAGAGCAACACTTGGATAAGAACATGAAATATTTTTACAGCCCAATAGATATATATTACAAAAAGGAAGTATTAGGGCTTATTCTTGCAAGGGTTGGACTTAAAGGATATAGAAATGAAAAGCATATTCCCTTAACTATCTTATGTATTATGCGGTAATAACCTTCCTATATTCTATATTATTTTATCGAAATATACTCTTGAATGTGTCTTTTTATACAAATGTAAAAAAAAATATTAGCTTAACCTATTCACTATCTATCTATAATAAATGTTGTTGTCCATGTTTATCTTTGTCAATGTGTCAATTCGATCCACGATGATCTCGAAGCCGCAGACTAGGGAACGTGAAGCCGCCGGAGCCAGCATGCAGCGTGAGTCCAGCGGGACGAGAGCAACTCCCTGACGCTTTCGTCAATCCTTCCCATCCAGAAGCAGTCTTGAATGAAGCGACGCGGTGACTTGCTGTCGTGTTCTCCAAGCCGCTCTTTGTGACCATTGTGGAGGGAGCGCAGGAATCTCGTCGTAGCTCATCTTCAACCGGAAGAAGAAGGGGGCGAAGACTCGTCGAGGCGATCCCCTGCCCCAGGTCTGTGATTATTGCTGGCGATGCTCGTTCATTTATGAAGTGAAGTCTGGAGGCCTGGCATGAAGTGGTATCAGGCGTGAGAGACCCGATGAGGCGCCAGGAGTTCCCATGGTTGGAGGTATTAGCGAATGCCGTACTGCGTCAAGAGCGGGGCCCTATTTATACCCAGAAAGCTCCCGTGGAATATTCTAGAATGCATTTACACACACACGTAATATGGTTGCGGGACAGAGACGGAAATATTAGGTCACACTTGCTAGAGAGAGTTGGAAATAACGAACCAATTCCGCACCTGTGTGCGTAGTGCTGCAAGCATTAAAATTTTCCAACATTTTATACAGATTGGAAAATGGGTAATAAAACAAAATTTATATAACTATAGGGATCATTATTTTATAGGATATTAAGTTTATCTTCAATACATTTTTAATACAGAAGAATAATACAATAAAAAAATGTTTTATTTAATTCAAAAATAAATTGTAAGTTGTGGATATTGATTGATATTTTTTTCAGGTTTAGAATTTAATTAACCACTGTTTTATAATCCGCACGAAAATGTTTTGGGGTAATTTTAATAGATGGTTCACCTCCCCCCGGAATATTCTAGAATCTGTATAGAACTATAGAATCTGGGTCCAGACAAAATCAATAACGCTTCACTCATGTTTCTGATGTTTCATTTTATCGTGTATAGCTGTCCTTATCTAGACCTTTGTTCTCAAAACACAGCTAATAATCATTTTTAAGCACTATTTTAAGTTAATTTATAATTACTACCATTAATATTGCTGCATTCTTCGATTGTTGTCCCACTGTTGAGCTTAAGCCTATTTTTTTTATAATACAAGAGTAGCAGACGAGCATGCAGTCCACCTGATTGTAAGTGGCTACTGCCGCCCATGGGCATCTGTAATCAACCCCAGATAGGATTAGATATTCCTACCTGAGGTCGGCCACAGATGCGCCGCTACCCCTGAGGACTAAGCTGTAACGCCTCGGAGAAGTCTGTCTCCCATACCTCCCTTCAAACCGGAACACAGCAGCGTCTAACACTGCTGTGTTTCGGTTTGTTAGGTGAATCTCAATCTCAATCTCAGATTTAGAGATTAGTCAAAATTAAATTAATTACTTGCATTACGAGATGGTGGTAGAACACTCCGTACCTCCACCGAAGGTACCACCGCCACACCTATACAGTATACATGTAATAACAGCAGTGTTAACTGTTGCCGTGTTCTGATGTTAAGGGTAATGTTAAGGGTAGGTTGTGGTAAGGGGTTGATTACACAATTACCATGGGTCGCAGTAGCCACTTATTTCTGCTACACCTATTTCTACCTAGCAACAGCAGTGTTAAGCGCTGCTATGTTCTGGTTTAAAGGGTGTGTAACAAGAAGACATACTTTTCCGATGCATTCCAGCTTAGGCTTAGGAATAACAGTGTGGCGGACCTCAGGACATCTGGGGTTGATTGTAAACGTCCATGGGCGCCTATAGCCACCTACCTGCAGGTGGACTGCATGCTCATTTCCGACTTCAATATTATAAAAAAAATCTGAACTAAAACAGTAGGTATAACTCGTTATTAGTTTTGGTTTTTGGATTAAATTTTTCTTAATCGTTTTTTACCTTTAATTAAATCTATCTCTGCCTTCTTTTACTGGTAGGAGGGGCTTGATAGGCAGTTGCCAAAAACGTAATCTTCTCGGAAACGTATTTTGCCGAAATACAAAGAAGATTTAACTATGTACCTATATAACCCATGTAACATAGTCAGCAAAAGTGGACGTACACACAAAGAAAATACGTCATGTTTAAAGTAATCTTTGAATGAATACCGGTGAATAACCAAAACTCTATCTACACTGAATCATTAACAATTTTACATAGATACATACATAAATACAAAGAGGACGAATACAGAACCCATAATCATGATCTTTATTTGCTAAATAAGGTACAATAGGTGTCAAAACAATGTACATATAATAATTGTCTTATTTTGTCTTTAAGGCGTGCATATATATAGTTAGGTTCGACAAACATATTTCCATAACTATTTTATAATTATTTGGAAGTCATTCTTCTTCCATCTTTTTTGAAGTCAGTTAAAAAGGGTCTTTTTCTAGAAAAAATCTCGAGGACGAAAAATGCATCTGAATTTTATCGTTTTTATTTTTTTATATTTTAATATTGTTATCTAAAAGCAGGGAGCCTCGTGACCTTACGATGATGGGATTAAGTAGTATTCTTTTGTTTCTAGAAATCAAAATAACGAGTCGAGGAGTTACTGGCCATGGATCACTTATACCATCGAACACAGCTGGTGAGAAGGTAAATCATAACTTTATAATTTATAAAAGCGAATGTGAGTTTGCTTGTTTTCTTTTACAAATATATGAGTAGCAGACGAAAATGCATTTCACCTGATGGTAAGAGGCTAGTGCCTGGACATCTGCAGTCAACCCCAAATAAGACTGTCTGAGGTCGGTCAAAGGTGAGCCCCTACCCCTGATGTTGGGATGCCTCGGAAAAGTATTTCTTTTTTACCACACGCTTCAAACCAGAGCACAGCAGGTCAGGGGTTCAGGAAAGGACATAGGATACCTTTTATCTCGAAAAAAGTACCGTTCCCGAGGGATACAATTAAAAACTGTGAAGGCGAGCGAAGTTGCGGGCTAGTACCTACTATGATAAAGAAACACGTATGTAACAGGCCTTACAAAATATTTAATTGACTTACAGAAAATATGTGAAATTTTATTGCACACTGTAAAAATAATCTTTTAAGGTGAGTAAGTACTATAAACACAAAAAACTCGACTGCTGAAAAATAGAATAAATAATAAAAAAGGCTTTTTTCCAATCCAACGACACCTCATATTTTAAAATCCGTCAAGCCGATGGTACTGTATACTCAGTAGTATGGGAGAATGGAATGGGATATGGGAGAATACCTAAGATGAGATATACATACATATGTACAATTTACATATAATAGAAAACATTAATCTCTGCAGCGGGTAAATACTAAAATCCGACTACGTAAAATGTACTCTACAAAGTATAAAACAAAAAAATGTACAGAGATAGCCTTAGCTCTAAATATAAGAATGAACTCTTAGGATAAAGTAGCATACGACGGGGCTTTTTAGTTTTAGCCTATCCTCCGAATTTTAGTTTTAGTTTCAAAACAAATTTGGAAGCTGGTAGAATCCTTTGTGTTTCGAGTCCGGGGGCATCGGCACACATTTATCTGCCTAATAAGAGCAGTATACAGCGCTGCTATGTTCCGGTTTGAAGGGTGTGGGTAAGGGAGACGTACTACTACATACAAGGGTAGGGGCGCAGGGTTGCTAGCTGGCCCGGCAAATGTTGTGTTGGCATATAAATAAAAAAAAACTTAAGAGTGAATAACCCTTATCACTTAGGAATATGAAAAATAGATAGTAGCCGATTCTCTGACCTACTAAATATGCATATAAAATGTGGTGAAAACCGGTAAAGCCGTTTCGGGGGAGTACGGTAACTAACATTGTGACACAGGAATTTTGTATATGTGGGCAGGGTTATATACATCTGTGTCCGACTTGAGGTATATCTTATCTGGGGTTGATTACAGATGTCCATAGACGGCTATATACACACACCATCAGGTGACCTGTCTGCTTTTTCGCTACTTCTATGTTAATAAAATAAGAAAATGTTAAAATTATTTTCAGCTGTATTACGTAATTGATAAATTTATGAAACTACGCGCAGAGCAAAGAAGGATGCTGGAAGGAGGTGCGGCTTACGGCGAAGTCATCAGTATTAATTTAACAAAATTGTCGGTAAGGAAAAGTACTTAAACAATAAGGATATTTTAAATAGAATAAGGGGATTCTGAGAGGAGATCCGTGCCCAGTGGGACAGTAATGGGCTGATGATGATGCTGATGAAAGGTTTATTTATCTACAGAAAACGTGTCAGAGGAGTGCTGTGGTAGACAAAACGTATTCTCCTATATAATGTATATGTACCTTCTCGTATTTATTTATCTAAGGCTATTACCTTAATAATATATTTGGTCTGCCACGCCCTGCGTCTGATACGTGTAATGTCTGTAGATAATAATATAATTGGTGTTTAACGAATGTAGTTTTATTGTTTTACATTTTTAGAGTAACTTGTCTTTATGTACAGTAATAAAAGAACTTTTCTTTCACCCCAAAATCTCCATAATTTGTATAGTGCTATGGTATTTTTTAAAAATTAGTGAGGAGGGTTAGGTTAAAAACGGTGATATAAAACTATGCATGTTATAAAGTTTATATTATTGCATTATTATTACAGGGAGGCGTCCAAGTTAATGTTCTACCTGAAAGCTTGACCGCCTACATAGATATACGAATAGCACCCCATGTAGACCACGATGAATTTGAAAACATGGTAAGCATTGAAATTTTGTGTATAAGTAGGTCTTTTATAAATCTTTAACATCAAAAATAACTTATTTTCTTAAATAAATATGCGTAAGATTAGTAATGACGACAAGGTATCCACATTCAGTCGTATGGTGAAGCGTCACCATGCCTGTCTGATACTCAATGGGTTTCGGGTTCGATTCTAGGCCAGCCATCTAAATAATGAGTTTAGATATTGGTTCTGGGCGTTTGTGTCTTCGTCTTTGTGGGTCCATGGCACCTATAACACAAAAATACCCTTTGTGTGGGTCTATAAGTGGATATAAGGGGCTAATAGGTATAGAGATCGTTATAATTATTATTCGCTTAATGTTATAAAAAGCTCGAGTCACTATTCTTACATGTTATTTTTAGATATTGTCATGGTGCAAAGAGGCTGGTGATAATGTCACATTAGAATATATTGAGAAAAATCCTGAAGTAAAGAGCACCAAAATCGATGGCAGCGTTCCATTTTTAGAAGTCTTAAACAGCACTGTAAAGAAAATGTAAGTATATAACCACAATAGAGTTATATCTGGTATGTGTTTGTCAAGAATATGTGCTAATTTACTGTACTATTCTACAGACATAAAGCGTATCAGACGCGTGCCGTGGCAGACAAAAAGTATTTTGCAATAAATGTGTATTAACTTATTAATATCTATCGTAATACGACCGCACAGAAACGGGCAGTGCCTGTATGTAACATTTTGTCTGTCATGCTCTGTGTTTGTCACGTTCAATGTCTGAATACAAACGGGTCCTTAACGGATTATTTAGATGTAAGCGAACATTTTATGAACTGATCGATCGATCGCCTGGACTTATTAGGTTCTTATACATATATTATACATAGCAGTGATAGCCTAGATAGAATTAGAAATTAATTATCACTTGCTAAACGGTGAATGAAAACATCGTGAGGAAACCTGCATGCCTGAGAGATTAACAATAAAAAAATCTCAAAGGTATGTGAAGTCTACCAATACGCACTTGGCCAGCGCGGGGGACTATGGCCTAATCCTTCTCATGAGAGGAGACCCGTGCCCAGCAGTGGGACAGTAATGGGTTGATGATGATACATATATTAATGATATGCGTACTTTATTTAGTTCAAAATATAGCTCGTATATTTTACGGCGTAGCATGTATTACGTAATCGATTACACAATTCGCTTGGAGCTACATATTCTGCAAAGTACAAATAATTTTGTGACTGAACAAACGTCAATACACGTTATAATGAAGTGTGTTCTCTTTCAAAGAGTGAGTACACTGAGGGTGCATTTCTAGTACTTAATCGTTGTGCTAAGCCCAACTAAGCTATTAAAATGTGCTATAAAGATACACCGGCCACAATCATTAGCTCGCATCCGTACCTTCTATCGATAGCGTCCGCATAAAAAGCATAGCCTGCCTGCGGCACCACTGCCATACCCATTTCTGCCTAACAACAGCAGTGTGGTAAGGGACACATACTTTTCCGAGGCTTCCAGCTTGTTCTCAGGGGTAGCGGCGTATGTGTACCCCGCACATCTCTATTGGAAAGACACCTTAAAACTACTCTTGATCTTGGTATACAGATTTGAAATCATTTATATTTTAGGGGACTGGAAGTATCGTATCAAATATGTCCAGGAGCCACTGATGCAAGATTTGTTCGACGTCAAGGTATTCCAGTCATCGGTTTCAGCCCACTGTTAAACACCCCATTGTTGATACATGATCATGATGAAAGAGTTCACGTGGATGCCTACAAGAGAGGCATTGAGATCATGGAAAAAGTGTTATTGGCTATTGCTAATGTATGATTTGTATTTAATTGTAGTGTAGTTATTGTAATCAAAATCATACTTTTGTAGCAAATTTGTGTATTTACAATTAAATAGTTTCTATGTTTGTGTGAATCAACAATATTATCGTGTAACTTCAAGTCAAAATCATATAATTCCAATTTTGTGTATTCTTATTTACAATTGAATAGTTTGTCTTCTTGTGAATTAATAACATAATATTATAATATTTACAATAGTTTCCATGTACTAAATTAAAATCCTAATTAGTTGACCGTGTTCTTGTTATTTATTTATTTTAATTTCCTTTACAACATAACATCTCTTATATTATTTTCCTTCCCAACTTAAGTACTGAGTATCTAATTACTTCCTCGTCATGACGACTCGCGTGGCAGATCGGTCACCATACCGGTCTTATGCGTAGTAGGTTCCTGGTTCGATCCCAGATCTATGTGCTTTTCTATAGCCTCCACGACAAAGGAATTTCTACTGTGCGGTTGGGAGTAGAGAAATCGTATTTTATATATACTGTTTAAGAGTCACTTGTTGACCACTTTTATTTGCTTAAGAGTCTTGATGCTTTCAAAACATTTTTAAGTTTATATTATGTGTAAATCTTCATCATCTTTTAATTCGCAGATTTTAATAAATACTGTCCAAGCATCTTTATTTTATTTATCATGTTTATCGCTTTCCGATAGGCTTATAGAAGTCGCAACATCTTTTTTATCCGTATTTACTTTCGTTTTGCTTTTATCCGATTTTGGTTTCTTGTGTCGATCGGTTATTTTGATCAATGATTTACTGGCAGTATCGTTTCTGCTCAGGACTTGTTTGGATAACGTGTGCATCGACATGATACGCCTCTGTGACGTCAGAGTCGGTCGTCGGTCGTTGTAGTACTCCTCAATCTCCTGAAGAGTCAAATCCTTTGTTTCCGGTAGATAAAAGTACAGAAAGACATTACCTGAAATGAAGTTTATAAACAGATTGAAAATGATTAGTAACAGTTGAACTCCGGAGGAACCATCACTAGATCGCCTAATAACAGCAATGTTAAACGCTGCTGTGTTCCACTTTGAAGGTGCTAAGAGATACAAACTTAACAAAGGCATTACAACTTAGACGTCAGGGGTAGTAACGCGTCTGTGGCCAGCCTCAGGTTGGAATCTTCGTCTGAGGTTGATTATAGATGTCCATGGCCGTAGCCTTACCATCAGTTAGAAGGCATGCTCATTTTGAAAAAAAAAAGAGTACAGATGAAGAAGTCATCGCGTTCGTGAGACGCGAGTAAAAATGTACGTCTGAATACTTTTAATAATAAGTAATTTAAAAATTGAAATAAAAATATAAAAATACCTATCAAAGAAAGAACCCCAAATGCAATAATGGTGTTTGCAAAACCAAATGTATCTATCATGTAGGGGTAGAACTTATTCATGCCAAATATCGTAAAATTCATAATAGAGGTCGAAATGCCACCAAGAATGCCACGTACCTGCAAAATATAAATTTAAAGTCTTTCGTCGTCATCAATTTATTGCTATTTCTGGGTAAGGGTCTCCTGTTAGAGCAAGAGGGGTTTTATCACAGGCCACCGCGCTGGTTAAGAGCGAATTGGTAAACTTTAACCACCTCGAAAACTTATTCTAGAAAACTCTCAGGCAATCAGGTTTCCTTATGTTTTCCTTCACCGTTTAATTGACAATTAATTTGTAATACGCATTGAAAATCAGATGTGCTTGCCTGGAATTCGAACTTCAGATCACTCGATTGAGAGGTCGCATTTCATTAGACTTTCGACAAGAAAAACATACTAAAAAATCTAGGGAAATATCTTTGCATAGATTACCGGCAACTTTAAAATGTAATGTAAAGAATGTTACAATTTTAAAGTAATAGAATAATGAAAATAAAATTACCTTTTTATACATAGGTGCATTTGTATGATTATGTGACTACTTACCACAGAACACGCAGTGAATAAGAAAATATGAAAACCATAATTGATAACAATTTATTAATTAATATCTAGAACTAACCTACAAAACTCAAAAATAACTTACTTGTAACGGATACAACTCAAACATAATAAGTACTGGCAGTGTATAGTGTCCCAGTGTGGCAAACGTAATGTAAGCCATATAGCAGATTAGAGGAATATGTGTTAGTTTTTCCGTATAATGTATAAAAAAACCTAGGAAAACAAAAACCACTCCAACGCCTAGACCTGGATGGAAGAAAATGATAATTAGTGGATTAAACATTGTAGCTACATAGAGAAAAAACTTTTTCGTATTTTTAAATTAAAGTATTGGTCCACTATTTGGGATGTCTGGGATGGAATAAAAAATGATATAACCAACGTTCAATTTAAATCCAAACTAAACGTACCAATATGCTGTCAGCTCAATCGGTTGGGCTTAATAGATTTAAAATTCAGTTGAAAGTCATGACAGTTACATACTAACGAAATAATTTTAATGTATTCAGAATTAAATAATATTAGACTACAGCACACCCGTGAGAAAAAGATATCATCATCATCTGTAACAAACTCCATATAAAACAGGGGTTCTACCTGAAGCCGATCACAGTCCCCAGAGGACTGAGATAGCCATCTCATAATTATGTAAATCAGCCAGCACCCACGCTCTTCTGTCCCTGTAGTTTCGGGACCAGAATAGGGCTACGGTATCCCCTGCCGGTCGTAAGAGGCGACTAAAAGAGGGCTTCCGGGGTAGCGGGCGGCAAGAGTGGGAACTCGAACCGCCAGCGGCCCCGGAAAGGACGGCGATATGTGTGGTCCATACCGTCGTGTGCACCAGACGTTGTGGCGAGCGTCAAGCTCACCTGGGCGGAGCCGACGGGGCAACGCGCTAAGAGGACTCCGTTTGCGTTCCTATGGAGATCTCGGAGCCCTCTACGCAGCGCCGAGGACGGCCACCAGGGGGGTTGAGTGCGATAAGAATCACACATAAATCGCTCCCACGGTATCGGGTACCCTATGAAGGTACCCCCTCGATAACAAAAAGAAACCCCACACTCTTCTACCAAAAGGCAAGAACTGCTTCATATAAAATAGGTGTGGTATCTATTTCTTCCCGGTCGTACCATACTTGTACTACTTCTACCTTTCAATGTACTTTTTAGAAACCTCAATTTGTAATGTACCTGACGTAAGAGCCAGAGGCCTCCGCCCCATTTTAAAAATAATAATTGAGGTAAACACTCCAGAGAGGAATCTCGTGATGCCAAGTATAAAGTTACCCGTATGTGCATCCACGCTAGATTTTGATCTCTGGAAATAAAACATAGATCAGATTTAACGTTTTAAAACGATAAACTATTTTAATATTATGGATGTGGGCTCTCTTGCTAAAACTTAAGCTAAAGTAATTAATATTTTAATCACATAAACAGATTGCTACTCCTAATTATACAAATCCAACCTCTTGACAATAGAATCGAAGATTTTTCGAATCATCCAGCTCTAGCCGGTTGAGTAGATAAAGGTTTATAGGATATATAAAGGTAATCAACCCCAGATACTACATGAGGTCGGCCACAGATGGCCAAGTTAAAAATGAATTACTTACCTCTAACATATCTACCGTCCACATAATCACTACAGATATTCCTGCTAACTGGGTGATGGTAAAGTATGTCATCATTAGGAAAAATGGTTTGCACGATGATCTTTTGAAGAGAGCTGCAAATTTCTCTTTCCATGGCAATCTTAAAAATAATTAAAATCTTTTGAAATTCGCAATTTCGCTATCAATTTTACTTTTCCATTTGCTAGCCTAACATATAATTTCATTTCAAGTATGTATTGTTATACAAACAATGTTTAATATTTATAAAGGTTGTAGAACACTTTGAGGTTCGACTCCGACGGCACCACTGCCTATCACCTATTTCTGCCTATTCATAGTAGTTTTAAGCGCTGATGTGTTCTCGTTTAAAGGTGTAGTAAGGGAGACATACTTTTCCGATGTGTTCCAGCTTAGTCCCCAGGTCCTTAGATGGGCGAGCTCTCGATTCAATTGGTCGAGTTCTTTATCGAAAACTAAGATCACAGATTTGACAAGGATAATTGAGGCAAAACATTACCCATGGATATCGTTGTCCATCTTAAAATCCATCAGTTCATCCATCTCTGCGTCTATGTTGTGCTTCGATGAGCGAAATTTCCGCAAAGAAGCCTCCGCCCTTTCCATAGTATCGTTCATCAGTAGGTAATATGGTGTTTCCGGGAGGAAATAGTTAAACCCCATAAGCGCTAATGAATAAAACATGCTTATATAGCAGAGTGTGGTCCACTTGAAGAATGATCCTAAAGCGGCCTGAAAAGTATAGTATTTTTGTTATAATAAAACTGGCATAGAATCTTTCTAAAGGATTACAAAAGCAGCTTTCCTATATTGATAATAGTTAAATTTTAATAGATAAAACTTGTATTGTTCGACCACACCCGTACCACTGCCACAACTATTTGTCAATAACCAGTACTACATTTTTGCTTTTAAATAAAAAAGGGCTAAGTTGTCTAAAGCAGTCTGGTTGAACCTCGGTCTTTTGAGGTCCGAGGTTCAAACTCCAGGCACATACGTCTGTTTTTTTAATTATGTGCGTATTCAAAGTTAATTATCGCTTGTTTAAGCATTGAACGAAAACATCGTAAGGTCCTACACGTCTGAGAGTCCTCTAAAAAATAAATTGTTAAAGGTGTGAAGTCTACGAATTCGCAATTGGCTAGCGCGGTAAACGAAGACTTGAATCCCTCTCACTTTTAGTGGAGATTTTCCCGGCAGTGGGACAGTGGTGGGTTTACGAAATTGCATAAAAACTGCACTTTTTTATAATAATATGGGAGTAGCAGACGAGCATACATTCCACCTGATGGTAAATGGCTACTGCCACCTATGAACATCTTTAATCAACCCTAGATTAAATTAGATATTCCAACAATAGAGGATTAGATATTCCAACCTGAGGTGGGCCACAGATGCGCCGTTACTCCTGAGGACTAAGCTGGAACGCCTCAGAAAAGTCTGTCTTCCTTACCACATCCTTCAAAACGGAACACGCCTTACACTGCTGTTATTAGGTAGAAAAAGGTGTGGCGGTGGTGCCGCCGGAGTCGAACCACAAAGGGTTCTACAACCTTCAAAAACTTTTTCGGTAGTAACTCTAATTAACAATGACTTTAACCTGAGCTGTAATGCCAACGGACATAGCCAAATTTGGGAAAGACCCAATAACTCCACGCATGTTCGGCAATGATATTTCTGTCAAATACGGCCTAGGAACACTTAGTGCCATTCCCATTCCAATACCGATTATTATTCTTCCTGTAAATATAAATTATAGTACTTAGACATATATAACACAGGTAAATTAACTATACTAGAATCAGTGATAGTCCAATGGTTACAAACTCGGCCTCTCAATCGGTGGTCCAAAATTGTAAATCAAGGCATGAATTTCCAATTGTTCAAAATTAAGTGCGAATTAATTATCACATCCTTAAGTGGTGAAGGAAAACATCGTGAGGGAACTACCCATCGGAAAGTTTTTTTTTTTTTAATTTAGGTAATTCTTTCGAGTGGACGTGGATGACATAATCCGAAAGTATAAGGAATAGCGAACGATTTATAGGAGACTCTGCGCCGATTTTTTTCAATTTGATCAATTCATTTTGGAAGTAACTAATAATTTATAAATACTAAATTCCAAAGGAATAATAGTTGACAAGCTACTTATATTGAGCAAAATCTGAGCCAAATAACTATACAACTTGATGTTGAAACAACATAATTGAATGTTTATATCTTACCTACTATCAAACTCTCAGCTGACGTAGCTACGCCAGTGTACAACCACCCGAGAGCCACAGGGAAATGGCATACAATCAACATTATGCGTCGTCCAACTTTGTCTATCGAATATCCAGAAATAATACATCCAAATGGAGCTGATAGTGTCAAGACACTAGCTAAAAAGTTCATCATATCAATTATCTAATTTTTTTAGAAATATATATAACAGTTTTTTGAAGTACATACTTCCAACGTTAACCAATTTTTGCCTACCAAAGTTCCTAATATGGCAATCATTGCATAGAATTATCCAAACAACAAAAAACCCAACTGCTTCAAATATAGCGTATATCCCAAAGTTTAGACGAATCCAACGAAATCTCATATGTCGAAATTCGGCAAGCCATTTGGGCCGCAGGGCATGCCAAAATACGAGAATAAGTACATAAAATATAAACAATACATAAATATTCTCGAACAAGATTAACCGGGTAAAAATATGCAAAACTGCGAACTGTGGTGGGTAGCAAAAATTGGTTAAGATTGAATATTACAAACGGTCATAAAGCTACCAGTTACTTGAGCGATAGTTGCCAATGGACGGCCAGAGAGCCCTAAGTTAAGGGATGCTAAGTTATTTTAGAGATTGTAAATAACCTATATATAGAAAACGACTTTGCAGCCATCTTAAAGATTATTAAAGATAGTACTTACCAATCCAAGATTGATCAGATATGGTAGTTTCAATGTGAGATTCCTTGAGCTGCGGCATGGCCACCGCAGTAAATCCGAAGGCGAGTCCTATCACGACCATGGAGAGGTTGACCCACAGACCGTATCCCAATTGGATCAATGAGGTCTTTGTCCAAAATCCAGGGTCGGGATAAGTAGATAATTGATTTGGCTGCATTCTTAACCCATTTTTAACTTTCTTCAATATTTCATATTCATCTACTTACTATTAAATGTCTATGCTTCTAAAAACAATACAGCTCATAATTTACATTAAATTCAAGCGTTAAGGATTAAACGTAAAATTACTTTCTAGATCTAAAATATATTTAATCATTTCTGTGATAAATTTTCTATCAGTTGACATCTGACTGACTCTGTTTGGATAACGTTGTTATATGTCAGTTTTGGTCTTTTTGCTAAGAATTCTCATTTATTAATTATATTAATCTAAGGTCGCATACGTTAGTCTTCTTTGAAAAGTATAATTTTACAAGTTTGATAATATTATATGAACCAAAGTGCCAGACCAATTATAATTGGTAATAATAAAAAAAAAAATTGATGCACTTGATATTCTAAAAAAATACGAAAAGTTAAGAGTTTGCTTTTTAACATTTTTAAATATAATTCTATTAACATTAATGTATAACTCTGTTTTATATTCCTCTGCTTTTTTATTTAGGTTATTTTTCCCAGACCGTCAGTTAGCCTGTATCATTTGCACCATCTCTTTGACCCAAACAGTCCCACTGCTTGGCGTGATCTCCTCTCAGAATTAGAAAGTTTAATCCATACCACTTTTTAGGAATACTCAACGAAAAATATACCTGTGTCAACCTCGACGCCTATACTTTGGATATATAAAGGGCCTTGTATATTTATTATTCGCGAAGTCAGCAGTGAACAACGGCTTGACCTTCTTCCCCGCGAGCCGTGACTGGAGGTTTTCCTCAAATGCAGACAGAATGTGGAGAAGCGTCCCTCGGGAAATGTACGCAAACTCTAGAACGTCACCTTGCTTCACTATTGTTTTACCTGGAAACATTTTTATAAACGCTGGATGCAAATATACACAGGATGATGGTATGGTTTCAGGATGTTAGAAACCTTCCTGGTTCGACTTTGGAGGAATCACCGCCATACCTATTTCTGCCTTAAGCAGTATTAAGCGCACGAGGCGTTCCAATTTAGTCCTCAGTAGTACTTATCTGGAATTGATTATAGGCCCTGAGCAGCTGCGTCAACTTACCATTAAGACGCTAGCATCATCGTTTGTTACTTCTATTAAATATTTGCGACTTATCTGCATCTTAGTTGAAACCTAAAAAAATCTATTACCAACTCCTTATAGAAGCCAATCACATATAAGTTGCCACCCTTGTGGACTAATATGATCGACCCATTACGGCCAGCCGACATAGGTCTACACATAGATATATTGTCCTACTTAGTATAATATATCTATGGATCTACACCATTCCACCGAAACGGTCGGTTAGCTATACTGGTTCTACCAACATGCAATCTACATCATATCTACTGTGACGATGTTTCTACCAGCATTCAATATATTACTTATAGAATAAATATATGTTTGCGTTCCCTGCACCACGATAAAAGACAACACCACGATTTTTATTAACCGACTTCAAAAGGGAAAAGGTTCTGTATTCGCCTATATTTTTTAAGCAACGTTAATAGGATTTAATTTTGATAAAATTACCTGATCCTTTGAACATAAAGTTGATATTACTTGCATAAATACACAACACAGGAATAAAGTAGTACAAGCACACAACACGCATGTTTCAATGAATCGACTGATTGCATTGAGTTGTTTGGAAAACATTGATAAGCTTAACTTTTACTACTTCTTTACTATTTTCTCTTATTTATTCTTCGTCTTCGTCAAATTTCTACTAATGCTAGGCAATAAAATTGATGGATAGATTGAATATTAATAATGTGTAGCAAACAATCAGTTAAATAAAACCCGAATACTTGTACTCATAGTTTATTTATTTTTAAACATTCAACAATCTCTCGTCTTACACTTTGTAGACTTCACAAAATGGCGTCTTACAAACACAACAAATACTTTCAAACAAATGCTTTAATATCTTGACAACAGATAAATGTACAATATTCATAAAATATATGAATTGTTAATTTGTTTCTATCTACAAATATATACTTATTTCTACATATAAAAATAAATAACTTGTTCTATGTTACTTGTAATGGCACTATTTATGACATTGTTACATTGTATATTCTACTTATCTATCTTAAATTTAAAAATATTACTAAATTGTTATTTCATAATACTTTTTTCGAAAGAAACATTGAATATTTCGTCAATTTAACGCTATACGTCTAAATTATATCGGTAACATTGTTATTATGTTACTAAAGGCTACTTAAACATTACATCATTATGTTGTACCTTATAATCTCACTTTTTAATTAAATGTACAGCTTAAAATGCCAAAAGAAAAATATAATTGACACTTTCGTTGTAAAATTTGACAATATGTGATTTTATTTCGACCACAACAACAACAACAACTAAATTGTACAAAGTACTTTTAAAGTAAAATTTAAAAAAATAAACATTGTTTAGAATACATATTTATACAAAATATCGATACATATATCTATATTTTGATTAATAACGTATTTTTTAAATTTCAAATTTCAGTTATCCATTGGTTCAAAGTAATTAAGCGTCAATAATCGACTTACGATTTTCATATCACTAAATAAAGAATATTAACTAAGTTTAAACAATATTCAAGGCATCCTTAAAACAGTTAATATCAACATTGTTCCCAGCAATATCACATATCAACAACAATTATTCGCATTACAACAATTATTAATTGTATCACGCAACAACAATTATTCCATAATTATCATAATCACAATCTTTCACGCATTTTCGGTTTGCGTATTAACCTTCTTGAGGGTTTTTGTTCTGCCGCAGAAGTAGTCCTCTATCTCCTGAAGAGTACGCCCTTTGGTTTCTGGTAGGAACAGGTAGAAGAATACCAAGCCTGGAAAGAAATTGAGACAAATGGGTATAGTATTATTAGGTACTTAAGATTAGTGGCACACCTAGTACAGAGGAGCCTTTGTAAATCAAGTATTATCGACGCAAATGAAAGAACATGATAAGTATCTACTATACATAAACAAAATAAAGGTAGTGAGTAGTATTCGTATTGCGATGATAGCATCACTACATTTATTTCTCCCCAATAACAACAGTTTAACACTATTTAACTATACATAGATGGATGTTTGTTACATTTTTCATTCATTCACCTACATTACTTGGTTCATAAAAAATATACATTTGCAATTGGTAGACTAGCGTTATTGCTATTCAAGTTTTCAGTTCCTTAGGTTTAGAAACATTTGATACAAGTAGACCACGAATCCACAACTGCCTTCACCAATCCCTATTGGAATATTATAATAGAATGCCCTCTAAACTCTTTCTAGATATGGGTTAGTCTCAGTCCCAGCTATGGGACATAACAAGAGTTTGACAGCTTGTTCAATAAAAATTCGACAATTCTTACCCGCAATAGACATCGATCCGTACAGGCCGAAAGTGCCGTAATCATTTAATGATTTCTTCAATAACGGGAAGGTCTTCACCACAGAGAATACTGACAGATGTGCTGCACAAGTCGTCATACCCCCGACTATGCCGCGAACCTAGAATAAGAGGAAAGATTTAAAGGTGGTAGAACCCCTTGTGGTTCGACTCTGGCGGCACCACCGCCACACCTATTTCTACCTAATAACAGCAGTGTCAAGCGCTGCTGTGTTCTGGTTTGAAGGGTGTGGTATGGGAGACATACTTTTCCGAGGCGTTCCAGCTTAGTCCTCAGGGGTAGCGGCGAATCTGTGGCCGACCTTAGGTAGGAATATCTAATCCTATCTGGGGTTGATTACAGATGTCCATGGGCGGCAGTAGCCACTTACCATCAGGTGGACTGCATGCTCGTCTGCTACTCTTATATTATAAAAAATATTAAAAGTGTTAATAACAATATAAGAAATATAATAACTACTAAATAGTAAATAAATAAACACCAAAGTGAATTATAGTAACATAACGTATTAATACTTAGTACATATAACATCAGTCAGAACCTAATTTCAATATAACTTCGACTAGGAAATGACGGGGTGCTTACAAAATAAGTCACTTTTGTGCTTAAAAAAGCCCATATGACAAAAATGCGCCTTTTAGGTCCAAGGTGTTCCACGAATATAATATGTACATTTATTTTTTTAGGTCAAAGTGAAAGTAAAATGGGTCTCAACTAGCAACGATATTCACATTTACAAGAAAAAATCCATGACTAATTCATACGGCGATGTAGATTTTTGCATTCGCATTAGCATTCACCTAGACCGTCCTAAGCCACTGTATCCTCGAAAGTAACATT